>NC_057938.1:9482054-10082054 GCF_018555375.3 Anguilla rostrata
AACCCTAATTGAAGCCATTGGTAAATTGGAAAACTTCAGAAAACCCATTTAAAATTGATTAATAAACAAGGTAAATATCAAGAATAGAATAATACAAATGCAAAATAATGTTTCAGGTCTTATAAAAACATTTTAATTTTTTGAAGAAATATCGATATATTTAACATTTTTTTATGGCCATAGGTAGCCATGCTACAGTAGAAAAAATTTGACTCGTTCAAAATCATTAACAAACCTGTGTCCTAACCATTATTCAAGCTGCTGAACACAGCCGTGAACTTGCCTTTTCCCTCTGACTTACGGTTTTCCTAACCCTAACCCTAGTTTGGGCCCTTAGCCCTAATTGAAGCCATTGGTAGATTGGAAAACTTCAGAAAACCCATTTAAAATTGATTAATAAACATGGTAAATATCAAGAATAGAATAATACAAATGCAAAATAATGTTTCAGGTCTTTTAAAAACATTTTTATTTCTTGAAGAAATAAGAATATATTGCATATGTTGTTAAAGGCCATAGGTACCCATGCTACAGTAGGAAAAATTTGACTCATTCAAAATCATTAACAAACCTGTGTCCTAACCATTATTCAAGCTGCTGAACACAGCCGTGAACTTGCCTTTTCCCTCAGACTTACGGTTTTCCTAACCCTAACCCTAGTTTGGGCCCTTAGCCCTAATTGAAGCCATTGGTAGATTGGAAAACTTCAGAAAACCCAGTAAAAATTGATTAATAAACAAGGTAAATATCAAGAATAAAATAATACAAATGCAAAATAACGTTTCAGGTAATTTAAAAACATTTTAATTTGTTGAAGAAATATCGATATATATTGAACATTCTTTTATGGCCATAGGTAGCCATGCTACAGTAGAAAAAATTTGACTCATTCAAAATCATTAACAAACCTGTGTCCTATCCATTATTCAAGCTGCTGAACACAGCCGTGAACTTGCTTTTACCCTCAGACTTACCGTTTTCCTAACCCTAACCCTAGTTTGGGCCCTTAACCCTAATTGAAGCCATTGGTAGATTGGAAAACTTCAGAAAACCCATTTAAAATTGATTAATAAACAAGGTAAATATCAAGAATAGAATAATACAAATGCAAAATAATGTTTCAGGTCTTATAAAAACATTTTAATTTTTTGAAGAAATATCGATATATTTAACATTTTTTTATGGCCATAGGTAGCCATGCTACAGTAGAAAAAATTTGACTCGTTCAAAATCATTAACAAACCTGTGTCCTAACCATTATTCAAGCTGCTGAACACAGCCGTGAACTTGCCTTTTCCCTCTGACTTACGGTTTTCCTAACCCTAACCCTAGTTTGGGCCCTTAGCCCTAATTGAAGCCATTGGTAGATTGGAAAACTTCAGAAAACCCATTAAAAATTGATTATTAAAAAAGGTAAATATCAAGAATAGAATAATACAAATGCAAAATAATGTTTCAGGTCTTTTAATAACATTTTTATTTTTTGAAGAAATATGAATATATTGCACATGTTGTTAAAGGCCATAGGTACCCATGCTACAGTAGGAAATATTTGACTTGTTCAAAATCATTAACAAACCTGTGTCCTAACCATTATTCTAGCTGCTGAGCACAGCCGTGAATTTGCCTTTACGCTCAGACTTACGGTTTTCCTAACCCTAACCCTAGTTTGGGCCCTTAGCCCTAATTAAAGCCATTGGAAGATTGGAAAACTTCAGAAAACCCAGTAAAAATTGATTAATAAACAAGGTAAATATCAAGAATAAAATAATACAAATGCAAAATAATGTTTCAGGTCTTTTAAAAACATTTTTATTTTTTGAAGAAATATGAATATATTGCACATGTTGTTAAAGGCCATAGGTACGCATGCTACAGTAGGAAATATTTGACTCGTTCAAAATCATTAACAAACCTGTGTCCTATCCATTATTCAAGCTGCTGAACACAGCCGTGAACTTGGTTTTGCTCTCAGACTTACCGTTTTCCTAACCCTAACCCTAGTTTGGGCCCTTAACCCTAATTGAAGCCATTGGTAGATTGGAAAACTTCAGAAAACCCATTAAAAATTGATTATTAAACAAGGTAAATATCAAGAATAGAATAATACAAATGCAAAATAATGTTTCAGGTCTTTTAAAAACATTTTTATTTTTTGAAGAAATATGAATATATTGCACATGTTGTTAAAGGCCATAGGTACCCATGCTACAGTAGGAAATATTTGACTCGTTCAAAATCATTAACAAACCTGTGTCCTAACCATTATTCAAGCTGCTGAACACAGCCGTGAACTTGCCTTTACCCTCAGACTTACGGTTTTCCTAACCCTAACCCTAGTTTGGGCCCTTAGCCCTAATTAAAGCCATTGGAAGATTGGAAAACTTCAGAAAACCCAGTAAAAATTGATTAATAAACAAGGTAAATATCAAGAATAAAATAATACAAATGCAAAATAACGTTTCAGGTAATTTAAAAACATTTTTATTTTTTGAAGAAATATCGATATATATTGAACATTCTTTTATGGCCATAGGTAGCCATGCTACAGTAGAAAAAATTTGACTCATTCAAAATCATTAACAAACCTGTGTCCTATCCATTATTCAAGCTGCTGAACACAGCCGTGAACTTGGTTTTGCTCTCAGACTTACCGTTTTCCTAACCCTAACCCTAGTTTGGGCCCTTAACCCTAATTGAAGCCATTGGTAGATTGGAAAACTTCAGAAAACCCATTTAATGCCACCCAATCTCCTTACATGTATTTCAATATTGGTTGAGTGTATATTGTTTATTGTGTTAAATAAAATGATAACATTACCATGATAATCATAATCATCCGCATCATAATCAGTCCGGCCTCTGGCTTTCATTGCAGGGTTTCATTACTTTCAAAACTTTCCGGTTTGCTTTTTACAGTAACTGAGCATCTGCGTCAGTCCTGCTGTTTGCGTTTTTCATATTGAGCCCATTATTATGATTTTCTTTTTTTACAGATAATGAAAACATTTTACACTCACACCAGTAAAGAGTCACAACCAACCATTAATTACAGACTGAGTTATCATGCCAAGAGATTAATCTGGAATTGTTTCAATCACACATTCCATCAGAATGTGTGATCACTGTATCATTGCATTGATTTAAAGCAAGATGAAAACAAGTGTCCAGCAGCTGCCCTCGTGCTTTGTGGTGATGCAGTGATACATGGGTGTGTTAAAGCACAGCAGATTCCTTGGGATTTGGGTTTAGCCTACAGTAAAGGAAAAGTGTATGTTTTTCAGATAATGCTGTATTCTATAAACAATAAGCTATTGCTTTGCATAGTAATGTACTGTAGTTACTCATTAGTGTCTTCTAATTACATATGGGATAATCACAAAGTCCATTTGAATTTATAATGTGCAGCTGGTCCCTCATGAATCATGAGTCCCTCATGTGTTATGAACATACTAGAGCTAAGTACACAACATTACTGCAATCCTGAGCATATGCAGTTATCAGGATTATCAGTTTAATGAATGCGTTAAATATTTGTGACGTGAACAGATTTTTACAGTGAAATTCACGGATATGTGTGATAACCACATGCCTTATGAAGGCTTTGATTCAAAAACAAATGAACATTAACGCAAATTATTGGATTACATAGGATTTAGATTAGGATTAAACCAGTCACTGGATTAGGGACAAGAACAATCGATCAAAAAAAGTAAAACAAAACATTGTGACCAAGCCGTTAATGGAAAATTATTACTGGATGTTAATTATATTTAATGCCGTTTCCCCAACGGAAAAGTCTCTCAGTCTCGCAAGACATTTTATTCTACAGTGCGTCCAAGTCTTGAGCAAACAGTCACGATGGACCACACATCCAATTATTGCTATTTTTTACAACCGCCTGTTGCTGCAGTTTTTACAGTATGTATGCTTTTTTTTTGGTTTGTTAGCAAGCCTTGGTCTTTGCCCCTGTGCCAGAATTGGTTTGAGCAGTGGGATGTATTTCCTCCTGAAAGAGAAATAATGTGAAAGCTGGCAGCTCAGAGAGAGAGAGGGGGAGGATGTAGGCTGACCCCGAACCTGTTCTTCAGCTTCGTGGGTAGAGATTCACCAGATGGTCATGGAGTTGGTTGCCGCCTAAACAAGTACCGGGCCTGTCTGCTGTCTTTGTCCATGTGGCCCAGATTTCTGCCGGATGCTACATTCCGTGAGCATTAGGATGACATATTAATCTATGCGGTCTCAATCCCTGCTCCTCAGTGCTGTGGGATTTTGCCTGCAGCAGGCAATGCTAAGAAGACTGGGTCACATCATGCAGGGTGGTTGGGTGGAACGTTCTTATGGTTCAGTTGTCTCATCCTGAATGACGTGACCCAGTCTGATGCTGTCAAAGTCCCCTAACACAGAGGAGGCTCCTCCAGGTGGCCCATCCAGGGGCTGTTCCTTTAAGTCACCTTAGCAACCGCACCTGCTATACACCTGGAGCCTCTCCATGCAGAGAAAAGTCACTTGATCTTGGGCGGGCTGATTCCTGGAGAAAGGGAAGCCGCACGGGCAGATGCCACCAAATCCCTTTCCAGGGACACCTGCCAGGGGTTCTGTCCCCAATGTAAGATTAAACAGTGTATTAGAGACTCCCTTCACAGTACACTCAGTGTTGTACACACAGTTGGGGCTGATCAGAGAAAGGGGGCATTGCAGGACATGCACCTTGCGCATGCACATTTGCGTGTGCATGCACGCCTGCATGCAACAGGGTTGGGGTCATGTCAGAATGGAATCCAATTTTTGGCAAATCCTTTCTAGTGCAGTGCTTGAACCGAACTGACAAAACTCTAATGGATACTGAACTGAAATTTTAATTGGAATGGAATGGTACTGAATTTCATTTCGTTCTTATAACACAAAATACCACTAATTATTTAAATATATATGTCAGTACATGAATTATACACATTATTGTATAAACAATGCTGATTGTGCAAGGATTAAAACTTAATTCCATAGGCTGTGTTTTATAAACCATTAAAGCCATATACACTATCGTGTCCATTTGCATATTCACACGCAAAACAAACACACATTCACTCAATCTCTCTCTCAAGCACCCAGTCACTCAACTGATACTGCACGCAATATCTCTCATGCAAGTTCACTCACACACACACACACACACGCACATGCCCCAAACCAAGGAAAAACAATCTGAGTCCACAAGGCATAAAAAGTATTTGTTTAAAATGTACCCTATCAGGCATTTTTTCTATTATATATGTGTAATAACAATCTGTCATCCAATGCATATGAACAGACAGACTTCATACAATATCTGTCGTATGCACAAACCTGAAATCCCATTATTTCTCCATTTTGCACTTGCACAACCCTCAAACCACAGACGCAACACAAACACGCATGTAATTACTCACTCCCTCAAACTATCGCAATTTCATGCAGAGTCATATGTATCAGCACGCTTTTACACGGAATGACGTGACGCCAGTCGATGCGCGGACACACACACACACACAAACACACACACACACACACGCACGCCCGTCAGTCATTCTCTTCTGTGGGATTCCAGGCTTTCAGAGCTCTGGCGCAGGCTAATACTTTTATCCGTGAAGCGCGGCTGTGCTCCGCTCCCCGGTGTGGCTCTCCGTCGGGCTCCGAGCGCTCTGCGCTAATGCGATCTGTCAGACCGAGCGCGTGCCGCGCTAACGTGATCTCCCTGGCTAATCACCCGTGAGTGATGGGACGCTCCACTCTGGGGTATCCTCATGTGGGATTCAGGACGGGGGGGGGGGGGGGGGGGAGGGTAGCTGTGGTCAGGAAGTGCTGAGGTATGAGTGACATAGGACACGGCCTTCTTCTCCTTGCCTTCTCAGGTGAGTCCATCTGGGTCAGGTTACTGGTGACTGGGTAACTGGCACTCTCGAGGAGGGAGGCAGTGTCGCTGCACCAACGCATTCATCGCCTGCATTTGCAGGGGCGTTGGCTCGTTCTCTCGCTCTGTATCCGTCTCGGAGAGAGGGGCAGGGATGGAGGGGGGGGGAAGACAGCCTTGCTTTAAATTTGCTTTCTGTAATTTTGTGTTTTGACCCTGCCCCCCCCCCCCCCCCCCTTCCGCCCAGCCCTGCCTCAGAATCCACTCGCTCACACGCAGCTCTGTTCAGCATTTTAATGATGCACTGCAGCTTCTGGAACTTTCTCTCTGGCGTCTCTAGCCAACTCTCTCACCTTATGTAATGCTGGTAGTTTTTTATCTGCTTCCACAGACAGCTCGGAGGTCACTGATAATGGAATAGGCTTAGTTTGGCTGCAGCCCTCACCTCATTGATATCGCCCTGGAGGACGGCAAGAGAATCTCCCACTCACTCCTCCTCCTGTGACCTTCCGGCTAGATAGACTGTTTTTTTCTCCAGGAGTTCTGTGTGTGTGTGTGTGTGTGTGCATGCGTGCATATGAGCGTGTGTGCATGTGTGCACACGCATGTGTGTGCGTGCAAGCATGTATGTGTGTGCACGCTCATATGTGCGTGCGCTTGCGTATGTGCTGCATTTGTCTTTGGTGGGAATGTGGGTGTGGATGTGTGTGCATGAATGGTAACCAACTTACAGAAAATCGAATGTTAACCATGAAACTACTGGTCCACCTGGAGCAGAGACCAATCTTGGGGATGCAGTTCAAGTGACACATACTAAAGCCCTGCTTCATGACAGCATCTCCCTGCCAAGCCATCAGTGTCACCATTACATCACATCTGAGTGAAGGCTAAATCCTTGGTGTCCCTTGTGCCTGATATTACATTCTGAAATCGTGTACGCTAAACTGCCCCACTCTGAGGGGAGGAAGCGCCTCGTCTTATTTAATTTATGGGACGCGACAGCCGGGAGACTTTACATGCATTAGACAAACTCTGAGCCTCTTGTACACTTCGTCCATGATTAAAAATTCACTCTTTGCCCTCTGATGTAACATTTTTGGCTGACAGCTGCACTCACCAAGCTTTTATGTCTATTTTTTATTGCAAGGAGTGCAGTACATCCAATTTTTCAGAGGAAAAAAAAAAGTTTTTTTTTTTTTGGAGGCCTTAATCTTGTCCCGAACGCTTTCACAACAGCGGCTCAGCGGCTCCGACTCTGAGAATTGGGAATTTGCCCACAAGGGTTTCAGCTGAGGCGTTGGGCCCCAATGACTTTGAACAAGTTCCGCAGAGCGCTTTGGCGGTAAGTAACGACTTGAGCGAAGCTGAAGTTTCGGCAGCGGAGCAACGGAACATTCTGGGGTCTCTTCTCCGTGGACGGTTGAAGCTGTCCTTCACAGCGTCTGCCCTCCAGTCACTGGCAAACCTCAGTGTTACATCATTACATAATCTGTGTATGACTTTTGGTTGGATTCGTTTGCGTCACATTGCTGAGGCACGGTAGCCAAATTTGGAGTTTGTGTGGCATGAATGACGGCTTTTCAAGCCTTGGAACAAAAATGCAGTGACTGGTAACATCGCGGAAAAAAAGCGGGCTCTGCTCTACCCTCCTTGGAGAAACCCATCAGTGGCCTTCAGTGATCTGATGCCAGAAGATTTTGGGTTTGGTTCTCACCCAATTCACAACTACAGCTCTTCGGGTGTGGCAGAGATGGACTACCCCCAAAGCAACCCCTAGTTAGACCTTTTGCCTGTGATCCTGGATATCTGTATCCTTTCAGTCATGACATGTTTCACGTTGGCCATAGTAAAAATAAGAGTGACAGTTGTTCCTCAAAATTTCCCCTTTTGCTTCCCTTCCCCTAAAATGGTGCATTTTGCAGCATGTTATTTTCACAGAAAACAATAATTTGTCAGCTTATGCTGGAAAATGACCGTCCTTGTGACGCAGCTGGAGTCCGCCCTGCACCAAATCACATCTTGCGCAATACAATTACGATTAATAATAGTGCAGAGCGTAATATCATTTCCCTACTCAAAGGCTTAGAGGGGAAACCTGAATGGAGTAGGTGATGGTGATCTTTCTGGCTTAGCTTGATTTGATTTCTCAAAGGAACATTAAAGCAGAAAAGGGAATAGGCTCAAAGTCTATTGGCTTCGCTGCCCTGGTAAATACACTGCGGCTTCCAGCACACCCCGCTGTCCGTGAACATTATGGGATGGTGTTTTCTCCGGATGGGGGGGGGGGGGGGGGGAGCTGGGGGGTGGCCTGAACCATTATTCTCTGAGTCAGAGGACAGACAGATTGTCCTGAATAAGCCCCTTAATCTCACAGATGTGTTTTTTGTCCAAGATAGCATGGGAAGAGCTAAAAGATTTTCTGTGGTGTTTGGCAGGAGGATGCTAGCTGTTTCGTGTGTGTGTGTGTGGTTTGTGTGTCATTGTTGTGTTGTGTGGTGTGTGGTTGTGTGTTGTGTGTGGGTTGTGTGTGTTGTGTAACTTCTGCTGTTGCCTTCTTGTCTGACATAAAAATAATTTGACTGTTATTTCTGTAGTACAGACAGCATTAAGCCATGCGGTTCTGTTTGCGCATATGTGCCGCTTAATTTTAATCGAATGGCCTCCCTGGGCCCTTTGCTCATGCACTGCAAACCCGGGCCTGACTCAGAACCCTGGCCCCGCAGTCACACGGGCCCCGGTGTCACCGCCCCGGCTGAGGATCGCTCTCACGCCGCGGCGCTGATGACTCACACGCGCGCCGCGGTTCTATTGGGCCGGAGCTCCGAGGTGAGAGAGCGGTGTCAGCACAAAGCCTGATCAGGTATGCGCCTGCAGTCAGCGCTGCAGCAAACCCTGCCTGATGGGCGACGAGACCCGAACCCGTGCACCCCAGCAGATCCCGTCCGTTTCCCATTCCAACCGCAGTGCCTGCGGGATGCCCTTAGCGTTTTGATGAGAGACCGTTTCACTGCCATAGGTGCATATACACACTCACAAACACACACACACACACACACACACACGCTCACAAACACACACACACACACACACACACACACGTTCCATTCCCTCTCGGGCATATGCTTACACGTGCATGCTCGCGCACTTATTTACAGTCAAACACTCTCCCACACGCGTATGCAAGCATGTGAAGTCATGCAGGCTCACCCACATGCAGCGTACGCACACGCACACATTTATTAACAGCCCCACACACACGCGCACAGCCTGTACACGGCGAAGCCCGCCCACACACAAACACACATATGTATGCATTCACACATGCTCGCTCATACGTATGCACACATAATTATTCATAATCACATACATGCGTTGCACACGTACACACGGCGAACACATGCTGAAACGCAGCCTGTCAAGCATATACATTCGCTCACTCTCTCCTATTTTAACTCATGCATTGTGCTGTCTTTCAGCGATGCTGCAGAGCAGATCTCAGTCAGGACCTGGTAAGAAGTGGGGCTGTGGAAATCTGCACCTCCCCTTTAGACCGGTGTGAAAGCTTCTGCATGCAATTCCAAGCAGACCCGTTTTCTCTAGACTACGAGCATTTGTAACAACTGATGCATAAGTCATTACGCTGTCCGGTGTACGGGCACTTAACACTGATTCGGCCGATGTTGACTCCTCAGGCTGACAGTTTTAAGTTAAATGGTCAGAGTCTTTGCAGTTACAGTAAATAGCCACTTGGGATGAGGGGGGAGCTGGGGTGGCACCACTCAATCAGTGTGGATGATGGACAGATTCGCCTCTCGGTCACGCCACAGATGCACACATGTTGGCTCTGTCTGTAGGGACCTCCAGCGGGCATGCACGAGCCACGTCATGCAGAAACCGTGTGCTTTTAACCGCGTATGAAAGTTTAATGGCCCCGGCTTCACAGATCCCTCCCGAACCCCCACCGCCCCCTCCACCCCCCCTGCCCGTGCGCACTCAGGCCGCTACGTGAACCGCGAGCAGGAGAGGCGGCGGCTGGGTCCGGTTTGTACGGCCAAAGAGAGGAGAGGGAGGCGGAACTGCTCAGTCAAGCGTGAGCGAGCGAAAACCCCCAGAATGCTTTGTGGGCCTGAGCCTCAGACGCATGTTTCTTCATTCCCCAGACGTGGGCACTGAGTTCACACTTAGGAATCTGCACCTCGCTCTCTCGTACGCTCCGAAACATGTCGACCTGTCAGCGCTCATGGCAACAGCTGGTTAGTTATGGATAGTGCAAGTGCTCTTTGTCCAGGGCTATTCCCAAGAGGGATCAAACCTGTCAAGTCAGTGTGTTTATTATTCTTCTGAGAAAAAATCCCAGACAATTTTTGCAGAACGTATGATGTGTCAGCCACATTCTGTGGAATTCTAATGAAAGAAAGCTGACTTTTAACTGCAGGACTAAAAAGACTCATTAAACAATCTTTGTACCCAGATGGTGTACTGCTTTTATAAGATATAAAAATGGGCAATTTAACTTTTTCTAATGGGTCACTCCAGAAAAGTCATCAGATTTCATGCTGAATAAATTAAATTTAGGGGTTTCACTGCTGTTAAACTCAGAAAAGGGTCAGGTTTGACCCTGAGGACAACCTGAAAGTTCAACCAAAAAGCACATCTGTTCAACTTGCTTCAACTAGTACCAATATGCTCATTGCCATTTGGAGGACACACAAGATTTCTGGATGTGCACGCATGATACTATTTCAGCAAACAGAACATGTTCAAAAATTTTGACTGCAGTTTTTCTTTGTTTTTTTCTTTGCTTCAGTTTTTATTATTTGCTTGCAAAATAATAATACACAAAAATAGATTTGTAAGATGCGTTTATTTTAGTATTCAAACTTCAGAATTGAAATATTGAAATACAGTTTTTAGAATAGTAAGTATTACAGCGGGTGACAGTGTGTATGTACGCTGTCCCTACCTTTGTGATGACAGTGCACCTGCATGAGTTTTGTGCCGCCTAATGTAAAATGGGGCCCACACATGGCATTTATAAATGAGGCCTTGCATGAGCAGATGACTGGGTGTGTGCTTAAATGTTTCCAGCCAAGCAATGTTCCTGGGTTTCTTTACTTCTTTACTGTTTATTTTTCCAGAAGGTTCTAAACAGACTCTGGCGCTTTGTTTACTGGCTAAAAGGGGCAATGGCAGATATGTACAGTATGTGAGACTAGCCCTGGGTTCCCTTTTAAATGGAGCCGAGCTGAGTGCCAGTGTGGGCTCGGGCCGAGGCGTTTTGGGTTGTGTGTGCGAGCGTTGCCACAGTGCCACGCCAGCCCGGCAGCCCACAGCCATGCTTCACCACAGCCGGCCTGTTGGCAGGGGGCTAATTGAAAATGGCTGTGCTGCTGCCATCTCTCCACTCCTCCCCCCGACCCAGCAACCCCCCTCCCCCGCCGTCCCCCTCCTCCTCCTCCCCCGGTGTAAATATTAACTATAAATATTATCCACGGAAAGCTGGAAAGACACAAGGCACCAGCTGGAAGCTCTGGTCTGGACCGCTGAGCAAGCTGGATCGGAGCCTGAAGACCAGTTCTGGAGGGAAGGCTTCGTGCGTCTGTATTTGGTGATCGCCCCCAAAGCTGTGCTTTGTGTGGCCGCGGTTTTTGCGGGATTAACAACTGTTCCTTTCCAGATTCTTGTAAATAAGGATCACCCGTTCGCGTCCGATTCCCTTTCCTGGCGGATTTGCCTTCTTGCGCTATGTGGCAAATCCTTTGAATTACGGCAGAAAGCGAGCCGCAAATAGGGAAAGCAGAAAACTCGCATTTAAACAGGCCACATAATGTTTTTGTGCTTATCAATTGTCAGTTGGAGAGCCCAGCTTACATTGACAGCCTACTGTAATGTTCGCGCGGTGAGTCGAGGTTGCTGCAACGCTAGCACAACTTTGACAGACGTGTTGTTCGAGGCGGAGCGGCGACTCGTGGGCCTGGCTCCGTTGAGTGGGAGAGACAGGGCTGAACCCATCTGAGCCGAATTGCCACGCTTTATTCTCCCAGCATGCAATAATAATGACCTGACAAAAGAAATGCAGAACAATTAGGGGGTAATTCTACCTTTCACGGTCTGGCAGTGTTGCATTAAATAATAATAATAGACTTGATGAACAAATAGGGCTAAGTGTTATTTTGCTTCTTAGACCCTGCATTGTTTATCTTAATTCTTTACCATCGTTGATTTATTTTATTATATCAGGGACAAACAAAGGATGGCACATTGCATAGAATATTGTGCTCCTTTTATAAAAAAATTTAATGCAAAAATCTGAAAATGACAAAAAAAATCGACCCACCAAGGCATCGCATTGATAACACAGTTCGGAATATCTGCCTCTGTGTTTTTTGTCTAAACAGTTTGTTATATGGTTTGCCATACAGAAGGCTGGATTACTGTGCCTTCAATTGATTTTAGGGCTGTTTTAATGTGTAAGGTGATATGGTGCCATAAGACATTGTTTTTCATGGTTTACTTCAGGTCACAGCGCAGGTGAGCGCAGATTAGTCTTGATCTTCTGAGGGACGAATCTGATTAAACGCAGATTAAGGAGCCATCTATCAAAGTGTGCTCCAGTGCTAAATCCCATCAATGTCCAGTGGGACATGGAGTCATGACCTTGTTTTTTCCTCGCACCTCATAAAGAAACAGAGTCACGTGGCAAAGTCACCAAATGCAGAAGATAAACATGATTCTGTGCAAATAATTGTGAAGAAATAGATGAGCACATGATTTTTTAAAAATCAAAACATCGCCCAGCAGTCTCTAGACTATTCCCTCACAAATCAATATGATGTGTGTTATGAGGATAGGATATGGCTGTGTGGCCTAGATAGAGCACTGCTGTTACTGGGAAGACCCGTGTTGTGAGACATAATTCCCTTGGCAGGATATTTCCCATAGTTCCACCGGTGCAATAGCACATCCTCTGGTCTGCCTAAACTGGCCAGCTCTGCAAAGAAGCAGCTGAACAGCTGTGAAAGGAGGGAAGAGGAGCCATGGCTGACCGTGTGCCTTCCAGAGGGCGGAGCTTGCCTACAGCGCTCTCCCAAAAAACCGGTGGAGGTTGTTTCAAGGACAGGGCTGCAGCTACAAAATGGACGTTCCAGCTGGGGTGAAAAATGTGTGGGAAAAATCAAAACAAAATTTGACGGGTCGCTAACTGAGCGTCACAAATTCCAGCGCCAAATGATTCGTCAGTAATCTTGTTTGCTTGGTGCCCCAGAGGACATGTAGCGAATTAGCGGAGTGTACGAGACAACAGCTGACTTCTCGCAGTTCACAGAAGTGACAGAAGATGCTGCGGAGGTGTAATTGGGCCTACAGTTGCATTCAAGGATTCCAAATCACTGCGAGAAGATGGGAACGTGCGATATGGTTCCAGTTGGAAGAACTTCAAATTTACTTTGGAAAACGATGGTGATAAATGCGATGTTAAATACAAAGCTTAAAAGCATCGAATCCTCCCGTTTGCATCCGATGCTGTGCTGTATTTGTTTATAGAGAACTCTGATTTTTAAATTAAAAAAACTGGCTTAATGACTGTGTGGGCCCAAATGAGTCATTAGGAGCAGCGGATGGATCGTTAGGGCTACTCGGCTGTTTTCACAGCTCTTTCGCTACACCGCAGGCTTTTGGCCACCTCGCAGTGATCCAGCCCCCAAAAAAATACTGGGGAAGGAAGCAAAAGCAAAGCGAATATTAAAATGTCTGAGATAAACGTGCTGGCAAACACTCACAAGCGCATGGCATAATGGGTCAGGCAACTGTTTAATTATCGAAGCCTTTTTTTGAACGCTCCCCGGTGAACTCGAATACCGACAAACAGATCAATCAGTGCTGGTCTGTTTCTGAGAGAGGAGGGCCTTGGCAGCATTGGAGCTCCATGCCAGCCTAGCCCAGTCTGGCAAGTGAACACACTGCTCCGCTTTCTTTTTTTTGTTTCCTGGAGGAAAATAAGTGTGTGTTTTTAAAAGATTGGATTTAGAAAGTGCAAATTGAGCGGGGATATTGAGACTAGGGGTCCTCTGGAGAGCAAGTGACCTCCTTTTGACTGAGGGGTTATTCCTACCAGGGAGTACTGCTTCAGAGGAGGTTACTGTGTGAACAACATACTCTGTGTGCGTGTGTGTATCTGTATGTTTGGTTTTGCGTTTAAGTGTGTGTGTGTGTTTTTGTGTGCAAGCGTACACGTTTGCTTTCGTGGTTAAGCATTTGTGCGTACACGCATGTTTGCTTTTGTGTTTAAATATTTGTGTGTGTCTGTGTGAGAGAGAGAGTGCGCATTTGCTCTTTGTGTTTAAATATTTGCACGAGCGTCCGAGTTTGGTGAGGGAAGAGGGGCAGGTGGCAGTCCCACCCAGGCGGGACACCTGTCTTCTTAATTAGGCCTCTGAAAAAAAAGCCCTGTCCTCTCTGTCCTTGAGTCGTGGCACCACCTCACCTCCTCCCGGCTTTCTGTGAGCAGCCCTGGAAATGAAACTTAAACTCGATGACATCAGCAAATTTCCTTTTCGGCTTACAGCTGCACATCTTACGCATTCTGTGGAATTCCTTTTTTTTTTTTTTGCACAGCTGCATATTTACCAGAGCAAAAGATGTAAA
Source organism: Anguilla rostrata (assembly GCF_018555375.3). Taxonomy (NCBI): domain Eukaryota; kingdom Metazoa; phylum Chordata; class Actinopteri; order Anguilliformes; family Anguillidae; genus Anguilla; species Anguilla rostrata. Next base: position 9,496,588 of record NC_057938.1, read on the forward strand.
GAACCTTGTTCAAGGGCACAGCAGCAGTGTTGCGATCAGAGATTCAAACCCACAACCCTTCCCCACACAACCACTGCATCACATTCAAGAACACTTCCTTTTCGAACTATAACAGTATTCGTTGTGCAAAAGGATTTTTCAAGACATCTTCTTGTCTCTATTTGTTTAAGATAATGCTTTCTTACTGGGAAAAACAATCATTCTAGGTAGTTAATTTCCTAAGCAAATAACCACTGCTGGTTGCTCCCTGCTGATTGGCTGAATAAGCGAGCTTCAGTGGTGTGTGTTAAGGTGGTTAGGTAGGTTAGGGTGTGAAATTTGATGTGTGCTGTACCTTGTGCTTTGTAAAGTTCAGCAGTTTCCATGATAAGGCTGAGTTACCTGTTGCTATTGTGCATGTGTACATATGTGTGTGTGAATGTGTGTGTGTGTGCCTACTGTATGTGTGTGTGTGTGTGTGTGTGCCTGTGTGTGCCCTTTATGTCAGACCGTTCCCTGCTCAGCAGGCAGGGGGAAGTGTTTCCTCTGATGGACTGCCCATATTTGGACTTCCTGTGCCTGCAGAGCTCAGGCAATGGCAAACCGCAATTTATAAGTGGGAAATGCCCGCTCTCTCAAGAGCACAGTGTTCCGTGAGTGAGAAAAGAACCATTGATCGACCCCCCCCCCACCCTCCCTCACGGCCACCTAGCATTATGTGCATACACAAACAATCTGGGGACATGTGCGTATGCCTTTGTGTATATAAGCAAGTACGTGTTTGCGTTTGAATGGCAAGAGAGGAAGGATGGAACTGGCTGGAGAGGGATACATTTGTAATCTCCCCACTAACTACGGCTGGCATATATATTCATGGTGACGTTTCCGCGAAAAGCATTTTAATGTATCAGTGGTGTAACTGCAGTTCTTTAAAGATGTGCAGCTTCACTGTGATGCCCTAGTGTGACCGGTGACATCAGCGTTTTCACATTTGTCAGAATGAGTGATGGGAGATCATGCATGGTGTCTTTTCTGAGTCACCGGGGTGCTACTCATCTGCTTAAAAACAAGACATTTGATTGCTGCCATATTTGTTAGCCCCCATCTCTCTCTCTCTCTCTCTCTCTCTCTCTCTCTCTCGCTATCTCTCTCTGCTGCAATAATGCAAATTTAATATGATTTGGAGGAGAGGTACAATATTCTATGTCCTCACTGGGTTTGCATTTTACCCTCTCTGCTAACTGTGGAGCACTTGTCCTCCCCCTCCTGTGTTAATGATTTCACCGTCTCATCTGCCAAGCTGAAGCTGTGTGTGTGTGTGCGTGTGTGTGAGTGTGCGCGTCTGTCTGTGTGTGTATGTGTGTGTGCATGTGCATCTCTGTGCGGCGACATGCATTTATGTGCATGTGCGTGTGTGTGTGTGTGAATGTGTGGGTGCGAGTGTGTGTGACCACACACTTCTGTATGTGTGTGTGTATGTGTGTGCGTATATGTGTGTGTGTGTGTGTGTGTGTGTGTGTATGTTTGTGTGTGGGTGAATGTGTGTGTGTATGTGCGTGCGCGTGTGGGTGCGTGTGTGAGACCACGCACTTGTTTGTGTGAGTGTATGTGTGTGTGTGTGTGTGGGTGCGTGCGTGTGTGTATGTGCTTGCTTGTGTGGGTGCGCGTGCGCGTGTGTGAGACCACGCACTTGTGTGTGTGTGTGTGTGTGTGGGTGCGTGTGCGCGTGTGTGAGACCACGCACTTGTGTGTGTGCGTGCGCAGGGGCCCGCAGTGTAATTAGCACATTCGTCTCGGAGGACGGCACCGCACCGACGCATTCACCGCCTCCAGGCACAGGCGCAGTAGCTGCGCCTCTCATTCTCTTCTCTCCCTCCCTGTCTGTCTCTCTTTGTCTCTATCTCTCTCTATCTCTCCCGCTCTCTCTCTCTCCCGCTTTCTCTCTCTCTTGCTCACCGCTGAGTCAGAACACTCAGGTGGAGGAGGGGAGGGAATCTCTTTTAACTGCCCCTTTAACCTCCATGCACCAGACACCCAGACAGAGATGTGAGAGGATGATTCAGTCCTGTGGGGCTGTTTGGGGAGGGGGGAGTTGTGGGGAAGGGGCTGCCCCACCCATCTCTACAGAGAGGATGTGGGCAGGCCCTGGGAATCCCACTCCAATGATTGGTCCCTGCCCTTGAGTGACAGGCAGTTATGGCATGATGTCTCCTCCCACCCTCAGTCTCAGGTCTAGAAGGTTCAGGAGACAGGCGGGCAGACAGCCCTTTTACACATCCTACATGGCACCCAGGGGAGCAGAGCTTTGGGAACCTGTATCGCCTGTGATAGTACTAGTAAGCACACGCCCTTGGTCAAGGGCATTCTGGAAATGTTATAAAGTGCGTTGGACAGTAACCGAATGTAAAAAATATGTGTTTGGTTTCAGGTTCAAATCCCAAGTGGATCCCTGTTGTAGTGCCCTTGAGCAAAGTGCTCAGTCTGAATATATTCAGTAAACATCCAACAGTGTAAATGGATAATAAGTCAAATATAAACTCAGGCAGTCACCTTGGCTAGGGATGCACGCTCTGCGAATGTTTTCTCTCCAAATTTCTTCATAAAAACCGGCTTTCCCTGTCTTCTTTAGTTGCCCTTGATTACCCAGGTACATATTCAGCAGCCTATGCTTTTTATAAATGTAGTTTGATATGTAGTGCATTGCATGTCTGAAAAGACTTGAAAGAAAGCCTTTATGAGATCACATTGCCTGTTTGCTTTCAGTCCTTTGCTGATGCAACAACTGTAAAATATGTGAAACAGTGATATAGAAAAACACGAGGGGTGTAAAAAAAAAAATATTTGAAATGAAATATATTTGATAATGATGTGACTGTTCTTCGTTTGTCAGATCTCTGTACAGCCCAGTGCTTGTTTTCTCTCCGAGCTTTTCGCTTCAGGATTGCTATCGGTTCTGCGTGATGTTGTGATTGTGATATTATTTTTAAATCGGCGTTGGCCAGGGCGCCGCGGCTCCTCTGTGTACGAGGGCACGGCACGACTCCGCCGGCGTGTGCGTCGGTCGCTGCGCGGCGAGCAGAGAAGTGGGGCGAGGTGTGGGCGCGTGCGCCTGCTCGCCCGATGCCTGACAGTGAGTGGGCCCGCGTGGGAGAGAAGACAGCGAGATCTACACCCTCAGAAGTGAGACTCTGTGCATCTCTCCTGAGGAGGGAGAGGGAGGGGGGGGGGTGTTGAGAATGAGGGAGGAGAAGGAGAGAAAAAGAGGGGGGAAAGAGGGAGAGGGAGACAGAGAGAGAGAGAGGAGGAAGGCAGTCACCATGGAGACTAGCCTGAACTGCTCACCCTGCAACATTTCAAAACTTTGAGTAAGGAATGTTTTTTTTTTCATGCTGTTGCCTGAAAACCCCACTCTAAAAAAGGGAGCATGCCAATTAGCAGCTTCACACTTGAGCATCAGTGGGGACTGAAGAGATTTAAATTGCAGAACGCAAAAATTCCCATTCACCATGTATGTGAAAGCATGTGCAAGTGCACTTTTCTGTGAATGTATGCGTGACAGTGTCTCTGTGATAAGTGCTATGCAAAAGAATCTAACTAAACTGAATTTACTGTATCTGCAATATTGGCACTGACTGAGACCCATATTGATAAACTGAAACAAATTATGCATAAGGAAACCTACATGTGTACAGTTTAAGTTGACTTAACCCAAACTGTCCTTTGAGCCTGTTACACTGGATCCTCTTCCAAGAGACAAAGTGCCGCCTGCCATTTTATGGTGATTTAGCAACCGTACACAAAGTGACACCGAGTTCACGTACAACTGTGACCAAAACCGCAGACTGTTTAACGAGGCCCACGCTACAGCGAATCCAAAATGAACCTCTACAACTAGTTCACCCCGCTGTGATGCGCACAGCCAACCAATAACAAGGCCATAAATACAAGTGGGGAGCCAAAATATTGGATACTGTGTGATACTGTCGACTTAGATTGAAGAGCTCCTTTGCATGTCAATTGTGGGTGACCTATTTTTTCTTTCTTATTTTACTGTAAAAACATGTTTTGTGTTGTCCTGGCTCTCTGTTATCTAGTGGTGCTCAAATACCTTAAAAGATGTCCTCTTTGAAAACAGTAGAGCAGGGATTGATGGATCCATGGTTATCCAGTTTAATGTTTTGCATACTCTTGGCAGAAGTTAATTTCATTTGTTATTCTCCCTGGTTTGTCTCATCGATTTGACACTTCATCTAATAGCTTAGAGACGACAGAGCCTTATCATTTCTTGATGAATGATCGCGACCTTTTCCTCGGTTCCTTTGGGAATAGGAATTGACATCTGTTCTTACACATTTGTATGGTTTATTCCATACAGTCAGAGAGAGTTAGTGCGCAGAATTTGTGTGTGTGTGTGTGTGTGTGTGTGTGTGCGCGCACACTTTCTGGAAGGATATAGGAGTTGGAGGTCATACAGTATCAGACAACCCAAATTTAAAGAAGCAGTAAGTGAACATAGTGTGGGTGAGATGGACGGTGAGTGAGACTGAGGTAGAGAGGGAGTGAGATAATGAGAAAGCAATGAAAGATTGGCGTTAGTGGCATTCCTTTTGTTACTGGAGGAAGCATCCGTCTTGTACATCACATTATACAGATTGCGGCATTGACAATAGCATGCATTCAGTGCATCTTGTAGCAGTGGCTTTATCTGCTTCTCTGAATGTGACCATCTGCCAAAAAAAATAAATAATGACGGTGCAGCAGCTTTGCGACAGATTTGCCACAGACCTTTTCCCAGTGTGCCTCTCCCAACCCCACCCTTCTTTTAAACCCACCACTACAGCGACGCCATTGACCTTTATCTAATTCCTCAGCCTTGACTGAGCCTCTGTTCCCTCCTGTTCGCTGGCTTTGACTGGTAAACAAGGCTTGAGATTTCTGTCAGCCCCTCTGAAGCTCTGCTGCTGCTGCTGCTGCTGCCCCCATTGCCATGGCAACCAGACTAAGTCAGATGTAACCTCCAGCAGTAAGCTCATGGATTTTTCAGCATTCAGATTAGTCCTTGTCTTTATGTGTATATAAATATGCTTGTTTGTGCGCACTCTCTCTCTCTCTCTTTCTCTCGCTCTCGCTGTGTACGTGCGTGTGTGCGTGCGTACATGCGTGTGCAAGTGTGTGTGTGTTTGTGTGTGTGTGTGTGAATAAAAACTCAAGACGTCTATGGGAAACCTGACTTATGGGCAGATTGTCCACTTGAATTGAGATTGAATTGTGTGCATATCTGTGGCTAAATCCAAGATTCTCAATAAGATATGATGTTGAAGTTTTCGAATGATGGGTTCTGAATGAGAGGAAAGCATACTGAACCCACCTCAGTTCTCAGGCTGTGTGCTGTTTACGGAACAGTTATGCAATTGACCTGCTCTGCCATTTGGCTGCTACTCGTAAATAGTTTAGCAACACTTCACCCTGCAAAACGAATGTCCAGTTCCAGCCATTACATGCCTGGAAAAATCCCCGGAACAAAGGTTCCCCAAAAAAAGGTTCCCACTTTTGTGTTCAGAAAAGGTCATTCAGGTTGAAGTAATATTTTTCCTCATTTCACACTTCCTCATTTTAGTTATGTCAGTCTGCGTCCTCTAGAATTTGATGGACACGGGCTTGCATGGATGGAGGTCTGTGCCAAATGGCAGTGGACAGCAGAGTCTGGAGACAGAGTTTGTTTTTCAGCTTTCCATCTGGGGAGCTGTAAACAAGGCAATGGAGTATTTGAAAACAAACCTGCCCCACCCCAAACGGCTGTCATGACATTACGCAAAACAACAGATTTTTCATCGACTGTCCATCCTCCAGAAAGGAAAGGCAGCATTGAGGCCAATGTACTGGGCGGCAGTGTAATATAATAGGTAAGGAGTCGGTCTTCTAAACTATAGGTCGCAGGTTCGATTCTGCTGTTGTACTCTTGAACAAGGTATTTTACCTGCATTGCTTCAGTATATATCGAGCTGTATAATTGGATACAATGTAAATACTAAGTAAAAAAAGTTGTGTAAGTCGTTCTGGATATAAGTGTCTGCTAAATGCTTGTAATGTAATGTAAAGTACGAATTGGTGATCATACATTAAAACTGGAGAATAAATTCATTTGAAGGTTCCGCCATATTTCATTGCACTTGTCAGTGGCAGTTGCGAAAGCCCAGCTTTGATTTCAGCATGTGAGTGCCGTAAATGTTTGAACAGATTGAATTTATTTTGGGTTGCCTGTCCCTGTATCCCGTGATGGGTGCTGGAGCTGCTAGATCATTTTAGGTAATGATTTCTGAAAAAAAAAAAAACACCCCACGGTCTGTCTTTGAAACGGGTTTCTTTGCTCGTGTTTCAAGGTCATGTGACGCACCAAGGCGCAGCGCCACCTTTTTCCGTCTCGCAAACTCAAGAAGCGAGCAGGTGCTTGGGAGACGATCGTGTGACGCGTCTAACTTTAGAACGCTGTTCGGACATTTTTTTCCACCTCCTTGTGCTGTTTCGCCACACGATATTCAGCCTGGCATCCCAGCCAGGCAATGATCATTTAGGGTCCCTCCACGAGAGTCCCCCCGGATCCCCCTGTTCCCCCGTGTCGCTGTGTCAGGCGCTGGTCGTGTGCAGAATGCATTCCCCACATCGTCAGTCCGGTGCTCCTGCAGCGCACGCTTGTTACCACGGTACCGGTCTGAACTATGTGTGGGTAAAGGTCAGGGGGTGAGATGCAACAGCTGGTTATGTCACCGAGACGGAACGAGCTCAGTGCTCTTGACGGTAGTGTTGGACTATAATGGTCTAGACAACATGCAGGAACAGGTTGTCATATGATACCAACTCCCCAGTTTCTCAGTCAATAGGGAAGACCCTGCAGAAACAAAGGAAGAAGCGACCAATATGCTGGGAGCCTGAGGGACAGGACTGTGATGTGTCCAAATCATCACACATCATGGGTCCAATCATTCAGTGGAAATATTGTGCAAGGTTGTGTTTGGGCATGCACTGTACACAGTCTTGTATTAGGAGAGCTCTATCTATCTCTCTCTGAGTGCTGGCTGTGGTGGTGCTTGGCTATTCCTTTCTGTCTCCTGATTTCTGTCATGACGTGGACGTGTCCCTGTCGGTTGAGGCTAGGGAGGTACAAAAAATTGCGATTGCCTTGTATTTTCCTGAGCACTGAATTCAAAAAAACCTCTTGTGGGCAAAAACAGTATTCGAGGCAAACACATTTTATGTGATTTCAAAAAAGAAAAGAAAAAAAAGATTTACCTCTCTTTGTACTTTAGACTGGGCCGGAGGCCTGTAGTGACTGCAGTTGACAGGACCAATGCTGAAACATTGGGACACGCTGACTGGATCAAACCATACTTGCGTTATGGACGTGTGTTCACATTAAACCACACTGCACTCACATGTTCCACCTGAACGTTTCACACAGAGCTTGGAGGATGAAGGCACGTTTCTGTGGGAAGTGGCACCAGGAGAGCTGAAGCTAACCCCCCTTCATTAAAAAGCTCAGCTCTTTGTTTTGCTTCCAATTAGGCCGAAGAGGGTGATAATGAGTGCTAGTCACAGTTTTTAAGAGAATCGCTGATCCCAGAGGTGTGACAGGAAACGACAACTCTCTTTCGACACCCCTCCTCCCACACCGCCCCTTTACCTGCCACCCCTATCTCACACATATCTCTATGGCAGCTGCTCTGGAGAAACGAGGCTTGCTTTCCCCCAAGTGCAGACATAGCTCTGTGTCATTTGCATTTGAATAGGAGATGTCATGTCTCCAGGTACCGTTTCTACAGTTAATGTTACGTGTGTGTGTTTTTTTGCTTTGCTGTTGCCATCGTTCAAGCAAACTCCAGATCACATTATTTGTAATAGGGCGTTCTGTGGATCATTCTCTGTCTCAAACCATTGCATATTACATTACAGTACATTCATTTAATCAGCACCTACCCAGACTTTCTTAGAATGCAAACCTGTTTCAAGCCCCAACCGTCACGATTTATTACATGACTTCTTGACCTCTTGCACTAATGCATCTCCTGGAAAATCTTGTGTTGTTTTTTTTTTTGAGCCGTTTTTTTAAAAAAAGAAAAAAGGGTTGAAATGGTACACAGCTGTTGTGTGGTTGGGGGCCAGACCTTTAACCTTTCGGTGCAGACGGAGGCATTCTCACCACAAGTGCCACTGAACCAGTCATCACTGGTTTTCACAGATAATTTGTGGGCAAACGACCATCCAAAATGGTCGCTCTTCAAACAGGCTGACCTCTTTTTGGCGCCGCTTCGCTGCTTTTCGCAGCGCCGGATGCACCGATCGACCTTGGCTGCCAACGATTCGGCATCGACGCGTGCTTTCTGATGGCCTCAGCAGAGCATGCCTATTGACATCCCCAGGCACTAAATGGCACGGCGCACCAGAGAACATCGCAGCGCACACAGAAAGACGGTCCGCGCGCCGGTCTCCGCTAATCGCCGCCGCGTCAGAGCGGAGACGCCGCTCCACGCCGCGCGACCTCGTGGCCCGCGTCAGAGGGATGATGGAGATTTTTCCCCCGCTTCCTAATTGAAAAACGGGCTTCTAGACGATCTGTCATTGGGAACCCAGAAGCAGGGGTGGAGCATTATCGGCGCTGCATTAATTAATTCTTTTTCTCCAGGGTTAGGGGGCAGCGGATCTTGGCACGCGGTTGACATTGCTGATTGAAATTGCTTTGTCCCCCCGGTCTCTCCCTCGTGGCCCAGTTGGGCCCGGGCCAGGCTCTGTTGCGTCCTTCAGGAGGAGAGATTCTCGCTGGTGATCTCCGGGAGACGTTCGAACCGGCCGACTTTTTTCTAACTGACGGCTTACGACAGTCATAACGTAGGTGAGGGATCGGGACGTTACGCCCATCATCGCTGGTCATTTGCCTGAATCTAGAGTGAATCTAGAATCTACAATGAATCACTGTGCATTTAGCATGAAAGAATATCAGGTTCTCTGACTTCATTATACACCCCATCAAATTCTTTATATTGAAAAATAACATTCAGAAATAACACAGTTTATGAGCCAATTTCCACCCTCAAATTTCCATGGGCAAAACTGATCTTGAATCCACCTCATGAAGTTCTTATGCAATTTAAAACATGTCATTCAAATCTTTCATGAACCCTGTGGACTGAAAATATACAGACTTGGTACATTATATCGCTTTTCATTAGCCAAAAGTCTGAGACCTGGGGCTACTCTTGCTGCCCTTCTCTGTACTATTAATATATATTCAGTCAAGGTCATTATTTCTTCAGGCACAGGGCATCAGGTGGAAACTTAAATTGTGAAACACTTTCACGTGAGTTCAAATTGAAATTCATTTGAGGTTTCACTGCTGCGCAAGATGCAGATAAACCAACACAAACAACTTTGTGTCTGTTATTTTTTATAAATCAAACATAAGCAAAACTTGAGAAATGATCTTAAGATTGCACTTAAATTTAAATCCAAGAACATTTTTATAAATGAGGCCATCTATTTCTATGCACTGTACCACAACAGCCACCTGTTTATCACCATATTATACAAATATGTTCTCTCCAATCACATTGAGTTGAGACTGTACCACTATATTTAATGTGAAATGACTTTGCATTTCTAAATATAAGTAAAAGTTTACATTGGGTGATATACAAATAAAATAAGTTTGACTCTTCCTGTTGCTTGCAGATTACAGAAACTGCCCCCTGACATTTTGGTTGAGGATCCCAGGAATGGTCTCCCAAGGTAGGCTATTGCACCACTGAATTTATTTTTTGGGGTGCATTATCCAGGGGCACTCACAAAGCAAACATATTAAGAGGGGAAAACATTCACAATGAAATTCAGGATATGCGGTTTACTCAGGAGCACTGCAGTATTGTACATTACCTGGGATGTGAACCTGAATTCTTATAAGTCCATCTCCTTATCCGCGGCAAAGACAAGAGTCCATGGGGTTATTCAGGTTTTTAGGGTAGGGGAGACGTGGTGCTGCAAAAAACAAAATAGTCTCTATTCCAGATGGGATTATGCCTGATTACCCACATTACATCCATTCATAAATATTAAAATTTGACTTTGTCTTTTGGGAGGGAAAATCTGCATTTGGGTGCTGCTGGCATATCTGATGCTGATGTAATCGCAGGTAAGTAGCGTTTCCTGGTTATATTCTCTGAAAAAGCAGGAAATGACTGGGACAATTATAAGGGCCTTCTAGACTGATAAATGAACAATAGCTACTTACAAAGAGATAAATCCCCAGTCATGCTTATTAACACATTGCTTATTGCAGCATGTTAAGTGCTTGCCGTGTGCATCTTTACTCTTATGCATCATAGATATTCTATTTCATTTCCCGTATTTTACTGCAGTCTTGGTAAAATGTATTGGACCTGAACATATTCATCAAGGGCGAATCATAGTTCATCTCATTTCAACAAGGTGGTTGTTTATCGCTCACCCAATCCCACGGAACATTTACCACACAATCAATAAATGGCCAACCTGATTAAAAAAGATCTATTACAAAGGCTACCATTCAGAAACTGGACACCTATTGTATTGTATGGCATCAATAAAACGTATCGGGCTACCTTTATTAGCTGACAGACACAATGTTCCACCTCTCACTCAATGAATGACTTAGCTTCCCGTCAACAGTCCACAGTCCACTTGACTCTTAGACAATGCGCAACGACCTCCATTCAAGAGATATATGCTCATATGAAGATGCACTCATTTGAAGTATATAAACGTAGTTTTAATCCTGACATGTAAGGAATGTGTTAGCTTTAAAAGAGAATTTAGCCAATGTAATTTTTTTGTATGTGTTTTTTCCTATAACCTTATTATAGAATAAGTGCAACAATACATACATTTTTTGCTGATAAAAGAATTAGTCAAGCTGAAACTACCAAAATACATTTCTATCTGCGACTCTCTTTTCAACTTTCCCTCTCTGTTGACGATGGCTGAGTATGCCCTGTAGGACTGCTGTCTTCAGTTTGTATCCACACAGTCAGGGTTTGAATCCTAGGCCATGAAATAAGTCTCTGTACTGAGGACTAGTGCTTTAGCTCAGTGCACCATTCCTCACGTCCTAATCGCTACATCGATAATCGCTATAGTCGATGTCTTCTGGGGTGAAGAGTTAAGGGTGGCTGAATGACATTGCTTTGTTGCGTGACACCAGAGACTTATGCGTCAATGAATAAACTTGTATTTGCTATAATTCATTACTGATCTTAACTATTTGAAACGAAGATACATCTGGGACAGGAACTCAGGGATACCCTGTGTGGCTGTATATTTTGGATGCTTTGGCGAGACTGTGCCTCAGATGGTTTGTCCCAATACTTGCTAACCAGTGGATTACCCCCTCTGCACTACTCTGAAATCCGCAGATCGGCTATCCCATCTGGGGCTGAAATGACTTGAGCAGTGGAGAGACATGAATAGCTCGCTGGAGCATGCCTGCTCACCAGACGGCCGTTGCCTTTTTAAGCACAGCTCAATCAGGGCGATTCTGGGGGATTTTAAATGACATATCATTTTGGAAACTTCACATATCGCACCAAGTCTCACTGTGGCGTCATCATCCACAATTAGAAGCTGGATGCTCATTAGTAGAAGTATTGGATGGAATTGATATAAATAGCCAGGATAAGGTGTTCTTTGACAAACATAAATGCAAATTAGTAAACTATTTCAAACCAGGCTACCCTTTTATCAAATTCGGCAAAATACAGGATTATATAATTTCTTCAACTTGTCCGTGTAAAGAAACAATTGACCAATCAATAACAGGCAGTAAAAATTGTACTTCTGATGTCATCATTTTAAAACGTTAACATTTTTCATGTGTTGTAAAGAATGTAGCTGTCGGTAAAGGCACAATGGCTGCAATTGTGCTGCGGTACTTTTACAGTGCAGTGTTCCCTCTGTATTCTGGAGAAAGCAGTCCTGTGACACTGCCACACTGCCTGCTCAGTGGGAACATTTGGTGCATTATTGCTGGTACAGACAGGAGGCTTTCTTCTGTTTTTAAAATGTAATCCATCCTCACAACATTTCCAACACTTCTTGTACTGCAGTAGAAATGGTAAAATCACTGTGCCACAGTTACTCAATTCTCTTCCCTCACACACACCCACACACAAAGCATTCAAGCACTAACTGTCTCTCTCTCTTTCTCTCTCTCTCTCACATACACACACACACAAATATTCTTTTGCTTTCTCTCAAATTCAAATTCTAAATGGCACGAAATAGCTCATTGGCAAGAAATATATTTGTAAACATTACTAGGGCGTATAGCAATACATTTTAACACAGATGAATAATCATTCTCTCTCTCTCTCTCTCTCACACACACACACACACTCACAGACACACACACAAACACGAAAACAAACAGTGCTCTCTTCCTCTCCCATCCTCTTTCTATCCCTTTCTCACATGACTGATTGTAAACACAATAGCAGTCTTATGTCAACCAAAACCTTGAACAGAAGCAGGCTAAAATGTAAACACAAAGACAATTGAATAGATTTAAATTAATTCTGAGTCAGAACGTGCCGTGTGTATTTTATACATTTGCCAAAGTCAGGAGGGAATGCTGTTGTTTATAGGGCCACTGTGAGATGTGCAGATTTAAGAATTATCTGCAGCAGGAAAGACTGATTTGTCAGTTTTTGGATTTATACTGGACTTTCATTTACAAAGATGTAAGGGTTAGCGGTTGGGGCTTTAAAAATTTTTTCCACCCTTACACACACACATACACACACACACACACACGCATGCGCACACACACACACACGCACGCACACACGCACGCACGCACACACAAACACATGCACACTCTTTACAGACTGTCCAAATGTGGTTTTAGATCAGGCTTCAGACTAATCTTTCTGAACCGTATCACCACGATGGTATGGAACCGTGTTTCACAAAAATGGTATTAATAATGCAATAAAAGAAAAAAATTAGCAATGCAAGGACATCTGCAGCACAGATATATTACAGACATCCCCATTTCCATCTCCCCGCTCTCTTTTTTTTCTCCCCTCTCTTCTGTTCTGTGCGCTGGAACGGAAACAGCCCCTGTCATGTCTTCCATTTTCCCTTCCTGGGCTCATAGTTTATTAATCAGGTGCTCAGTATCGAAAATACGGATGAACTGAGATTTAGGCAGGGCCTTCTGCTGCATTATGCCACATCCTCCCCCCCACAGTAAACCCCTTTTACCCCCATGCATAAACCAATCACCACCTCCTCCTGCTCACTCTGCACTGCTTTCCCCACCTGTACTCCTCCCCCCGCACTACACCCCTGTTACCCCCAGACATACACCATTCACCACTACCTCCTGCTCACTCTTCACTTTTTTTAAATGTGTACTCCAGTGTACACCAACACACTACACCCCTATTACCCCCACATCAACAAACCACTGACAGCACCACCCCCCCCCACCCCACCCCACCCCAACACTTCACCAGTACAGCAGAGCTGCTGTGTGTTTGGAAACGCAGGCGTTCGAGCCGAGTGGCTAATGAGACAGATGTCTCGGAGCCTACGGCTGTGTCCCGCCCCAAATCCCTGACCAGGTGAGGTCATGGCTGCCTCTGGCTGCCACCAGGCGAGGGGGGGGGAGAAAGAGGAAGACCACATGACAGAGAGAGCCGGGGGGGGGGGGGGGGGGAGAAAGAGGAAGACCACATGACAGAGAGAGCCGGAGCGCGAGACAGAAAGCGAGACTGACAGAAAGTTAATGAGCAGCGCAGTCACCTCACAAAGAGGAGACAGTGAGGAGGAGAGACAGAGGGAGGCGAGGAGAGAAAGAGAGAGAGAGAGAGATGGGAGGTGATGGGAGAGAAAGGGCTCTGCACTTCCTGGAGTCTTTTTTTGTCAGAAAAAAAGCAAAAATAAACATGAAAATGTTATGGACCACATATCTTTTTGAATGTATTGACAAATGGAATTAATGCATAAAGAGGGGATTGGGGATGCCACCAGTGAGGGGACCTGGGTGGTCTGGGTTTGGACTCGATCATGGAATATGATCTACCCTCTGACCCCCTCAGCGTCTTTTGAGATTTCTGGAGTAGCTGAAAAGGGACAAAGTTTATGAGTAATTCTCATCTCTGTCAGTGGTCCATGACCGTAAGAATGACATAATCCAGGTAATGTGACTGCTGGGTCATTACTAAAAAGAAATGGCCATAAGGCAGGACTGCACAGCCATGTAGACAGCCTGGCAGACACACTTACCTGCAGACAGGTACGTGTCAGATTAGACTGTACAGTCACAAAGGACTGGCAGAGAAAGGGACGGAAATACAGACAGTGTGACAATTAAATAAAACCAGATGGCATTCTGACAGATAACGGGCAACAAATTCCCAGCAGGTCTGTGTGAAACCCTACTTTCGTGACACAGCCAATATTTCCTGACCTGTCACATCGACTGAGTGGATGCGGCTCTAAGGGGACGTCAACAATTCAAACTGGGGACTCAGACGTGAACTATGAGACACAGGGAAGTGGTTGAAACGGAGGAGGCGTGTGTAAACACTAAATACGTCACACCTCTGCAAACCGTCCTCTGACAACCTGACCGCTGTCTGACCGATGACCAGAGCTGCCATTCCTAGACAGAAAGGCTGAGAGTATTGTGAGATTGCTCAAGGTCAGACCCTCTGGGTTGCAGGAATAGGTGAAAAGCAGAGGAGAACAGACCAATGAAACACGAGGGGAAACATGAGGGATAAGATAGGGAGACAGAATCTGTCAGTCGGTAATTAGACCCATTTCTGTGTCCTATTACCATTCCCTGCCTGTTCCTATTATGATGGAGGCTTTATTGTTGACACAAATTTATGCATTGAGCGTACCAGTGATTATTTTTAACAACTATTTTCTCCAGAATAAAATATAAGACGAGAGGCCCCGTGCTTTCTTAATCTGCATCACTCGTGAGTCAGTCTTTGGAGTATCAGAAATCAGTGGAAGAAAAAGCTGTCAAAACCAGCGCCATTTGGGCGCACTATGTGGTCTGTCGAGACCGTGCGCCAGCTGGGAGCTGTTTTTTTTCTCTTCTGAAATGAGACAAAGTGAATAGGGGAGGGCGGCGGCGGGGGGAGACACATCCCGGAAAACCGGAATACGTTCCCGGTTTTTCCGTCCGCCCCTCTCACAGTTAAAGCGCTGGCACAGTGGCGCACTGAGGTGTGAAATTTATTTCAAAGACTGACACGCTGCATGAATCACTCTCGCTGTTGCCAAGGCAACACTTTGGCATATCAGCCTCTACCAACACTTTTAATCACTAACCTTTAGTCTTGTTTACAGTGCTTTGACAAGGCTGAGTGGGGGTGGCACGCAGACACACACACACACACACACACACACACATCCACACACATGCACGCATGCACACACACACACACATCCACACACATGCACGCATGCACACACAAACACACACACACACACACACACACACATACAAATTCATATCTTTCCACACATGCACACCTTTCTCATTTCCCCATTGATGTAGCCGGTTTATATGACATTACAAGTGGCTTATTTATAACTGCGGCTTCAGCGCGGATGCCCACTTGTCATATTGTCAGAAGACAGCTGTACAGTAATGGAGACAGTCTGGGGCCAGACATCATGTACTGTTATTGTTTTGGCTGGATATAAAAATCTGATAATCCAGACCGAGCGACTGGACTAAATATTAGCTGCAGCCTCGTTCTGCAGAAAGGAAGACGAGGCGCCCCGCACTGCTCGTCCCCAGACATTCGGGTTTTTATTTTCACTTTCCGCTTTCTTAAGGGACGTTCCACTCTGAAGTTACAGCAGTCATGCCGCTTTTAAAAAAAGAAATGATTTCCGCTGCTATACCATTTGGGAAAAAGAAAAAAAACTAATACAAGTCATCATCAGAGAGAGCCTCCGGGCCAATGGTGAAAAAAACAATTGAAATGCTGACCGCGTTTCCATCGTCCCCGTCTTCGCGATTTTGCTAATACCCACACCTATCGGTTTTGCGCTTAATTGCCATGCTGCGGGGACCCACTGTTATGTAACGCTCTCTTTGTTGCTGCTCCGAGCCGGCCGCACTTTGTCTTCCATTCTCCTCAGGATGGAGGGAGAGGCTGATAAGCTGTATTGCCTCTTTTTTTTTTACTCCCTGGCGTTCTCCCATTTTCTGTCTCCCTCCATTTATTCTTTTTTTTTTGTCTTTCGATATCTTTTTTTTTTTTTTACTGTACCGCGATGCGAGTGGTGGGGGGGAAAAAAACGCTGGTGATTAATCTGACACATTTACGACAAGACCGCATCTGCGCGTTTGTCAATTAAGCCAAATGAATGTGTTGACAATGCAAAAATCTATAAATTTTCTCTAGAGTCACAGTGATTTAATTGGCCTTGAAACCATCAGTGTAGGCAGCTCATGCCAGACAGAATCACAGATATCTTGTCATCGCTTAATGCGACTAATGGCATTTTTTGGTCCTTATTCAAGGTCAAGTATATGTAGTGAAAGCCAAGAAAGGGCTTATTTGGTGTTTCTGCATACAAGGTCACTTACAAGGCTGCGCTTAGCAAAAGTTTACTTCTTTCTATCTCTCTCTCCCTCCCTCTCTCTCTCTCTCTCTCTCTCCCTGATTTTCGCTGATGTCACTGCATCCTCAAAAACACTTTTGCCTTTCTCTGTCTGTGGTGTTACCTCTCATTATATCTCATTTTTCTCTGTACAAAGCATTTTAGGACAGAACCGTACAGCTTGTATTGTCACAGAGATAATCCCCACCTTCCCTCCCATCCCTGTCTGTCTCTCTCTCTCTCCCTCTCTCAGCTACAGTGCCACCTGGCTTCACCAGTCACATGACTTGGGGTCTGAGTGATTAGGAAGATAGTTTTAATCCAGTTTCCCTTCCAACAGAATGACTCTCCCCTTCCTTTCACCTCGTTCAACAGCATCGGCCGAACCCAGGCCACAGAAAAGCAGTGGCAGATAGCTGCAGAGGCATGGACAGACACTACCCTTAGCTTTCTGAAATCGTAAGTTGAATAATCTATTTTAAGAACACAAAAACAGAGCTATCCTTTTTTACAGTTCATGACCTTGTTCCCAATAAATAGGGTGTGCAAATGTGTTGTTTACATAGTCCCTTTGTAAGATATGTGTAAAACCACAAAAATGTGAGTAGAATGTTCTTGACTGTTCTTAGTCTCACTACTAATTGAAAGCCATGGGGTTCTGGAACACTGACTTAAAAAAAAAAAAAAACATTACAAAAAACCTGGTCTTCAAAGAGTTAACTGGTATTCTGATTTCAAGGTAGATGTTCCTCTTTAAAGGCCCAGTGCTCCCTGGTCCCCACACTACCCGCACCCCCCCCCCCCCATCTTTGTCTGTCTCCACGGCGCCCGTTTCCGTGTCAGCAGCCGCATCTGTGCCCTGATGGCCAGCTAATCGCCTGGTTCCAGTTCACAGAGGCCGCAAGGACGCCAGAGTGCCACCGAGGCCAAACCGGAGGAGGGGAGGTGCTGCCAAACTGACTAACTGCCAGCTGCCCCCCCCTGAGCGGGCCTATGTGGGAGTTTCTAACAGCCAACAGAAAGGTTAGCCACCTCAACCCCCAACAACCCCCCCCCCACCCCCCCTCAGATCCAGTCAGGCACTGTCACTCTCCTTTTTTAAGTATAATTTTGAAAATCCCAAACTCCCTAACCATTCATCATCAGTATAAACCTTTCAGCCTCTCTTCTTTCCCAGCAGGTTTATTGTACCAATTTGCTTCAGGGTTTTATTGGATTTCTGTTACTTTTCATTGGATTTTTTTGTTTTAGAGTGTCCTCAGTCTTCTTAGTCCGAGTCTCTTGCCAATGCAAATACCCCATCAGTTGACATTCTTGGTAACGGGAATTTTAACTATATTATACATCTTTCTTGGAATTACGTAGTAAAAAAATGATACTCATGGTGCTTAGCATTTGTAGTTAATAAATCTTTTCACTAGTAGTTCAATAGCTTTCTAGCACTGAAGACTCAGGCCTCCCTTCAAATGCATAAACTCTGAGTTCATAAAAAATTACCAAGCATAAATATGACATAGCCATGCGAAGCCTAAGTGCTGATACCAGGAAATGCTGATACCATATTGTGCTTTTCTTTTTTTCTTTTATAATGTGAGCATATTTGCAAGAAATGGAATAAGTTCCAGGAAGTACGGACTGTTGACAGTTTTGCATAAGATTTTCCAGCTTTGTTTTTCTCAAGTTGGCATGGTCCACCCAGGAAATGCACTGTGACATTATAATAACATTCTAAATAACTCACCCGAAGCCTGTGGGTAGAGATTGAATATACACTCCTGCCTTCCTATCCATTACCAGTGTCCCATGTCATTTTACTGCCATATCTAATAATCCTGGATGATGTTTCATTGGCCTACATACTATGCATGACACTATAGTACTGTATACTGTGTAGGCTTTCCATGCACCATGAACATGCTACCCATTATCCATGTATTTGACTAGAAGTACATCAGAAAACTGTAAGGAAGTTGAGACAATTTTTGTCTTGGTTCACTGTCTCATATTAACATATCGTGGATGTGACTGCTAACACAAACACCTCCACCTCCAGTATAATGTGTTGAAAATCTGCTTATTCTGACAGGGTCTCTATAATATTGTAACATGGCACTTTTTTGGTGCCATATTGCCAAAGAGCACCCTCTGAAGGTTAAGGTCCTGGTCCAGTTGATGCATACATAATTGGCTTTACCTGATGTCAGCCTTTGATTAAAGTTGTCATTTCGAACAGCTACTTCATTAGCGGGAATTTCATTGGCTCTGATGATCATCATCGTAGGAAGCTAATTACTTTCCATGATTAAGAAGTATATTTTATAATTTCAGTTTGAAGCAGGGATGTCTCACTTATCTGTAATGAATCAAATGCAGGGCCGAACTGTCTCTGTGACAGAGTGGGGAGATGTGGGAAAGCTCTGAGCAATGCACGTTGAGGTTTTACACAATTTTTCATGAGACCTGAGTTGAGCAAAATCAAGGGATCGTAATCCATTTCCACCAACCGGCTGTCATGTCTGAAAATGAAATGAATCATGGGATATACAACCGAACTTCCATTAATGCAGTTTTATTTGGGGGTGTATGTGCAGGGGCTCACATGCAAGTTCTCTTGATCTGGGGTGCACGTTTTCCACAATTTGGACATAGGCAATTCGTGAGTTTAAGGTTTTACTGTATGCAAAACTTCCTTGTCTCTTCCATATGTCTCTGACTAGCTTCAGAAGCTTGACGGGGTGTGGCCTGCAGGCTGGCTCATGTGGTGTTTTAGTTGCGCTCTGCTCAGTTAGAAAAACCCTCTATTCACTCGGTTCATTTGTCAGAAGTAGAAGCCGATCACAGTAGAATTCTCCCATTTGGTAAGTGAGTGTGAAAATAAGTGAGGAGGTCCTGCACTTTGCAGAACTTTAATGAGTTGCAGTTTTGCGAAAAGAGCTGAAGCTGTGGGATGATTTCTGGTGACTCAAGTGAAAGCGTTATGTCGCACTGGAGGTGGAGGGTCCCCTTTTCGTGTTCGAGTGAAAACGTGGCCTGATTATTATTCAGAATGATCTGGATGAAAGGAAAATACATTCTTTCTATCTGTGCCTTTCTCTCGCCCAATTTCTTCTATTTTTTTTTCCCCTCTCTCTGTCTTTGTTTTTCTCTGTTTCAGTATCACCTGGGACTGACTGTGGGTGTCCACAGGTCATCAGGCCCTAACGGGAGTTCTTGCGAGCCATTAGGACCGAGTCGATTGTGTGGGGCTTGGCTGCAGGTGTTCCTCTCTCCCGTGGAGCGAGAGATTGGACTAGCGTGTTTACTGAGTGGGAGATCGAGAGGCTTATTTGCGTGGTGGCTCAGCTGGTCCTCCAACCAGTCAATGAACTCCCTCACCGTCCCGAGAGTCGGTTAAAGAAACCGGCGAAACCGAGCGGCTTCTGCTTTTACCCTCCCGGAGTGTTTTCCCCCATTAATTCCTAGGAATACATTTTAATTCAGACTAAGAAACAACCAGAAATAGAGTCTTTATTCCACAGCAGAGTATGGCCTGAATCAGGGGAAGTGAAAGTCTGAGAAAAAGGATGAAAGGGCAATGTTACATTACATTACCGGCATTAGCAGATGCTGTTATCCGGAGCGACTTACACAACATCTATTTTGTTACATAGCATTTATATTGCAGCCATTTATACTGCGGGATATATACTGAAGCAATGCTTGTATATTGCTAGCACTCTCTTCAATTCACTACATTCATTTGAGCACTTGCCTTTACCTAGAAACCAGGTTTACTGCAGAAAACAGCATGGAAGGACGCTAGTCAGAAATTGTAGCAGACTGTTACAGGGTTATTGTGGATGCAGTGACCCCACCACTTGCCACCTACACCAAAGTGCATGTCAGCGACACACCAAAGTGAGTGTCAGGCAGGACAGTGGCTTAGATGGTGGAGCTGAAACAGGATAGCACTCCTCGGCATGCTGGGTAATTTCCCTGCAGCATGAAAGGATATGAGAAGTGTGTCATGTGACCGGACGAGCCGATAATGTCTCCTGGAGGGAGAGTCACCCCTTTTCACTCAGGCGGTCACTCTGGTGGCTGGTAGTGATTTTTATTTGGGGGAGGGGGGGGGGGGATGGTGCACAATGCTTTTGAGCTTTGGAACCAGTTGCCTGTGATGTAACATAAAAGATTCAGGACCTCCCATTTTTCAGCCCGGGGGGTTACATAACCGGAGATAAGTATAAGGGAAGGGAACTGCATGTAACTCTGGACCTGCATAAAATATTAAAATACCTGAAAAACGGCCTCACTTGCAATGCCTCGGTCTATAGTCCACACTAGTCCATAGTACATACAAATAGTATGTATGTTTGCATGTGTGTATACTATATATATATATATAGAGAGAGAGAGAGAGAGAGATTTGACGCATTTTAATTTCCTTTGGAATTTGAGAAAGAGTAAGGACTGAAAAGCAATGGATTAATTGGTCATTGGTTTTATATCATGTCACTTCCTCTTTTTGGGATCTTTTTGAGTACTTCTACAACAACAAAAACAAAACTTATTATGAAGTCATAAGCTTCTCTTTGATCTCTTTGCTACTGCCAGAATGATTCATTAACCGTAATCCAGAGAGAGAGAGAGAGAGAGAGGTTGGGTACACATCTGTGCTCATAGTCTTTTGCCAGAATTGGTTCTCTGGGTTTCATGCACTGTTTGTTACTGATACCCTTTCCCCCTGAGTGAACTCCTGTGTAATTTCAGTGAATAGGTGTTGTGGGTCTTTCGCAATGTTGAAGTTTCAGGACGTGTGCTTAACAGAGGGAAAAAGGGTGACACTGATTGATAATGCTGATTGGCCAGTGAGCTGTCTTGGAAAATCAATACCTTATTGAAATTCTCTGTCTGGCATTATTTCATATATTTCTTCTCTTTTTGATGGTCTTTATGGTGAATCTTGGGTATTACTCATCATCTGTATGAAGGTTGTATTTCCTCCTTAGGGTTGCTTTGCAAATCCACCTCTCTTTGGCATTTTTAGTGTGCCGATATTTGCTTGCAAGGTGCGATGACTAATACACAGCAGGAGGGTGCATCTGTTTGAGGACATCTTAGGTTCAAGTTCCCAAGTAACAAGTACTCAGAGATAAAAGCATCAGCATCCAACATGGCATCCGAAAATGGGGGATAGGATGATGCATTTGCAATATATTTATATTTTAACCTTCACCTTGAAGGTTAAAACAAATTAATTCAGTGTGCTTATGACATGCATGCAATTTGCACCTCCTGCTCTCTTTCTCGTAAAGATGCGTTCACACACACGCACACAAACCATCTATTTATTTTGCAACCAGTTCCGTGTTGCAGAAGTCACAGTGTGCACTGTATGCGACAGAGATATTCTCTGTAACTCAATACGAAACAAACATATGCTGGGTGTAAAACCAAATCCCTTAGCACATCCAAATGCAGAATAGGCTGCTCCATATTTAATACCAGCTGTTATTGGAGTGCTAATTGACTGTTATCACCTAACTTTTGTTCACGCAATAGGCATCTGAAGTTCCTGAGCCAGTGCTGTGAATGATATCCCTCCACCTTTCAGTATTTTCTTTCGAGCCCTGTTCCATGGTAATCCTGTCGTTCAGAGACCCTGATGTCAAACACACTCTGTTAATTTTGACACCATCAAGAGTGTGCACACATACACTCTTGATTTTGATTAAGATACCTTAAAATTGAGTGCAGTAATATTCATACAATCTTAAATCCAGTTTTAATCAATGAAATGAAAGTCCTGTTAGTTTTGACTGAAATAATATATATTTTATTCACATTTGTGTGGGAAGGAATAGCTTCTTTCTGCAGTGGGGTCTGTCTGAGCCACGTGGTCATTGGACTGCTAGTGAGGAGGGGAGGTAGGGGAGGATATAGAGTGAGGAAGTGGGGCATGTGTGGAGTGCTATATGGTGGTATAGGGTGGATAGATGGAGGGTAGTTTTCAGTGGTATAGGCTAGGGAGGAGGTAATATGGGGTGGTATAGAGCGAAGAGGGAAGGTGGTAATGTCCAGTGGTGCAGGACAGAGAAACAAGCCGAATATGAAGCTGGTTGAGAATGGGTATGGGAGTTTAAAGCTCACAACAGCATTGAACCCTGTTACCAGGTAGAGATGATTGACAGCTCAGGCAAAGAAATCAGAGGAAAAAAGAAAGATTGAGAGAGGGAGGAGGGAGGGAAGGAGGGAGGGCTAAGGATGTAGATTCACCTTCAGGTCAGGCCAAGCGAGTGGTTGCAGGTGCCAGAGAGACAGCACACTCCAATCCTCTAATTCACTGCTTTTATTCTCTCCCCTGTCCTTTCCCCCTGGTGATGTCTGTCTGTTCTCTTGTTTTATCTGTAGATTTATGACAAGGCTGGAGTGAAAGTAGACCAGTGGGGCATGCGCATGTGTGTGTGTGTGTGTGCATGTGTGTGTGCGCTTGTGTGTGTGTGAAGTTTAGTGTATGTGTGTGCCTGTGTGTGTGTGTATGCATGTGTATGTGCAGATTAGTGTATGTGTGTACGTGCGTGTATGCATGTGTGTGTGTGTGTGTGTGTGTGTGTGTGTGTGTGCGTGCGTGTATGCGTGTGTCTGTGTGTGTACATGTGTGTGTGTGTGTGTGTGCATGCATATGTCTATGTGTGTGTGTGTGTGTGTGTGTGTGTGTGAGTGTGTGTACGTGTGTGTGTACCCCAGCAGATGTGCAGTTAATCTGCACATTTCCACCGAGATACTGTGGTCTTCGTACGGCTGAGCCAAGCCAGGCTGCACGTGCCCAGATTCCAACGTGCTCACCTCCCGCCATCACAGATGGCGAGCAGCCTGCCTGCATGGAGAAGAACACTGGGGCACGTTAGCGAGCAGCCCCACAGGGGGAGCAGTGGGAACAGCCAGGGAGCAGCGCAACACAGCAATTTAGCACACACACACACACACACACATACACACGCACACACGCGCACACACGCACACACACACGTATACACACACACATACACACACACACACACACACACACACACACACAAACACACACTCGTGCACGCACGCATAAACACACACACTTGACTTATTCAGTGGCCTTGAAGTATTCCAGGTCTTTAGGACCTTCAGTTGAAAAGAATACAGGCAGTGTATTTTAGTGTCCCATAATCTTGTGATTGTTTGATGTGTATACCAGTATATGGAGCTTCCAAATTGCTGTAGGATCTACTCCTCGTTTCTCCTATCCTGACAGGAAGTGGACCGCCTTTGAGGGACTACTTCACCTGATAAGAACTTTCCACTTGGTGGGGATTA
This sequence comes from Anguilla rostrata, assembly GCF_018555375.3. Classification (NCBI taxonomy): domain Eukaryota; kingdom Metazoa; phylum Chordata; class Actinopteri; order Anguilliformes; family Anguillidae; genus Anguilla; species Anguilla rostrata. The sequence goes on from NC_057938.1 coordinate 9,520,558, forward strand.
TCTTTGCAGCCTTTCAGCTGGTTCAGTTTTCTGTATTCACTGGCTTTGATGAACTGGAAAGTCTGAATATATTATTCATTGAAGGTCATGTTGGGTTTTTAAATCCTCGTTGTGCTCTTAGATTTCATGTAAAAGCATTACTTTTGCTAACTGACACCAGTATATTTTGTTTATTTGAAACATTCCAAAATTATAAAAATAAAAATAAAAACCTCTACATTTGCAGAGGTTCTTATCATTTATCCCAGTATTGGAAACTGGCAATGCCCTCCACCAACAGGAATGTGTGTTTTGTAAAAACCTACATGGTCTGTAAAAACATAAATATGAAAAAGGCCATGCTTTTCTGAGGCTGAAGCCAGCTGGCTTTTGGTTTGCCAGGAAGAAACTATCAGGGTTAATGATTTTTTTTTTTATTACATAAGAGAAACTGTCTTTTTTTTGCTCTGAATTGGATATTATCAGCATTCTTATGTTTTCAACAACAGTTCATATTTTTGTTTTTCTGTCAGGAGGAACCAGAGAAAATCCAGTTTATTAATTTTACTGCCCCCTCTCTCCCCCCTGTTCTCTAGCTGTGTGTTTTTCATATGGGAGTAAATATCATCATCTCAGCTTCAGGATTTATACTCCTTCCTGGGCTGTATGCATAGGCACAGCCATGAGGCCAGACAAAATCTGTTCTCTTATTTCACTGTTGCCTTACCTGATTAAGGGATTCCTTACTCCCTTATTTGATTACATCACAGGAAGAATAAATTGCAGAGCGAAAGAGACATCTGTTAGTTTCCTTTCATGACATTTTAGAAAACCCTTGCGGTGTTTTCAATCTGGCATCTGGATTAAGGATCTCCATGGACTTGATTTTTAGTCAGTGCCTTTAAAGTTAAGTACTAGATGAGACCATGCAGCAATGTTTTATTAACCTTAACGAAGACATGTTAAGTATAACGTGAGCACGTACCATTTCTGAGTCCATGAAGTTTTGTTACATTTGAATTTCCTATATCCCTCACAGTTCTTACCATTGTGATGTTTCCTTTTCACATGGTGAAAATATAGAAGGCACATTTTGTGTAGGCTTGTTTTGAACATTGCATCCTTAAGCAGGCCTACACAATTTGAAAAAAAATGCAGTCCTGGAACTTCAGAGACACATTTCAGATCTTTCAAAGTTATGTAAATGCATGTGCAGAATTTGAATGTCAAATACAAATAATTAGCACTCAAATGCAAAGTTTAAAAGCAGAGGTTTCATTGCAGTTATGAGGATGGTTAGGGTTCCATTTGTCATCTGTGAAATTCCTTTCAGAAAAATAGCTTTCCCACAAAATGTTAATGGGATCGTTAAAAGGAAGGGCTGCTTTGATTTATAAACTCCAGCACTTAATTGCGCCTAACAGAAGGAAGATGGAGTGTCTTAAATGAATGCTCTCCCCCTGTCTGGCTCTGAATCTTAACCAATGGCTGCAGCCTGACCTCTCGGACTGCTCCAGAAGCCAGCGAGCCACCTACGGTTCCCAGCGGTAAATGAGGGGGAACCCGGATCGCGCAGACAGAACGCCGGGCAGGGGGGCCCGGATCACGGCCCTCGTCGCCATGACAACGCACATCCAGTATCGACTGCGAAGAGCCGTTGCTATGGAAACCCCAGATGCCTAAAGGGGGCTATCGTTAATTGCGGGGAACGAGGGAGACAGAGAGCGCCGCGTCTCTGGGCCGGAGTTTCGTGGCGCAGTGAATCGGCTGATTGGCAGTTTCGCGCTACCTCTCCACGAGGCAGATGCGGCCGCTGTTTTCCCAGATGGGTCGTCTTTGAGCTTTGATCAATGCTCGCCGAGCAGGACTGCAGAGGAGAGGATGGCGCGAATGATGCATTGCGTGGCTTCGCTTTTCTGCTGCGCACCGTCGCTTATTTTACACAGTTGACTCTTGATAGCGTGCGTGCGGCTACATATGTGTGCTCTCGACTGCTGCGACATCACGCACTTAGCCAGGGTATGCACATAACAGAAATAAGGAACGTCAGTGTGTGATGTAAATGGGACCAGCTGCATGCTATATGCAGTAAAATGGGGATTGCAATTATGAAATATGTTAATTATAGGGAGTTGACTGTATCATCCTCAAAGGCTTTTTACTGTCACCCTTGGGAACTGGTTCCCTGCCAGTCACAGTAATAAAACCAAAATGACTCTGTCCTGTTCTGATGCATGCTAATGTTGTGCCATAAAAACTGCAGTACTCTCTCTCTCTCTTGCTCTCTCTCTACCCACCTCCCTCTCTCCCTCTCACTGGTGAGGTGAGGATGTGGAGGAGGCTCAAACTGCTGTTCCTGAGCAATTGGAACATATTTTCTGATTATAGGGATTTGTAAATTCCCTGTAATTTCCCTCAGATTCTCTTGCACAGAAAAAAAACAAAAAACATAAAAACAACAACCAGTACCGCAAAAAAACTCTCTTGCAACATGTTGCTTGGAGCCAGAGTGATTGCTACTCCCTTTTTCCCATGATGGGTCCAAACCAGTAAACACAACCCAACAGCCCTTCGTCTTCTTCATTGGTGAATTTATGGGTGCATCTCAGACTTCAGAGATGCACACCACAAACTACAGGACAGGAAAGGACCATAGAAAGCAGCAGACATAGAGTAGCTATAAATATTACCAGTTTGCTATGTGATGCATCACTGTCAACTTTTGAGAATCATGGTTAAATATTCTTGTCACCTCTTCTGGGTATTCAGTCTTCGATTTGATATTGGGTGCTAGTAACAGCACTGAAATGGGATATCATGGCAGTGCTGCAGTTTATCTAAAGGGAATTATTCTCTAGTGTTGGTCTTTTGGTAACCTAGAAGGACTGTGAAATGATCTGAATTCTTTTCATTCCAGGATAACAGAGGAGTTCCAGTTTTATTTTAGTGTCTATTTCTATTTCACACAAATGTAGGCCAACAGTGGGGGAAAAACAGACCTGTGTGGCCTGCCATACAATCCCTTGGTCCCAGTTGGCTCCCTTATGCCTCGGCTCACTGAACTTAACAGGAACTACACACACCCCTTTACAGCAATTACAATTCACCTATTAAAGCCTGTCTAGTATAATGGCATGCTACTTTACATGGCTGTTCACTGAGGTCTTTGAGCATCTTCGGTACCCTCAGAAATAGACATTCTTTAGCACAGGTATGTACCGATGTTTGGAGGTAAGTGAATCCTCTGGAGATCTGCAGGTACGAGTAGAGTTGAAAGGAAAACAAAACGGGAGAATGAGCCTACAGGCCGACCCATCCCCAGAGAGTTTTTGCTGTGGCGAGGGTTAGTGTGCAGTGCAGTCCCCACTTACATGTCCACTGTACACGCACACATTAAAATACACACCGATGGACACACGCATATGCAAGCAGTGGCTACATACTGCACACGCACGTGCATTTATAATATGTCATACACACATACTGTACATCTGAGTAGACACAGACTGCGAAAGATACGTACACTCTCACAGTCACAGTACTGCCCACATATACACAGACTGTATATGTGTGCTCACGAGCATAAATTCACACTCAAGCATACGCGCATATAAGTGTGTGTGTGTCTGTGTGTATGTGTGTGTGTGTGCCAGCTCTAGGATTTTGGCGGCCCTAAACAAAAAACAAACGAGGATGTAGCAATACTGGGGGTATGACAAAAAAAATTAGCCAACCTTTTTTCTGTGTGATTCGAAATAGCAAATTAGGTACTAGATAGAACGCTAACTAATAGCTTATCTTCTAGCTTGGTTTAGGGGTTCCCCGAAAAACCGTGTATCCGCCGAGTGAGCTAATGTTAGCCACCTGTGCAATTCACAACTGCTAGCTAGTTGGGCAGCCAGCTACTTGCTCACAGACTGCAAAGTGGGGCTACATAGTTAAATAACATACCAGTAAGTATACGTACACAGGCGCAAAAGCACAGTGAACAATAATTTAATGGCATTGTATCCAATAACGGGTTGACACAGCACAATGACAACGGACATGGAAATAGGGTACAGCTGTGAGCTCAGGTGCAGCAGCGAGCACAGTTACACTGGCTCTGTTTAGGTGTGTGTGTGTGCGTGTGCGTGCACATGTGTGTATGTGTGTTATACATACATTTATACATGGCAGTGTGGATCAAAGTTCAGGCCAGAAGACTGTTGGTGTGAGAGTAACCTGACTTAGTTTTTGCTAGTCTTTTGTGAAAGTTCTGCTGGCTTGGCAGACAAAGATGGCCACCTCTCCAAAAATGCCTCCTTAACAGATCTCTTTCTGCTTTATCTCTAATTAAATGTGTTCAATGACTGCATAATCAGGAGCAATTAAACATGCTATTAACACTGAATTATGCATTGGCGACAGTTAAGTGAGAGGAGAGCAGCGAGAAGCAGAGAGCAAGGAACTGGATCCCAGCTATCGTTGGGTGCCAGCCCTCACGCTGACTTTTACCACAGAAACAGCCAGTCTCTCACGGGAATGGTGCGACGTTGAGAGCATTGCTCTAAACAGCCACTCCAGCCTCGAACTAGACATGAAAACTACTGCAAGCACCGAGCAATGACAATAGTCATCAATACATTCCTCCAAGCAATTTCATTATTTGTGAAAATACATATCACGTCAGACACAGCATTCCAAACCATGATGCCAGTCATCAACACATTACTCCAAATGACTAAATCATCTGTGAATGTATCACTTCTGACACAGTACTCCAAACAATGACACCAGTCATCAACACATTACTCCAAACAATTAAATCATTTGTACTGTAAACGTGTTGCTTCAAACACAGTACTTTGCACAATGACACCAGTTGCATATATGACACTAGGTCCTCACCTTACAAACCTTTCCTGTACTCCTACATTTTTTTCTTCAGATAACCAGACACTGCCTTTGTCTGAGAGGCATATTTTGTTCAGTCTGTGACCCGCATTCCCAGTTTTCAAGTAGAGCTGACAATGCGTGAGAACCTTGCTATTGTTCTGTCCTCCATGGTGCCAGCAACTATTTTAGATTTGCTTAGTGTGTAGATGATACTAGGCACATAGGGGAGAGTGCTGACCGAGCAGATTAGCCCATTTAAATCCAAACAGCTGGGGTTTTGCACAGAAAATACAGCTGTCTGACAAAAGTTTGTAATAAAATTTTGTGTTTTGTATTTTGATTGGGATCATTTGGGGATAGTTCTTTGTAATGTTTATTTATCTATGCTTAATGTTAAGAATGTTCTCCAATATTCTTGCAATTACTTGACAGTTTAAACAATGCAGGTGTCATTCTGGCATTAATGTTGTTGTGTTGTGTTGTTGTCCTTACAGTGACACTTGATAGGGTTCTCTGTTCGCTCCCCCCAATGAAGGACTGGGTATCTACAGGTCAGGAGTTGTCTTCAGTGTCAGAGTTGTCAAATTGGCGCTATAGCTAGCTCCCGGTAGTACCATGTGCACTGAAGAATGTCATATGCTTACTGAATCACAGCTGAAAACATTGTATGCTCTTCAGCTCCAGAGCTTACACAGGGGTATAGGTGGTACAGCAATGATATGAGTAGCAATTATGCAACTTTAAATTGTGGAGAAAATCGGAAATGAATTGTTAATTGTAATAAAATAAAAACATCACAGACAATAATACTTGGTTCTATATTCTTTCAGAATACAAGTGACAATCCTGTCCTAAAAGTGAAATGGGCTGTCTCACAGAACCAAAACTCCATCATGGGCTGACTATCCTCTACAGAAAGTTAATTTCTGTGCATTCATTTTCCATCAAAGTGATGTATAGTCAGTTAACTCACATTTTACGCACAGGAATGTTAAGTTTGAAGCGACAATGTGTTTTTAACCGGTTTGCTATGCAGACCCAAGGGCTGTTTCTTTCAGGGAGCACATTGAATGTAAGTGTATGTAAAAAATATTTGTTCATTGATTCTGGGGTGGGAACCATGACAACGGATGATAATACAAAATAAAGTTAACAATATTTTCATTGTATTACATTTCCACAACCTCCTTACTGTAAATGATAACACCTATTATCCCCTACTATTCTTTTATAATCTTTCTGTGGAGGGAGTATTGCTTGACTCTTGTGAGTAAAATGAACCTCACCTATCATCTGCAGGATTGTTTCCACAAAGCAAAATGCCACCTGCAGTATTCAACCTCTAAGCTTCAGGCTCATGGAAACATAAACAGAAGTTGTTGAACTACAGCCTTTCCCAAAATGTAAAACAGTAACCGTTTGCTGTTTTTTTTTCTCTCCCAGAAATGAAAAGCAATCGTGGGGTCTGGGCTCTTCTTCTCGCCGTCCTCAGTGCTATCTTCAGATCCGCATCGTGCTGACAGTGCGGAGCAGCCAGCGTGACGACGGGAACGAGCGGGGTTGGGGGGTGGGGGGGAGAGACGTGCAGGGAAAGAGGTTAGCCACTTTCCTGCTTTTGCACGCTGCGTATTGAGTCCCAAGGTCACTGTCCTCAGCCGTGAAGGAGAAAGGCAATGCATATTCAGCAGTCCTGAGCGTTTTAGTCCCTCTCCTTGTCCAGTTAGGGGAGCGAGCTCGCAGGAGACTGCTCGCTCTTTCAGTGTCTGTTTGTCTACGTGTCCGAATTCAGGAAATTGACAGGTTCACTTTTAACCATTTTGCATTGTGGTAATAGCTTGCCGCAAACCCATCATAATGTATTACAGTTTGTCTCGAGATTTCGCATTGAAAGGGGGTCATTTAGAGAGAAATATAACAGAAATGACAGCGTGTAGATTCGTGGTTAATGCACATTACCCTATTTTCCACTGTCCTCTCTTTCTCTATTTGACACTGAGAATTCCCTCAATGTTCCGGTAGCATTGTAGCAATATTAAAAGCAATGCGACAATGTTTTTGGTACAGCTTAGGAACTGTGTATTTGTAGTGGTCAATGGCTACAGTCGTGATGCAACAAAAAATGATTGAAGAAATAAAAAGAGGTGTTATGTAATCTGACAATCTGGGGGGGAAAAAAAACAAGGGAGAGACTCATTTTGTCATCCTAGATATTTTCCAGTGTATTATCAATCTGGAGGACGAGAGTCACAAATATGTTTTGGAGCCCTTGGACAAAAAGGAATTAGTTTAGGTAAGACAGGGTGAATATCCAGTTTTTTAAATATATCAGCATGATTTAAGACTATATCTAGTAGTTTGTTTGCACAAGAAATGAATGGAATGTTCATTTAATATGATCAGTAATCTGATGATTATTTTTTAACATTGTTTGAACTGTTTGTGAACATTGTAGAAATTGGTAAATTATCACAGGAATGTTCAAGCAATATCCTAAACGTGTCAGTTTACTTTTGTTGAACTGGGTGCATACACCTTTTTATTTATTTATTTATTTATTTATTTATTTATTTATTTATTTATTCAATGTTGTAAACATAGGAAACATAGGAAGATAAAATTGCTATGGGTCAAGACTAAACCAAAATCAATGGAAATGCTTGTCCTTACACACCTAAACACACTAACATAGACAATCTTATCTTGATGTTGAAGCCCACGTAGATATTTTCTGCCTGTTTACATCAACCCCCCCACCCCCCCCCCCTCCCCACCCCACCCCACCGCCACCCCAATTCCTGAAATAAATATGTGGCTACATGGGAAGTATTTCCATTGACTGCATTGCTTGATCTAAAGTTCACTACTTTGGAAAACAGGATGTTGGTTATCTGGTTCCTTGTGATTACATCTCCCCCTCTCTTCAGCACATGCTTTCGCAGATATGTATTCCTCAAACTGGCCTTTCCGGCCAATTCCCAGGAATAATCACTCTGATGACTGTTTTGTACCCATGCCCTCTCTTTCTCTCTTGAATTTTTCTGTCTGTTTTTCTTTGGTCCCACTAGTGCAGTGGAGCCAGGCTTTCCTCAGAATCAATAGGGACACTTTCCTCTATTTAAGTCCTTTGAATGTCAGGGTCCGTGAAGCCGAACGTTGGATGGACGGAAGGAGGATTCATGGCCCGAGACTGGACTCCCAAATGCCCAGCCCTCTCTGTTGAAACTGCCTGTCCTTGGTTCTGGAAGAGAGCATCAACCCACTGTTCTAAAAACCGTACGAGCCATCAGGAATCAGGCTGCAGGCTTTCCATACAGGGGAGAGAACATTCTAGAAGAGAGATGGACTTTTTATTCGATCTCTGTGAGGAAAGACTGCCTGACATATTTGAGCCAATCAAAGCCCTGAATTTACCAAGTGCAGTGGGTGGAGTGGGGGTGAGAACGGGGGTGAGACCAGGGGAGGGGGCCTCAGACAGTTGGGAAAGGTGACAGTGTTTTTAAGCAGAACTGTACATAACTGGCTGTCTGATATGAAGCATAACGTACATGGCAAATTTATATTTCCAGGTGGACAATAAAATCTATTATATTCTATTCTGATTCAGAAAATGGCAGACAGACTGCCAGACTTGTTCTTGTTGAGTTTCTTAGCTTTTCTCCCTACCCCTCCAATCCCTAGCAATGTATGCAATGTAATGTCATCCCGACTTTATCCATCCTTCTCATTCAGGTTAATGTCATCGGACTATATGGTGCAGGACTAACATTTTCCCTTGTTCATTGTTTTTTAATTTCACAAACAGAGATACTCTTTTGGTGCCCCCCTCCTAATTCAAAGTCGATATATTCTTACTCTATGTGCATTTTTATCTTATGTAAACACTACAAATGACTGTGACAGTGAAAGTCGCTTTGGAGCACAAGCAGAAACACTTTTTTGTGTTTTACGATAAGATATGGTAAATGGACTGCATTTATATAGCACTTTTATCCAAAGCGCTTTACAATTGATGCCTTGCATTCACCAGAGCAATTAGGGGTTAGGTGTCTTGCTCAGGGACATGTCGACATACCCAGGGTGGGGGATTGAACCGGCAACCCTCCGACTGCTATGTCGCCCCTAGATGAAGAAGATGATTAGTTTTTCAATGATTACTTTTTTAGCTGACAGTTATCTAGAATGTTTATAGGAATGTCCATTCTATAACCCATGTATACCATGTATATCATATGCCCCCAAATATTAGCCATTAAAGAATAATTATAAGAGTACAAGAGAAGAATCACACTCAGTACAAGAATGAACCCATTCAAACTTTTTTTACATGAACTTTTTTTTGGTGACAGCCTTTATCCAGGAAAAATTGCATAACTTAGACATATTACCTTCTGACAATGGATCTTCACTGAAGCAATTCAAATTTGTTTGCTGAAGCAATTAAGATTAGGTAACATGCTTGTGTTGGGTGTGCTGGCAGTGCCCTACGGGACCTCACATCTGTTCAATCCTCTGACTGTTTGTCCTAGCTGCGGCCCCCAGGCAAACGGGGAAACAGCGCTGAGACATTAGACGTTGGCAGAGGTGATTTCCCAGATTTTAGCCGGATCAGACGTTCAGCGGGTGGATGAGAGGATGAGGGTGGGATCACGGGGCTAATCCCGTTACTCTGGGGTTATTTGCCGGGATATTGCAATCATGCCTCCTTGTCCTAATTCTCCGGCGGCTCACCCCTTACAGCCACCGAGGCGGGGCTGACAACTCTCCCTTTGGGAATTCAACCTGTTTGTTGTTCATTTGCACCTGCTCAACGTGTGGCTAGCACATGCTCACATGTGTGATGAGTTGTAGAGGTAGAGGTACAGCTACACAATGTCTCTGGCTTTCAATTTGGATGCATTTTTTTTATAGTGAAATTGCTCAGAGCAAAGTACCAAGACAACACCAAAAAAAAAAAAAAAAAAAAAAACAGCTGACAGTAATCCATTAGATGTCCAGTCACCGCATAGAAAATTGGTTTCACCGCACAAAAGAAAAGCAGTTACTTTACTAATACATCACATGACATGTATTCCTCAAACCAGGGAGTTTAAGAACATTGGGACTCATTATCATTAGCTAATGATAGAGGAGAGGAGACTGAGAGAAAGACCCCACCCCAAAGGCATGTGAACCAGTAACAACCTCATGAGAAGGAGTATGGAACAATCCAAAGTATTTTTTTAAGCCAGAAAACATTTGACCGTTGAACAGGACAACACAGGCATCACAGCAAGGAAACAGGAGATCCAGACCTGGGACTGTAGGTCCACCCCTTGCTGTCTCCTGTGTTTGACCTCTTTGTTTTTACAGGATTTGCATGGCTATAAGCTTCAGCTTCAGATGTTCTATTGCTTTATGATCCAGACAGAAGCTCCTCTCAGTGCAGTGCTTAAACAGTTCAATAATGACACTGTGCTGACAGCGGAGTACCTTGCTTAAGGGCACAACAACAATACCACACTGAGAAGAATCTGCAGACCCTTAGAGATCGCACAGAGCTGCAGAGAGCTCTCTCTCTCTCTCTCTCTCTCTCTTTTTATCTCTCTCTCTCTCACATGCACACACACACACACACACACACACACACAGGCATGCATATGTTCCAAGCCCTTTTGAAGAAGCAAAGGAAGGAGACATTACATGGATACAGCATACAAACATGATTCATGTCACACATAATGTAACATGTGGCATGCTAAAACATTTGTACATCTGTCGTCACACCCTGGCATGTGTCTGTAGGCCCCTTGGGGGCGTCCTCTAAGGGTTCTGGCAGAGACGATCAGTATGAGAGCCCTGAGGCATGGCCCCGTGTTCCTTCATCCCTGACGCCCCTTTCATATGTCTTTAGTGAAGAAGATGAAGAGGCGGCATGCGAAACCTCTTCGAGGGCGGTGGCCTACTTTTCTGATTATTTTGTTCTTAAACCTGCCATGCGTTGTCTTCTCTGTTTCCTCCGCCAGGCGTGAAATAAACCGTCACCATGGCTACAGTATGTCTGTTGGGTAAGTTGGCTGGCAAACTTCCCAGGAAAGTTATTTGAGGGTATACTTCCTGGGTGAAGTTTCCAGCCACCCAATATTGTGTACACAGACACACATGCTCTTTGTTGATTTAAAAAAATTTTTTAACACAACCCCCCCCCCCCCCAAAAAAAAAAAAATGAATCAGAACTTGTGCCTCGTTTAGCACTGCTGTGCCACTTACACCACTTACACCATTTTTTGTTTTTTGTTTTTTTACAAAGAACACAAGAACTTGGGGCTGTGTCAAACAATAGCTGGACCTCCACATATAACTGACCAGACTTTGTGTTATCTGTTTCAGTCCTATTATGGCTATCAGTTATCAGGCTTCTCATCTAATCTTATCAAATGTAGTTGTACAGAAGAAACTTTAATGAGAGGTGTATCTCTTCTTGATGGCAGGTACCACTCCAGTGGAGTCCAGGTTGACTTAAGCCCACCCTTGTCCAGCTGAAGCAATGTTACTTGTACTCTTCTGCTGTGAACTCCTGGTCATAATCAGCTAATTACACAGCCCAGGTTCCAACACGAACAAACGGCTGTGGTCAGGTTCAGTTTTGTTGGTTTGGACCCCATGCACCTCTGTATAATACACTTGAGGGTGCTTCTTAATTGAAGCTTTGTGAAAGGTAAAAAAAATGGGATACTTATTATTATTATTTTGCTTTTGACCACAAATTAAAATCCTGATATTTTGCAATCATCAGAAGAAGCCCCAGGTCCTCTCATCTCACTAGAAATAGAGAAACTCAGTCCGGAGTCATTTTGACAAGCACAAGATGAACAGGTTTATGTAACCCTGCAGTCTGTCCTGCTGCACACAGAGTGCGGCCAGGAAAGCTATCTGTATTATACAGAGGTTGCGTAATATTTAGTGTATCCAGTAACCGGAGGAGTGAGCGGAATTTGAATGAGGCTTTTTGACTCACTGAAGGGTTCCTTTTTTAACGGCTGGAAATCACACTTTCAAGTGTCTGGACTGGATGAATTACTCTATATATTCATGTGCACGGGTGGCTGTGAACACAGTCATCAGCTGATGTCATTTCAGATCATCTGATCTGCATGAGGTACACAATGACAGTGCACACAAATGCGCATGCTCACAGAAAAACACATGCACAGGCAAATGCTGTATGCACACAGTGACATAGGTCCTTACACACCTAAACACACTAACATAGACAAATATGCAAAGGACACATAAATGCATAGCAGATACACTCAACCACAGAAATCTTTATTAATTACATTATACCAAAATACGTCAAAGACACAGTGAAGCGTTGCCATACTATTCTTGAGGTGATTGTTAATCTCGCTTTTCTGTATGTAACAACATTGTTGCCATAATCTCTAAAATTCTTTTACCTCTGAGAGCCTGTCTTTTCTGCACTGGCTGCTGAGCCTGGCTAGGTTTCCATAGCAACATGTTTCCATGGAAACTGGGTGACAGTTCAAGCTTCAGGGGAAAAATGAGTCATTTACCCCGTAAACAGATTTGGAGAAGCAGCCATTTATTGAAAATTATTATTGTGTGCTTTTGTTTACATAAATAAGGGGAAATGCCCTTGATATTTAGGACTTTTTTTCTCATGTTGTGGAACTGCAAATATAGGCTGATTTAATTGTGCACTGAATGTACACTGTAAACATTCCTGTTTGACTTATATTTAGTATAAAGTGTTTACGGCCAGTTCTAGTTAATTAAATATAAACCAGCTTCAGCTGTCCATCCATAAGGGGAAAGACAAACTGGATGATATATTTTGCATTTTAAGGTAAAGATTGGGTTTCTCTCAATCATGGGTGGGTGGAGGGGTGCAAAATTCTCTTCTGTTGTCCTCTTGATGGTCCTTTGTCCATAAAGGTGTGGCGATTAGAAATTTTCCTCTTGTGGCGATGCAATGTTTACACTGTTTACATATTCTGTCCCAGCCCAAGTTCTGTATATATGTTTATAATCTGGCCTCATTGGAAAACAACAGATATTTTAATCGTAGTGATTTTCCTGTTTTTTTTTTTGTCTCTTGAAACCTTTCGTTTCAATTCCTTTGGGGATGTTTATCCTAGAGCATGAACAGATTTGAGACAATTTGGCTGCTAATTAAATCAGCGCCTTATTAAAAGAGGAAAAATTAGCCGGTGATTTAAATGCTGTTATTGGTTTTCAGAGAGAGAAAATGACGCAGTTGAAAAATGAGATAAAAAATTGAGCTGAAAACCTACTGCTCATAAACAAAGGCTTCTGATTAATTTTGTCTATGTGTTGGTCAGCACTTTGTATTGGGGTCTTCATCTAGTCCTTAAAAAGAGAAACTGCCTCTATCTTCTCTGGAGAGGGTGAAAAAGTGGAGGAAGGATATGAATGCACATATCAGTGCCTGCAGTTGACGTTCAGGCATTTCTGACCAAAGTATCACAGTAGAACTCGGAAGGGTAGAATCAGTTCCTGCAGTTTAAATCCGTAAACTGCAGCACTGTAGTTGTTTCTCACTGTACAGAACTCATATACTATGAAATGACAGATCATACTACATTATGGAGTAATTATCAGGAACCTTTCAAACTGCAGTACTTTTTAAAGTGCGCTGTGCTAAAATTGTGTAAAAAGTGTTTCCTTGTCTCTCATTTTATAAGTCAGCATGTAAAAATCTATAATTGTATCAATAATAATATGTAATGCCTTTGAGAGTAAATATAGTGCTGTGGAAATCACAGAAGACCTTGTCAGTCAAACGCAGTGCGAAGTAGAAGTGGTAATGTCATTTAGGAAAGTCAACAAGCAATTTGTTTAGTACAATTTGTTTAGTACTGTTACAGTTACAGTTCTCTACTCCTGGAGTCCATAATACAGTAAGATGTTGAATACCTATTTCCAGTATTTTACCATATTGTGCTCAGAGCTGATTTTAATGGTGTGCAATCTGGTGTGTGGGACCGAAGCACCTCATTACATGCCAGAATGTTGCCCTCGTAACCTATGAAGGTTGAAATGCGGGCGTGTGTGGGTCCCAAGAGCTGTAGTCTGCGTTCCCGACAGATCGCATGCTCACATCGGTGGCGTCGCTCCGAGCAGGTGACGGGACGCCCCCGCCGAGGACTGAAGGCAGCTCTCAGCGCGTTCTTTACGCTTCGGCGTTGGCAGGAGGCGCCGTGGCACAAATCACCCAATCTGTTTTGATTTCTGTGAGAGACCAGATTGTGGACTCCAAATTCTTAATTATAAAAAATAACAACCAGGGGCATTTTTGATTACACCAAGACTGACGGCGCTTTCTGGTTTCCAGGCTGGCGTACGTTCAGTGTCACCAGGCGTGAGGACATCGTAGAGTGGGGACCGGCTACACATGGGTCTTGACCTTACAATTTTGGATGCCCTTTAGATTAAAATGCATTAAAAATGCAATGCTTGAGATGCTTATTGTACTTTCTGCAAACATTTGAACCTGGCCTAATGTAAATACACTCTGATGAAAAGTCCATTCAGCCCATCCAGGTTCATCATTTACCTACAGTATACATTAATGTCCAGCTGCACATTAAATTTAGACTGGGAAACCCCAAGGGTTTCTGCCTCTATCTATCACATGGCCTGGGAATCAGTTGTAGGACTTAAAAACTCTCTCCCTAAAGACTCATTTTGACTACTCATTTTCAAATACTACTCTTGAGTATTTCCTTGTAACTTAAATTTCCTCCCAGGAACCAAATTAGTCACTTTTCGTTGTACTTGTTTAAGAGCTTCCATATGGCTCTTATAGTTTGCCGCCCATAACTGGACACAGTAAATGTGGTCTGACAAAGCCATTACATAACATCAATATATTCTCCTTTAATGTTCTATTTTTGTAAACGTATTACCCTCATGTATAACTTAGCCATATTGAATGTCATTTGAATGTCAGAGGTCTCCACCTACTTTAAGATTATGTGTCAATCTTTGTGGATTACCGTAGTAGATTTAAAGCCATGTACTAAACCCCCAAGTTTTTATCATCTGTAAATTCCGCGAGGGTGGTAGCTGTAGCTGGCTTGTAGGTGAGTACATTAAAGTAACACTTATGCTTCAACTTAAGTGATCATTCTAATGGATATAGGTGGCACTGCGGTTACATCAGAGCCACAATTGTTGATGGATTCAGTGCAGTGCAAGCTACTGTATGTAAAACATATTACCAGGTAATATATTTTGGGATAATAAATATACCATGCTATGCATTCCCAAGTTAAAGTGCTGTTGAGTTCAAAACCCTGTGGGGTAAATATAGTACATGACTTGCTGATAAACAAGCATGCGTTATGTAGGATACGGTTTTAGTTCAATCCCAAACACAAGTAATGTGTATAAAAATGTCATCATAGGGTTTATACCAAGACATTACCTAACTGTAGGTTCTATTCTTTTCAAACCATCTTATTAAATGGACAGACTTTTAGATACAGTGAAGTTAAGAAAAAAAGCATGAAAACAAAGCTTTTAAACATAAATGGGCTACTGGAAGATACTGGACTCATGTGCACCCTGATACAACATTAACACTGTTCCTGCTGCAACATTCTGGTCAAAATTATCTTGTGTGGCAGTGTTCCAGCTTGGGAAATTGTAAGCTTTCCTGGATTTGGACAGTTTCTCGCTAAATGAATAATGTGCTGTTGTTTCCAGTAACTAGAGTGACTGGGCAATGGTGGCGCACTGTGACTTGGCTCTCTGCCATCTTACCCGGCTGGATTCTCCACTGGGTGAAACCCCCTTCCCATACTGCAACCACCGGCCTGGTAAGAAAGCTCAGCTAAGCTTCCCTGTTGAATAGCCTGCTCGCTTCACTTTGCTGCCCCAGATTCTCCTCTTTAATATTAAACCGTACAGACATAGGCACACGTGCGCGCACACTCACACGCACACACGCACATGCTTACACACAGATACAGACACACACACACACACACACACACACATACCCTGCTCCCCCGCCCTGCTGAACCCCTGCCTCATATCTTCGGTTGTTATCACTCACGTGAGCTGGCGATAGCACCTCGAGCGACTGCGGTAAAAATAGCAGTTTGGCTGAGGGCGATAATTCAGGAGCACTTAATGCAAGCGAGGAGCATATGTTTATTGGAACGGAAGTGACATTTTAACGTTCGCGAGGTCCCTGTGAGCGAGGCTGAGTTTACAGTATGTCTGATCTGTCAGGGGGAGGGGAGGGTGCTTCTCTTCCTGTATGGCCCTGTGGCCCTGGCAATTTTATTCGACATTGGCACGTGGATCAGAAAAACATTAAAAGACAATGAAATCATCTTTTGTGAGATGCACGCCGTACCTTTTAGCGGTTTGCATTCATTCTAACAGGTTTTCTTTGTATATAGGCTCAGCTATAAATTGAAATGAAATATTAACTGCACAGAATAGAACTCAGTGCACGCAATAGAAACCGAACAATTCCTTTGGTACTTTTCTCATTCAAAGCCTTTAAATATGTAGCTCCATGTCATCAGTGTGTTCACACTGCCCAAACAGCAGCCAGTACTCCTCCCATAGGTATAAGACAACAAAATGCTTCGGATGTTGATTACAGTATCTACACTGTCAAATGTGACACTGAATGAATGGATGTATCTCCATCTGTGGCCATGGAAACCTTGTAGGATTCTGAATCAGTGTCTATATCTGCATAGCCCTTGCTTGGGAGAATCAGAGCTTTATTCCCATGATATATGACTGCCTGGCTCTATTGTGCATTCAACCTTTGCTCCCAATCAGAGCAACCCATCGTGTAGTTCAGTCTGTATGAGTCAACCACCATGGGCGCGTTGAGAGCAAAATGTTATTTTTCTCTTAAGGTCAGTTGAAATCACTGTGCTAATCCACAGTTGACAGGAAGGACACCACACTCTATATGATGACCCTGGGGGGTTCTGCACCAGCTCGGTTAATGCTGGCCTGCAACAGTTATCAAAAGAAAAAAAAATTGTTAAAGGAGTAAAGAAAAAATGAAACAGATGGCTTAAGCAGATTTCCAATGAGAGTATAAAAGCGTATATTAAGCTAAAAAGAGAGAGAGAGATCATGTTAGCGTGTGGGAGAGGGTATTATCTTTGATAGCATACAGTACGTGACAGATGTCATCACCTAGGTTCTGTCCCTTTCATTTTGGGTTTTATTCCATTGTTTTTATTTATTTAATTCTTTTGGGAGGGTACTGTTTTGCTTTGTTTTTTTGTGAACATGCTCAGGCCTGTGGTCCAGAGCTGAAGCTGGCGTAGTCAATTTAGACGTACTGCGGGCCTCTTCGCCGATTCCATCTCCCGCCTGGAAACGAGAGCGGACGCCTTCGTGCCCTTCGAGGGTGCGCCCACGTGCGTGGGCTCTTGTCAGGAAGCTCCTCCCTCTCTGCACAAAAGACATCTACAGCCAGGCGAGCAGGCTCTATTTAGGGCAAAGAGGAGAGGACGTTATAGCTTATTAATGATCCTAACATTTTGAACCCTTCTGTGTGTTATACATGCTTTACCCTTATGGTCCTCAGCATTGATTTTTATTGTTTACTGAACCACTCTTTTACTTGCTGCTATTTGTCAGGAGGGGGCTGGGAATCTCTGGATTTTAATCTCAGGCAGTAGGTTGTCAGGATTTGAAACCATGGGTGGGGAGCATATGTGTGTCTGTGTTGTGCGTGTGCGTGTGCATGTGCGTGTTTGTGTGTGTGCGTGTGTGTGCATGTGTGTGTGTGTGTGTGCGTGTGAATGTGCATGCACGTGCATGTGTGTGCGTGTGTGTGCATGTGTGTGTATGTGTGTGTGCGTGTGAATGTGCATGCATGTGCATGTGTGTGTGTATGTGCATGTGTGTGTGTGTATGTGCATGCGTGTGTGTGTGTGCATGTGCGTGCATGTGTGTGTGTGTGTGCATGTATGTGACTGAGCGTGTGCATGTGCATGTGTGTGCGTACATGTGCATGTGCCACTGTAAGACTTAACACCCATGCACTCCCTGTATCTGTATTGGTGGCCCGTTGCGTTTGGGTCGAATCTAATGGCCACATGAGAGGCAGGAGTCGTTCTCCAGCCCGGTGCTTGCCTTCGGTTGACTGCAGTAATTCAAACAAATGTGACTGTCAGAGTGAGTCATTGAGATTAGAATGGACTGTATCACAGCTTCAGAAGAGCTCTTGGATTGAGGCAGGCGTTTAATGGTTTATTTAAAAGTGTTCTGCTGGGTCAATTGCACACAGATTGCAGAGGCAGGCTCATGCCCTCGCTCGGTACTCCACAGCATAAGAGATAGGTTAGTAGAAAAACTGACACACCTGATTTTCCTGTCATAGCATCCCCATGAGAATTACATAATAGCCATTTTACTAATCATTCATTCCTGTCTACTTATGCCATAGTTTGCTTTAGGGTTCACTTGTAATAAGGCTGTTATGAAGCGCTTAAGGTATGAAGGAGCTCTAAAATGTATACAAAGAGTGTGTGGCAGACAGAGACTTCAGAAAACATGCATATTGGTACTTAAAAACTGCACAGCCAAAAGCATAATTACAATGGCAGCCATGGAAAAGTACCACAATGAAGAATCTGTTTTTTGGACATCTTATCCACCCTGTCTACTAGCAGATGGCTGAAAAGGCAACTGATCTTGACAGTTGGGTCAGATTGAAGTTTACACATAATGCAGATAATGCACAGGTTTGATGAATGTGCTTCTGGTTAATTGTATAATAGTGAACATAGTTGATATCACAGATATCACCTCCATTTCAAAAAAGAGATTGCATTGAAAAAATAACCATAATGAATTGGCCCTATTCAAGTCACAATGACTGTCTTTCATTCCCGGGCTATACAAAAGGTTTTTTTAATTTATTTTTTTTAGTAACCATAGAAATCAAGCTCAGTTTTCCTTAATTAAAAGATGAATCACTGTAGCTTGTGTCGTGTGGTGGCACATTAGCATACGCAATCTCCTGAATAAACCTTCAGCATCAGTCTTGACAGCTTTTTAAAATTTATTTTGTTTGTGACGATGCAAACAAATACTAGGGTATTTCTCTGTGCCAGGACAACTACATAACCAAACTGATTCTATTCAAGAATTAGGAGACATTTAAAAATCATGCATTTGCTATATCTTCAGCTCAGGGTGACCCCAGTCCATGTCCCAGAGGTACCCTGACAACCGAGAAACACACTGGCCCAATTTAGAGCTCTCCAGCTGCTGACATACTTTCCTGTATCCATATCAAAGAGGTGAAATGCTACTAAAAACTATATTCAGACTTTCAGTGTGTATATAGTGTCTGTGCTCCAAAGGAGTAAACCGTCAGGTTATTATTGACCTGGTACAGCATCACATTCTCATAACACAACTAGGATAACTAGGATGCTGGAGCATGGCTAGAATGCATTGGCTTGGATTGTTGTGACTCTCTGCATGACCCATGAAAAGAACATAATCATAGTGGATTAGGGTTGAAATAGCAGCATGAGTCAGCAGGTTTTAACTTTAGTCTGCCTCATTGGTTTTGGGTGGTTAGGATCTGGAGATGTCAACTTACAGAGCGCTCAGCATTTTTGTTTTTGTTCATTTTCCCAGAATGCCGCAGTGAAGCACTTTTTTTTTATTGCCCGGGCATGTGCAGCTGGGGACACACGGAGTGATGTTTTTGTTGTTTATGGGAGGGGAGTTGGGGGGAGAAGCGAATCCGCTATTCTCACTGCAGGTTTAGAAAGTCCTTCATTAATTAAAACAATCTGCTGGTACGAGTCCCTGTGGAACCACACAATGAGATGAAAAGAAAGGGTTATTTCAGATGAAGAGGAGAAAATGTGTTCACAGTTAGATCTTTGTGCAGCTCTGTGGGCGGGCAGTTTGGGGGTGTAGCGGAGCCTGAAGATGGGAATCTGCAAAGGAGAGGATGGTTTTGTGAGTGTGTGTGCATGCGTGTGTGTGTGTGTGTGTGTGTGTGCGTGTTGTGTGTGTGTGTGCGTGTTGTGTGCATGTGTGCGTGCATGTGTGCATGTGTGAGATTAAATCGGGAAATGGCAATCATGATAGGGAGGTGGGAGTGGAAAGTCCTGCATCAAGCAGACGTCCTCAGCATGTGCATCCATGAGGAGAAAATTCGCGAAACACTCGTGCTGGGACTTGCCTAGCATTTCTGTACTAACGCACACAGACACATAGATGCCGAAAGTAAACTATGATCGCTGATAGAACAGACCGGAGAGACTAGCTAGCTGTTCACTACTCATTAGCACAGTGTACGTTCTGTAACCCACTTATGAAGATTGGCTTCTCCTGGGCCTGTTGAGGTAAAGTGGTTTGCTGCAGGTTGCACAGTAATAGGACTGGAAAGATTCCAAAGAGATAAAAACCACTGCAGTCCCCTCTTCTGAAATGGCGAGATTCTTAAAGAAATGCAGGACAGGCCTGCTCTTGGTGGTGGGATGGATTGTGCTTATTAGGACATGGTGACATGGTGACAATGATGATGATGATAATTATCATGATGATGATTCTTCTTCTTCTTGATTATGTATATGATGAAAATGATTATAAGCACCTTCATCATAGTAATAATAATAATAATAACAACAACAACACGCAAGACATATTTTGTGCATTGGGGGAGCACTGTCACTTGAAGTAATTTTTGCATTTTTAAGTTTTATCACCATGGTAACCTCAAACATGAGCCAGCATGATAGATGGGACATTCTAGATCTTGTGAAACTACACCTCTGAAACAACCAACAAGCAAACAAACCAGAAAAATTCAACAACAATGATGTGAAATATAGTATGAAGAGTTCTCACAGGTTGCCTCTCACGTGGGAAGTGCATCTGTTCTTCTCAACTTTTCTCTAACAAAAATGTCAAAAACCAGAACGATGAATTAAAGTGGCAGCACATTTCCACTGTTGCATTTCCATCAGATTTTAGTGAATTCTGTCCATTATTTCAATTAGCACAACTATTATTGTAACTCAGTGAGAACTTTAAGCAACAGCCTTGATGCATTCCACTCTTACGCAACTAAGATATTAGTAGCGTTCGTATTAGTTTACATTTACGTATGGGACTGTGGCTTGGATTTGGAATTGGCTGGGTTTTTGCGTAAGGGTTGGGGTTGTGTCTGTGGCTAAGAGCAGGGGTGGGGATAATGAGATAATGTGCAGTTACATAAACTGCAAACACCTAGTACACATCAGAAACAGTATTACATGGATTCTGCTATGTAATCAGATTGTAATTGCACCTCCTGTATTCTACACTCAAAATGGGACTGCCAGTCATGCTGTTACTCTATTATTTACAAGCGAAGTGTACCTGCCATTCTGGATTAGATTATTTTTTATTTAATGCTGTTTCCATGGAGATACGATGATTAATAGCCTCGGCACAGAGCTGGTACAGGGCATCTTTTCCAGCGTTGACCCATTTCGGGCCAGGAAGAGAAGTTCAGGGATGGGAGACGCTGACAACTGAACGCTGCAATACACAGCCATCATATACCAACTTACACTCTGCTGGCTATTGTTTTCAGCAGCATTGCATATGTTCTGATATTACTAAATATGGTTGGAGACAAATAATGTGTGACAAAAGAATGTGAACACAAATTATGCTTATATACAGGTACAACACACACACACACACACACACACACACACACACACAGAACACACATGTGTACACACACACAGGTAACTGCAAAACCCATCTCTCTGTCTCTCTTTCTCTCTGTCTGCCCCCTCACCCTGTCTCCCTCTCACGTCACATGCCCTCTCTGGCAGGAGCGTGGCTGACTGAGGGGGGCCGGCTCTTTGATGTATTATTTAGAGATGTGGGTGCCGGTGACCCCCTCCTGCTGACAGTCCGCGGCCCCACTCCTGCTAATCCGTGCTGGCAGTTCAAAGCACGGAGCTGTGAAGCCCTGTTTTCTCTGACCTGAGGTGCCCAGCCCTCAGCAACAACAATAACAACAACAACAGCATCCACAGCTCCTGTGACTGCACTGAACTGCCTTATCAGTGCAGAAAGTCTGTTTCTCCTGAAGAAGGCGCATGGCACGCAATTAGGAAACACAGAAGGTGGCGGTGACTGTTGAGACCAAAAATGTTTTTGAATTTTTTAAAAAGCAACACGCTGTTCTTAGCTCCACTTTTGTAGGGTCCTGTCCCCATAATCTGCAAAAAAACAAGGAACATGATAATCAAGCTGATGAAAGCTGCCCCACTTTAAATGGAATCGTTTTTGAAGTAAAGCGTGCACAGTGGACATTGAACTTAAAACTGTTTGCTCACCGGACCACATCCAGTCATCACCAGAGAGGATATCCTGTACCTGTCTGCTCAAAATAACAGAGATGGACAGGTGTGATGGCCCTATAGCCTGTCTAGAGGAGGAGGCAATATCGTTTATTCAATGCTCAAAAACGTCTGACCTCACTGACCTCTGTGAGCTGTGACTCTCTCAGCCTTGGGCATGCTTATGTGTTGCCAAAGCTGGAAAATGGCAATGGAGCAACAAATATGCCATTAACCGTGAAAAAGAAAACAAACTACAGAAAAAATGGACAATCCCTGATCTCTAAGCTGGTGAACGGAGTTGGTTTGGCCTGACTGTTTTTAAAATAGTGCATCCGTGGGGCCCGGAGCTTGCCGAAGCTGATGATGTGGCGTGCTTCTCATCGTGTCTCCCTTATGCCTGCCCATAGGAATCCACGTGAGGTGACTCCTGTAAGCCCAGAATCGCCCTGAATTTCCTTGGTCCTCTGGGAAGGCAGGACAGTGAACTGGCACATTTTTAGAGAACATTCAGGGAAGCAGGTTCCTTGATGCTTTTACCTACAGCAGTCTTACCTACTGAAGTGTGGCAGGAGGGCAGGTCCTGGAGGTATGTTAGGTATTATATGTGGGTGAATAGCTAATACATAGCTTAATAAATTTCCTGCAGAATAGAGGATTAAATCAAAGGATCGACAGATTCTTAAATTGAAATTCCCCCCTCATCCACCCCTCAGCAAAACGTATATAAGGATTTAAAAAAATGAATTCCCATTACTTTTCCATATACATTACAATAAAATGTAGGTGATGGCAGTAATGACTGTGTGTTAGCGTAGTATCGGGCATAGGTACAATGAATGCTTGAGCAATCAGTCACTGATGTTCCCTTAAGACGCCTTGATATGCGGGGAGACCTGTTTAAATTGAAGGAGAGCTCAGAGGCCGGCTTTTCCACTCCACGCGTGCGGAAGGTTCCTCATGCAGATGGTGCATTCCCATCCTGGGGCCCTGAAGGAAGTAATGCACTGTGGGAGATGGAGTTAAAAACAAAGCAGAGCTTTTACCAGACTCCCCATGGGGAAACCGAGCTGCCTCGTTAAAAGGTTCCCCGGCTGACGCTGTGACCTCGCTTTCGCTTAACTTGCCGAGCACACACGCTGTCTGGTGTCCACGTGCCGAGCTCGGGGCTACGGGCGATGCGAAATGGAAAAGGAGCCAGTGTAAAATCCATGCTTTTTCTCCCTCTGGGGGAGATGGAGAGACAGAGAGAGAAGAGAGAAAAAAGAAAGAGAGCATGACAGAGAGAAGAGAGAGAGAACTGACAAAGAGGACACAAATAAAACACATATAAATCGCTTCGCCTCCAGCGCTTACACCACTTCTAGTCCTGCCACCTACGCAATCATACAGCAAGGTGCAGTGCATAAGACTTTCATGTTTTTTGGGGGGGGGGGGGGGGGGTGGGGGGGATGGGGTGGGGGAGTGGTAGATATTTTGCACTATATAACTTAACTAGCAATTTGGCTAAACAGAGAGCAGAAGGCTCTGCCCAGACCCCTTTTTCAAACCTTTGTTTCGCTGCGGTTGACTGGCCAAATTTTCCAGCCCACTCTCCTCTGTCAGGAGGGTTAAATGGGCTGTTAAATGCTATTTGAGCAGAGACCAGTGGACACAGAAAGAAGTCATGAGCTTAGGCAGCTCGGCTGGCAACAACTTAAGTGTGACGAATCTATACACACACACACACACCCACACACACACAGACATGTGCAAAATAACACACACACGCATTCCCATATGCATGAAGGCACACACACATACACATGCACACACACAACACAAACATGTGCAAAATAACACACATGCATTCCCATATGCATGAAGGCACACACACACACACACACACACACACATATTCAAAATAACACACACATGCATTCCTAAATGCATGAAGGTACACACACACACGCACTCGCACTGTGCACACAAAGATGAATGGTTACGCCTTTTTATCATGCCTCATCTTTTCTTCACCCTGTCTCACCCCCCCCCCCCCCCCCCCCCCACAGGCTCTGGGAGCTCTGTCCCAGTAGTTGAACAGCACCATCAGTGAGACACTCAGAGCATAGCTGGATGTCTCCTCAGCTGCTGGCGTGTCTCTCTGGCCTGCTGGTCACAGAGGCCTGTCCATTCCCACGGCGACCATTTCCAGTCCACGTGCCACACGGCAGTCATTGGCATGCGGGCCTAATGACAGTTCCGTATGAATAATTAATAGGTGGAAAACATAAACTATGCACATGATCTTCAGGGCACTGAAAACATAAATGCAGGCAGAGAGCTGCCAATATGTTCCTCAGTAGCATGGAGCGTGCTTTCTGTGTGTGACAGCCTTTCTTACTGACAGCTTCCCATACAAAACTTCCATTCCATCCAGTGCTACAGTTGTGCATACTGAGTTCCTGCATCAGTATGCTACATATAAGCTATGTGAATCACCCAGGGGCACATGAAAATGTTCACTGGCTTATGCATTGCAGGTCCACTGCCAAAATATTTGTGTTTTTGACAACACCCACATGGTTCAGTTGAGGCATGTGGAATCTAAATTTTTTAGGCTTCAGGTTTCTGTAATTATTTGATCACCTGAAGATCTCATATTTTTAGAGTAATACAGATGTGTAGCTAGCATAAATTCTGATTTTTAGACAAAAAACACCATTGTTGAACTCAAAGTAATACAATTCCTAACTTTAGATTTCAAGACATTTCTCTGTTTTTGTACACCATACAAAATGACAAACTAGCAAGCTAACTCCATGTTTTGGTCTTCAATAACATATTTAGAGAAAAGGTTATCTTAACAATTTAGGATCTTGTTGAGCTACTGACTCCAGACCCCATGCATAGCAACAAATAAATACACAGAAACCACCTGGGCAGGATCAGAAGGCCTGTTAAACATTTGTCCTTTCATTCTTCCTAACGAGCTAAGAATACAGCAATCCATACACTGTAAAGAGTAAAACTGGTGGACTGTGCTATTTAACATCTAAAACGAAATATGGGCTATAAGTCAACATCTACACTAAGTTGCCTTGCTTACTAGCTTTAGGTACATCACAGCATTTTGTCAATACCAAATTGTCAACTACAGGTTGTCGATGACTGGATTCTCAAGGACGATATCTTCTTGTTTCATTTTTGCAATTCAAATTATCACATGAAATCTGAAGAGAGAGATGAAGCCAGACATTTGGAACATAAACATTACTGTAACTGAAGACAGTTTGGGGGCAGTGACATTGAGAAGGTCACAGTGGAGATGTTTACACAGTGAAACCATGTAGTTTTATAGCCCTGAGGTCACCTCGGCTGCCACCGGACCCTTTGGTTGTAGTCACAGAAGTGTCCTGCAAGGACCGATGCATCTATAGTGATGGAATATTTAGTACCTAGAGGAAGCAACAGCAGAATCATACCCATGCTTGGAACCCATGTTTGGTCATGCTATACAACAACTTTTGAAAATAGTCTTTTACCAGGAGCACCCCCCACCCTCCATGATGACAATTTCCTGTTCCCTTGATCGCTTTGTTGTCATTCATAGGCCTCCAACCACAACCAGTCTCAGCTGCTGGCAATGAGGCAATTAACCCAAAATGATATAATTAGGTGAGAAGAGCAATTACCGTGCTCTATGCTCAATTATCCCCACATGAATGCAAACATAATAATTTAAAGAATTTTGTAATCCTGAAAGTGGGATTCAATCAGACACGATCGAATAGGATCAGACAACGCCACACATGCTGTACTACATTGTCAGGCAATGCATTGGAGTTCCCTGCAACCAAAGGGCCCAGTTGAGAAGAGTTGCAAAAACGGCATAGACTGAGATCTGGCATGTTACAAACCAAAAGGCTGCAAAGTGCTATTAAGTGGAGCACCTGATCAGTTTGTTTTTGCTGAGACTTCTGGTTCAGTATATTGGCTCCTGCATTGTGCTAATTACTGAAAAGGCTCGCAGCTTCTGTCCTTGTGAATGACTCAGAAGTGTACAAGTTGTCCCATAAGTGTCTGTATCGCCATGTTGAACAGCAGGTGTGGACAGCCTGGTACCGCATCCATGAGGAAACCATTTAGTGACCAAACTTTGTTTAACACTAATCAAGAACCAAAGTGCTAAATAGAGAACACGAATAACGTCTCATAGTGAAAGAATTTCACTATGTCCTAGGTAGTATGTCCTCGTTTGTATCGATCTGACAACAGAATCTTTACTGAATCTTTACAAATGTCCGGTTTGCAGAGGACGTTCTGCCCTGTGGTTTGAGCCTAGAGAGGTATGTTTTCAAAATCTAGTGTAGTCACATTGTACACAAGTGTACATAAAAACAAGAAAATACTGCTTCTTTTTAAAGTCTTAATTGAATCCTTTATTTAATACAGGATAGATTGACAGAACACGCATGCTCTTTTACAGCAACGCCCTGTTAATTCCTCCCCCAGGTAGACTAACCTACAGTATGTGTCTTTGGGTTGCGGGAGGAACCTGGAGTACCTAGAAAACCCTACATGGGCACAGGGAGAACATGCAAAGTTCACACAGAAAGGCCCTGGCCAGAATTTGAACCCAGGACCTTCCTTTTGTGAGGCAATGCTGGCCACTGCACCAATGGCAGTTGTCCTTAAGAGAGATGCAGTCTGGGTATCGGCTGCTTTTCAGGTGTCCACCCGTACACTTTATCCTGCTTCATGCCTCAAAGATCAAGCAAACCCTGTCCCAGAGAGCCAGTCTATTAGATCAGCTTCCAGCAGAAGGAACAGGAGTGACTATTTTGCCATTCTCTCCATATGCTCTTCAAATGAAACACAAATGTGAGAAGGTGCCCTCGTCAACATACAAGAATGTGTTATATTTTATCATTTGGATCTTTTCTGCCGCCGTAATTAAATATTGAAGGTGTAGCTTAGTGGGGAGAGATGTGTTTTCACACCCAAAGGTTTCGGTATTAGAGAAAGCGGAGGGCAGGTTTCCGTGCCTCTCCAGCCTGCATTATTCATCGGCTTCCTGTCGGCACACTGCCTCTCTGTGAGACGGGTCATGTGACAGGAGTCACTGTGGTGCGCGGTAGCCTGCCTCAGGAAAACCTGCATTGCCTCACATTTCATTGTGCTCAATTATGCTTCTTACTTTTTTTCTCTCGTAAGACTGATCACATAAGTTGCTGCCTTCCTTGTGACTAGGGCTCAGGCCCAGTGGAAGTGAATGGGCAGGTGACCCTTGGGTTTTGAAGCCGAAGCCTGAGGCAATGGGGTGAGCATGTGTTGCAGTATGTATATGGAACACATGCTGGGCATTAGCATGTCGACTAACTGTGTGGTTGCCATTTGGAGAAGAACTCACATTTTAAAAACTGGTGGTGGGGCTACTGTGTATGATCATGCATGTCAAGTGACTGAGTGAAGTGACTCATTTGTGTTGACTGACTGTATGTAAAGTGGCCATGGGTAGAGACTTTACCGAAGAGTGGTGCTCTAGTGTATTTAAAAAAAAATTTATAAAGCATTTACAAAAATCCTTTCAAAAAATCTTTCTATATTTGCTTTGTCACTCGACAATGAAGTATGCTCATTTATTTACTCAATTCATGAGCTCTATTTTTTTTTTTTACGTTGGACCAGCCTTTTGTCTACTTAACTATTTATATCTCAGAACAAATTTGCCATTGGGAAACACATGATTCTGGAGCTCACTTAACTAAAGTGTATCAAACCATATGCAAATACAACCCCTCATATTATTAGGAGAAGCATCCAAATGAAGGCACGTGCTGCTGCAGCAGCCTAAATATAGACTTTCAAAGAGCTTCTCTGGGACCATTAATAAACCAGAAATCATTTATTTTTAATTCTCCACTGAAATGTAATTACAGTCTATTTTTAAGGCCAGAAAAAAAAGCATGCGATTTTTGCCGTAGTTTGCTTGTGAACAGAGATATGTTCTCCGTTTTGTTTTTTCATTCTCTGGAACGATGAAATGATGACTCCGCAGCAAACAATCACACATAAAAGAGTAATTAATGAAAGGGGCAGGAATTAGGAACTGCAGCAATGCAAAAAAAACAAAAACAGTAAAACAACAACAACAACAACAAAAACCTCAACAGCAGGTACTGAAGAGCATGAATAATGCAGCAGGTCACTGCCATTTGCAGAAAGTGAGCCGGCCATGAAGGATTCACGCCTGGTGCTGAATTTATCTGGAACTGCCCTGCTCTCCCTCTATTGAGTCATCTCAACCTGGGTCTTAACCCCAGAGGGACAAAGTGTGGATGTACAACATGGGTCTAAAATTTGGGGGATAACCTACCAGATGTGAGGTGGCAAAGAACAAGAGCTAAAAATTCCAAAAGGTATGGAAGGTAAAGAGGAGACAGTTACTTCATTGTGCAGATGTAACCGTTTATACAAAAGCTAAAAAAAGACAGAAACATATGACAGAATGAAATTGCAGATCAGAGCCATTTGGTTTTGTTCAATGCCGTTACCGCATGCCAACTTTTTTCATCCTTTCATTCAGGAGAAGTAATTTTTTGTGTTTCTTGAATGTTACTGACACTTTACCCTCTTCATTTGCTAAGATTTAATCAGTCATATCGATAGTGTTTACTTTATTGCCATGAACTAAATTAAGGAGTACTCATTGTATGGAATCATAGACCATTGCCTTCTGAATTTCACAATAATTTCATTTATATTTCTTACAAAAGCAGGGCAGGCACAGACAATGCACAGGCCAGGACTCAATCAACATGCGTGTCCTGTCTAAGTTATATGCAAAGGTCAGTTTTCTCTTGAGTGATACCAACTTAACTCACCAAACAGAAGGACAAATAAATGAAGAAAAAAATACAAATTAAATGAATTAATTTGCGGTTTTTATGGAATAAAGTTAAAGACAATTGTTCACTGAATTCAGCCCACAGTCTGGCCATTAGGTAAGGTTGCTGGGTGAATTTGAAACCTGTGATGCAAAAGTTACGCTTTAGACACCCATGTGGTACTTAACTCCATCTGGCTGACCTTGTGGCCCCTTGCGCCCTGTCTGGGCCTGTTTAATGCCTGGGTTCCCTCGCAATCGGGTGCCCTGGGTGACTGTGACTGTGAATGACTGTGCCACATAAAGGCTTTATGGGCTGAAGAGTCTAGCCTTCGCTTTATTGGCAATCCGGGCACTTATGTAAACCTGGAGTGATGGCGGATTTGATGTTGATAATCAACCATGGTGGGTGGCCAGTCTGTGCAACCAGTGGGGTGTACTGGAGGTTGGGCTGTACATTGTTCGTTGACACATGACAATACAAAAGATACAGACAGCAATATAATACCTGAAACCGAATCCATTGGGCCGCCTTGCATGCTGTCGTGTACACAAACGCTTGGAGGGCAACAACCCAGAGTCGTGGCTTCCATTACATCTCCCCTAACTCAGCAGTGTACAGTTCCCTGAAATCTCATTTATTTCCCCCATCTGTCTCTCGATATGGCTTTCTGAACCTGCCCAGGTGGTTTCTCTGTATTTATACATTGTTATACACTGAGTCTGAAGTCAGCAGCTCAGAAAGGTCCTAAATTGTTTTAAGACCATCTTTTCTCTATATAGGTCATTGTAGACCAAAGCTGTATTTTCTGTAGATGCATCGAAAATAATTTTCTACTTTTAAGCACAAATCTCTTTTGGCTGAGAAACTGAAAGCAGATGCTTGACTTTGCTTGCTTTTTAAAGTTGTGCACAGTACTTTTATGGCAACAGGCCCAAATAAGATAAAACTTTTCTTGAGGCAGTTGTATTCTTGGCTATATGGATTTTTATTTTCTTTCTAAGAGGCAGTGCCTATCTGATTTGAATCTATCTGCTCACAACTGGTTTCCTTATACTTCCTTATACAAACCTTGTGTGTGAGTGTGTGTGTCT
Source organism: Anguilla rostrata (assembly GCF_018555375.3). Taxonomy (NCBI): domain Eukaryota; kingdom Metazoa; phylum Chordata; class Actinopteri; order Anguilliformes; family Anguillidae; genus Anguilla; species Anguilla rostrata. The sequence goes on from NC_057938.1 coordinate 9,550,759, forward strand.
GTGTGTGCGTGTGTGTGTGTGTATGTGTGTATCTATGGTTGCGTTGTGCGTGTTGTGCAAACCCGCATTTGTTTGAACAAATTTTGTGCCATCCACCTGTTTCAGTTTTCTCACAATAACAGTCTAGGGAATCTATAGTTCAAATTTGATAGTTTGGTGTCATTTCAATTTCACCATTTATTTTGTCATTTATATGGACATGGACACAGACAGTAAAACAATGTATCAAGAACACCACTCCAAAGTGGCAGACCCATACCTCAAAAATTCTGTTGTGCTTTCTTAGAAACAAATGCTTCCTGTTTGCATGCTTCCTTAGCAGCATCCCAATCTGTCCATAGTAGCACACATGTTTATTTTTATTACAGTTTCTGACAGCAACATCATACCTCTTAATTCTCAATACATGTAGAGCATTTCCAACACTTTGTCCAAAAAGGTCCCATCAGATAAACATCTAGCCTGCAGTTAGGTTAAGCACAGCAGCAAATTACCTTGCGATGTACACCGAGCTACAGTATGCCTTTTGTATCATTGGCACTGTTTGCCTGCACATATTAAATTATATTAGTTGCATTTGAACCAGAAATAGATGCTAAATGGTAATTATATGGTAGTATAGAGGTATATAAGATATGAAAGCACTTAATTATTTTATGGAAGGCACCATGCACTCTGTGCTTCTGTGGGAGTGTGCAGGACGACGGCAAACTAAAATTTGTTCACGTGGTCCATGGTTCCACTGAAATCCATTCCATCTGTTGAGTGAGGAGAGACAGCACATGAGGACATGGATGCCAGCGTGGCTCTGGGGGAAATAATAAGTGGAGCCTGATAACTTACCCTTTTACTAAAGCCATCCAAGGGCAAAGTATAAAAAGCCATGCGCACAATCTAAGGCCACATTTCTCCAATAAACACAACTGAACTGAAAAAGAACAATCGCAACAACAAGCCCATGGAGACATCAATCGATTGCATCTAGCAGCAGATACTTTTTGATGAGACTAAAATGGCAGATTATTGATATACATTTGGGGGAGGGGGGGGATGTCCTGGGACTGTAGTTCATAGATGAATGTGCAATAATGCTGCAATAGGAAGAATTTCAGACTGGACACAAAAGAACATTCCATGTTGTCTACTGTGTCTGGTTTTCTGGCAGGACCTGTTACATGAGAAAGAGGAATAACTGTGTGTGTGTGTGTGTGTGTGTGTGTGTGACAGATAGAAAGAGGGAGCGAGAGAGAAAGAGAGAGAGAGAGGGATCCATTCATTGGAAGCAATGTGTGTATTGCTTACGTAACTATTTTACTAACCGAAATATTGCCAGTTTTCAAATCCTGATTGGAGCATTGTCATTGTACGCTTGAGCTAATTACTTGCGTGCGTAAGTACATTTCTCACTGCAGAAATAAATCACATTGAAAATTGTAAGTTGGACCAGTCTGTTTAACCAATAAATAATAACAATAATAATTAACCCAATTTGCCCTGTTCTGTGGCCTAGACATTACATGAAAGCATTCATCGGGATTGTTTTAAAGGAGTTTCTATCCATGTTCCTGTCTAGAGATCATAAGTGTATCAAAACACTCATGAATATTTAACTTTGTAACATTATGGTTGATAGCATACAGTCTTTTTAGCTTTTCCCCCACATTTATTTACAAAATACCAGCATTCCCACTTGGCACTGAGACAGGCAGAGGATATCGAGCTGTGGTCTTAAAAGAAGTTATTGTCAAAAGTAGACAATATATTGAACTGTGGTCTTAAAAGTAGTTATTGCCAGCAAGACAATAGGTTTTCATCACAATGTGGTCTAGGCAATTCTGATGGATGATGTTCTGCACCAGTGATCAGTGAGCCACAAATAGGGTGGGCAAAGTATACACCTTTAAACACGCAATGGTCTGTAAACATATTTTTGTCATTACGAAGCTCCACTATTTCAGTAAGGATCAACCATCGACGTTCAATTCCCTTTTGTCTTTAATCATATATGGAATTTTTACTGTGTGGCCTTCACTTTCAGTAATTTAAAGTAATGATATAACAGAGTTACATTCAATTACCACATTCAATTCAATGCAAAGGAATTGGTGAACATTATTTTAAACAGTTATGCTTGATAATTGTGCAAAACCTTTAGCTTCTGAATGATGATCAATGACAAGTTCCTTTGTCTGCTTGCTGTATTTGTAGCTCAGCTGTAGCCTCTTCCATTGTATACTGTACTGAATGCAGCTCTTGTGTTGCTATTTATTTATTCATTTCTGTTGGATTACAAATGTGCAATTAAACTATATGACCTGAGGCAATACCTCAAAATGGCTTCCGGAGAGCTGTCTCATTGCAATAACTTTGATGTCTTATTTCATTAAAAACTGAATAGGGAACATATAAGGACTTTTTGTTACTCTTGTTGGGAGAAGACATATTTGGCTGTTGCTGTACTGCTCTTGCATGATTATGTGGCCCGTCTTCGTGATCACCGTCTGTTGTTTCTGTTCGGGGTTTTTTTTTAGAAAAGGGGGGTTTTGCTATTAAACTGGATAGCTTCACTTGTATTCATGTGGTCATATAGTTCATTACATGTAAGGGAAGATTGTTATGGCACCATTGTCAGTGAATTGCTTGGTTGAATCTTATCAGTTCTTGGAATTTCCATATATTGTTGACGCACCCTCCCCCCACCCCCCAGCCTCCAGCCCCCAGCCCCCCTTCACCCTCCCAGTTCCCCAAACACATAGCCTATGCACCTTTACTGAAATAATTAAATGTATTCCCATCTCAGACTTTTGAGAATTTAAATAAAGAATCTGTCTCTAGGTGGCTCGATTTATACCATTTACTCATGATTAATAAATACAACAATGTTCTTTCACCATTTATTAATTCACCAAATACAGTGAAAATGGCATCATAATATACAATGAATCATTCTTAGAATGTCATGACGTTTTGTTGCTTTTTTGCTTCATAAAATGATGTTTCATTTTTGAAAATATTAAGGTTTCATGCACAACAAACCATATTAAGTGTCTTTAAAAGAATGGTACAAAAGAAATAAAAAAACATAACTGTAATGTCCAAAAAAATTCTGCCAAATAACAACGCGTTATTTGAGTATACTCGTAAACAGTGCAATAGACTCTAAAGTTGCCATTTCTAACGAATCCATCAACGAAGCTCAAGTCACAGTATACGATTTCTCAATAATAGATTAACATTGATGTGTGCAAAACCAGAAAAACATTCAGTAAGTCTTAAAAAAAATAAATACGTCTCACACTTGATATAGAATGAGACAGACAAAACGAAATTTCGTATATTCTCCGGTAGTCTCAATCTGAATATCCTTTCGAAAGTACAAACATTTTTTGTTGATGAATTGTAAGACGTTAGACTAGCATATCATTTTAAATAACAAATATTTAGATATAAAAATACAAATATGAATTTTCTTAAAAAGAAGCGTGCCAGGGTAAGAACGGTGACGGCACCTGTACTGGCACCGGAGTGAAAGTTCATGCAAAGAGATGGAGAAAAAAGTTTACTTTTTATTTGTGTAAGACGAAAACATAAATAATTTTAAGAATCAAAATAAATAACTATAAAGTCCTTCCCAGTCCATTTCATTATTTGTTATTATTACTGTTATTCCATAAATGCATGTTTTGACCATCCCTGCTGACACCTGGAAATGTCTTCCGATATTTATAACTGTTATTGTAGAACAGATATGCTCAGGTGAGGAGAGGCGCCGACCTGTATCACTAAAAATGGTAATAATAATCAGCTTTTTTCATTTAAAATAATTCAATGTGTTTATTTGTTTACAACGCAAGGTCCCGAGACAAATATATATATATATATATATATATATATATATATATATATATATATATATAACAATGCATCATCCTCATGTAGAATTTCCATGAATACATACATCGGGTCTTTTCAATTATGAGACTTCAATGTCTACTTGGTCTGTTTGAAAGATAGCGCTAGCAGCAATCGGAATGCATTCTATGTTTGATCAGTGCTGAACGGAACAGCTCCCTCTGAATGCGGCGTTGCCGATCGTTTTCAATATAAAAGCATGTTTTTGGGAAAGGGGATCTTCGACCTTAGATACTGTACAGCTATAGAAACAGAGCTTAAATGCAATTCAGCTTCCAGTTGTTGACGTTATGTGGCTTGTAAGCTCTTTTTGGAAGAAGATGGTGGTGAGATAATGGCAAGTTCATCCATTGCTATACATCTGCGGAGGTGAAAGACGGAGTAGCACAATCAGCCATCTCCGTATCTTTCTGCGCAGCAGTAGTTTAAATTGGGTTTCGTTTGGAGAAATGCCAGCAACCCCAAAATAAATCTCGGTCTTTCTATCTCTTCTGCTTTCTTCATTCTGTCTCTTTCTCTCCCTTCTTCGTCATCGCTTCGTACCCTCTTTTCTCCTGACAATCCTCGTACACATGCACAGCCGACAAGTGCTTCAAACCGGTGATTAAAATAAAAAGTCAGCAAGGCATCGTTCACTTTACACGCCAGGTGACGATTTGTCCGTCATTCCCTTCAGGACCTCATCTATCCGGTCGTCTTCGATGACCACTGTAGAAAAAGAGGGAAAATATGTTTATGTCTCATATCCCTTTGTTGCAACATTATTTAAGAAGAAAAAACAAGATTTCTGTCTCTTTTGTGTTTTTCGGAATTGCTTTAAGCTAATAAGCTGGTGTAGGTTCATTGGTAGAGAGTTATTTGAAGTGGCGTTGGATGTTCGTTTGACAGATGATTCGGAAAGCTGTTCTATGCAGATTTAACGAAATATGTTGACGTTTCGTGCTATGCGTGAGAAAAACAATATGCAACTGCAACGTTCACGTGGTTTGTGGCTCAAATCCGGCCAGTAAAGACAATGTTGATTTATAATCTATGTTTATTTACCCGCCGGGAGGGTCGAACACATGATGCAGAGAGCATAGGTCTCACACGAAGGATTTAAATTGCATTTTAAATTGTAATTTCCCCCAATTAAAGAAAAAACAACAACTATACCGATACAATGGTAGGCTATGTATGTAATAGTCGATTAATGTGCAACAGTTCGGTAGGTTTCCTGCATGCAGCAAATATTTTTTTCTGGACATCATAGTTATCAGTTTTCTCTCGTGGCATAATTCCATAGAAGCTAGGTTATATTGATTCTGTTATTGCGTTATTTACATTGTGTGTGTTGACAGTTGGAATGCTTCTCAGAAGACTAGTTGCCTAATGTGTTCTGTATAACGCCAAGGACATGCGTCTGTCTATTTATTCAAGTATATCATAGTTTCTCCATTTAGGCTACTTAATTAATACCTGCTTGAACTGTTAGTTGTATTTCAATATGCCGAAAGCTACCTTATAGCTCAATTGAAATTATGAAGAAAACGTGTGTATAGGTTATACTTTTATATATTGTCGTAAAATAGCCTATCATACGACAATATGGTTTCGTTTCACTGCTTACCTCGTTTAGCTCTGCCAATCTGTCCAAGTTTTGGGGGTCTTTTTCCTTGAGATGCGCCAAAGAAGGCGTTTGTGTCTTGCAGCCCACAGCTGAAAGACATTTGACTGACTTCACTGTCAGCTCCGTAGCCGCTCATTTTCCCCTCGCTGTATGGCAAAACCTCGGACATTATGGCACAGAGATAAAAGGGGGCTCGCGCGAAGAAGAAATTTGTTTTAATCTTCCGGAGATTAGCAATAAATGCAGATCTTCACAGATAATTGCACTTCTCACGCTGTCCTCGAGAAATCCTCAGGCTCAATGTAACGCGCAATCTTCTTACACAGCCACTGTCTCAGGGTGCGGAGCCTAGGCAAATAGCGCCTTGGTAAGCGAGAGCGATGAATTGACTATCGACGATGACCGTTGTGTTCGCGTCTCTGTTCGGAGAAGTCTGATGAGGAAAGTGGGAGATCCCGGGATCATAAAGGAAACCCAGGCGGAACAGTGAAGTCATCCATCCGGGTTTTGAAGTGTGTGTGTGCGTGTGTGTGTGCGTGTGGTTGGGGGAGAGAACTCGAAATGCTAAGAAAGTAGAAAGAGTGACCTCATCAGGCGAACGGTGTAATTGACTGTAAGCGAGGAGGAAAAATAAGAAGCTGCAGGATGAATCCTGGTCCACTGCATCAGAAATAAAGTGGGAGGGTGAATATTGTTTTCAAAGTTTATTGTTTATTTATATTTTTTATAAATTTATTTGGCAGACACGAGTATGCACGAAGACTAAGAAAGGTTTCCAAAATTATTTGAAGAGTAGGCCTACATTTAGCAAAAAGGCCTAAGTAGGCTAATATCCAACCCGTTCGCTTCACATTAAATGCGTTAGCCTACACTACGGAAGCTATTAAATTTGTTTTTTTTAATGGTATAATGGCGCAATGCATATAACCAAACTATCTTTATTTCAGTTATTAACCTCGGTTATTTTGTTCAAAAAGAATAAAACGGGCATTTTCACGTTACAATCAGGCGTTTCTGTAGCTAGTTTGATTGTGAGAAATTGGATATCACCTAGGATAGGACCTCTAGCTAAGTCTATTTAAAAAAAATTACTGAACAGCTGACCTGGAAAGTGTTTTGAAGTGAGGCTAAAACCAGACGCACTGTCTCTGCTTACATGCTGGTAGATGGATTAATAGCGTTGTTTTAACAACAGCAGGTCTCTTCAACATTAAATGTAGCCGACCAATAACATCGTTTGGATAGACATTTGAAATGATTATGCACCATCCCCTCCGCCAAACCAGACCTAATTTAAGCCTGTAATGAAGAGTAACGTCGCCGTTCAAATTTGGCGGTTGACGATTGTACTTTCCCCTCTGTTAGTATTAGAATGTCCCAGAAACACGCGTGGTTATGCGTACGAAATGTAGGCTACTCTGAAACTACAAACACAATTAATAATATATATTAAAAGCATGTTTAAACTTTACAGCTTCGTTGTGGTATAAATTCAATGTTATGCATAGGCTATCATTTTGTGACGGGATTACTTTTATTAGCATTACCAAATATTGCTCTGGTGCGCGCGCGCGCGCGCGTATGTGCCCACGCTGCACTATCACATTCAAAATCTTTCCACCACGATCCATTCCCTGGCGTAACCTTCACGCCAAGAGTAGCTGTGATAATTTATTAACTAGTCACGCTTTATCAGTCAGGAAGTGTCTGGAAATGTTACACCGGTAGGCTTGCTTTTTGCCAGTATCTACTTCATGAATGCTAACCTTATCTTGGCTACCTGATAAATGTTTATGCCACTCTGTAGGCCACTCTTTTTAAATCTGATATCAACGGCGTTGTTTACACGTTCATACTGTTCCAGGAGCATATATAGCTATTTTAAAGCACATTTGGTTTGAGTTTGTGGTGTGGGCCTATTATGTAACCTTCAGGAGAACGCACTGTTAGCCTTTAGACCTTGCACTACCCTTCTTAAGGGTCACCCTTGTTACCCTTAAGATCTTGTAATAATCGAAGTCAGCACATATTATCCGCATATGAGAAAATTCATTTTAAAAATAAGTGTAGAATCTTTGTACACATTTATATTTTTCTAGCTATTGTATACCTGACAATACAGCGTAGTATTTCATTCTGTACCCAAGAGATTCGTAGGCTACGTATTCATTTAAAATGATGGCCTTTTACATTCTTTTTTTCTCTGCTGTAACTGGATACATTTGTATTCAGCACCAAGGCCAGCGTTCAAGGCGACCTGTCTCAGTCTGCGACTATAACTTTTGCAGACTGCAGACTCCACGCAAGCCACTAGTCACCTATAGCCGGTTAAATATGTCAGTTCGCTAATACCTTCCGCACATATAGCCGGCTGCAACCATCATTGCCGATTCTTACCAACACATGAGGCTTAGGCCTATTATTTCCCCCAAGATGATTTAGGGCACTGAGCTGGCACAACCTGTCCTTTTCAGGAAAGAGTAGATAGGGAAGGAATCGCCTTTATAAGATACATATAAATGTTTATATCAGATTTTGCCCACAATTTTCACACTAGATGATTTAATGATTACATTTAATAAGGTAAAGGGTTCACGCATTGCCTGCCATATGCAATAGTTATTATAAATAGAAAAATGAATTAATTTTTGTTTTGTCTCTGTTTGTACAGTAAAACGGATTATCTGATTACAGAACTGATCAGGCTTGCCGCCGTATATTTATCGAGTAAATGGTGAAAGTGTTGCCTTGTATCTTTTCTACAATGGCGTTCGTACTTCAAGTCGAAGCTCAAATGGTCCTCGCGTTATGTCATCCTCTTCTCTGATTGGCTCCGCATTTAAAGGGACTTTGTCGGTGTTGTCGACTTTAGAAAAAACGCCTCGAAACAAAGTAGGCTACATCCATAACGAGTGTAACATGGCGGATTTTCTGAGAAAACTGTCTCTGTGGAATGCTGTTGTATTTAAACATATTTTATAGCTTAAAAAAATCCAATTTCTGTTCTTGTCCTCACATTCTGCAATGTGCAGTCACAATCAAAGGCCCCTTCCAACGTCGAAACTCCACCATCCGAGCTGCAGAGTGAGGGCATTACAGGAGGAGTGCACTTAACGGCAGCCACGCGGGCAGACTGCAGGTGCCTGATTGACCAGCAGAGTTTTCTTTGCATGGCAAAGACAGGGACACCATGCTGCCTGAAACTTTCCCTCTCTGTCACTTTGAACAGTTTGCGTTGCTATGCTGGTCACCTGGGTAAATTTGGCACTGGAGCATGTGCTGTATATGAACTTAATGTATGTAACATTCTTTACTAAGCTCATTATTTTTATGGTTTACCTGCATGCGTCACCTGGCAACTACGCAGTAAAATGTCCAGTGTTAAGTAAACTCTTATAGAGTACATTTGGTCCCACTCTGGTCGTGTTACAATTGGGTGACTACTTTTCCTTAGGTGTGCACAAGCTGACTATGACCTCAAAAGCTGCACTTAATGTCCACAGTGGAACTTCAGTTTACTTTATAATGGATTAAACTCATGTTATGTAGTTTTTATTTCAGTATTTGCAATGCATGTTTTATAAAATATAAATAAAAACATATACAATTTTCTGAATCAGACTTTATATCATAGGTGGGCTTACTAGTTTGTTTCCACCATGTGACCTGGAAGGTTTTTAACTTGTAATTCAATTGTTATCCTCCAGGGGTCCATATACACTCCAACAGCACAGTCAAGTGACTAATCATACAGTTAAGTTTCTAATCTAGATATTTATAAAAATAAAAATAAACTATTATAAAAACAAGTTGACCTAATATGGGGAGAGTGCGGAAGGGAAGCGAACATGGATGGAAGTTTAAATGCTTCAAAAAGCACATATTTGAGCCAGTACCACTCCTGGCCCTGGAGAGCTGGCTTTCTTTGTTACTCAGAACTTGAGTAGCATAGCAATTGGACACTTAAAGTTGATTACAGTTAACTCAGGTCACCTGGTTTTTTGCATTTTTCTTGGGGAAAAAAACTGCATGTAGCTCTGAGACTGCTCATAGACCTGATTCTGTCACTCGGCGCATGATATTAAAGAGACGACACAAGCATGGTTCTGACAGAATGGCTCTCATAGACACTGCAGACCAGCCAGAGGAGAGTCCTGTCAAGTGAGATGGGTCTTTGGGGTTGTCACTGGTTGGGAGGCGGAGCTTGAGTCTTTTGACGTGATTTTTCTTGGAAGAATTTGACCTTCTAACTCCAGCGACCCCTGTGTGACCTCCGCAGCCCTAAATGGAAAGTTTTGTGAAAATGCAAATTATTTTAGGTGTTAAGTATTTACAAAGATGCAGAGCAGACCCTGCTCCTCTAGTCAAATATTCACATGGCCTAACTACTAGCCAAAGGTTTGTATTAGAGAGAAAAGCATATCACAATAATGCTTTTGGAATAAAAGTGCTTTATAGATCTCTCTGATCTCTTGGGCAGGCTCATATGATTACTCTTAGAACTTACTTTCAAATGTTTGATCATGGATATTATGCATTTGATATGTACCATACTGTTTGAAATTTTTCATTTTTTGTCAAGACTACCACTATAAGCTATGCCATACCATATTTTTGGTTGCAGAAAGACCTAACCAAGAATATATTTTTGGAAAAAGTTTAGATGAAAAATAACAATGAAAAGTATGGTTAGCTTTCCTGGCAGTATGAATGTATTCTGGCAATATTCTGTTCTCTCTAGGCATGTTCATATTCAGTCTATTTTTTATGCACATGTACATGTCAAAATTATTATTTTTTGTTAGAACATCTGCTAATTTTGAAAGTAGAGACATATTTCACAGATAGACAGTGCTTGACTTACTAAAGATGTACTGGAATAAATGTTGATATATCAGGGGTGCTGGAACAAGATAAATTACAGGAGTGTGTAGTGATAAAGAGACTGAAACCTTGTGCGTACACACTTTCTCTGCTCTCACTGTTTTGTCCCTTTCTGTTTCTTTCTCCCTCTCTCAGCCTCTCTGCTCTAATCTCTCACTGTTCTTCCTCTGTCCCTCTCTCTATCTGTCTTTCCCCCTCCTTTCCTTCCCCCAAGTTTGACAAGCAGCTGTTGTGCTGTCCGGCAAAGCGGCTGACTTGATCAATCCCAGTCCCTCTGACAAGGACGTCAACCAGCAGACCTGTGTCTCTGTGAACCTTGCTTCCAACTGCTAAGACACCACAGTGCTGCCTCACCCACTCCACTACCTTTGAGGAAGAGGGAAGAACACCAAATAGGCAGGAACCCTTCACATGTATCAATCCCTAATGGATTCTGTGTGTGTGCGTGTGTGTGTGTGTGTGTGTGTGCGTGTGTATTAATCACAGTGTTTCTGTGGATTATTTGGAGATTTTTTTTGTTTTTAAAAAAACAACAAAATAAAGCTAAAATTAAAAACAGGTATAATAAAAAATTGTAAAATAAAAAATATATATATTTCTTCAACCGTGCGTGGCATGTGACAGAAATGCAATGAAACAGTCAAGACATCATGACTGGAATAGATGAACCCCATCTTGAACCCGTGTGGTTGTTGGTTTAAAGGGCGCATGTTGCACAGCGCAAACATAATCAAACTTTCACCCTATTATCATCCGGCCACCTTGGGCCCTCCTAGACTGAGGACACAGACAGGTTCTAAGATGTTCTCTCTCCCTCTGCTGCTCACTAGGAAGAGTCATGGACAGTTGCTGCTTCTGCTTCCCAGCATGCATCACCTGATGTCTCCTGTTGTTTCTTGCTGTCAGGCTCCTCCATAAATTGGCTGTTAGCTCTGAGCCACAGGCACATCTTCACTGGATAGAGAATAAATTGTTTTCCCACAGAGTGTTTCATTTTTTAACATAATATTTCATTTAAATGACTGCATATGTGGATCTAATTTGTATGAGAGATGAGAGATAATATTTAATTTTTTGATTGTTGGACTGTTAGATCACAATTCTTCATCTTGAATGAAACAATAAATTAAGAATGATTTTAGGATCATATTCATCAAAAATAACCTAAGAACACGCTCATAAATAATCAGAAAATTCACTGATATTATTCTCTGTCTGTATGTGTGAGTGAATGCAGATTGCTTTACAGTGAGTCATTATTAAATAAGAGTTTCATGTAGTAACTGGGGCAAAAAGGACTGGATGAAGTGCAGTGTGTACAAGGGACTCCAACACATCACAGAGCTGTTACCTTTGTTTATCTACAGAACAGCAGGAGTCAATCCAGAAGGGTGACTGGAACAAATTTAAATGGTGCACCTCATGAACTGGAGGCTGTAACCTCAGCCACTTAAGTGTCACAGAGGAGACGCCCACTGTGAAATCACTGGATCTCCCAGGACAATGTAAAACTGTTATCCTAGAAAGAATCTATTCAGCCCCTTCAATTTAACGTGTACTATTTTCATAGAGGTTTCAGGATTTTTTCTACAGCATTTCAGAACCTCTTCCTCAAATGACTTCTGGAAGCTATGTGATAAATAGGACTCAGTGGTGAGATCTATTTAGTATTTTTTTTTTTTTTTTTTGAGAACAAAAATCATATTTCACAAGATATATTTTTAAAAGATAATGCAATGTTTTAATAAATACATCAGGTTCATATTGGGCAGCTTCTAAGCTAGAATGGAGACCTTAAGCGCTCAAGCTGTTTTCATGGAAAATCTAGAGCTTTGGGTGTTAGGCTCACTGTACTGTAAATTATTGATAATAAAAGCATGCCTTTGTCACATTACTGCAGTAACTAGGTCACAAATGACACGTGCTTTCAGCGCCAGCTGGATGCAGGTAATCCGCAGCGCCTGACTGAATGTTTTGATTTATTTATTTATTTATTTATTGATGCTGCCTGACACATTATTTTCAGGTACCCACAATTTCCAAAGACGTTCCTATCAGCAACGACCGAGTGCCGTTGAAGAGGTGACATCACCCGCGGTGAGCTGCGCATTCCGTAGCTGTCGGCCAGAGCCTGGCAGCAGCTGCCGCTTCCTGTCCCCGGCAACGGCCTCCCGGGATTCAAAGGGTATTCTAATCAGGTGTACAACCACAGGTGAAACATTTCCCGCCTGTCGCACCAAATTACTCGCACCGCGTTGTCACAGCACGGGCATTTCTCTACCAGCGTGTCACTGACTTTTCAAGGGACCTCAGTATGAAAACACAAATTTCATGATTCGGAAACAGAATCTAATTACTGTCAGAGACGGTTGCATTTTTCTTGTGCGTCTGGGGTCAGAGTTTTATATTAATAGGTGATATTAATTTGGTCGTACATATCTTATTTTTTTATGTGAAATATTATCCAAAAATAATTGCAGAATGCTCAGACTATTTACACAAAGCCTGGGATAAATAATAAACGGGAGATATGAAAAGTGCCATCATTTCTGCATGGTGCAACCACTGTATAAAAGTAGGGCTTTCTCTTTCCCTTCAACGGATCTCATGAATCGTTCTTTTAAACTAGTCCTGTAAGGCCCCCTGGTGGACAATTTCTTAACAATTCTCTGTGTTTCTTTATGCTTACAGAACGATGACAATCGCTCTGCAGGCATACTGAAACACAGACAAGCCCTCAAATCCATTAGAGTCCAGCATGCACTGATTCAAAATATATAGACAACTGCAACTTTATACACACACATAAGTATACACATTAGAAAGTACTTAAAGTGAGTACGTCCACAATGTATTGTCTACAAATAACAGCTGTGAAGTTCCCTGTCTATCACAGCTGGTACAAGCATTTGGTTGCTTTGACCACTTCACATTGCTCATGGAAAATCAACATCCATTTGTTCAAGCAGGGCTGAAGCAACCTCCTGGGTGGTGTGAAAACCAGCTTTATAAAACCAGCCCGGTGCCAGCTGCAGCCCAGGTGCGCTCTCCAGCCAAAGATCCACACGGACTCTGACAGCGGAGCTACAACCGAGATAAGGTGGCTTTTCTGGCTGATTGAAAGGGTTAAAGTCTGGCCTCTGTTTCTACAGATTTCAACCAGAATCAATGGCTGAGCCACACAGTGGCACCCTGTAGATGGGCCTGTAGATGACTTGGAGCTGGTGTGTGCCGCAGCTGGTCTTGTGAATGTGAAAGAGCTGGGCCAGGGCCTCCATGTACAGGCTGTGGTAGTGATGCACCATCTCTATCTGTACTGCAGACTAGATCTGGGTCAAATACTCATGTAAATCCCTCTGGGTGAAAAACATCTCCTAAATGACTAACAGAAATATTAACATGTTGATTTAAAAAAAAATATCATAAAAAGAGGATTATTCTCCTGCAACCACTGATTTTACTGTTATTCGAGTGAATGAGAGCAAGAATGCAAGAAACAGGCAAGAACAAAAACAATAATCAAAGAAGACAAAATAAACTAAATTGAGTCTCACTGGATATCAAGCAACCTAAAGGCATATGGGGTGAATGTTTCTCAGATTTCTCAGATTCTGCAGCGATCTTTGCCCAGTATACAATCTAACAGGAGGCAAGCGTCACCTGATCCTTGCAGCTGTTGCGGGGACACTTGAAGGATTGACCTTCTTCACCCCATGGGGGATTTATAGAACTGCAGAAGGGCCACCTGCTCCAAACCCCCATCATTCCCTCGTCCCAGTTGGATAGTATTTTCTTTAGTTTTTCCATTTCATCGCTGTAAATAAATCTGGCGTCTTTCCATCTCTCATCCCCCTCTCCCACCCACCCAAAATATTCCTTGTTCGTTTTCAGAGCTGGCAGAAATAACGGCATATTCAGAGTATACAAGCTGAGTGCTTCTCTCAGTAATGCCACTAACTAGGCATGACGATGTATCCAGTGTTTCCAGAATTCATTTCACAGCTTGACAACACATTATGCAGAGCTGTAGTCAGGTGTTGCGACAGGTGCATTTGTCTGTGAAATTGTGGTAATAAAGAACTGTCATCTTAAAGAAGTCTCCAAGAGAAAATTACTTATTTGTTTTAAAATGGGAAGGACTAAAATAGTGGTCAGCCACAGGGGCTGTTATTATGGTTATTCTGAATTGATTTAACTTAATTTGCCAGCTCAGGCAGTTGGCTAGTTGGCTACAAATTTAACTCATTTCAGTTTTCTGGTTTCTTGATCAGAATTGGTCACTGATATTAAAGTTAACACACAAACAAGCAAACCCTAATGATGTCTAGGATGTGAGCTGAAATGTTTACCTATGCCCTGCAGGGTGGAACATGCTGGGCGTGATGTGGGATTTATGCGGGAACCAGCACGTGTACTGTAGGGTTGAAGGGCAATGAAAAGGTAGACCAGGCAGGTAAGGAATCAGTAAGAAGAGTGGAGGCTGGCACTGAGTGTAGGTCAATCATTAAGGAAGGGAGAATAAATCAGTGGCAAAAGGAATGGGATCAGGAGAAGAAAAGGAGATACTATTACCCTATGCAAAAGTCAGTAAGGCAAAAAATGTTAGTCATAGGAAATAAAAGTAGGGATGAGGTGTTGTACATGAGACTTCAGTTTGGGTACTGTGGGCTGGCTGGTTGACTTAAAAGGATTGGGAAGAATGAGAATGGATCATGTGAATGCGAGGAAAGAGAGACTGTTAATATGTGGAAAATATCAAACATAATGAAGAGCTCTGTTTAACAACCGGTCAGATGCTGGGATGGCAACTTTCTCACTGAAGATCTATTAGGACTGGAAGATAAGCAACATGCTGCTGCTAGATCGGTGCTTTATTTTATTTATTCAACAGGTCTACATCCAAGGCTGTCAGGCCTGGAAATGAAGGTAAAGTGCAATTCCTATGTTAAACGTAGGATGGCAGCAATACGCTAAAAGGAGTTAGTACCGGAACTCTACAAGCAGAAGAAGAAGAAGAGGAGTTTGGTTTCCTCCAATCATGTGGCTACAACGAAAGTAGTGTTACACATGTTTCGGCCTACTTGCGTGGGTAGACATGGCTGGAGGTGCAAAGAAGAAATCAACCGGTCAGGCGTCTCGGATATGGGGGAGTCTTCGCACATTATGGCAGGAGAAGCACTTGATTTTATTCAAAGCCGAATATACTTTCCTGGTGGCTGCGGTTCTTTGGTTTTTGGAAATCGGAATAAATGTTTGGGTTATACGCAAGGTTGCATGTAAGTAACTACAGCTCAGATGAATCAAGCGGATTTGCTATGCTAGCTATTATGCTAATATGGTTTGTTAGCTGTTTCGAGTGACTGACATCGTCTGTGGCCACGTAGTCGGCTGTTGTGCGGGATTTGCCGTCATGTTCTTTTGGGCCGGCAACGAGCAATGCTATAAACGTAACGTTTGCCAGCTTAACTAGCTGACAAGGTATACTGTGTGGCTGCTAGCTGTCTGCTAAGCAGTGGATGCATTGGTTTGTTGGCTGGCTATCGAACGTTATCCACAGCAGAATACGTAAACGTACAACTTCGTCATGCTGCCTATTGACAGTGGCTAGCTTTGCTTTTCTTTCTCATGGGTAGATGGGTATAATACTTGGCTAGCTAATACTTATTGATATCTGCCACTGACATGTGGCATCACCGATTAATGTTGCTTTTGTGTTATTGGTGTTTATGGACAGTTATATTCGAATGCATTCAGCATGTCAAACAGTAAGTGCTGGTACAGGATTGTTTTAAGTTAAGAGTGTGGTAATGGTGCTGAGCTGATGCCTTACAGTATGTGTGTCCTGAATCCGTAGACACGGAGATCGACTGGAAAGCTTACATGGACGAAGTAGAAGGTGTCATCAACGGCACCTACGACTACACCCAACTTAAAGGAGACACGGGGCCGCTGGTGTGAGTTTCAGAACGTGACTTCCCGAGGGGATATGTATAAATCCACACCACATTGATCTGCAAAGTGTACTATTGTTTCTTTGTTTTTGTGCCTGTACAGGTACCCAGCTGGATTTGTGTACATCTTCTCGGTGCTCTACTATGTCACTGATCACGGGGTGAATATTCGGATGGGGCAGTATCTCTTCGCCGCGTTCTACCTGATCAATCTCCTGCTTGTGTTCCGTATTTACCACCGTACACAAAAGGCAAGTCAGGTCACTTGTTTAGAGGTTGACTGCGATGAGACTATTAGTGAACTGTGATGGTGAAATGAAAGACACTAAGGGCTGATTCGCATAAAATGTGGTAATGCTATGAATCCTTTTAGAGCATCAGCTATTGTTTATAAATTGAAGCAAATGGTAGGCTTGTCTCATCCTGTAGGTCAATTAGGTCATTTCTGTACACCCAGTCACATATGGCATTTTGTTACCTACAAAGGCAAAACCGCTCCTTACACCGTTCCCCCAAGACTGAATTATGCAGTGCCTAATAGTCCAGCACAGCATTTGTCTGTGATTTTGGCCAAAACTGTGTCTTACCAATGCCTTTTCTCCCTGACATGTACTCCTCAGGTTCCCCCCTACGTGTTTTTCTTTGTTTGCTGTGCCTCTTACCGCATCCATTCCATCTTCGTCCTCCGGCTTTTCAACGACCCGGTAGCCATGATGCTGCTGTTCGGCGCGGTGAACCTGTTCTTGGACGGCCGCTGGATGCTGGGCTGTGGGCTGTACAGGCAAGTGCCTCAACTTCTGTGGATTGCACAGTTTGCTCTCAACAGACAAAGCTATGTATGCAAGATTAACCTTGATAAACAGTTTGTGGAGGAAAATGGTGTCTGTTAGACTATTTGTTTTGGAGCACATATTCTGTGCATACCTGAATCAGATAATTACTTGAAATACTTTGACCCAATAAGCAGATTGTCAGCAGTCCCTCAAATTGCTTACAGTTTTAAAATAAGTATCTATTTTCAGAAATGTTCATACCAACATCTCCATGATGGTACACTTTGGCTAGTTCACTGAAAATTCTCTGGTGTGTGTCAGATTGTTTGCAAACTTTCCTGGTATCTAAATTATTAATATAATTGAAATACATATTTGTCCATAATCTGATTGTGTATCGTAGGGTTTCCTCAGTCTAATGGCTCACAGACTTGTGTATATGTACCTCTGTCATATTTGATTTGTCTGTCCTCTTCTCTTGCGGACAGTTTAGCAGTGTCTGTGAAGATGAATGTTCTCCTCTTCGCCCCCGGCCTCCTCTTCATCCTCCTCTGGGAGTTCGGCCTCCTGAAGACCCTGCCCAAGCTCTGTCTGTGTGCGGCCATACAGGTGAGCCCTTCGCGTCGCCCCTGCGACACCGGAACCCGTCCGTCCAGTCAGCGAGGGATCCCAGTGTGTGACCCCCCTGCCCCATCCGTTCCTGTGCACTGTAGCTGCTGCTCGGCCTGCCGTTCCTGCTGGAGAATCCTGTGGGCTACGTTAGCCGGGCCTTCGACCTGGGCCGGCAGTTCCTCTTCAAGTGGACGGTGAACTGGCGCTTCCTGCCTGAAGAGGTCTTCCTCAGCCGCTATTTCCACCTCGCCCTGCTGGGGGCCCACCTGCTGACCCTGCTGCTCTTCACATTCCGACGGTGGAAGAGGTAGCTCTTCCAACGCCGCCCGCTGGACGTGACCCCTGGGATCTGGGGAACACTTCAGCTCAGGCGAATGCGCATGTTTGTCTGATCAACAGCTGTAAAATTGTAAAAATGGGCACTTTAGCTAATGGACTGCTAGCCTATATGTAGGTTGCAGCATTAACATTTGAGATTGTTTAATCAGCATTAATGGTTTGATCTTTGCATATAAAATGAAGTAAATGGAAGGTCTTCATATGTTGCTTGTGATGAATGTGTGAAGGTTTGCTGTCGATGTCATTGCAGGCCTGGAGAGAGTGTAACGGCACTACTGAAGGATCCTGCTAACCGGCTGCAGCCCTCACCAAAACTCACCGCTAATCATATCCTTCCCTCTGTGTTTTTCCTTGCAGAAGGCCTCGTCCAAAATCATTTATTTCTTTATACATGACCCTTTGCTAACCAAGTCTTCTGGCTTGTTATTGGCATAAAGCTTAGTTTGTATAAAATATAACTACCTGACTTGCTTGATGACTTGCACGGGTGTCGGAAAAACCGCATTGTAGCCTGTAAATATCCTTTTTTTAAAAATAGAAAACAAATGTACAGACATATATGTATCAACAAAAGAAAATGATAAACTTTAAGAAAAATAATTGCTGTGAAAATAATGAAGGAGAGCTGAAAAAACCGAGCAACGTATTTGTTAATATAGTGACATAAATTTGCTGCGTGTCCTGTGCCCATCCATCTCACCACAGCTCTTGTGACGTCACTTCCTTTCCCCTGCCAGTTCACATAATCTCTCCTTAACGGCCAATCACAGATGGTTTTGGTTCTGTTCACCTCCAACTTCATCGGCATGTGCTTCAGCCGCTCGCTGCACTATCAGTTTTACGTGTGGTATTTCCACACCTTGCCCTACCTGCTGTGGAGCGGTGGGGTGAAGAAGCTGGCACACCTGCTCAGGTAAGGACAGCACAGCACAGCTCAGAAAAACAAAAACAAAAATTATGTCATACCATTTTTCACTGAAAGGCATTATGGGTGAAGGTGCGAGTGTGGATGCATGAAAACAACTTCTTTACCTTGCTAGTTTTGGTGTTTATGTACATGTCGGTTTTGCTGTGTTTTATGCTGATGATGTTTAAAAGCTGGCTTTGAGAAACTTGATGTTCAGGATCCTTTGTGAAAAGTGACATGTTGCACAGATGCTGCGTTTGTCTAAGTGACACGTTGGGCAAATGCCAAATAGGTACTAGGGGCCGGACCATTACTCGACCATTTACAGCAGAATCTTACACATTTAGAAGAAAATATAATCAAAACTCTTTGCACACAGTCCACAGTCAGTCCTATTACACAGGTTGAATGACCTTTAAGTGAAGTATTTGCTGAGCCCAGGAAGTTAGACCATCCTTATATTGTGGATTTCACTTAAACTGGGTAGTAGTTGATACAATAAAAATTAAGTGCCAGCCCATTCTGTCTGAGTTGCAAAGTATTGTGTTCAGTGATGCTACAGGTCTGTCTCTTCTGGCTTTGCAGGGTCCTCATCTTGGGGCTCATCGAGCTGTCCTGGAACACGTACCCCTCCACCATCTACAGCTCGGCCGCCCTGCACATCTGTCACCTCATCATCCTGGTCTCCCTCTGGCTTTCTCCCCCCATTACGGCCGGCCAGCAGGGCGGCAACAGAGAGTCTCAGGAAAAGCCCAAACGGGCGTGACCAAAGTCCCGCCACCTGGCGAGGACACTCGCCCTGTCGCCACCTTGCTGTCACTCGCCATCCTCCTCTACCTCTGTGGGCGTGGCCGCGAAGGGCAGGGGGCAGCGTCAGTCTTAAATACCAGCTGCTCTACCCTTCTTCCACCTAGGTGTGGCCCCGCCATTTTGCGCCCCCCCCCCCCCTACAATTCAGGAAGCAAAAATGATCTGCAGTTTTGAGAACTGGCAGTAAAATAACAATAGTTTCTCCTTTTCATTTCGTCTTACCTCCCTCCTTTGGTAAATTTTTGTAGTTGACCCGAACCTCTGAAGAACACAGGAAAGTGAAAATCTGGCAGTGTTTTGACTATCGTGCTGTTTTGCACAGAAGGTTTTCATTCGTTGCTATTTTTAGTGTAATTTTGTTCTCCCGTCTCCTCATGGTCACTGTCTTCAGACTTACCGACAGTGGACCGGCTAAAGTTGGTCACAAGGAACCCTGGTAGCGCGAGTCGGTTTGGGAGGGGCCCCAGTGAGGCACTCAGGTGTCAGCCCCATGCTGTCATGACACCATTCTGCCTACGTGTTCATGACACCATTCTGCCTACGTGTTCATACCTGATGAAGGATGGCCTGCGTTTTCATGGTAAAGAGTTAAAGCTCACCTGTCGCTAGAAATGCTGCCACCTCAGCCTGCCACATTTCAGTCATGGCAAAGCATACAAAAAGGAGTAAGGTCTTCGCTGGAAGGACAGAAGCTCGCGTTCCGGAAACGACGTTTGCGGTCACGAAAAATGTTCTCTGGCTGAATCTCTGCAGGGCTCCAGTATTGACAATCACGAGAAAAAATGTGAAGAGCATTTTATTTTTCTACCATTAACTTTGATTGTTGTGTACCTGTGTTAGATCTAAACACTGGGATCCTTTTGGCTAGAGCCTGTCTGGACAGTGTTGAGTGGTAATCAATTGGAAACGAATAAAAGCTGTGTTTAGGGTAGAGCTTTTTCGGTGTGGGGTGGTCATGGCTTTGGAACATTTGCTGAATGTTTAATTTGCATGAATTCCTTTTGTGGAATATTTGACAGTAAATAGAAATTGACAAAAATGTTTCAAAGCATCCCTTTATTACATACTCAGGAGGACTAAAACATAAACTTAAATGAGTACATTTTAATTTTACAGCAGATTATTGCCACACAATAGTAGTCTGGTAATTTTTCACCTCATAAAGTTGAGCGTTGAAAATATGTGCAAGTCAGTGTTAAGTTACTCCACTTCCCCCATCCCTCCCAACATGCACACACATACAAACTCACACACTTAAGTTCTACATTCCTAAAAAAGCTGTTGCATATAGTGAGTTTACTTGCACTGTGGATGTGAAATGAGGCTGTGAGGAAACTGAACGTTCTGAATTATATAAAAGTACTGGGGGATCAGGTCAAAGGAATTTAATTAGGAACTGAGCAATGTACACAGGAGTGTCAAAAAACGCACCTCCACATCTATCACAGGCTTGGTGTAAAGGTGCAAAAGTTCATGCCTTCGTGTCCTTTAAAGGTAGACCCTGGGATATGATATCAGACACCTGCAGAGCAAAGATTGTGTAGTGAGACACTGTGAACAAAAGTCACACTTGTTTCACAGCTCTCCTTTATTGGTCTTACAGAGTGTCACCATTCAAGTGTGAATCTTTTGTACCCTCCTTTGCTATAATATCTTGAGCATCCATTCTCATGACCAGAAGTAAAGAAACCTGGCTGTGAGACCAGTGATAGAAAACTTTGGCACTAAAGAAAATAAAATATAGCTGGTTTTATGTATATTGTAGTATCTTGTGGAAGATAATACAAATATTCTGGGGAGTTATCAGCACGGTGTCATCAACTGAAGAGGTGACTATTTGGTAATAGTTTTATGTCAACATGATTTTAGCATTTCATAAAAAATAATTTTCTACATATAGCTAGCTGTCGATAATAAATCCTAAATCATTTTCATTTTTATTTTGAAAGCTAGCAAGCTATAGCTTCATTTACACAGTTTACAAAGATAACTAGCTAATGAACGAATGACTGAATGAAACTTATTGTCCCAGATTGAATTTGTCTTTCACACAGTGAGCTCAACATAAAATATGAGAAAGATTCTGCACGTGACACAAATCGCAAAACACAACCTGTCTGTGTTCCCCACAGGGTTTCCTATCAGTGCAGCCTCTCAGTTTTTAACAATATCTGCCTTTCCCCAGCTGGTTTTGCTTCTACATTGTATCCCAGGGTCTTGTATTCTCTGGAGATTTAACTGGAACAAAGTGGAATAAAATAAGGAACACGGTCAAGAGGTTCAGGTTTCAAGGCACATGACAGTTACTCAACCGTAACTGGCCGTCACTACCAACATCGACGCATACCTCCCTCGTCCCCACACACAATTTCAAGTAGATTCTTGTTACCGGGGACTCCACAGTCGTCATCAAGGCTTTGGGGGCGAGGGTTACGAAGGAGCGGGGCGAAGGGCTGGCGCTCACATGTTATTGGGGTTGTAGCACAGCATGTTGAGCTTGATGTTCTCGTCCCAGTGGCGGAGCAGCAGAAACAGCTGGCGCGCCGCCCCCTTGAGGCCGGCCAGGTCCACGCCCTCGGGCAGCGTCTGCCCGCGCAGCCAGAAGTCGGCCTTGGCGGCGACCAGCTCCCACTCCACGAAGAAGCCGGCGCAGCGGTGCTCCAGCCAGGCCAGCGCCACGGCCGTGGCCCAGGTGGAGCCCTCCAGGTCCCGCAGGGCCAGCCGCTCCCCCGCCGGCTCCGGGGGCTCCATGGGGGACCCCTCGCACGCGTCCGTCTCCGAGCCCCGCCCGCTGTCTGCCTGCCCCGGACCCCCGCCCGGCTCCGGGGAGGTCTCCTCCGAGCTCGGGGCCTCGCAGGGTGGGGGGGTGGGGTCCTGCTGGCTGGGGCGTGGCCAGGGGGCCCTGTGTTTGGCGTCCTGGTTGCAGGCCGAGGGGGGCTTGGCGGGGGCGGGGCTGGGGGCGGGGCTGTGCGGGGAGCCGCAGTGGAAGGGTGGGCTCAGGCTGCTGCGGTGGCTGGTGTAGGGGGAGGCTCTCTTCAGCCTCTCCAGGGGGATCTGCAGGCACTCCGAGTACAGCTCCGTCAGGAGGAAGGCGCCAGAGGCCAGCTGCAGGCGCACCTGTTCCAGGGCAGAGGAAGGGAGGGAATGCGCATTAAACCGGTACGCCTCCCGTCCTGCCTGCAGGAAGCCTACAGCAATTCAATAACTCTTCTATGGATTTGATACATCGCTCCCCTCCCCAAATCTTGGCCAGATGTGATGTAAGCGGTGTTGAGTTTAGGTGTGGACGCTGGATCTGGTCTGTGTGGTGATCTCACCAGCTGCATGTAGTCGGCGGTCTCGCAGTCGGACGGCTTCTCCGCCTCGGCCGACAGGCAGTACGGCTTCAGTGGCGCCTGTTTCCCTGAAGAGCTGGGGCCTCGGAGCTTGCCCAGACTGAACCTACAACACAAGGCAGGGACTGAGGAGTGCTCCCGAGCAACAGATCAACTTTAGTTTTCCATTTGAGAAATAGGATTACATTTCAATTTCAATGTACAGTATGTTTTGAAGTTTTCAATGATCTTTTAGTACCCGTACAAACAAGATAAAGGGTTGAAGGGTGTGCCTTTTGCCGAGGTTGGACCTCTGACTTTCACTTCTTTGGCAGTCATGTGATTTCATCAGTAGTAATCAAGTAAGCCCCTCCCAATTCTCACCTTGAGCCAAAGAAGGTCTCCACTGAGCGGCTCTCCATAGACCGCTGGGACCTCACGGACGTGGCCGACGGGCTGACAGGGCACCAGCTCCCCCCTGTGCCTCGGGGGATACATTAACATGGGTGTCATGTTTTATACTTGTGACTGTACGCATGAATGCTTTTGCTTTATCTTTCGGCACATGCACACAAATCACTGGGAACTTAAAGAGGTGCCTACTGGGGAAGTGAAGATACTCACTGCTGTCCCAGGATGTCAGGCTGCAAGGAGAGGCAGGGGTGTCCTCCCGGTCTGCAAAACCAAGACAAGACATGACTGCTGCTGCTGTCCTTCTGAAAGCCCGCAGTGACCAGCGGTGATGCTGGGAAGTGCTATGTGAAAGCACAATGGCTAAAGGCTCAGACTGGATGAAACCGATGAACCAAAGTGCTATGTATGTAAAAATCCTTTTCCTGTGTTACCTGTTGATGCGAAGGTGTCCTCAAACTCCTCAGAGTCCCGGCTGGATGGCCTGCGCCCCAGTCCCGTGGAGTACGCCCTCTGTCTGCGGCTTCCGGAGTGAGAGCTCCGCCTGGCGCCAAAGCGCACCCCTGTCAAACGAAAGTGGCCATTCTTGGTAACCATGGGGACAATGACTAACACAAGCATGCAGATTGTTTTAAGCTGTGCGCAGATGCTTTTCAGAACAGAACAACTGAACAACAATCAGAAGCTGTCAAAACTGTTCAAATGAGTCACCTGGGTGTATACAGCTTTGCAATTGGACATTGAATCTTGAAGAAACATTTATACATTTTTGTACGTCGCTTTGGATAAAAAGCGATGTAAATAAATGTAATGTAATGTAACTTGCTTTTTCATATTGATAGATATTTTTGTATTGCTAATATATTCACGGTTAGTGTTAGTTTTTGTTCTTGTATAGCCCAAAATATTTCAATTTTTGGTTGAATAGGGATACAAGTTAGTGGTGGGGTAAAGGCAGGATTTTGGTAATGTTGAGGGTTTAGGGTTAGGATTAATGCTAGTGTAGTTCTTGTTTTAGGACAGCCTAAAAAAAAAAATCCAACTCATGGAGGAAAGTTTTGTGTTAAAAAAATTATTTCCTAAACCTAATCCTAATTTGAAACCTAAAACCTATTTCTAGCCCTAGGTGTTATATCTGATTTTTATATTTAAATGAATTAAAAGAAGTATGAATATCATCAATAAATGAAAAGCAAAGAAATAGTTTTAAATAATGTATTCATTGAAAAAATATCAAAATATGTAAGGCTATAACTGCTACATCCCTAAGACTTGCTGTTTTCATAACCCTACCCAAACCATAGACCTAACCCCAGCCAAAACCTCATTGGAACTCTAAACCTAAGTGAAGTCATGTGCGTTCTTTTAAATATCTTTTAAATATAAAGTTTTTCTATTCAAATCGATGGAAAAACAACTAAAATAGCACATATTCAATAACAGAAATAGAAAGAAATGTGTTTGAAATGTGTCTTTTATTTTGAAAATTGTATTTCACTGGGAAAATGTGAAAAAAAACCCTTCCTCAAACTACTACATGTAGCCAAAATTTAGCTTTAACCATAATACTTACCAGCTGGCTAACCAGAATACAGTTCTGCATGTCTGGGGATGTAGCTCAGTGGTAGAGCGCATGCTTTGCATGTATGAGGCCCCGGGTTCAATCCCCGGCATCTCCACTACTCAATTTTCCTAAAATAACTAAATCTGTAATCCCTAACCTATGAATCTAACCGTAGCCAAACCAAAAACCCTAATTCCTGTAATCTACACTGTAATCCCAAACCCTGACCTGTAGACCTAACCCACAATAAAAGTCACTGGGGATGTAGCTCAGTGGTAGAGCGCATGCTTTGCATGTATGAGGCCCCGGGTTCAATCCCCGGCATCTCCACTACTCAATTTTCCTAAAATAACTAAATCTAATCCTAACCTATGAATCTACGTAGCCAAACCAAAACCCTAATCTGTAATCACACGTAATCCCAAACCTGCCTGTAGCTAACCCACAATAAAGCACTGGGGATGTAGCTCAGTGGTAGAGCGCAACCAAACCCTAATTCCTGTAATCTACCTGTATCCAACCCTGACCTGTAGACCTAACCTACAATTTAAGTTCACTGGGGATGTAGCTCAGTGTGAGCGCCAGCTTGCATGTATGAGGCCCGGTCAATCCCGGCATCTCACTGCTGTTTTCCTAACCTAATCTAATAAAAATTGTGATACCAAACCCTAATCTGTACACCTAACCCTAGTGCTACTCAAAATGAAAGCCACTGGGGATGTAGCTCAGTGGTAGAGCGCATGCTTTGCATGTATGAGGCCCTGGGTTCAATCCCCAGCATCTCCACTGCTGTTTTTTCCTAACCTAATCTAATAAAAATTGTGATACCAAACCCTAATCTGTACACCTAGCCCTAGTGTTACTCAAAATGAAAGCCACTGGGGATGTAGCTCAGTGGTAGAGCGCATGCTTTGCATGTATGAGGCCCCGGGTTCAATCCCCGGCATCTCCACTACTCAATTTTCCTAAAATAACTAAATCTGTAATCCCTAACCTATGAATCTAACCGTAGCCAACAAACTCTAATTCTAAATCTACACTGTACAACTCACCTGTGACCTAATCCAATAAAGTCACTGGGGATGTAGCTCAGTGGTAGAGCGCAAACCAAAAACCCTAATTCCTGTAATCTACACTGTAATCCCAAACCCTGACCTGTAGACCTAACCCACAATAAAAACCATTGGGGATGTAGCTCAGTGGTAGAGCGCATGCTTTGCATGTATGAGGCCCCGGGTTCAATCCCCAGCATCTCCACTACTGTCTTTTCCTAACCTAATACAAATTGTAATCCTAACCCTAACTCTACCAAATTTCAATTTCTCCACAGTTCACTTCACTGGAAAAATGTTAAAATATGAGGCTATGGTGCTACATCCTACCAGTGAAAACAACTGAAACATTCAAAATCAAATACTTGCCCTGACTCTTCCCCACACTCCTACATACAACCCTCATCCCCAATACTTACCATTTTCCTAACTTAAACCTTAACAAAACCCTAATTGCTACTGTAAAACATAACTATAAGTTCTCTTAAATAACAGATTTTTTCATGAAAAATGTAAATATCAATAAAATAAAATAAATACAACACAGTGTATACAAAAATACTGGGATGTTAACCCCAAAAATGAAACGATTTGGACCATCCAAAATCCAAAACAAGTGACTCTTGCCCTAACCTTTTCTCTAGCTCCTAAACATCATCCTAATCTTTCCTTATCCCTAACACCATTTTCCTAACCAAGTGGTTGCCGGTTCGATCCCCTGCCCTGGGCACATCGAAGTGTCCCTGAGCAAGACACCTAACCCATAATTGCTCCCAACGAACTGATTGGTACCTTGCATGGCAGCCTTTCACCGTTGGTGTGTGAGTGTGTGTGTGGATGGGTGAATGAGAGGCATCAATTGTAAAGCGCTTTGGATAAAAGCACTATATAAATGCAGTCCATGCAGTCCATAAACAGGCTGGGATGTAACCATAGCATTCACCGTATTGGATTTCCCACCATTTAGATTTTTCTGAAAAACAATTAAAATACTGCTCGTCCTACAAAACTGGCCTGATTTGCACAAAATTTGGTTTGTTGTATTTTTAAATCTCTATGCTTTAATTTGTGGTTTTGTCAAATTATGACATAATATTGTTTTGTCATAGAAGCCCGTCGGGCACCACAGCCGATAACCTTCACAAGTTCATTGTTGGAATTGAACTTGATGGATAAATGGTGTAATCTTTCCATTTAGGTGAACCTAAGGTTCACAAATCTGCTCCTAGGCCCATGTATGTCAAAGCGTAGCCATCTTTGCTATTGAAGGAGAGATGCTTACTACAGCTATTGAGATGCATATGATAGCCGTTAGTCATTCATGATAATGCCATACCTGTGTTTCGCACTTCCACAGACCCTGTGAGACCCTCTT
Organism: Anguilla rostrata; assembly: GCF_018555375.3. Taxonomy (NCBI): domain Eukaryota; kingdom Metazoa; phylum Chordata; class Actinopteri; order Anguilliformes; family Anguillidae; genus Anguilla; species Anguilla rostrata. The sequence continues at coordinate 9,578,272 of NC_057938.1, forward strand.
TGGTGTTGCCATCAACAGCAGCGAAGGCCGTGTACATACAGATTGTGTTGCAGCCCTTACTGGTCTGGATGGCTTTAATGCGGTACCTCTTTGCTGGCCCTGCGAGGCAGACACAGTAAGAAGAGCTTTCAATACTCAGATTTTGAATGCTTGGTTAACCATAATAAAAGATAAGCAGTCATCTACACTGACCTGAACCTCTGCTGAGAAACTACAGTCCCCAGGATTCCCACCAACCCGCAAGACCTGTATCGAGATAAAATGCTCACCGTGCTCAATGTCGGACTCCTTCTCCGCCATGTTCTCGAAGTCCCGGATGACGGAGCGAGCGGTCAGGTGGTGCACTATCTCTTCCCAGCCGTCCGGCCCTGGGGCGGGTCCCTCGGGGAGCCAGAGAGGCGATAGATCCACAGTCACCTCCCAGGACACGGGCTTACCGGACAGCACCCCGTGGATGACAGAGCGGCACAGGCCGGGGATTGAGTGGGGCTCCTCGGGCGGGGCAGCAGAGAACAGGTACTCGGGGTCAGTGAAACTGTCCCAATCCAGGGGAGAGGCGGGGAACAGGAGACCGCCTGGGTTAAAGGGGAGAGAGACCACAGAACACTAACCCCCTTCAGTTTTGTTGATGATATTTCTGGGTTTCATGCCAACTTCTTCATAATTTATTTAGCCCAGTTTTACAGGATTCGACTTTGTAGCGAACTTTGTTGGCAAACTAATGAACAACAGCTGCAGATTGTTCTTGTGTCCTTAAATAAAATGTCTCACTGCAGTATAGTCTATGGGTTAACCAAGATTGGTATATATAGCTAATTAGTTCATAAATCTATGATAACTGGTGGAAACAAAAACCTGCATACAGACCAAGCTTTCTCAGATGAAATTACCCACTCCTCTGTTAATCAATGAAAGACTTATATTTTGAAGCATGAAGTGTGAAAGTATGGGAGGCCTGGTTTTTTGGGTGAGGAATTTGGGATGTAGTGATGTGTGCCGATACATTTTTTAGCGTAACCTGCGAGTGTTCAAGCAGTTTTGCGATGCGACCGTTAGGGGGGGCTCACTGGAGTCCGTGAGGCTCCGGCGGGAGAGGGCCGCCCGGGGAGTGGGCTGGGCCTCCCCGTCGCTCTCGTCCAGCCGCCCGCCCACGGCCTGGTCGAAGGACACCTTCTCCAGCGCCCGCCGCAGCCGGTGCATGTCCAGCTCGCCCTGCGGCGAGGAGAAGCTGCGGCTGGCCATGGCCGACCGCGCCAGGGCCTTCTGTCTGCGGCGGGACTCCTCCACGCTCAGCAGCCTGCCTGCCTGCAGCACACCCAGAGACACGCCCGCCCAGAGTTACAGTCTGTCCACCTCGTGTTTACCATAAAGCTTACGAAAATACATAATCAGCCTGCAAAAGAGTGAACATCTCATTGGTGTTTTAACAGTACATATCCTGATAATAGCCATCAATGATAAAGGCAAACTGTTTAAATTAAATCAAGCCCATTCTGGATGAATGCGGGTGCTGTAAGGAGTTTGAATAATCTCAGTCACAGCATTTATTGCTGAGCATGTACATCAGTTTCTCTTCGGTCGGATTTAGATTAAGTTTACGCTACCTGAAAAACACTGACCTTGCTAATTCACTGAATGGAAGAAATGCTACATAAAAAAAATTCTGCAATCTCTAAATCTCTCCCCTTATCAGTTTTCACTAGTCATCGCTTACCTTTCCTGACTCAGCGAAACTCACAGTTTCAGCACTCTCTGAGGACTGTGCGTGTTGCCATGGTGACTCCCAGCGTGACAGCCTGCGTTGCTCGGGAGGGGCCATCCTCTCCAGGCCCTGGGGCAGGGAGACGGTGTCCAGCAGGGCGGGCTGCGGGCATTCCGAGCCGGAGGAGCCCTGGGTCAGGCCCCTCTCGCTGCTCAGCGAGCACCGCGTCAGGACGTACTGCTCCTGCACGTAGGAGTCCCTCTGGATCCTGCGCCGCACGTCGCTGGACGGCTCCGCCTCTCCTCCTGCGGACACTGCGCACGCGCCCGTCAGTACGCACACTGTGGGCGACTTCAACCACCATTTCCAGTTTTACATGCTTTGAACCCGCGAAGTGCTAGCAGCAAGCCCAGTTCCCCATGCACCAGTGCTGCAGTATTTCCCTGACAGGCTAACAGGCAAGCCTCACCGGAGCCGGGGCTGGCATCTGTGGGCCTGGCGCAGGAAAACTCAGAGGAGATCTCGCGGGATATCTCCCTGACCGCCTCCTCCACGTCGTCCTGCTCCAGCGGGGCCAACAGGGGTTCCAGGAGGTCGGCCGCGAAGGGGACGCAGAGCTCATCCTGAGAATGCCCGAATACAGAGCCCATCGAGCCCCGGGAAAGGCCCTTGTAGACGCGGCTCTTTGCCTGTGCATTGGGGGGGGGGGGGGGAACATAAAGCTCACAACACTGGGGGACCAGTATAGATGCATTCCAGTCTCAGCCTGAAGGCATTTGTGTCTGTTTACCAATTAGTGCCTGACTAGAGCCTATTACCTATAACATATGAGTTACTGTGGCTTTGATGACAATGATGCAGTGAGCAGAGTCTGCCACTTGGAGAAGCCTGTGTAGAACAGAGTTGGTTCAAAGAGGTAATTGCTTGCAGTCTCTGGCTGCGCTCAGTTTATTCGGTAAAGCTCGTTTTGGAATGACATTTGGAGCCTCTGTGGAAATTTGATACTGAACATTGTAGCTATATTTCACTCTCAGTTCCAGAGTCATTTCAATTCATTATCAAGCAGATGTCTGAGAGTTCTTTCAAGATAAGATGAAAAATAGATAGAACTGAAAAACAATCAGGGACTAAATGCCCACAGAACAAATGCCCCCACACAGTACTTTTTTCGAATTATCTTGTCCCTCCTAATTTTATCTCTTTCATAAACTGAAATATACTATAGAAAAGTTTAAAGAAGCCATTTGTGTTCTACTGGGGGTGGTTGGAGTTTGAGGTGGTGCAAAGACAGAACACTGATTAAATAAATTAACAAAAACAGTCGAGGTAAAGAAAAGAAAAGTTATGTCCCTGAGAGCTCTATGCACTGCATTCCATTAGTGCTCCACACTTACCTCATTCTTCTTACTTTTGAATGCAGATACATCATAGATGGTGCAGTAGCCAATTAGGCAGTTTCCAGGATACAGTGGAGGGATTTCATTGGGTGAGAGGAGTGCCTCCAAGTTATCCGGGACATACCAGTCAATACGGACATCTGTAAGTACGGGTTCAAAGGCCTTCTTCAAGGATTTTACCAGCTGCGGGAAAGTAAAGCAAGTGTCACTTAATTTTGTCATACTTTGTAGATGAAAATAGATAAAGGCATCAAGTTAAACAGTAAATAATTACAGGTTTGAGGAAATATGAAGATACATTTTTCCCCAAGAGGGGGCAAGGTCACATAAATCTTACCTTGGGCTGCAACCTCTCGTCCTCACTAAGGAACTCTGTGATGCCTCCTGTAATTTTGGCAACCCCCTGAAGCAGCCTTCTGCAGGCCAGTGGGCCCAGGCCCACCCCAAAACACCTGCCAATCAAAAGAGGTTTTACATAAATGGAAAATGGACAAAACTTTCATTTACTGGTCAGAGAAGCAATGTAATATAGAATATTCTGTACAGAAATTTTGGCTTGTCACATGAGCATCATGCCAATCTGCCCAGTGCAAAATCTGCAAAATAAGAATGTTCTCATAATAAAACTTGGGACTTTTTTTGCAGTGAAAGAAATCGCAGCAGGAACAGATCTCCTGGAAGGTGAGCTGGCCTAGCTGTCTCTGGGGTAATGAGAGGACTGTAGGGAGGACTGTTGGGTCCTGTGAGAAACAGGATCATGGAAATCCCACGGCCAGGTCAGACATTTCCTCAGTCCCTCAGTACTCCGCACACACAGTACTGTAGCGCAACTTACATAAGAACGCAGCATCAAACCTTTGAGGAAACATTCCCTAAAATCCTGATTTGCACAGGCACCTTGGGGCCCCCACTTGACCGTCACACTATATCACTTCACATTATTCTCTTATCAGATTGTCTCACTAACTGGACATGTTTATTCACCAAGGTCTTTTAAACCTTGTAATTTGAAGGATTAATATTTTTTGTGTGACAGTACCTATAAAAGCTTAAATGCTCCATGAGTTATTGGGCAATTTCGCTAATTGAATGTCCAAGATACAACCACCGTCCCCCTCTTAGAATGCAACAATGACACACTGGATATAGGAGAATTTAGACAGCCCTGGCACAAATCAAAAATGCTACGTATATATCTAACTGCACCAAGCATGTGCAAAGGCAGTCTGTAACCAAGAAAATCTGTACCACTGGGAGGGGTTCAGGAGTTTCCTCAGTGGCAGGGCAGTGCAGCAAACCAAGGCACCTGTTTGTTTGTGCACGGAATACAGATGTACGGAAAAAAAAAATGGAATTAGCCTGAGTGATTTTTCCACAATGCCCAAGGGAGCAGTAGAGCAGAGAGCGGTGCGGTAGCCGTGATGGCGGTGCGGAGCACTTAGCGTGATTACTGGGTATGACCTAACGTAACGCCGCGCCGCCATCCTCCAGCTCCACCCCCCTCCCCCCCCGCCTCCTTCCCTGTCGTCATGCCCAGCTGAAGATGTGCTGTAATTAGTGTTCCGGTGGCATAGCCAGAGTGTACTGAGGGACACACTACAAAGTATTTTGCAGCTTTATCTACCTTTGTTCATTTCCCCTCTCTTGCCTTACAGCTGTACTGATGCCTGCTTCCAACACACAGCCCTGCACAACCTACAGGGCTCTGCATGCAGAATTACAATTGACAGTTGTGTTCTGGTTACAGATTGACAGAAACAGTGCCTTGCAGTACAGGGCAGACCTAAAGCAGGCTGTTAGGATTCACAGATGCATGATAAATCGACAACCTTTAAAACTGCGTAAGTTGCTTAAACATTTCTGATGGTAAATCTAGGTTTATGTTTCTCCAAATCCAAGTTATGACTCTGTCCTCTGCAATCATTACGGGGTCCATTCACATAAAAAAACTATTTTTTCTATTTGCATAAATATATATTTATATATATATATATATATATTACTAAGGAAATAGTGAGGAAATTATATTTCAAAGGATTTGATGCTATCACATGTCGAGCCCATTGCACAAGCACAAATCTCGCTTTTGCTGAGTAGGCGAGTTCTAGTCATCATTGTCTAGGAAAACTACAAATCTCTGACTCAAGTTTGCTGCAGTTCAGACTGGCAGGAGATGTAACAGTGTGTAATGTTACAGAATGCAAACATTGCAAGGCTTGCATAAGAGTTGCATTACTTCTGCTGGCTGTTGCTTTTCCCTTTTTCCCATTGTCAAACCGTGTTAAATCCCAGAGTTCTCTGGGTGAGGTGGCCCCTGCCATCTTTACCTGCCCGAACAGGCATTCCTCCGCACAAGCTCGAGCACTTTGCCAACATTGCTGACCGTGCCATCTGTGATGATGAACACCTGGCGCGGACTGCTGCGTTGCACGGGCTGCTGGTACACCCAGGAGAGGGCACCGAGGAGATTGGTGCCCCCCATGTCGGCCCTCATCTTCTGGGCATACTCGTAGGCCAGCACCAGGGTTTCCTGGAGAAAGCAAATACATGAAAATACACCCCTCACGTCAGCATGCCCCAAGTTAAAGTAGTCACAAACCAACTATGACTACAGTGTGAAATTATACATTTTACACAGTATTCCAACAATAAAATGTATCTGATATCAGGTTATACTGATATCAAATACATACATAATATATATTAAAGCAAAGGAACCAAATGATGTGTGATGGAAAAAAGAGATATTGCCCATTGAAACCTCTTCCAATTGATAGCATATGTTCTGTTGTTATTAATGTTGTTAATCCTAACTGCTTTAAAAACAAATCCTAGCCACAGCATTAAAGTGAAGACTTATATAGTAAACTACTCTAGTATCTCCTAAACATAACTATTTATACAAATCCCAAGCATACATGGACAACAGTTTTTTTATTGTGCACAGATGGGTTTGTGATTACTTCATGGTATGAATGCGTAGTCAGATCACCATATGGCCATCTTTATTAAAAAGCATTTGTCCTACCTGGCCCTTGCACTGACTAAACCTGATACTCTGCTGTCACGGCAACCTCAGAGGGGTGACCTGGACATTGTTATCCAAGAGGGAGCAAACAAGGTAATTCACTCAAATAAATACCAGCTCTGTTGAAGGTAAAGCCATCTCTAAGTGCATCATGATTTTTTGGCATCATTTATTTTCTGTAGACAAGGACTTTATACCCTAATGAGCTGACAGATTAGCCAGGCACATGATATTGCAGTTGTGATTGCGAAATTCTCAAAGCAAGGCATCTTTTAAATTTAACTTCCACAATGGCATCCTCAGTCACGCCTGAATTTACACCTTTTCTGGCTACAAATTAAATCCATGATGAGTTGAGGTACAAAAATAGTGAGTTTGCAAAGCCTGCGAGACAACCTTTGGATGGTAATCATACAGTATGTGATTGTAATTACATACAGTATAGTTATATGCAATGAAATACAGTATGAACCACTGCCACGATGTGGTCACACTGGTACTGACATCGGTGCAGAGTTTGCTGGAGGTGAAGAGGGTCTTTGTGCTGGAGCCAAACCCCACAAGGTTGAGCAGCGTCCCTGGAGGCAGACTCTTGAGGGCCACCACCATAGCTTCCTGTGGGGTACAGGAGAATGGGTATGCTATGAGTGAACATCAGGTGCACAGTAGAAACAGATAGAATTGAGAATACGTCATCTCACATAAAAAAGATTGGATCTGGTGCATGAAAATGCAAGCCAAGGATCAGAAAATCTGTTGACAGCGATAGGTAATTTTTTTACAGTGTTAGGGCAGCATGTACTTCCATTCAGCATTTCATATTGGATGGGATGACCAAACCCACATCACATCACATACACATCACAAAGTTTTTTTCCCCCTAACCAAGAAATTACATTTCTGTGGCACAAACCACCTAATTAAAGGACCATCGATGCCCTGTCTGGCTAGTGTGGATTTGAAGGGGCACCTTGATCTTGTCAATGTTGCCTCCACTCATGCTGCCGCTGCGGTCGATGAGGAAGATCACCTCCCTGGTGGCCCGGTGAAGCTCGACCGGGTCACTCAGCAGGTCTGGGCAGAAGTTGAGCATCAGAACCGGGTTACACAGAATGTCCTTGTGGAACCGCTTCCTTACGAACTCCAGCTGAGGGGAAAACGCAATTATTTAAAACAAGGACATTTTATGGAAAACTATAGTCAGCTCATTAGACCCACCAGCCTCGCATGTATCCCATAGACATAAGCCTGAGCTAATATTATAAGATTTGAAAAACAAAAAAACAAACGGAACATTTTGTGGTGAAAATGAAACGTTGTCTGGGCATTCAGGTGAAAACTCAGCTACATTTAGTTTTTTAGCTGACTAGGACATAGTCAACCTATGTGCAGGTAAAATCTGAGCTACATTTGGGTTAACTTAGTCTGTGTATGACAAAACGTCTCTCAACCTAGATTTCCACCTCTAGATGTCTAAATTTCAGCTTTTGCTCAGTGGGTAATTTGACCCTCAAAAAGATAGAGCACTTGTTGCCAATGGGTAGAAGGAAACATTTAGCAAAAACCTGAGAAAACTGTAGCTAAAGTGTGTGAGGTTTTGAAAACTATAGACACCAGATACAACCAACGCTATACATGATCATCATTATTGCACCAGTCCAGCACCTTGCAGTGTATGAGGTGGATAAAGCCCAGGCAGAGTTTTGGCAAAGAGCTCACCTTCTTTTCAGAGTCTGACTCTTTCTTGGCACAGCGAATATAATCGCGACGGGCACTGATGTGCTGCTCGTACTCCTGGAAGGTGAGTCGACCCCTTTCCAGGATAATGAGAGGACTGTGAGGTTCTGTGAGAAAGAGGATCATAGGAATCCCACTGCCATGGTGAGAAATGTTATCGTTCCCTGGAGTCCAGTCTGCAAGTCTATTTGTGGTCACTCATGGCAGTGCTCTAGTCAGAAGTTCTCTCTATGGTCCCTCATGGGAGTGCTCTAGACTGCTACCCTGTCTGTGGCCCCTCATAGAATCCTCTAGCTTCCAACTCCCTCTGTGGCTCCCATGTTCAAATGTATAACTCTTCCCCTGGCCTTTTAATGGGACAAGCAAGTCTGTAACTGTCGCTTCAGCAGTTATGGGGAGTCTCTGGTCTGTAAATCTTCCCTCATCCACTTTACGAGGTTCTCTCGTGTGTAATTCTTTCCTGTGGTTGGTTCCCTTACAGGGTAGTTCTAGGACCTCACCACTCAGGTGCAGGATGATCTCCAGGTGGCGGTCATAGCGGTGGTCCTCAGCGAGGGTGATGTAGGTGGCAGTGGCGCACTGGGCACTGGGGTCAGCGTCTGCCCGCAGGGCATGGGTGGGGCTCTCCAGACCTTCAAAGACAGGGGACAGACAGCTAACTGACAAAATAACATCTGTGACTGAGAAATGGGCCATCAGAACACCGAATGAGACTTTAGTATTTTGAAATAATACATTGTACAGAGGCTCTTTTTGATATTTTTCTGAGGTAATCTCTGCTGCTAAAATGCAAATGGAATATTTCTCTTCTACAGAGTGAAGTGCATTTGCTTCTCTGAAGGAAAAACAAGGCTTCTTCTCTTGACAGATGTGAGTCCCCTCCTCCCTCTCCAGTCCCCAGGAGTACATTGACTGTTTGGTGATTGAACGTCCTAATTAACCGCCCTCTTAATCTTGACTGATATATTCTGGCCCTGCTCCAGGTCCAGACTTGACCACTCCCTCTCCCCTCGTCCTCATCTGAAGTCCCGGTGCTGCCGGGTCCTCTGGCCAGCACGCTGACATATTTCATAAAGGGAGTGGATGTCGAAGCCAATTGTGTCTTTCAGTAAATCAGCTGTGGAGACTGGCTCCAGCCATTAGTGCCTGCCCCTCCCTCTTCCTGGCTCTCCCAGACAAGCTCTCAGTTCTTCCTGCCAGTCACAGTGTGTCATAAAGAGAGAGATCCTGAGCTGGTGCAGTGAGAGGTAATGGCATAGGTGTAGGTTTGTATGAGGAATTCTGTTGTGCAGAAAGATGGGGGGCCTCAGTGCCCAAACATAGACACTGACTAAGGCCAAATTTGGGGAAAACATTGTTTAATGAATGTTGACATAACATTGTGTATCGTTTGTGTTTTTAAAAAGTTAACAACAGAATTGACATTGAAATATCTTGTATCCTTAAAATGGACTTGTTTTTCATTTGATTTGTTCTAAGCGTGACTCTCTCATCATTTCTCATCATGGCTCACGCTCATATCTATGACAGGCTGGCTCCACCCCTGATGTAAACCCTACCTGCAAGCAGACACGCCCCCCGCACCAGCAGCTGGAAGCTGAGCTCGTAAGGCATGTGAGTGACTGCTGGACTGGTGAAGACTCCATGGGCACAGTACTGGGGAGGGCCCATCAATCTCTCCTGTTTGCCAGAGGTGCCCCCAAAGCAGCTGGTTGGACTAGAATGGGGGGGGGGGGGGGGGGGGGGAGTTATAGGAGGGTGTAAGGAAGTAGAAGAAATTAGAATTGGATTCAAAAATTGTTTTCATCCAGTTTTGGGAGATGGAGTTCTCTTTAAGCCTGGACTATTTTTAGCTATAAATAATTGCGTGAACATCCTGTAAATTCAATTAGTATATTAGTACCAACGCTAAGGTATTACATACCTCTGTTCATCCCACCTCACCCCGCTCTCGCTCTTGTTTGAAACCATCCTGCCTCTCACTATGGGTGTGAGCACTGAAGGGTAGACCAGGCGGATTGCTCCATTCTCCAGCGTGGGGAGCTCCAGAGTGGTGGTTATAATGATAGTAACTACCTCCATTGGTCCAATGACACCCGTACCAACAATGAAAGTGGTTCTCTCCAGGTCTTCATCCAGGATGAGGTGCCCTGAAACATAACACTTGAGAGTCAAAGGCTCAATGTTTCTTATATGCAGGTGACCCTTATTTGAATTTGATTTAGAATCTTTTACCTGCGAAAACCCACAGACATAACTACCCCCTTGATAAATATAAATTGATCCATCCATAATGCAGGGAATGCTACCATTTGTGGGGTAACTGCTGTATGGTATGCCACTGTGTCACTTTCCCCGTGAGAAAGCTTTAGTGGATCTTAGATTTAAATACCACAGCAGTACATTAACAACTGATTATATATTTTTTAAATTAATAGTGTATAAAAACTAATATGAAAGTTGTCAGGGAAAGCATGACTGAAGAATTCATCAAGCACCATCAAAGCACCACCAACAATCCCCATCACAGAACTCACCATAGCAGCCTCCCTAACAACAGTGAAATTTACCTACAACATCTGCAGCACACTTAGGCATCCAAGCCATTTTTCAGAATTAGAATGCTTCTACAGTGTGTTCCTGGGTAATTTAATAAGCGAAAGCCTCATTATAAATTCATTACAAATGCCTGTATTACATAGACATTGAGCAATCTGAGATAGGGAAAGGATTCATATGTTTCTTAATATCTCTCTCTCTCTCTCTCTCTCTCTCTCTCTCTCTCTATGTAGTATGTATGTCTGTATGTATGTATATTAAAGGAGCCCCATAGAGGTGCCATCTTTCCTACACTCTCAGGTGGTCTATAAGCACCCCTCCCTTGTGTTGTCCCATGTCCAGGTTAGAGACTCCCACAGCAGCCCTAGTCCTTACCGTTAGTGCACTGCATGTCCAGGTTAGAGACTCCCACAGCAGCCCTAGTCCTTACCGTTAGTGCACTGCATGTCCAGGTTCGAGCTCCCACAGCAGCCCCAGTCCTTGCTGTTGGTGCACTGCATGTCAGATGAGATCCCACAGCAGCCCCAGTCCTCATCTTCCGGTCTGACTGCACTGACTACTCTGCCTGAAGACACTCCCCACACCACCCTCAGTCCTACCTGAGTCACTGCTTCCGTTACCCAACCTATCTACGTTTGCACTGCATGTCCAGGTTCGAGCTCCCACAGCAGCCCCAGTCCTTGCTGTTGGTGCACTGCATGTCAAGACTGGAGTTCCCACAGCAGTCCAGGCAGCAGTCCTCCATCTTTCCCCGGCTCTGGATCTGCACACTGACTACTCTGCCTGCAATGACAGCCTCAAACCCCACTACCACCTCCTTCTCCCCCAGAGGGTACACAAACACACCTGGAGGAGTAAAAAAGGCGAATGAACAGGACACACAAAAACGACACCTGCACTGCCTGTACTGTTTGAGGAAATGGTGAGGAAAAATGAATACTTCGAAAGTCTTTTTCACAAGCTCTAATATAAAAAAAGATAATAAGTGAAAAAGGAAAATAAAAAATATGGAGATGAACACAGTACATAAAAAACATGGGGGTATACATGCTCTTTCAGAATAAAAGAATAAAAGAAACACATAGGAATGCAGCCAGATATTTAAATCACACAGCATTTGGATAAAACTCTTCTTATCGTCTGACAGATGGAACTAGGGGAATTGGGGTCTAAGACTATTTTTAGGGCCTTGCTGAGGCTCCTACTGGAATAAATATTTTTTATTAACAAGAAGCCTGTGGCAAGTCTATGTGTCATCCCTACAAGGTGAGGGGTGATAAACTTTACCTTCCACAGGCTCTGAGTCTGTGTTGGCATAGGTGAGGTGGGAGGTGATTCCCAGAGAGCAGCCATTGGCACAGGACTTGATACAGGAGCCCTTGAGCAACAGGGGGGCCCAGGTGGAGCGGTTCCTCAGGCCAGGCATCTTCTCTGCTCATCAGAGGCAGGGGAACCAAGGAGGTCTTGGCAGAGCAGGCACTTCTGAACCAGGGATGTGGCAATGAGCTGAGAGAAGAGAGTATAAAAACTATGTCAACAGACCTAGGTGCATGGGCCTATTGAATGTATGAGGGCTCCCATCTAATCTAACAATCTCCATCTTAGGCATGTTGTGAACTCATGCATTAATACACAGGATCTGGACTGTCCTGAAAGTATGCTTGCACAGTGTAAGTAATAGTCTCACTTCAAAACTTAGGAGCAGAGAGCACAATTCATTTTAACTTTTGTTGTTTGTTTTCTCTTTCCTACATGCTTAAACAATATATGTGATACAGGTCACAATTATAATTTCTTTATATATTTTTTTTCTGTTTTGTTATTAACTTTTCTTTCTTTTTTTTGTTAGTAAGTTTTCTGTTTTGATAGTAACTTCTCTGAATGACAACGCTAATGGGTTTTGTCAATGGTACTACTGGGTTTAATAATACTGCACCAGGGACTTGCTGCTCTTCATTACTGGCCTAAGATGCTGGATTCTGGTTCAGAATCAGTCCCCAGGAGTTCCAGTACCATGTTGTCCCCGGATTCTGTTCACGCTCTGGGCACTGAAGGTTCAGCGATGTTCTCAAGGCAACTATCCTGCCCCATCCTTTCCCAATAAAAAAGCACTATCAATAAGACAAGAATTCATATTTGTTCCCATATGGCCGCGATATTTATCCCCTTCTGACAACATCCCAGGCCAGTTACCAGGCTATTTCTTGTCTCTCGCTGCGTGGCAACCATCAGAAGCAGCAGGCGGATGCATTAGCACACGGCTAAATCATTAACAGCTCAGTCAACATTCCACGAGCACCAGGCTCACCATCAAAGGCCATCTTAATGCAAAACCAAATACCCAGTACTTTCCAGGGATAGACACAGCAGGGAAATGTTCAGTTGATTTCATGGCACAATTGAGGATAATGCCAGAGAAACCTAGTTTACAGATGCAGATGTGTGTGTGTGTGTGTGTGTGTGTGTGTGTGTGTGTGTGTGTGTGAACAAATTAGGAATTTACAAATGTCTTTAATCACCCCAATATCTACAATTTCTACAGGCTACAATTTCATTATATGCTGTGATAAAATAAATAATTGTAAGATATCTTGATGGAATAAGACAGTGAAATTACAGTTATCTATTGAGTAGTATTTTGGACACAGAAAAACTAGGGCAATTCAAAAATGAAATAAGTAATTATTTACATTTTGTTTATTACTCTTCTCTCTTTTTTCCACCTTTCTGCCAATATAGCTCATTAACTGTAAACTTATAGAATCACATGTTAGGTAAAAAATGTAGTCAAAGAACTATGACAGAACTAGGAAATTAAAACAGGGTTAATCATTTTGCTATTTATATAACAGCAATCGTTAAGATATGAAAATAGGTGGTTTTGTGGATTTGGTCACAGCTCAGTGAACGGATAATTGTGGTAGCAGTCGGTAGCTGTTTGCTCTTTCCCAGGTAATGACCTTTTTGCATTTATTTTCGCAAGTAAATCAACAACTTCCATCTGCCCACACAAGCTTGATCAACAACCATTAGGTGGGCATAATGCAAGTTCTGAGATGTAAAAATATAGGTGTGAGATTGACAGATGCAAAATTTACACAGTAAAATGTTTTCATATTGCCAACCTTCCAGTGGCTAAACTTTGGAGGCAAATATTATGAACAGGCAAGGGAGGCAGCTAACTGGGCCCCAAGCATTGGGGGCCCCAGAGGGCAGATATATAGGTGACAGGAAGTTGGTCAGAAGAGCCTCGTGGGATTTTCTAGCCTAAGAGCCTCTAGTCTCTAGAATTGTCCCTGCTAAACTTTCTTAGGATTTTAAATTTAAAAGAAATATGGTTGCAGAAACATTGCTGGTTCAGAGCAATGGTTTTTAAACTGGGAGATAGTTAAGCCAGGTCATCTGTAGTTTTAACAATAATGATAAAATTGTTAACAAAAATTTTCTAGTAGTTAAATTACTTTGAGAAACACCTTAGTATGCACTGCACAGAGCCAAGCCATCCTATATGCAGCCCAATGGACCTACATGACAAATAAAATATGTGGTTTTTACTTTGAGATGCTTTCTATCAAAAATGTGCGTTCAGATTTTTGGAGCTAATTTTTGTGCCTAAATTTTTACCTATTGTGGGTTTGACCCACTGGTTAATCAAATGGTCAGATTAAATCCCCGCTAACCATAAAGCTGAAGGGACTGGCCTTGCTTTGCAAGGGCTTGCGTAAGCTCAGATCACAGGGTGCAAGTGCATGGGGAACACTGGATCAGCACAGTGGACCAGTAGTGAAATGCTTGGTCTCCCTGTGGTTCTAGGTGAGTACCTGCTTTTTCAATTGGGTGGCACAGAATGCATAAAATGCAAAACCGCAAAGGTTCTTTTACTGCTACCCCTGAATAATTAAATAGATACTCTTTCGTGGTCTAACTTTTTTTTTTTTTTTTTTGCTGTTGTGAGTCAGTGTTTGTTTGGAATAAATTAACAGGGCAACAGGGTACACTCAGTGGCTTAGGGCGCACCTGTTATTGCAAATTTAAGGTCGGTGGTAATCAGATGCGATTCACTGTGATCAGGAGGACACGCCAGGCTTTGCACCCACATCACCGCCCACCGACCTTACTGCTCTCGCAACCCCAGGCAAACGAGTCGGCAAAGAGGATGTCTGTGATGATCACCAACATGGAATCAGCCACCAATCACAACAGCTACCTTACACTTCTCAGGACAGCAAACACACAGCAAAATATTAATTGTGATAGACTGCAGTAGTGAATTTCTCTCTCTCTATCTTTTCTGGACATAAGCTGTTATAGTTGAATTAACGCTGGACATATTACTGCATTCAACTTCATCCATAACCCTCCACTTTACACTTTCAAAAACTTTTCCAACAAAAAGACAAGACATAGTGTTATCTTTCTTATGTTAAATCACTATCTTATATTTTCAAATGAATGACATAGAATTGCAGATTTGCTTTATATTCTAAATTGCCACTCCCGTATAAACAGTTACTTGTCAGGCAATAACAGAATAACAGAAACAGAGTCCAAAACTACACAACGGCTCTAAAAAAGCAGCATGTCATTATGAAACCAGTAATTACAAGAGTCAGTGCTAAGAAACAGGTTGTCTATCAAAAAAAAAAAAAAAAACTAACAGTGTAAAGTCAAAATAAACAATCTATTCATAGAATCAATTTCAATTTTTCAACTGAAGACTTGGAGACAAATACTCAGGCATATATTTTTGTTTCCTTACTTCAAACAATCACTCTAGTGACACATATTCCCACTCTGAGCAATTCTAGATGGCGATCTGAGTTATAAAATACTCTTCAAACACTGAGTCACTCACCAGATTGAATCAATAAATGGCTCACATGAAGATGGAATCATAGCTTTTTCATTTAAAATGTATAGGTCACAGGACACGTTGTTTTCATAATTTCTCAGAATGCGCCATAAACTGATGTATACGTTCAGCTGTGCTCAGTAGACTGCACCACAATCATCCTTAATCAAAGGGCAATTTTGGAAATGATTATATCAAAAAACACAAAAATAGGGGTTGGCACAAGAAGAATAATTAAAACCACATTAATTGACATGTCCACATTTCCAGGTATCGAACTGACATCTGATAAAACAAGTCATTACAGTCATAGGTTTATTTTCATTGAGTGTATAAACTCACAAGATTACAAATAAAAACACAATTTCATGACATTTTCAGTGATGACATAAAATACATTTGTATAATTATATAGCAAAACGGGATATGTATTTTAGGCATAATAGCTAAGTAGATGCTAGCTATAAGAAGCTGTAGCCTATAGCAGAACAGGATCCCTGTCCAAGTGCCCGCTCTCAAGTTTTATAAAGCTGTGCTATCCTCTTAAACTTGAATAACAAAAAATGCTCATCTTATGACGCGTGCAGATTACACTTACTTGCGGTTTCTATATGATATTCTGGAGAGCTGTAGTCGGGGTCCTCTTCGAGCTCAGTCAGGTCTTCGTAATTGCTCCAGGACGCCTGGTAAGAACAGCGCCTGATCTCGATTTCGTAGGGCATTTCTCTCACGTGCGCTCTCGGAACGCACAGAGAGGGCGCGCACTGTTGCGCGTCTGGAAATCTCTGTTACAGCCTTTGCAGACACTGCATAGACTATACGTGAGTCACACCCATATAACCGTGGTGTAGGTTTTTATTATTTGATGTATTTATGCATTCATAATTTAACGTGTCGAGATACGTTCACGGAAAATTTGGGGAATAAAACGATGAGGAATATGATCATATACGTTCATCAAAACAATATTATCTTCAAGTAGCATGGTGTTAATGACTTTTTGAATGCTCGTTGAATGGGACTCGTATTATATTGTATCATCATCCCTAATGGTTACGGGTATTGAAGCTATTATAAAAAACTATAATTCCGAGCTGAGTCATTCATCTTTACAAGGTGGTCAATGCTGTTTCATTCAGCTGCAACTAGGCAGGTGGGCGCACACAGTTGGGACGAGTCTGATCTTTACCCAACTTTTGGCTATAGTATTGCGTACATTAAATACAGAGCGACTTATAACCTTAGTGGAAATTGCATGATAAATGGTAAAATTGTGGGTCCGTTTCTGATAATTCTAGGAGAGGCTTGGAATTGGAAGAACCTAGCGGCAGTCCGACCCAAACAAAGCCACTGAGCCTGAATGAGGCGGGCCGTTCTTTGTCAAGGTAATTGACTCTGACGGCAAGTTAGAATGTTCTGGTAATGATCGACTAACCCTGACAGACGATGTCTGTTCCTCCCACCAGGTTTTAGGCTACAGAAGCTGCAGGCTACAGCTGTGTTTGCTACAGAAAAGGCAGTTAACAAGCCCTGTGTCAAATCTGGGTGTGATGTTGTAGCTCACAAAGTAGCTAGTATCATCATCTGCGGAAATGTCGCTACAGGCATCAGCAGTTCAAAGATAAAGTGCGGTTCCAAGTTGAAGTAGCACACCAGGGTCGCTGATGATAGTAGTCATTTTAAGACGTAATCATTTTTCAGAAACTGGAAGTTTTTAAAGACTTTTTGTTGTTAAATGATCGTTTGCACTCTAGGCAAAATAACTTTCACTCCACAAAACTCCTGCAAAGGCCATGCATTTTTTTAAATAGTAGGCTAATCTTCATTCCCTAGAACGATTTCGTTTAAAATTGTTTAAAATAAATTTGTTCTGGAATTGACATAAAATAGGCCTACGATATTTGACGTATTCAGAACTTGCTCAGAAATCTCTTTGTTTCCCCGGAAAGGTGAACACGCAAACAACTCGTGAGAGGGAGAGATTTAGACAGAACGTTGTGTTCAGTTAAAGAGGTCCTTTTTTGTTTTCGTGTGACAGGCATATCGAGGCATATGCTTCTGCGGAGACACCTAATCCCTGGCTCGATGTGACAGCGCTGACCAGCGTTAATTTGATTTTGAGCATCCCATGGCCTTTAATGAATTTTAGTAGCTCGGGACGTCTTGAGAAACCATGGGAACCAGCCGATCGACAGGTAAGAAAAAGAAATGTATTAGAACTTAATGTGCTGCACTGTACACCAGGCAAATAGGTTTCGACTAATGTCCTCGTTGATAGTTTACACACGTACGACTGCATCGTTTGCCCTAGTATGAATGACGACTGTCTTAAAAGCAAAATATTCTGAAGGATTATGCAGCGTAGATTTGTTTTTTTCATCATACTTAAAACGGCAAACTATGCACTTAAAGCATGCAGTTTACGTGTGAGAACTGTCAAACCGGACATAGCATATGTATTTATGCATATGATATTTATATCCTGTTTGCCTGTTGCGCGTGATAAATGCAGAACAATCGTTGCTAATCGACGTTGCTATAGACATATAATTCCAATGCATTAATAACGAAACATTTTTGTATGGGATTTGAATCTTTCGGACACCGTGTTGCACCCAGACAATCTGCCCTCTCCATCCCCAAAAGGTACTACCTTTGCAATGTTTTATTAACTAGCCTTTAGCTCCATCTAGAGACAAATTCAGATACCCAAGAATAATTGCAGTCTGAGGTATCAGTTGTATTGCCTTTTATAACAAATAATCAGAAACAGGATAAGCAGACACTTAAAACAAAATTTAATCTCATAGAAACTCACATTGAGCTCAATATTTTATCAAAATATACAAAAATAATTGTGATATACTGAATATGATACACAAGCTATGTATTCTCTATGACATTTGCAACTTTGTCACATAAAAAAAAACGTTTTCTGAATTGTTACTTGAGGAGACGTACAGCAGTGAATAATTATGGCTCCAAAGGTTTTTTGGGTGGGTTCTCTTCCTTCCTCTGTCTGATAGAGGGTAGAACACAGTATCTGTTCAGTGTGGAAGGAGTGGGGGGAATGAGGGATGGGCTCGGTGGGGATGGAAAACACAGCTTTGGCTGCTTGTTGTCCCTGACTTGCATGTACTGCCAACCGCTTGGAGGTAGTGATTCTGGACTAGTGGAAGGTTGGAGTTTGAACCCATGACTCTGTCCACTGCTGCTCCCAGAGGTCAGAACTGGCTGGATGAATGGGGGCTCTACTACACACGCCTGATGATTGGGTATGTTTTCCAGCCATTCTTCGTGGTTCGGAGCTTGCGCTGAATTTCGTCTCCGCCCTTTGGCTGATTTGGGCCGAAGCATAAGAGCACTTTTTCCAAGGTCATCCTGACCAGGGGTGGCGCTGTGAATTTTGATGCTCCTCAAATGTTTCCGGTCCATTAAAAACACTGAGAGGGTTTGAAAAAAAGATAAATATAGTTATAGTCATAAACCTCAGAAGAGGAATTCACAATGTGTATGTGGGCTGATGCATGGTTTTTGAAGTCTGCTTGTGCCATAGCTTCTTGTAATCAGATTGTTTATTCAAAGCATCTTGAAACCTCCTCTTATTATTTCACAACAAGACAATACATAACATATATATAATATATATATATATATATATGTTTGTGTGTGTGTGTGTGTACAGTCTGTGTGCATGAACCACACATTTCAAAATGTCACATGGATAAAAGACAAGCAGAAATCAACCGAATCAACACAGACACACACACAAGTGAAGGTGGTTGATTTGGTTGGTTTTTGCATGTCTTCTATCTATGTGACTCTTTAAAATGTATGGTCTGTTTGTAACAAAACTAGTTCCATAAATTCCTAAAATTCCGTCTTTGTCCAACATTGAGCCTTAAACGTTAAAAATGTCTAGCCATTAATTGGATAATTCTTTATCTGTTACCTCTTTGGATGTTCTCCCTTTTTATTCCAATGCCCTTTTGTTTTCCTGAAAGCTGTTAAACAGCTCTTTCTGACTACGTGTGTATCGTGTGTTACTCCGTGTAACATGGTAGTGATCTTCATTCCTGGTCCTGGAGAGCTGGGGGGTCTGCTGGGTTTTTTTTGTTACTCGGTACTTGATTACAGAAAGTTAAAAGCAGTTGATTACAGTTACCTCACCTCACCTGGTTTCTTAAGTCTGAATTGGTTGCTGATATTAAGGTGAAAACAAAAACCAGCAGCGCTTGTGGCTCTCCAGGGCCAGGAATGAAGATTATTTACTTCTATATGCAGTCAATACGCTAAGAGCCTGCAGTCAAAGCTTGTCATTTCTACTTAACTTTGCTTGCATTACTCCTCTGAACTATACAGATAGACACTATCAGACCACACTTTTCTTATGTAATATTTGATGCTATTAACATAAACAAGCAGCCTACACAGAAAGAAAAATAAGATAAATTAACCTATTCTATATCACATTACTTGTCCATATTTTGACATTTTCTTCTTATCAAAATTAAAGGCCTTGATGATGTAAGGAGAGTGACTAAAACACAAAGGTTGTGTTTTTGACAGGAAGAAACTTTTTTTGAACAACCGTGTCCTTAAATTCAATATTGGAAAACCCCTCCCCTCGTACGACTGCAGCCTAGCGAATGAACTGGTATGATAAAGAAATGTGACAAGTTACCTTTGCTGTTTCCTCCCCATTTGCTGCTACATCATCCTCATTACGCCTGGTAGCCTGACTGGCTCAGAATGGCAGTGTAGTGGGAAAGTTCTCCGTCTCAAACATTACGCTCCCCCACAGTTCCGCCAAGCTGCCTTGGAAACAGTGTTTGCCTTTGGCAAACCTTAGCCAGGGAAAACAGCATGTGAGTGGACTGCATTTGTGTGTGCATGTGTGTGCTTTTACAAGAGCGAAATAATAAAATGTAAAATTAAACACAGCCGTCCTGGTGCTAGGTAACTGTGTACTATGCTGATAAGAGCAGGAGTATAGGACACAATTTAGATGCACACTGTGACAGTTTCAGTGCCCAGCATTCTGAACAAACAGCATGGTGCATAGTGCTCTGAGAAGGATACACTAAAACAGATCCTTGGCTCTTAACTGTAGACCCACTATGATACACATTTTGTATTTCTCTTGTTTTGTAATAATTTAAAGGGAACTATACTATCATTTATGTGTTATTACATAACATAATTTGCACTGCTGTCATGTGCCTCCCAGTAAAGCGTAGGCCAGTTATATCTGCATATATGGCTTAAACTTAGCCATATTGCCTACCGTTGTTCTCAATTTGACCTGTTTGCAGCCAGAAGCTTATTTTGCTGTAGACTGTGTCAATGGCCTTTTTATTAAAATAATATCAGTGTATAATAAGAAAAATGTGCATTTTGAGTAAATAGATTGGGTATTTGAACAAAGTTATTTGTGTTTCCTTAGCAAGTTTGTTCCAAGAAAATTGCAGCTGACAGCCCTAGTCACCTAGCGTAGCCTATTTATTTGGAGCTTCCTAGTTTACAAGAGCAGTAGCGTCACTAGAGTTGGACTAGGGTTGGTGACACCCGGTGCAGTCAACTGGTGGTGTCACCATATGTTGTCGACGGAGGGGGGGGGGAGGGTCCCCCCTAGTGACACCTCTGTACAAGAGACAACCTTAGACAGCTAGCTTGCATATATTCTACGTTGATAGTGTTCAAGGTGGTCTTAGCAATTAGGCTGCACCAGCAGAAATCGTCAGTGCACTGACGTGCAAAGCATAATGTCACCACAGGATGTCGCAGTTCTACATCCTCACATAAAATAGTAACACAATGTTGATTTATTGCACGTTTTGTTTGTGTTATTGAGTATCCTTTTATTAAAAGTTTAAAGGTAATTTTACTTCTAACAATTTTGAAGATATATTAGTAAATTACTATTTACTTTCACCTGAACTCTTTCCCTTCGTGTACAAAATGAACATTTTATGTTCAAAAAGTGTATTTTGAGCAATAAAAATGTTTTGTAAATGTAATAAGGGATTATTATAACATTTTTCGTTTTTGAAGATCTTTGGGAAGAAATACAAGCTGTAAAATGTTGGGAACCATAGATTTTTTTTCTCCCCTTCTCCATCCCGGTGACCCACTTTTCAATTGTTTTCACACTGAAACAATGAAAAGTGGTTTCATAACTACACAATTCCTGAGTGTCATTCAGCACAACTGTTTTATTTTATTGTCATGTCATTATGGTGTGTGCTTTGTGTTCTTGCTTTATGTAACAGCCCCATCTTGCCTGGTGGCCTGAACTCATGGATCCTTTTCATCAGACGTGCTCCCCAGGTGTCTGCCAAGCCTCGACCACCAGACTAGCTGTGAAGAAGGAGTTATTTCTCTCCCCTTTCTGTGGACCGACATGGTTTCTTCTTGTGAAGGCCATAGACATGGAGCTAGCCTATCGGGGGTTAAGTGCAAGAATAAAATAATGATCTGCACAATTAGCTCAGGTTCAAGCCTGCAGTTGTAGGCACTGGGATCTCCAGGACTGCTTTAATTAGGGACGTGGAGGGAGGGTCCCTCCTTGTACCCATAGTGACGTCTGGGAGAAATAAGTGTCTACCAGAAACCTCGTCCCTGCAGGCTGTGCAATGCCTGCCAATGCCAGCGTCCTTTCCCTTGGGAACTATAGCCTCCATTCATAAAACAGTTTTGGCAACAGTCATAATTTATGAGGGGCTTTAAACTAACCATGAATCCAGGGCAATGTAAGTCATAGGTAACGTGCTTCAGTAAGTTGGGCTTTTTCACCAGTTAGTGCAATCTGAAGTTTTTGCTTTCCTGCAATTTGCACATGGCCTGATTTTCTCAGTTTTTCTTTACCAACTAATGAGAAATATCCATTGTACATTGACTGCATGTCTGTGATCTAAATAATTAGATTCAGATTAGATTTCAAGTCCTCAAATTAGATTCCTGCAGTTCCGAGAAAGTCATTTTTCATTTATATTCTATTATAAAGCTGGAAACAGTAGGTCAGAAGGTATTAAGTCTATGCACCACAAGTGGAGCAAAAGCTTCTGTTCCATAGGCTGTGTGGGGCTGAAAAGAAAAGTCAAAGAGGCGAGAACCCAGAACCCAGATCTCCATCTCTCCACCTTCCCCACACCCCTCTCCCCACCAGCACCATCTAGCACCATCTTCGGATGGGTCGAGGGAGGGACTGGAGCAGCTCGGCACAGAAGAGGGGGAAACTGTGCCCGCTGCAGTGGGAGCAAGAAGGGGCGGCGGAGAGGACAGTTTAATCAGAGGACATCAAAGCGGCCCATGGGAGGGGGGGGCGGAGGGATGAAAGAGTGCCGCGCGTTTATTCCATGCCATCTCGCTCTGCCCGAGTTAGCTTACAGATCCCAGCGCCATTGTGCGCCAGCGGGTGCATGGAAGGGGCTGGAACCAGCAGTCGGCTCAGTCCTCAGTTCGGACGCTCCAAGAGGGGAGGAGCAGTGGGATCTTCCGCCGTCCCCCACGGGCGGCACAGCCCTTTCATTCGCCGCCCGCCACAAAGCAAGGGTCCCCTTTTTTGACGTCCCGGCGAAATTGGCCGGTCGCAAGCCCGCCAGAGGTACTCCGTGTCACTGGGAGTTGCGCGTGCGCACGCGCGCACACGTACGCTGGCACTGTTCGCCATGCCGTCAGCGTTGGCTCCCGGGCCGAGCCAGCTGAACCCTTTTGACAAGTGTTTTCAGCGGCGACGCCGGCCTTTCATCGGCGAGCGCGTAGCGATCTGTCGGGCCGAGCGGCGTCTGTGAAGTTGACTCCAATTCGCATTTGCGTGGGATCCGCACTTTTCCACTGGCCGTTTCTTTCTAACCAAAGACTGAATATAAATTTATTGCAGTGCATTTGATTGTCAAATGTGCTTCTGTATCAGTAGCCATGTCTCTGCAGTTAATATGTCTGTCTGTGGAAACACAGACAGACGTATTAGAAACCTTTTTTCACGTGGACCCTAGGCACATCTATAATGTTTGATTTTCACTTCTCAAAAGCTCAGGTGTCAAACTCCAGTCCTGGAGGGCTGCAGTGTCTGCTGGTTTCGAGATGTTCTCAGCACCAGTGGTTCAAGTCATTGACTGGCTAAAGAATCCACACTCCTTGTTCCCAAAGGCTTAATTGACAGCTGATTGAAAGGAAACCACAAATACCTGCAGACAGCTCCCTGGGAATTTAGTTTGACTCCCCGGTGTACACAATCACGCTTTATTTGGCAGTCCTGTTTAAAATGTTACTACTCATTGATTCAATATCTCAATATTTATTAAATATGACTTAGTTTTGAAACGATTAATAAAGGGATTATAAGCAAATAACATATCTACTTAATAGTATGATGCTGTCGTTTGGACGTAAAAGAATAAAGTGTTTTTAAATATAGGTTAAATGTCAAAGTTAAAGCCAAACAGAAAAGGAATATATATATATATATATATATATATATATAATATAATATAATATGTATGTGTACAAAAAGTGTATAAAGTGTAGAGCAAGGTCCTGAAAGCAGGCTTCCTTTTAGAACTGCGTATATGGGCCACACATTTTCCATGTGCTTGTTTATAAAACAGTGTATGAATAACATGGAAATGAAGTATATACCTTATTTAAGTATGCATAGCTGCTACTTAATATTCTATTCTACAAGACACTTGTAGACCTAGAAAATATTTGTGATGCATCTTAACCTTTTCTTCTTAATGACCAGCTCTTAGAATATATAGTAACCAACTCTAAATTGTTTATGTATTTGTTTACAAAAGTGAAAAAATTGTACAGATCTACTTCCTTTTTTAACCTGTGCTATTCCAGTTTGGTTTTAACGGGAGCCTTAGGCTGCTTTTATTATTTAGAATTATTGAATATTAATTTTGAATATCTTTTATATTTTGCTTGATACTGTCATGTTTTGTATGACCAGTGTCAAACCAGTTTTTAAGTTACCTTGCAAACTGCAATGCACATTTACTGACAATCTCAGCTGACGAAAGTTCAGCTGAGAAAGACAAAAGTGATATGAATCGACAATATTTTAATGGAGGGCATAAAAGCGTGGAAATGATCAAGGGAAGCGGCTCGTCTGTGATCGTTAAGGGGACAGCTTTGAAGTAGGCAGGCTCTGTGTGATGTGGAGGACAATGCCTCCTTTGAGGGACAGGCAGAATGGCAGACGTTCCCCTCTCCTCTCTCCCTCTCCCCCCACAGCCTCCTCCTCCCCCTTCTTTTTCCAAGCATTACAGTCCACAGCCATCACTTCCCCCCAAGTTTCTAACGCTAATGAATTCAAACAACCCCTCACCCCATACACACACACTCACCAGCACCACTCACCCCCCTCTGTTTCTCCTCCCTCCCCTCTCTTTCTTTTGACAAAACCAAACCACTTTATAATTTCCAGCCTTGGCAAGTTGCACTCCATTTGCTGTTACCATCTTAATGAATTCAGCTGTTTATGCATTGGCCATGGGAGCACTCCCCCCTCCCCTCCCCCTTCCGTCACACCCTGAGGGACTCTATATATACCCCATGCTACTACACGCACCTATTGTTCCCCTAAGTAAACTTGCAGACAGATGCCCTACGTAACAGTGTGGGAGAGAGCTGAGACACTAGGGAGGCGGGAGAGAGTTGCTGCAGAAACCTTGAGACAAAAGCAGTTGCGGGGGATTTCTGGAACTGAACTTGGTCCATACAGTTCTTTTTGCCGTTTCCTCCACAGGTGATCTAAAAGATGCTGCTACTGGCATCGCTGCTGCTGATGATTTTTTTGGACTGCAGGCTGGCTGCACCAGCTGGGAGAGAGGTGTACACCATGCCCCAGAGTGCACTGCAAGGTAGGCATGCTCTGTTGCTTTGGAAGCTGGCCCTGCTGCAGGTGGCTGATGCTGCGATGCTGTCACACTAATTCTCTGAGTAGTGCTGTTGCG
Source organism: Anguilla rostrata (assembly GCF_018555375.3). Lineage (NCBI taxonomy): Eukaryota > Metazoa > Chordata > Actinopteri > Anguilliformes > Anguillidae > Anguilla > Anguilla rostrata. The sequence continues at coordinate 9,603,512 of NC_057938.1, forward strand.
CTGAAGGCTAGTAATATGGTGTTAGCACTGTGCTAGCATTACCTATTGAAATCTTGAATCAGAATTCTTTAAATGAAGTTTTTCTGAAACAGATTTTAAAAGAGATAATAGATGGGTAATTAGGATGAGAACAGTAATTGAAGGATTTGGACTTTTTTGGATATTTTGATCCGTTTTAGAAAACTTTCTGGACAGATGATGAATTAAACATCTCAATCATTTGCAGCTTTGTTCAAGTTAATGTAATGACAATGAGAATGGCATGTTTGTAACACTGCTCTCTTAGCACCTGGGCTCAATGTGACCTGGTTGTGTGTGAAGACTGATGGAAAAATAATTCATATGAATAGTGGAGGATCCTCCTTTTATGTGGCAGGAATAACATGTCCATCTTCAACAGTGTAATCAGACTCCTCCCTAATCCAACAAACTTTATTTCACGTTCTTTCATGTGAAATTTAGGATGGTACTGTGCTTTCTGAGCTAGGATACTGCTGTTTTGGGATGTGCAGACTGCTGCTGTATCTTGTGGGCCTACATGTAGAACAGATCTTCAATTAAAGGCAACAGCGATGAGAAATGCCTTCTCAGTTGTCCCGCCATCTCTACCCAAGGCCTCATCAGAGATGCTGCTAGCGCTCCAATTAAATTTTCAATCAGCATTGTGGTTGTTAGTGGCTCTCTGTAGCAGAGCATACAAGGGACTGTTGGGGGGGAGCTTGGGGGGGTCTGGGGTGGTCGGGGGTTAGCGGCACATTTGAAGCTGGTCCCTGGCTTCCTCAGCTGCTCTCTGAGCGCAAGCTTGTGTTCTCTTGCGTAGCCTCAGCGCATTTCGTAGCACAGCGAGAATGAGGACACGCACTGTGGGTGCCCTGAAATCTCCTACTTAGCAATGGGACAGTCCCGGGGTCACACTCCCTGTGTTAAATAGTCACAGCTCCCCTCAAATGCAAAAACAACAAAGCTTTTTGCGTCTGTAAAGCATTTCAGTATTCCACTAATTAGTCCCCTGATCTGGGGATAGAATAGCACTCCCAATACACAGCAGTTTGAGCCATTCCAGGTCTTACTAGATGCAGGAGAGTGTACCGAAACGCTTCCAGAAGGCGCTGTCATCCTGCAACATTCTCCTGCCTCTAGTAAGCTCAAACTGCTTTCCATAAAGAGTGTTATTTTCATCTTTTCTGGTTACATAGGCTAACCACAATTACTATGCCGTCAAGAGCTTTAACTTGGGGGTCCTCATGAATTCCATTTCTCATGTAACCTTCATAGGTCCCTCTCTCTCTGTGCTTTTGCCACAGCCCTATCTGACAGGGGTACGGTGGTGCTGGAGGCGGCCCTGGCCAGTGCTCTGTCGGCCCTGGAGCAGGCAGTATCGGATCGCAGCCGGGCCGAGTCGGGCTGCAGGGGCTGTGTGCCCTGCCTCTTTCAGGACTGCGGACAGCGCTCGGGGCCCTGCGGTAAGAAAAACGCCATCACCCAATCCCACTATGTGCCTTCGCCAATCGGTGAAGTGTTTCCTACTGGGCTCTGTTTTGTCAAGGACGTTGTCAAAGATATTAAGTTGAGTTTTGTGTCTAAAACTGCTCTGCCAAATAATTAATAAATGCAATGGGCTACAGAAGGAGAACCCAGGCAGGTTTGACTTATAATTTACATCATGTTTATTGCATTTGAGCATCTCAACATCTGTTAAGGTAATTATTTAACTCGTTACTTGTTAACACGGGTTATTAGACCACATTTCTGATTCTCATTATATCCCTGCATATAAAACAAAGGTTTCATCGACAGTATATTTTCTTTATTTGGTGTTTCACATGATATAGTTTGTGCTCAAGGAACCTTTAGAATACACAAGTTCTTCCAGGAGGTCAAGATAATATGGATACACACACAATTGGGTATATTTTCTTTGTGAACCATTTCAGATTATAGAAAACGAAATCCATAATGAACCTGCAAGAATTACAAATCTTGTTTCATTCTGGGATGTTCTTCATTCTTGGAAGCTGATTGGGAATGTACACTTCAAACAACCAGGTTCAGAAAGCAGGGAGAGAATGCATATGCAGGTATCCAGATGTATTAAGGCTTGATGTGGAAATATTATATGTCATATTTCATTTTATAGTGGCAGTAGCATAACCATTAGATTCGGTCAGATATTCTATCAATTCTAGCTTGTCTTGGGACTACAGATGGAAACTAGTTGATCAAAACTGTCACCATAAACAAATATTATGACGCGAATAATGTGAAGAAAAAAAAATAATGAGATGAATAGGGATACATCTTAATCAATTTGATTATTTGCTGTAATAGATCCATTATTACATTTGCTACATACGTTCCACCTCTATATTACACTGGGCCAGTCAGTGGTGGATGGGCTCCCCCTCTATAGACGGGTTCCTCTCAAGATCTCTTCCCTTCAGAGTTTTTCTTCCCACTGGGAAGATTTTTTTATTTTTACCTTGCTTGCTTTTTGGGGAATCTGGGCTGGCTTTTGCAATTTTTAAATTCTCCTTATGTTACCCTGCAAAGTGTCTTTGTGACCATTCTCTGTAAAAAGCACTATAAAAATAAAATTGATTTGATTTGACATCCTGAGAAATTATGTTAACCCTCATAGGTCATTCCCCCGACGCGTACGCCACCGAGCCAAGCTGTGAGGTCATCAGCCAGACGCAGAGGCTGCTGGACGAGAGGGAGCGCAACTGGGCATTGAGCCAAGCATGCGGGTTCTACCGGCGGCGCTGCCCAGCGACGGAGCTGGGGAAGGAGAGCTGCATTCGGGTGATGGGGGAGAGCTGCAGTGCCCGCGTCCTGCAGTGTAGTCTACTCAACACCATGAACAACCTGGAGCCCGCCCCACAAACCAAAATACAAGGTACTGCATCCCTGCAGCCACTCTTTTATAGTGGCCAGAACCAAAAAGCTCAAAATGACATTTGAGATGAACAAACGTTTTGCTGTAGTGTTTTTGCAATGTTAGTTTTTTTTACCATCAATAAATCATAGCCTTTAAGACCATTAGCTACTTTGTGGAATGGTCCAAATCACATTTATAGAGATAAACATCAAAGAAATCACAAGCCCACATTTTTACAACTTTCCACAACCTAAAATGATTTTAATAAAGATCAGCTAGAGTCCTTTCACAGGTTTATCCGTAACTACCAGTAACAGAGCCCTACCAAAATTCACCTCCCTTCAGCAAACTGGTTTGGTAGTGTATATGTGCTGGTCAGGAAATATCTTGGAAAAACAGTGTCCTGTTCACACTGTTACCATACCTGTGGATGCAACAACAGGGGCTCAGCTAGGATCCTGTTGCTATCCCCTTTTCTCAGTGAACTTATAAAAATGAATACGGTAGTGCACTGTCAAAACTGTTCCACGATAGAAGCTATCAGCACACTTAGCTGCCTCCCCCCTGACAGCTGTCTGTGGTCAGCGGGTCCCAGCGGTGCAGAACCTCACTCAGCCTCGATCCAGGATTGTGGGGGGATCTCTGGCCCCTCCAGGAAGCTGGCCCTGGTTGGTCAACCTGCGGTTGGACGGTGGGATGATGTGTGGAGCCGTGCTGGTGGACAGCTCCTGGGTGGTGACAGCTGCCCACTGCTTCTCTGGGTAAGTGTGTTGACTGTCCTGTCCCAGCCTAAGAGTACTCATACAATCAAATCAAATCCCAGATCACTTGCCAATAACAAATTAGTATGGAAACATGGAAGCACTAGTGGCTTTCTTTCAGATTAAATCAGTTAACGGTTCTTTCAGAATATTGGAATAATTCATGGATGTAGGCCCAATTCGTTGTTAATTTGGGACAATGCATTATTTTATATATTATTTATCTGGCTCTAATGATGCATATCCAAAAAATACAATTCCTTTTTTGCTATTCTTCAGAAGCCGAAGTGAGAATTATTGGACAGCAGTGGTGGGGGAGTTTGACATCACAAAGACTGACCCGGAGGAGCAAGTCATGAGGGTGAATCGCATTATTACTCATCCCAAGGTAACAGCATACAGGAGTTTAATGCTGTGTCTCTTACTCGTAGCTATGTCTCTGTATCTTCATTCAGGGATACTCAAATCTGGCCCTTGAGGCCAGACATTACACTCACTTTGTGTCACAGGTGTAAATCAGTAAATGTTTAGAGGGGAATAATGAAAACCAGCCATACCAAAGTTGAGGGCCAGATTTCACAACCCATGCCTTAGTATATTCTCTTCATCCCATTTTTGCTGGTTTTTGAACCAGTTAGACTACAATATCTTCCTCTGTCACAGTTGAGAAGAGTTTTCTTTCAAATTCATAGCGCTGTCATTTTTCTGCTTTCATAATCATATGTATTACGTTTTTATGCTTTCTTTTGCTGTCTGTAGTTTAATCCAAAGACCTTCAACAATGACATTGCTCTGGTGGAACTGACCTCCCCAGTGGTGCTCTCTGACCGTGTCTCCCCAGTCTGCGTGCCCTCTGGGCAGGAGCCCCCTGTGGGGACCCCTTGTTTGGTGGCTGGGTGGGGCTCAATGTATGAAGGTGAGGAAGGTCATAGGAGGAAGAACACTCAATATTGTTTGCTTCACAGTAAGACTCAAATGTGACCCACTCTCCTGGACGAAGCACGGTGAATAGCATGTTACTCGAAGTTGGCAGTCATGATACCTGATGAAATGCACTTCAGTCAAAAGTACATTTAAATTACAAGGATATTCACACTCTTCATCTTGACAAAAATGCTGCTCCTGCTTCCCATTTTCCAGATTTTTATTTATTTTTGCCAATGCTGGTTTCTTTGTGTGTTTGTCTCCAGATGGGCCGCCTGCAAACACAGTGATGGAAGCCAAGGTTCCCCTCCTCCCCCAAAACACCTGTAAGAACGCACTTGGGAAGGACCTGGTCACCAATACAATGTTCTGTGCTGGCTACCTGTCAGGGGGCATCGACTCCTGTCAGGTGAGTTCCGTATAAATTCTCACTTAGCACCTTGAATTTAATGTACTGATATTCTGTTAAATTGCTAATAGATCGTAGTCTTCCCAGCTTTTAAATATCCTAATCCATAATAGCATGGGAAAGCTACAATTTATGCACTCCAAATTGAAAATTACTGTGAAACTCAACACTGCAGGGAAACTGTAGCGGTGAAACTCTTCTCCCCATACAGGGTGATTCTGGGGGTCCCCTGATCTACCCGGACCGAATTTCAGGGCGCTTTCACTTGTATGGCATCACGTCTTGGGGCGACGGGTGCGGAGAGAAAGGGAAACCTGGGGTGTACACTAGGGTCACTGCCTTCTCAGACTGGATCTTGGCTGAGATTCAGAGTGAGTCTCCTAATTGTTTTGAACTTGTGTCCCCAGAAAGCAACATATAGTTTCTTTATGTCTGGCTGTGATCAGTTGTAGAATAGATTCTTGAGTTTAGATTCTCAATGTCTGTCTTTTCTCAGAAATGGTTATAAGGCAAATTCATTATCAGATATTCAAAGTAAAATCTTTTGGAACTATTTGGCAATTCTGTATCAATACAACCCTGTGTATTCTTTTTACGCCAGAATCCTCTGGTAGTCGGGAACCGACATGTCCGGAGTTGCTGAAGACATCTGAACTATCTGAGGAGCAGCAGAGGTCAGAGTTCAGGTCTCTCTGCCGCTTCTACACCCTCACTTGTCCCCATTCTCAGGGTGCTGCTGCTTGCATCAGGATGACTGAGGACAAGTGCTATAACCGCTACAAGAAATGCCGTGAGTGTCCTCTGTTGTTCTATACAGTCCTTGCAAATTTTAAGACAAGATAAAAGCATTTTTTGCATATCCCAAATTAAGTGGAAACCTGTATGAAAATGCTTACGCATTTTATAATTATAATTACGCAAATTATAATAAAACAGCTAAACTTAGGAGGTTTCCAAACCAAAGTATGATGCTAGATTACAGCGACTCTCTTCAATGTGTTGAGGGCATGCTCATTGGCTGGGCTGGACACTGCATTTTGTAATGAAGCCCTCTCACTGCAATTTGTGTCTTACATTGGCAGAACTGCACTCCTTCCTGCAAACACTACTTGATCTCCTGCAGCGTGCCGAGGACTACATCAGGGACAAGGTGGACCTAACATTTTTCACGCAAACACTGCCCCAGCTGGTGGAGCACATTTACAGCACCGCCTTCCCAGGCCGGGAGCGCCGCCAGGCTCCGGCACAAACAGGTACGCCACCAACACCATTGTAACCAATTGCAAAAGTCCAACTGCCTGTTATATTGGTGGGTCTTTGCGGACCGCATTTTGACATGAATGAAAAACATGTTCACATAAATGGTCCCATTGGTAATACACACTTACCATTCCCACAAGTCTGTGGACATTAATTCTGCCATAACTATCCATCCATCCATCCATTATCTATATCTGCTTATCCTGATCACGGTCACAGGGGGTGCTAAGCCTATCCCAGCGTGCATTGGGCAAGAGGCAGGAATACACCCTGGACAGGCTGCCAATCTATCGCAGGGCTCTGCCATAACTACTGTTCAGGAATTTGTGAGTGTAGTAGATATTTTTTCATTGAGTAACAGCTGTATTATTTTAAAAGAACAGGTAGGAGTGACCGCTGCACCAGAAGAAGTGGGTCTTCACTCACCCCCTCTGTTTGAAGAGGTTGGACCCCTTGTGAATGATTGGGCTAATTACCTGAGAGGTATTGCAGAAGTTCTGAACCACAATCCCACTAGCCAAGGTCATCAGCTACTACTTCAGGAGAAGAAGCTTTTCCTCCAGGTAAATATTTAAGTACACAACCCCTACTAGAATAAACCATAAGTGAAATCCCTAAAGAAAATAGGATAAATATAAGGGAAAATAAAGGAAATGAAAAAGGAAGAATATAGTCGTTGAGAAAAAGAAGGGGCTTTTAGGGAAAGAATTGGTTCAATTGGTTTAATTGCATGAAATGATGGACCTTTTCATATATTACTCATGAAAACAGAACGTCTGAAAAATATCATCATGGACAGGGTTAGGATTTCTGACAGAAGCATAACCCCGAGGGTATTGTGTGGTGAAAGTGTGGTGTTTCCTTCACCAACCAATCGTGGCGTCTGACCCACAGGGAGAGGATGGCACTCTTCACCAGCTGGAAGGAGAATATCGCTCTCTGATCAATCAGCTCCGCTCCAGGTTGGGCCCTGCAGTCGCCCTTGCTAACGTGAGCGCAGATCCCACAGTTCAACAAGACAGAGACATTTCTTCTTCTGCTGGGGCTGAAAGGGCAATGCCATCCCATACCTCCGCTCAATCCCAGGGAACGATTTCTACATCCATTGTTCATGCTGCCCAGGAATTCGGAGAACAAACTACAAAGACCCCCTCAGAAATTCCAGCTACGGATGCGTCTTGGGATAGGACTATGGCGCATAGTCAAAAAGTGTCATGGCTGAATCCACCGTTGTCATCTGGTTCAGCTCCTCACATGGACACCCCTGATACCAGTGAGCCAATGACTTCTGACCCTACACAGATGCCTCAACTTGTTGCTCCCACGCTTTACCCTTTCAACAAAAATCCTGCACCCAGAAGACAAACAGGTAGGCCTCTTCATTAAAAAGAGCTTCTTACTAAAAAGAGCCTCTTATCACCTTTTTGAATAATGCCCTTCAGAATGCATTATTCACTAACCTCCAGTAAATGTAACCATCAAGTTCCTCACTGTCTCTGACAGTCTTGACTACCTCGTTCATACACCTTAAAGCCTGACAACCTAATTCTCACCAACCTAATGTCTCCGTGGCCACAAGGTTAATCTTAAAAGGAAACATAGAAAATCTGGAATTGGAAAGTTTCTACCTCTCCACAATATTCAGTAGTAAAACACATTCCAAACAGCTGAAATCCAGTACCTTGATATTTTATTAAAATGTAAGGCACTACTTGTGCATCTGTCAATCACATTTATCATCCTGTTTATTTGTAAGCCAACAGAGCATTAGTGTATATACAGGTGGATGTAGCTGTCATATGAGATCATAGTCCTCATTGCAGTCAGTCATAGTGGGGTGTATCCCTGCCAGTTTCCCTTTTAAAGTCATTATTTTGGTGAGATGGTATCAGGGCTCACAGCATGGATCTACAGGCAGAGATAGGGACATGTAGGCAGAGGTAAGTGATATATCCTCCAGTTCTGGAAATGGGGGAGGCCGAAATATTAAACTGGGAAAAAAACCAGTGGAAGAACACTGGGTGTTGTGGAGAAATTCCGACCATGGCAGGAACTGACTGGGTGGGATGGGTGGTCAGACGCCTAGCACCTCAGAATGGTGTCCAGGTCTTGGCTGACCAGCCATTACACTTTCTTACAAAGGAAAAACCTCCATTAGCAGGACAGGTAGAAGGGTGGATCTGTCCCAGTACAAGGGCTTCCTTGGTGCAGTCCTCCATGGACTGAAAAATATCAAGTCCAAGAGACAAAACCTGGCTCATTAGGAGTCTCCCGATCCCACCCATTTCACAAGAGCTCAGGTCATGTATTGCAGAAATGGTATGGTTAGCCATAGTAAATACAAGAGTTTGTTTTGATTCAACTATCTCTCTCAGCGCTAAAAAGTCAGATTCTGCCTAATTGTAATGGCTATGCCTCAGTCTCAGTAGAGGAACTTGGGAAATTCCAGGAAGACTCAATTGGAGACTGAGTAGCAAATTTTGGTAAACTTGTCAGATTCTCTGAGCACTCAGGGGAAGGCAAATTCTCTGAAGTCTTGAGCAATTATGCGGAAATCGCTTTCACGCAGGCAACCATCCACTCAAGTAGCAAGAGATAAGAGCCCAGGTTAAGAGGCTGATCTCTGGATGCCATTTCATCTATCAAATGTTCTGACCTTTTTGAAAAAGAGAGACAGGAGCCTCCTCATTCCACCTACTCTCTGTTTGCAAACTTTGCTGCGGTGAAACAAGTTCTCAAAGACTCCTGCCCACTTCCGAATTAGTCAAAAACACTTTGCTTAATCCTGCCTCAGCCTCAGTAAGGAAACTTGGGAAATTCTGGTAAGACTTGGTTGGGGACTGAGTTACTAATTTGGGTAAACTTGTCAGATTCTGTGAGCGCTCAGGAGAAGGCAAATTCTCAGAAGTCTTGAGCAATTATGCAGAAATCTCTTTCGCGCAGGGAACTGTTCAAGCAAGCTGAGTACTCTCACTCCCACACCGCCATGGCCCAAGTCAGGGCCTTCCCCGAAAGCAGCAAAAAGTTCAGTCCCTTGTAGCTGCTGTCTTTTCCCTATAGAGGGCTGGAGCTTGAACCTGAGAGAGCACTGTGTCAGAAAGCCTTAGCATCTGCCCAGATGACCATCGTAACATACAGGTGGGGGTAGGCGAGAACCTTGTAGAGGCAGTTGTTGGCTGCGGGCACCTGAAGTCGAGGCAGGAGCAGTAGCAGAAGATGATATCCTCTCCCCAGATGTTGTGGGGGCAGGCATGCACTAGACAGCAGCAGTAAGGGACAGGACTGAACTGGGAAAAGACTCAACTAACTGGACACCATAATAAACCAATAATACAAAAATGACACCAATCACTAGGAATGGACTCAACGAGCAAGAGAAACACAATGAGCAGTGAGTTAGCGACATCTGGTGGTTGAAAACGGGAACCGTGACAGAAAGTGGGTAGTGGTAGCTTCTTTTAATTGATGCACTGATATGTTGTGTAGCTTGAATGCACAAGACACAATATTAGGACTAATATTAGCTAGGATGGACGAAATGCTGATATACGAAGCGTAAAAAACCTTATGACAATATTCCTACTCTTTTCAGTTCAACGAAGACGCAGAGGTCTGCACAAGAGGCAGCTGTCTGGGGTGAACAACAAAGGTAGGCGTTATTCTTGTAGGTTTTATATTTGTAAGGAAAAACACTCAAAAATAGGGGATATGCCCTCACAAATATTCCATATTGATATGTGAGCCGTCATTACAACGTGGCTGCTGTGACCTGTTAGATTATGGAGCATACATGTTGTTGAAATATTGTTCATAATTTGCTCTCACACATAAAAATTCTAAAATATCAAAGACAGTACTTTGAATTAGAATGTGGTTAAAAAAGGGAAAGACTGAAGGGGTGCAGCTTGTCTAATGTAGTTTAGTTGTGTTACTTTCCCATTCCATATTCTCAGTTTACATCACTGAGATTAATAAATGAGTATGTCTCTTTCTAACAGTGTGCCCAGGGGTTGTGGAGTCAACGCAGCAAGTCAGTGTGATCAGACAGTCATACCGCTGGGTACTGGCAATCCCAAGCAAAAACCTCAGCATGAATTTCCAAGAGGTAAGCCTTTCCATCTTTTCAATGGAGTTTTAATATACTGACACCCAATGATTTTGTGTTAAGAAGGCCGTTGAACTTGCTAGGATTGCTATCCTTTCAAAGGATATGTCATTATAATGTCCTTGTTGGGTTGTGACACGCAGGCCGTCTTGCTCTCTGCCTGCTTTCAGGTGCTGGTGGATCTGGCCTCCAAGAATGAGCGAGGCCTATATGAGGCACGGATCCGAGCCATGGTCGCAGGCCGGCCCCTTACCTTCTACAGCCTCGTGGGATTGGAGAGCGAGGCGTTCTACCGAAGCATGCCCCGTGTCATTGCCATGGCACTGGACACATTTAAGGCATGAATGAGCCGAAAAGGAATGCAAACCACAGTATTTCGGACAGATATCAATGGGGGCATTCTGTCTTCTCCAGAGGACAGGTCTGACAGCACATCTGAAAGTACTGCTGATTTTACACAAGTGCAGAAGAGACAATACAGATTTTTACACAATCTTGATGAATTTCTGGCTTGCTGCTGGACACAGGAAAGAATATATAGCACCCATATTGGAAGTGAAATCTGGCCAAATACTTCTCGCAACGTGTCCATCAATAAATGTGTGTTAGACATTTTTTGCCTTCTTGCTTATCACGCTGTTCTCCCAGACCTCTCCCTGAGACCTGCAGTGTGGAATGTAGCTGACGTTTTTGCAGACATTTTTTTGACAGTTTAAGAGACAAGGTTCTTCTGAGTTGTCCGAGTGCCCTGTCACAGACTGTCAAGCATATTCATCAAAATTCTAACTCTGAAATGTTCTGAACTCATGTCAGTTGAATGTAGAGGGAATGGCTGAAGATAACCAATTTTTAAAACAAAACCAGGTCAAAACCTAGTATATGGCTAGACCGGCCAACCAATGGTGTAACTTTATAACTCGGCTGACCAATGGTGTAACTTCATCACTCAGTCACAGACATCCGCGTTTATAGGGCTGGTCCAGCCAAAAATTTCTACAATGGGTCGCTTCACCCAGCTGGTATAACTCCCTCAGACCTAACTTATGAGCCTGTTTGTGTGGATATTTGTCAAATAAGTTATTCAAAATGGCTGATTTTGCAATGGTTAAACCTCTTGTGAAAAAAGCTAAATGTAAAAATATGGTAATTTTCATGATGGAGATATTTATTTGTATATAGAAATGTATTTTTGTAATAAAAATATATAAACAATATTACTGTATTTTTCCTCATTTGTTGACACCAGTCATGACTGTGGGAACTATTGTTATATTTATGATTGGAATATACAATCATCCGCCCCATTTCCCTTTGAGGGTGAACCCGTATAACTACTTGGAAGAGAACAAACAGTTCCTCCCTTCTTGAGTTACTCCTGCAGCAGTGATCATAGCTGGCTGTAACCAAAGACCAATCAGTTCATTTTGTGAGGACCGTTTCCTTGCATTCACCCAGTTTCACACAGTGTCTATTTATCACATTACCTATTTTGTGGACAACAATCTGTTGATCCCTACATAAACTGTCAGGGGTGTGACACAAATAGTAAAGTTGTATTACTTCTAGAATCTACATCTTACATTTGCTTAAATGTCTTTTTTTACTGAAATGTAACCTTCAAATCACTCATTGTGTTCTTCTTCTAGTGTTCCTGTCTCATTGCACTGTGACCTACATTTCACTGCTTGAACTGCAACATTTATATGGGATTTTTGCAGAGGCAGTTACACTACAGTTTTCTCTACTGAGACCTAAAAGATCTGTTTTATTTAAACTGTGCATGCACGGCTATGTGTGACCAAAACAAATAGGCTACAACTAGACTAATAGCTGCAACAACACACACCAAAAAATGTTATGCTGCCATCTAGTGGACTGAGACAATTGAAGCTCAATGTGTTGTTTAACAAACGCGTCCGTCACGGTCACAAAATGCATTGTAGTGCTTGTTTTCTTGAGTGTAACAAATTTGTAAAGCTCAGTAATCTCATTTGTAAAATCTCACATCCATATCTCTGCGTGGGTTCTTGTCTTTCTTTTGGTAGGCACAATCAGTAGTACAATCACAGTAAAATGTCAATAGTGGAGGATACAGCAATGAGAGATGATAAATAAAAATATCTACCAAACCAGTGATCTAACTAACGTTGTTATTTAGACTTCTTCCAACAAAGCTAATAGCTCACAAAGTTAAATTATTATTATTTTCACCCTAATAACGTTCGTTTATAGTTAGCTAGCCAACCATGCCTCTTAGTTTACGTTTGCTATAAAGCCAAAATACTGAAATAAAGTGTCGTAAACTTACCTTTCATAAAATTTGAAGCGAACAGCTCTGTCCCACTGGGACACTGTTCCTCCTGAAGGCCAGGCATGCTGACTACAGCCTTCCACGAGGGTTTCCTTTCTTAACTTTTTCTTCTTCTGGCTTTAAAGTTATTTGGGGATTGTGTTCTAAAACCTTACGTTGGGTGTTCTTATTTCGAACACCCAACTTTAGCATCCCAGGTTGGTATTTAGGCGATGAGAAGGCGAATGGCGATGGAACGTCTTTTACGAAAAATGTGTTACGCCGTAACAAAGTGAATACCACTGCCGAGTACAAAAATGCTAAGTAAGCAGGTCGTTCGTGAACTTAATCGATTTCTAGTAAACTGGCTGGGGAGCTACAGCTACTACATAAATATTCTTACGACAGCTTATTTTTGTAGCCTATCAACATCTCTCCAGCCGTCCGTTCACAAGAAATAATTCTACAAAAGCCCAGAGAACTAATATCCGATACGCTTGTCAAGTTCGAATTCCACTTATCCTTTGACCTTTCCCTTTCTCCCAGCAAAGAAGTCCAGATACAGCAAAACGAAAAGACAATCCGAACAGGGCCCGTTCTAGAACTAAAGTTAGCTTTGGGTTTCCTCGGTGTTGTCAACTGAAATGGATTAAAAGCGACGCAGATTTGGCTTGTTTTCTGCTGGACCTGGCTGTAGGCCTAAGAAGAGTAACGTTACTGGCCGTGTGAAGCTACAAACAAGGACTTTCACAAGGTTCTGAAATGTTCAAAGATAAAACAAAACACTGTTACGTTCAAAATAATGGAATTAATTAAGATATAATTTAATATACCTTCTTACTGTCACTCACAGTCGCTCATTTCATGGTAATGCTACCTATAGCTATCTACAGGCTAAGCCAGGCATTAGCTATTGTCATTTTTGTCATTATTCTGAATTTTTTAAAAAAAAGGAATTGAAAACATTAACGTTTGTAACATGTTTAACATTGTTTTCGCCTGTACCAGATACAGCAGGCTGTTTACTAACTTAGCTAGTTAAATTAGTCCGAACAATTATCATGCTAATATGGCACTAGTTAGCATTTACCTTGATAGCTAGCTGCTGTGGCTTTTCGGAGTGCTGCATTTTACAGAGGGACATTGTCCGTGGTAAAACATGGCACCGGGTGTTGAGGGTTTAAGTTGTCTGGCATTACCAGTTCAGTCATTTGAAATGTATATGCAGTCTTCCATTGCACTCATAAGCCTTTAAAATTTTTACTGCCTGTCAAAACATACATAGGCTTCTAAATCTATGTATGCCTTTTGAAATTCCTCGCTGAAAAAATGTAGTGCCCACTAATGCAATTTACCACAAGAGGGAGCCCACGGCTCATTGTGTTCTTCAGCAGGCGCTGAAGTAGAAGATTAGTTTAATTCGTAATCAGGAAGATTCTGATAACCTAATAATATGGATTTATCTTCAGCTTTGTTTATTAGTGCAGCAGTGCTTGGTAGTGATTTTTCAGTTCATGCATTTATATAACGATGAAGGATGCAAGATAGATTATTTTACAATAGCTACTCTTTTGTGTGTTGGACACTAACTTCAACAGTGAATGTAGGAATCTAACAATCACTAGATCTGACCTGCAGGTGTATCCATCTAAAACGCTTATCACTGGGGTTGTGTCTCATCCTACCATCAGGAACTCTATCCCACATGTCCCATTGCTGACTGGGTGGAGATTTTATGATTCTCCTCAAATCAACCCACACACACACACGCACACACACACACAGCATCTCTGCTGCAGTCAGGAACCAGCAATATTCCTGCACCAGCTCAGTTGTACATTAGCACAGTTGTCAGTTGCTTTGACTGCAGTGTGAAAATAGAGGTGACTGGCTGCAAGTGCCACAGAGAATTAGAGTTGTCTGCATTCTCTTGAATTAACAGCACATGGATTTGTTAACTCATCTGGGAGTGATAAGCATGCAGTCTAGAAGAGATTTGACTGCAGAGAGAGCACGTGCCACTTATTGCCCACATGTTGAAGAGGTTTGGCTCTGGGCATTCTCATATTCTTAAGTTTTTTATCTGTTCTATGGACAAACTTGTAAGCTAATTTGCCTTTGTGTTCACCCATAGCATTCCCTGCCCAATAATAATAACATTTTTTTTTTTGATGGGGAAAAAATGTGAGAAACACTGCTGCTGTACTATATATACTATGGAACAAAATGTGAAGGCTGTTTAAGTTTCTTTAGATAAGATTCCTATAATGTAATGTAAACCATGACCTTACACCACTGAGTGTTATTCAGTTCACCTAAGTGCACTCATCTTTGTACCAAGTGAGGTAAAATGACTCAAGTGCTAACTGATTTCCTGTCTCTGTGTGATCCCTGTAGAGTTACCTGCCTCACATCCCCTTACTAAAAGGTCATCTCAAAATAAAAATGACAAAAATCACAGCAGAGAATATGCAATTCACACAAATATTTTGTGAATGATTGTGGCAAACAGTGTTTTTGTTGCGGTACCCCAGATGATGATTACTGGGAATGGAGCTTTTGTTACTATGCAAGTGAACGATTGTTGGGAATGGTGTTTTGACTGTTGCATTTCCTCAAGTCTTCAGTGGCACAGAGGGAAATATTGTTTGGATAATTTGAGATGCAGCCGTTTTTAGCCGTGCTTCCTGTCACTGCGTGCAGTTCCCGCTCGCCTCCCTCGTGGTTCATTGATGACTGTTATAGATAGAAACAAATGGCAGGAGACCAGCTGTCCAGAGCCATCCGTCCGCCAACCATCCACGTTGCGCCATCTGCAGTCGACAACAGAACGTAATATAATCTTTGTATTTTACTGGTCAGAATCTGAAGTTGTGGGAAACAGTTCAAAAATACTGTAACCCCCTGGAGTGTCTTCTGTGAGGATTTCATCTGTAGGACAGCTGACAATGCAAAGGAGGACAGTGGGGTTGGGCGCTAAAAGCTGCGGTCAGGTCACCCAAAAATAACATCTCAACCACAGGACAAAGGTCCCAATTCCCAGCTCAGCAACCCAACAATCACCAGCACATGCCCTGACAACCAGGTGCATACCCTCTCTATCAGACTGAGTCAGGGAGACTTCAGATCACTACATTTTCCGTTGGCCACGGAGAGATGGAGTTGGTCTCATCCCTCCCTTTAGCTCTCCTACTCCTTTCTTTTATCCTCCTCTTCAGCACAGGTAGATGTCTTTTACATCCTTTATTTCATTTGGTACTGAGTATTTCCATCCATAATTTTCCATTCATAATTATTCATAATTACTTGGTTATTTTCCCTGTTATTTTATCCTAGTACGTGTGTGCATGTGTGTGTTCCTGCACACGTGTGTGTGTGTGCATGTGTGTATGCGTGCGTGTGTGTGTGTGTTTGGTGTAGATTTCTTAAACTAATCAAAAGCTACAAATGGAAAAAAGGATTTGATATTGAATGCTGAGAGATTGCAACTTATTCCTGGAGAATACAGTTGTCTGACTGTAGGTATGAGCTGTTGTTAAACTTCTAAAAGGTTACTAATTCACCGTTTGTGAAACTGCTGAGGTGCCAGCACTGAGAAAACAGCATGGGCATTAGCTTCTTCTTTGTTATTTATTTCAGACTCTTTGTTTTCACCTCTTCCTGTCCTCTAGTTTCACCTTTGCCAACGTATGACAACCTATAGAAAGTGATGTTTGGTAGAATAGCTAAAAATGTGAGAACTATAGAAACAATATGAATACTTCACTATTCTTTTTATGAACCTCCCTGCTACCAAGAAACCACTTAAACTGTATGCCTTTGGTGAAATTAGTTCTTCGATTAATTCATTAATTCTTTCAGTAACTATTCCTGGGGTATACTCTGCATATTGTAATAATGAACTATAGACAGAGTTATGAAGTCTATGCAGTAATTATATTATTATACTAGTTATCTGTTTGTTTGTTGTTTTGTGAAGATCCTAGTTCGGTTGCTAAGAAATTAGTTGTTTGTTACAGTTGGTATGAGCTATCTGTCTCAGTTTGATCATTTTTTATGAAAGCTGATGACTACTTGCCAGACAATTTAATTTTAGTGCCCTGTGTCTGCGTTTGAACTGAGATTTTAAGGATAAGATGTTTTATATATTCCCAAACATACTTGTTGCAAATTATTAGAAAATGTAAAACCAAGATCAATATTCATTTGGCATTTCAATCAAACCTAATTTATTATGAACGGGTGGATCAAAGACCATACACAGTGTGAACCTGGATAACACTAAAGTCAGAATCTACTGAAATACACATCTCTCTCAGTTGGTTTCCCTCTTGCTGCCTTATTATATTATTATATTATTATATTAGTCTTTTCCTTTCGTTTGCCTGGTTAACTTTCAACGTAATTTGTGCATTTCAACAAATTTTGCTTGACGTAACAAACCTGAACAGTATGTTTGTTTTACAAGATGTATCACAATGGACAGGCAGCAGTCAATACAGTATTAAAATGTAATCACAATAATGCAATGCTGTCCAGACTGAACCTGGGAAGTGCTTAATAATATAATGAATTGCAACATGGAATCCAACAATTCTGTGTTTTGACAGCTGTTAAATGTGGAGCGTTAAAATGTGATAAATGTCTGGTGCCATTTTCTCAGGAGCTGAGGGTCTTAACCTGGAGGGGCCTTTGATGAAGGACCTGATGCGGGGTTATAACAAGAACATTCGTCCAGTGGAGTGGAACAAGAACATCATCCAAGTGGAGCTCAAGCTGACTCTTACCAACCTCATCTCTCTGGTGCGTACATGTACAGGCACAAAGGTGTGTGCTTGTGTGTGTGTGTGTATATGTATGTGTGTGTGTTTGTGTGTGTGTGTGTGTGTGTTTCAAGCACTACTCAACCTGTTGTTGAGGAATGGTTGCATCCACTCTGACCAGCCAAATCTTCACCATTACTCGCATTTTAGCCTGCTCACAATATACTAGCACCCTCAAAAGTATTATTATTATTAAATGGAAACAAAAAAGTCAAATGTGAAGTGAATGTCCAAAAATAATGAGTCTCTTTATGAAAGATTAGGGCCCAGTTAGGGTACTGCATTCAGATAATGGGAGGGGAATGCCTGAGCCTGTATATGTTTCATGATTTGTGGAGAGTATGTGTCAATCTAACTCTTTCTGTCCTGATTTGCAGAACGAGCGAGAGGAGGCCCTCACTACCAGCGTGTGGGTTGAAATGGTAAAAACAGGGTGCAACAGAGAGCTATGATAGAGCTGAATGATGGGGCTGTGGGGGTGTCAGGACCTGGCGTTGGGTGGCTATGGTACACTTTTCTAGCGTCCTGGTGTTTAGAACAGCACTTATAAGAAGTTGACTTCAATGAAACTTATTTGAATTAGTACATACTAGAGAGTATGGCGAGTTAAGAGTATTGATGTGGAAACCAAATTTCAGTCTGAAGTAGAATAAAAGACACTGAAGGTAAAGTATAAATATTTTTTTTTTACTGGTCATTTAAACTATATTTTTGGGGCTCAAAACAGAATCAGACCTGAGAGCATGCACTTGCTTAGGTCCGCAGCTAAAAAAATTTCATAAAATTTCAAATGTAAAAATTCTCCAAAGTGAAAGTGAATGTGTTTTTTATTCGACAGCAATGGGATGACTACCGCCTGAAGTGGGATCACTTGCCAGAGTATCAGAATGTCACCCGCCTGCGCATTCCTTCCAAAAGCATCTGGCTGCCGGACATTATCCTAGAGAACAAGTGAGTACAAACGCCATCACTGGCTATAGACCTACAGTAGCAGCTTCTCTATAAATCCCTGTGGTAGCCACAGCCTGCAAAAGCAACACATTTTCCAATATATGATAATTTGCATTTGACAGCTGCCATCACAGTGTCCTCAATTGACTGGGAGAAGGATTATTCATATTGAATTATACCTCATCACTGTAACTTTGAGTTTACACATATTTTACCATATATATTGCTAATATAGGCAATATAAAAGCCTTTGATTCCACTTGGGAGAAAATGTGCTCCCAAGTGAACACATTTGCTACTCTGATTACGGGAAAATACATCAACATACTGACCATTTTTATTTCTGGTCAATGAGCTTATTTTTGCTTTTGATCATACCATACATTCCACTATTTGTGCCTGCAGTATGGATGGAAAATTTGAAATCGCTCTGTACGTCAATGCCCTCGTTGACCCCTCTGGCCACGTCTCCTGGTTGCCCCCGGCTATCTATCGGAGCGCCTGCTCCATTAAGGTCAACTACTTCCCCTTCGACTGGCAGAACTGCACGATGGTGTTTCGGTAAGGTCGCTTGCCTGGCCTGTCTCTTATCAGTTTCCTGCATGGAATAAGGTACAATTCAGCCATGCATTATTTTAAATGTTTGAATCATGTGTTTTGCTGTTATACCAATGCCACTGCTGTGGTGTGGTTTGACACAGTTTGTACTGATTCTTTTCTCATTTTATGATTCAATCTGGAAGCTCCCAGACCTACACCGCTAACGAAATCGAGCTACGTCTCATAACTGATGAAAAGGGTCAGATGGTGGAGTGGATTGAGATCGATCCAGAGGCGTTCACAGGTCAGACTCAGTATCTGAAGGCAGTGGAGTGCATCCTGTCCTCAATGACTCCTGTTGCCATTTTGAGAAAACTGTATTCTTCAGTCGGAATGCCACAGTGCTTTATTATATGTTTATTTTAATTCCAAAACTGTATTGCATTGTAAATTTCATGAAGTATGAAGTATCATAATTAAATGTGTTCAATTAGCATTTAGGCACGTTATCAAGTGGGCTTTCAATTCAACAATCCTGCGGCAAAAATGAAACTAATGCTTCTCTCTGCCCTGGCCTCAAGGAGTGCTTAAAAAGAAATCCAGTAGTATACCTCCATTAAAAACAGTCCTGATGATGATTTCGTTTAGAATGACCCATGTCCTGCAGTTCACAACCTGGGATACAATTACAGTTTATGTGACATGATACCTTCTGAGGTATACTATTAATATCAGCTGGTAGCAGGTGTTCTATTATAATTGAATGCAGAATGACAAACTGTTGAGTGACATTAGGAAAGTTGCGTGCTTTGATACCAGCCCACAACAGCTTAAATAGTCTTTGTCTCCATTTCCCTTCAACAGAGAATGGTGAATGGGCCATCAAACACAGACCCGCCAAGAAGATAATAAACCATCGCTACAGCAGGGACGAGTTGGAATTCCAGGAGTTGGTGTTCTTCCTGATCATCCAGAGGAAGCCTCTGTTCTACGTGATCAACATCATCGTGCCCTCTGTGCTCATCTCCTCCCTGTGCCTGCTGGTCTACTACCTCCCCGCTAAAGGTTCACCCATCATCCTCTCTAATGAGCCTTATTGCAAATGAATGATTGAGATGAAACACATACCGATTATGTTCCGAGCAGGCCATTCAGCCCATAATTTACCTATGTACAAGAGAATAGCGAGCACTGCATGTAGCCTGGACTTAAATGCCCCTGGGGTCTGTACCTCTCATACATGAGATGGCAAGCTGCTCCACACAATGACAACTGTGCTGAAAACTTCCTGGTGTTAACTCAGATTTAAGTTAGTTTTTAACTGTGCCACTGAATGCCCTTCAAAAGTGCCATGTTTGTGTAATATCATAGAGCTGAATCATATGTTCAAGGTCTTCTTGAACAGATATTTGCTCACATCTGTTTGTGATGTTGTTTTTATCAGCTGGTGGGCAAAAGTGTACCATGTCAATTTCCATACTCCTGGCGCACACTGTTTTCCTCTTCCTCATTGCCAAGAAAGTTCCGGAAACATCGCAAGCTACACCACTTATCGGAAAGTAAGATGTTACATCCCTTTTGTCGTGCATTTTGCTCTAAGTAGTTTCCCTTCCATACTGATTTTGATAGTAAAGTCAATGAAGTCTTGGAAGTGATTGCTGTGATTGCTGCAGATTAATACTGTGGATAGCTATCCTGATATTCTTGGTTTTATTTTGGCCCTAGGTACTTGATGTTTGTCATATCAGTGACCACCATGGTGGTGATGAATTCTGTAATTGTGTTGAATGTCTCTCTGCGAACTCCCAACACCCACCTGATGACAGACAAAGTCCGAAAGGTACAGTCAAAACCATCTTTAAAATATGAATGAAAAGCTCTTGTGAAAGGAATTGCCACTGAGCAGTTCTGATTGGCTAGGAGATTTTCCTGTCATCCGATGTAATGTAATTAAAAATGCTGCACACAGTCCTCCAGGAAGTGAGTTTGATGCCTCTGCTGTTCTCTGCTCACCAGGTCTTCCTAAACGTCCTGCCGCAAATGCTCCAAATGCAGATGAGACCCTGGACCCCGGCAGAGCCCCCCTCGCGACGACGCAGCTCCCTGGGCCTCATCTCCAAGGCCAACGAGTGCTTCCTGAAGACGGCCCGCTCCGAGATCATGTTCAGCAAGCTCAGAGAGCGGGACGGGCTGATGAGGGTCGCGTTAGAGCAGATCCGTGAGTCTCGCTCTCTCTCAATTGATTGATATGAGTTTGTAGTAAAGGTTTGGTTAATCTCCATTCCAAAAACGGATCAGAATGCCAATTTAAAATTCACATCAAATGCGGAAAATCAAGCCTTTCTCACCTACCACACCTCCACTTTCCTGTCTCTCTTAAACTTCTCTGTTGCTGTGTTTATGATTGTCCTTCTTTCACTAGGGCTTAGTCTAGTTCTAGGTGCTATGGAAGTAATGAAAGAGTTAGGATAGAACCTTTCCATGCAGGCCTGAGAAATCATCAAGATATTCAATGCAGATGCTGTTATGGTTGTGACTTTTTTCTAACCTTCAGAGAACGGTCTGCAGGGGGACACGGCGCAGGACGTGTGTGCCAGTCTTGCCCAGGCCTCTTCAGCAGTGAAGCAGTGCGTTGCTTCCTGCAAGCACATCACCGAGACCATCCAGCAGCAGAACCGCTTCCAGAGCGTGAGTTACGCTTCACCCGTTTCAGATTTAAGGCCAGACGACTGTTTTGGGCTTTGTTTCAACTGTGAAAAACGTATCCATGTACACGAAAGACTGAAGGTTTGTTTTTGTTCACAGGAGAATGAAGAGTGGTTCTTGGTGGCGCGGGTAATAGACCGGGTCTGCTTCTTTGCCATGGCACTCCTGTTCATCATGGGCACGATTGGTATCTTCCTCATGGGTCACTTCAACCAGGCTCCTTCCATGCCATTTCCAGATGACCCAAAGACATACTTACCGAAGTAAAACCGCAGACTGCTTAGCAGAGGGACAGCTACCAGCTGAGAACAGGGCTCTGTGTCTGTGTTGCTGAGCTGGCTGTGGAAGCCTGCCTATGCTTCTTAATGGTATTCACAATGAGCCAGCAAATAAGGACAGATTTAATTATGGGGAAGACATCATTTTCAATGTTAAAAACATGAAGGTGTGAATGTGACCAATGCTTAGGATGTCTGTGTTTAAATTTACAGGGAGTTCTTTTTTTCTCATAGAAGGATGCTGGTACTGCTGTATTATTCCTTCCTATAGTATGATCACCCAAAAATATAAAAAAGTTTGGGAAGAAATTGAATGAAAAACTACAGTATGTAGCAACGTGGCAAGGTTAAAGAATCGGATTTGCAGAAGCAGAAGACTATAGGTTCATGTTCCAGGCAGGACACTATTGTTGTACCCTTGCAAGAGGTACCAAGAGTAAACATCCAGCTGCTTGAATGGATAAGATGTGAAATACATTCTCAGTGTTATTTTATAAATATCTGTCAGTGGCTTGGACTGGAGAAATATGATTCTCCAAAAACCTGAAAGCTTTGCAAATATAGTAAGGCTCATTCTGCATTTCTGGCTGTGATTTGTCAATGTTTATATTTTCACTGGGTTGTGCACAGCTTGAAATCATCAGTATAACGAGAGTGCTGTTATTAGCTAAATGTTCTTCGTAAAGGGAAATTAAATGCTAGATTTATCTCGAAGAACAGAGATGATTGTATGTTATTAAATGAAGTGACAAGAATGTTTGTTCCATCACTTTGTTTTGTGGTTGAGCAATCCTCGATCTCCCAGTCATACCAGCATGAAGAGAAGGCTATTTAACATCAATTAATGGTATTGTAAAAACAGTGTTTCTCTCACAATAAACCAATACAAAAAACAGAATGACGTAAAGTGTGTTGCCCATACACTTGTATAGCAAATGGTGTTTTGATGAGAGAGAACTGCTGCTGTTTTCTATCAGTGCCAAACAGCCCTTGTTTGCCTGGCCCCCTGCTGAGTTCACAGCCGCTATTGGCTAAGCAAATATTGCCTGCTCCTGTCAGAGCAAGGCCAGTGTCTACATCCAGATATGTTGGAAATGGCTTCAAGAAAACAACTATTTAAGCAGCACTTTTACATTTTGAAGACTGAAAATAATTGATACATTTTTCTGCAAATGAAACTGGGTGGCAGTGTAGCATAATTGTTAAGGAACTGGGCTCGTAACCTGAAGGGTGTAGGCTTGTGTTCCATGTAGGATACTGCCATTGTAATTTTGAGAAAGATACTTAACCTGAATTGCTTCAGTATATATTGTATAAATTCATAATATGTAAAAAAAAAAAAAACACACACACAAAAACTAAGTAAGTGTAAGTTTCTCGGGATAATGTATGGAAAATGCTGTTCGTATGACATATATTTGTAAGATGTACGTACGTATGCTTTGTTCCAAACTTTCAGTCAGGATTACAGCAATAACTACATCCAAACACAGAAGGAAGGGGGCTGTTGTGGTGGCTCCTTCACCAGCTCTCCTCGAGGAGACTCAATTTTACGGATGACTGAGGCCAGTCTTTCCTGACAATGGGAAGGTCCGGCTTGTTGGGATGGCAACCAAGGGGGAGGGCCGAAGCCAACGACAGCAGGAGAGAGGCGATTACCCCTGAAGAGGATGTGAGGGAGGATGCTGCTGTCCTCTACTCACCCTCGTCTAAAAGACCCTCAGCACTTCCAGCAAGCACCCCGCTTCCCAAAGTCCCAAAGTCCTTCTGTGTCACAGATTTCAACTATTTTGGCATACAAATCTGAAGATACCAAGGGGGGCATCTGTACCGGTAAGAACTCAAACACAACCAAATAGTAATTTGCATAGTAGCACAAGACTGTGGTGGAATATGTGGCTTCTTGACTTCTCGAGTGTGTTTGTCTGTTCATTGTGTACACTTGAAAGGGACTGAACAATCACTTGTTGACCTTTTGCCTACTCTGTAGTTCAGGTATACAATCTTATGGGACTGAGGGGAAATTCCAGATTCCACTTTACACATAATTCTCACAAAATGATAAAATACGACATCAAATTTCCGTTCACAGTCCAGCTAAGTTTAATTTATCTTACGCCTAATGTTTCCCAAAACCGCTCGTCACTCCTTTTCACCTTTTGTCTCCATATAATTTGACTTTTTAAAAATTGTACAACTTGTTTTCTTCAGAGCTCTACGAAAAGACTTAGCCAGATGCTGTGTTTCAGGGACTGAAGTGAAAGCTGTGGAAATGGAGGAGCTGAAGTAACTGGACCTCTTGCGATGCACAATTCCTTATATACAGCAGCGATGCCCATTGGACAGCTGCTGTTTAGTTTTACTAATAGCTATTGACTGGTGATTGTTACACTTTGTGATGCGGTGTGTTCCAAAACGGTCAGGTTGCCTTTTAGATAGCTGCGTGCCAGGGGCTGTAATGCGCTTGATTATTTTTTCTTTGTACTTCGGTCAATGGCCTCGCAGTCTCTGCGGGTTAGAATCTAGCTCCTGTGCAGCCGTAGCAGGGGTGCTTTTATGTTTGGTCGTTAGCGGTGTGAATACGATGACACGGAGGGGCCGTGACCTGAATGAGAACCGCGCTGCCACAGGCCGATTGTCTGGGTCCCCCTGCGCCCAACGACAGTCACAATTGTTGCAGTGCCAAGGGGCCGCCAGTGAAGAAAAAAACCTCTGCTTTGGACATGGCTGAAAAGGAGCCATGGGTCCCGTTAAACTGCACAATGCCAGCGCCTTTTGAACACTAAGCATGTTCCTCCCAGCAAGGGGCTATGCTGGGGGAAAGCTTTCTGGTCCACCTCTCTTCTCTAAACTCAGAGAGAAGCAAAATATCACTTTCAGCATTTCGACAGCTTGAACAATACTTGAAGCAGGATTTGTTACCTTTGAAATGCTGTTTACAAGTCAAGTATAAGTTGAGTGTAAGCATTCTATGTAAGATCTTTAGTTTCTACATTTTTATCAAGGCTTGGTTTTTCTAGTCTACCTTGAATGAATTATAATGCATGAATAATGTACATAGTCCAAAGCCTGAACTATGCCTTTTCAAACCATGTAAACCAATTTCCTGTCATACTGCCACTCTTTCCCGCTTCCTATTTCATTTTTTTGTTCCCTGTTTCAGAGCATGTCAGCAGTGACGGTTCAGCCCCTCCCATTCGGTCGCCTGGAGAGGGAGAAACACATCGAGACGCTTTTCCGAGCCTTCCAGCGCAGACTGAGGCGGTCCGCGGATCCGGAGGTACCTATGGCGTCCCACTCTCTGGGGGGTCCCGTTTCCCCTCAGCTCCCCAGTCCAGATGTGCCTGGGCTGAGGCAGGAGAGGGAAGAGGAGGGCCATATGGACATTGGGAGAGGAGCCGTAGGGGTGGAGATGGATATCCGGACCGATGGGAACCACCACACCGGCACAGAAAAAGCTGAAGGCCTGGCTCTGCTGGACTCCATCAACCAGCTGCGCATCACTGCCAAACCTGAGCTGCAAGGTTAGAGGTTATTCATCACACATCTCTCTGCATGTACTAAAAAGGCTGGACTTAAAATGTCCACTTAAATGCTCACTGCTGTGATTTTTAGTTGTGTGTTGAAAATATTAGATTGAGAAAGAACTATGCTGTTTCTACCAGAGACCTTGATGTCATCATGTACACCATAGAGAGTGTGTGTGTGCCTGCCAATCAATCAATCAATCAAAATTTATTTCTATAGAACATTTCATACACCAAGGGAGGTCTTGAGCAGGCAGTTCCATATAGTAGTCCATAATTTACTATAGCATCACTTATGCACTCCCAAATTGAGAGAAGATGGTATAATGATGGGACATTTAACATGGCTGAGAATTAAAATATGTGGGAAGTGAGGAAGAGAAACACATTACAAATGGAAAAGCACTGCCCACCTGTTGCTCAATTTATTTTGCAGGTCCACACTGTGTTCCACGCCGGACATACAGCATTGCTTCAGGAACCAGAGACCAGCTCTACATAGCTGTTGAAGGTAGTTCCCACCTACCTGTGTTCAGGGGAAAAATCTCACCAGATAAGTCATACATGGTTGAGTCTTTTGGCTTTGTCACAGAAGGATATAGTTTCAAGTCCAAGAGAATTGATTCTTTTGTTGTAGAAATAATAGTAGAGAGCTACAAATTATATTTAAATATAATTTTATTATTGGATTTTGAACAGAATCTGTGATACTAGTTGTACAAATCATTTTTATATCTTTTTGATTTAGCACTGTGGCAATCTGTACACATGTGTAATACAAAAATAAACCTTCAAAATTTGTCTTTTAAGCAAGTACACATTAATGCTTTTATTTTAGATGAAAGGCAGTGTTTGACTGTGCTCCACTGCCCTCCTCAGAAAGCTCCTGCCTGTGTCTGCAGTGCTGTGGTCCAGCGCGTGCCTGCTCCTTGCAGGGTTTCGACCGGCAGGCCCAGCAGGTCTTCCTGTTCGAGAGGCCCCTCAGGGCAGACGCGTGCTGTCTGGGCTGCTGCCTGATGGAAATGAGGGCCTTTAATGCCGACCACCAGCTGATTGGAACTGTGCACCAGAGGTATGTGGACTGTTGCAGAATCTTGAATGGAAAGTGCCACTCCCTAAACACACACACACACACACACACACACAGACTGCTTGTCAATGCTAAACTTAGACGGGGTCAGATACAGTGCACAGCTGTCTGTATGGAACTTAATGAACTTGGGCAGGAATGCAGGCCTGTAGATCTAGACTGAGAAAGAAGGCTTAGCCTCTTGTACTCCTTCCCAAGTAATTATATAATCTGTTTCATTCCATTTATAATAATTTTCATAATCTCTGACAGAATCGTTTTGTTTCAAATACCTCCTATTTACCCCCTTTCAACTGATCCCACAGGTCTACCTGTATTCCTTTCACCGTCATTCACACGTCTAACTATGCATTTCTCCCTCATTCACAGATCTAATGGTTAAGTTCTCCCTCATTCACAGGTCTAACTGTATTTAGTTCTCCCTCATTCACAGGTCTAACTGTATTAAATTCTACCTCGTTCAGTCAAATTCTCTCAAAACCCATTTCTTTAGACTGAATCTTAATTCTGCTTACATTGGCACCCCCTAACATTCATGCTATTTGATCTTAAGGCTAGTCATGGATTTAACTTGAATGCATTCAGGTATTTTGGTTATTTACTTGCATTGTTTATTTGAATTAGTGCTTTAGCGGTGTTACATACAGTATATACTTGCTGGTCTAGAAGTGTTGTCTGCCAGGTCTGGAATTACTGTTCACATAAATAATAATAATGTGAATTCACTAATGATGTCCTATACTGTAAATCACTCTGGATAAGAGCGTGTTAAATGAATGTAAAAACTGGGACTTCAGCAAATGGCTTGTTGTTAATGTTGGCAGATGGAGCATGTTCACCCCCCTCTTTGAGATCTGTGACTCTGATGGGACAGCCACAATCAGAATCCAGGGGTCCTGTTGTCCCTGTCGCTGCTATTCTAACCAGGAGTTTCAGGTGGGGTGGCACATGCCACAAAATGGCTGCACCTTATCTTGGGCATCTTTGGCTTATTATGCTAGAAACACTTTATTTATATCTTCAGTCCTTATCTCTGGAAGTGGTTACACATTCTATGTCCATTGATACACATAGGATTGGTGTAAATTAGAAGAGTTTATGATAACATGTATGATGCTTTCCCAGGTTTTAAACCCACATACCCTCTGATCTTGCATCTCATTTTTTTGTCTTTCAAGTCCTGTAATTGGTTAAAATTTTTGCTACAGGTGCACGTTGCTCATAAATACAAAACACTTGAGATTTCAAAACAATAAAGTAGTTGTCATTACTTGTGTTTTATGAATCAAGTGCCTTTGTTGATACTGTTGCCTTTGAATTCAACTGAATTGTTAATTTTAAGTCAAACTTCAAATGCCACACTTTTCTTCGTAAACTGACCAGGTGGTTTCAACCATTGGAGAGAGACTGGGACGAATATGGAAGAAGTGGCCTGGATTCAATGAGGAATGCAACATGGACCATGAGTTTTTTGGATTAGATGGTGAGTTTGTAATTTTTTTACTTGGGAGGGTGGGAGTGTGATATCCCAGCATGCTTCACTCTCTGAGCTCCTGTCCTTCTCTCAACAGTCCCTCAGGAAATGAGCACAAAAACAAAAGTTCTTCTGCTGGCTGCCACTTTCTTGCTGGTAAGTACATTAATACTTGACACAACGGGTTAGTAAATTCGGAGAAAGATTGTGTATACTCCCACTTGGATTAGAACAAGATGCAGCAGAGGAAACAAAACTGGCTGTTACTTTACAGTACACTTGAATATGTCTTAAATGTGAAGACATGTGAACTGAAGCCATCCGAGAGTTGTTCTTGAGTTTCAGAACTTTATTTAAAAAACTATTTATATTTATCCCCTTTCCGTGAAGAATCACATGTTCTTTGAGATGAGTTAACCTGGTCAGAAATGGGCCCTGAGACGAGTCACCCATCAGAGAGGGAGATGGGAGGCCATCAGCTCTGGTGAGACTGGAGAAAGTCAGAAGTCCGTCACGCCCGCAGTCGATGCCACAGTCAGACGCAGTGGAAAACAATGATCGGGATGCAACCCACCTCTGGCACTACCACTGCTGCTAGAGAGCCACGTCAGGAGCCCAGCTTCCTGGACCAAATGAAGAAAACAAGATGCATGATGCTTCCATCTATCATTTACCCATTTAAATACTTTAATCTTTTTCTACCTCTCCAAAATTAGTAAATGCATTTTTCTAAGACTTTTCTACATAAAATGATGTCAGCTCACCTTGGAAATACCTACACCTTTTAAATAATCATTTAACTTTTCCCAATATTGTCCAGGCATTACATGTAGCTTCTTTCAGCTTTTAGTGTGTTTTCCAGAAGGATATGCTGACATATACAATTTAACCCTATTCCAACTACTCACTGCCTGTATTCTCGGTGTGTATGTAGGATGGTTTTATTTCTGCAGCTGTAGAATTGTAGTACAACGCTGTCACTTTTAAGATGTGTCCAAGTGACTAGGATCACAATGGGAAAGAACTCTGGACAATGGAACATTAATGAACTGAGTGCACAGCAACCAAGCCTTTGAAGGTCAACCCACTGGAAAAGTTTCTGGCCAATCATTTTGCCACTCATACTGCATGTGGCTCAGGATTTGTCCATCACTGGCATGCCAGCTTCCTCCTTCCAGCTGGAAGATTGCTTTCTTCCCATTACAATGTCTTTGGCAGTTTTTTAATGAGTCACCCTCTTGCCACCAATTGTAATTCACTTGTCACCCACCCTTACTGACTACTGTATCAGTAACTAGTTTAAATGTTAAGTATTCAAGTTGCTCTTAATTTAAATGCTTTAAAATACTACCAGTAAATGTCAAATTAATTTTTAGTACACTGCTGTTACGATTACATTTTATGTTGCAACAATTGTTCCTATGATACTTTACTGCCAATGTAAGAGACTTCTAAAACAAGCATGGATGTTTGGTTTATGTTGTTAGCTTGCCAATTTTTTTTTTCTGCAGTTTTTTAGCGGGCCAATACTGGCAGAACCCCACTGGTCAACCACTGACACAATGTTGTGCTGACAGGCCAGTCAATCTGCTATGGCTCTGTACACAATTCAGCTAGCAACAGCTGTTTGATGAGGGTCCCTTGTAGGCTGCCCATTATCAGTGTTCCAATTATTTTGCCAACATAAACAGAAAAAGTGTTTCCTTGTCCGTTGTTATTCTCTACCTGTTTATCAAACCAAGAAAGAATTTCGAGATCTTCACAAACTTTCAACACTCACACAGCTGTCACTTTTTGTCAATATATTGATATTGGTATTTTAAGCACAATGGTTTGAAAGCATTAAAAAAATAAAAGCGCTCTTCAACACTTTCTATGGGCTGTGTTTTAACACTGCTACAAAAAAGCAGCTATGATACCGGTCATAATACTTTTTAGTACACTATAGACTTTTTTTTTAACGGAGTGACATTTCATGTAAACATTTGTAACATCACAGAGTAGGACACTACAGAAATTCAATAGCAGCAGATGCATAATTGACATTTATTGCTATAATCAACCAGGTGAAATCAGGCAACACAATTCTCCTTTAGAATGACAGAGCTTCCTGCAAAACAGCACCACCCACTGAAACCCAGGCAGTAGCAAGGGGGTAATTAATAGATAGTGCTCCTATCACTGATCCCGGATTGGATCTGCAAAATGGCGAACGGTTAAGATTAGGGGTGAATTAGCTGATCCTGGATCAGTGTTTGAGGGCTGGGCACTATCCAGCTATAGCACAATAACATGGCAGCACATCTCTCTGCATCTTAAGAGATGTCGCTGCCATTAAGTTTTCACGTTGGAAATCTAAATATCGTTTGATTTAAAAATAAAAGTAACCAAAAAGAACAAAAGCCTTCAGCGTTTTAAATTTGGAGACGGACTGAAGTCCAGGCACAGTGATATAGGCAGCTCGGCAGTCTATTTGAAAGAGACGCTCCGGGTGACACAACCGCCACCGTTCAGGATGGTCGTCCTTTGGGCGCGTTTCCACTTCCAGGTCAAAGGTACGGATCAAGACAAAATCCTCCAGTGATCCCTCTAGAGTGTCCACTTAGAAATCGCTTTTAAAAAATAACACTAATACTGTAATTAAAATACTGCACTACAGTAAAACAGTCTCCAGGCCTGTCCATTTGTTTATTAAAATAATAACTGTATAGTTATGGGAACCTTTTTGGCTGTATAGTGCACCATAACAATACTAATATGAGGAGCTGTAAAATGCACATGTAATATGACAATACACATTACTCGTTTAAGTTGGGGTTTTGGTTAGTTATTTTTCGTGTTTTTCTTGAAGGCTCTTAAACAGTTATTGCCCATATCACAGCAGCTGAGAATTTTACTACGCAGGCTCCCTTATGGACCAGAGAAAGAGAGAGAGAGAGGTCATTATCTTCCATCTTCAGCTCGGTCATCTTGTTGGATGTCTTGTGTTTACGGGGTGATGGCCGCAGTAAGGACAACCTTGTTTTCTACAGACAATTTCGCTCCTCGTTTAGCTGGCCCTTGGCATGGCTCACGTATTTATGAACAATGTTAAAAGAAATGATTCCACGAGCCGTCAGAAAGCATCGTCTCCCTGCTCTGTCTCCCGTTCTCCCTCTCTCTTTTGAAACAGTGATTCGCGGACATTCTCCTCTGGACAATCCTCTTCACCCACAAGACCACAAACACAAATCTGGTTCAGGGAAAGGCAGAAAGACAACACACTCAAAAAAAGCAATTGGCAGACAAACACTACTGGTGAACTCATGAACTTACGAAAAATGCATCAACGTGTATAAGTGACCTCAAGGCTAGTGATAATAGGTCTAAACGAGAGACCTACCCTTGGCAGACGCCCAACGGACCTGGAGTTAACGCCCCCCACTGGCATTCACCAAGCCATGGAAATCCTCCCAGGCCCTGACCAATCAGAAACAAGGAGAGAGTCTAAGGAACAACATCAGTGGACTGGTAACTGACTTCCCACATCTAATAATCCTGCTGTTGTGAGTGTGTGTGTGTGTGTGTGAAAGGAGGATAGCAAAACAGATAGAGACCATATACGTTTATTTGTACGTTTGTGTTCGGCTGGTTGTTCACATGTAGCATATGTGGGTGTTCTGTTTGTTGGGTGTATGTGTGGGACAGTGTGTGTGTGTGTGAGCAAATGTACATGCGGCATATGTAAGTGTACGACTATTTACAAGAACCCGTGTGTGTGTTTGTGTGTATGTGAGAGCAAGAGAGAGTATGTATGCTTGTGTACATGCAGTATACAAGTACATGTGTGTGTTTGTGTGTGTGAGAGAGAAAGAGAGAGGGAGAGAGAGAGAGAGCATGTGTGCTCATGTACATGCAGTATACACGTGCATGTGTGTGGGTGTTAGCATACTTTATGCTGTCAGTATGCGTTTTGTACTCCATGATGGTGTTGGGCGGGAGGTTGAGGACTCTCCTCAGCGTGTCTCTGATACGGGCGGTGGTAGCCTGGTCGCTGGCAGTTTTGTTCCAGATGGAGATGATATCTTCCTGAAACACAAAAAATAACCATGGGCCTGAAAACTCCAGTCTCAAATGAACTTTCTGTGTTCTGGACAACTCAGGAAAAGCAACTTAAGCCTACAGGAGCCCATTTGAGATTCAAACCCACAGCCTTATGGTCCAGCATACAGACCAGTGCTACCTTTCTTTGCTGCCACTTAGCTGATGTCCTTAACGTACGCAGCTGTAGAGAGTGCACTCACCATCATCAAGGAGGCTTTGAGAGGAAGCAGTACTGAAACATTCCATAAGTGGCTTTGTGAATTGACGGGGTGGGGTCTACAGAACAAGACAATCACATCAAATTGGCTTTAATCAGAACTGAAGAGAACTCTATCTCTGCCTGTCCTGCCTTTGCCATCTGGCCTGTCTGCTCTATGCTGACCAATGGGTCATAGTGTGGGAGTGGGAGTGAGCGCCACACGTGTGGGCGTTACCTGGAAACGCACGGAGACCACGGCACCGCAGATCTCTTCCCCCACCATGAACTGCTCTCCCAGCATGGCCAGGATCAGGTTCTCCCAGCAGCGGGATGCCAGGCCCTTCCGCAGGCGAATGATCCACTTCCCCCCACTCTTGTTGGCATCGTCCTGGCAGAGAGGGAGAAGAACAGAGGGCTAATGCCACTGGAGAAAACAGGGCTCTTAACCCTTTAAGGTATGAGATCACAAATATGTGATTAGAATGTTCTTAAGTGAACATTCTATTGTTGATGTAACAATCACTACTGGCAACTGAAAGCAAAGGAGTTCTAGAACACTTACATGGAATTTTGAAAACGAACCTACTCTCCAAAGGGTCAAAAGCTTTGCTGATGACAACTAGCTAAACAAAACTCCCAAAGCTGCCAAACTCACCTCCCACATGGGTTTGATGCCCTCTTTGAAGAGGTGGAAGTCGCTGTGGCCCGTAAGGTCACCAGGTCGGGTCATGTGACTGTAAAAGCGCCAGAATTGCTCCACCTGGTGGAAAGAAACAGCTGTTGTGCCACATGTTTGAAAAGGGCAGACCTGGTGCAGGGGGAATTTAGTGAACAATTAAAACAAAAGGAGTGCAACTGTAAAATCTTCCACGTCGCAAAACGGTGCCACCCAGTGGTGAAAAATAGTACCGGCTGAGAGAGTGATTTTGGCTATTACAGTACAATTACTTCATTATTTAAAGTATTTACTCATTAATTCATTATTACATTATTGCCTTTATATATAGTTATTCAGTCCAGGTTTGGACATATTTAAGGCATGCACAGTCATAATCATAATAATTAAAAACACGTCATGTGAGGATGATGCAGAACACTTGGGGTTTTAAAAACAAAAACTGAGGTCATTACTGCCACCTCATGCACAATGACCTTGGGCAAATAGAAGATACTTCTTCTTCTTATATTATTATTATTGTGAATGACTCACAGAGGCAAAACTCCCGATCTGTTTGATGTTCTGTTCATAGCTCTGAGAGCTGGCAGGGCGACCTGGGGTTCGGCGCGAGTACCAGAAGGTATAGTTATACTGCAGGGGGTGCTCCCCTGCACCAGGCACAGCTGTCTACAGAGAGAGAGAGAGAGAGAGAAGCTGTCAGTCCACTGCTGCTGCCACCAAACAGGTCTAAACCAGTCCAGCAGGGTCATAAGTGCACCAATTCCATGCAAAGCTGATAGTGTGCACTGCTAGTGCACTCACTGGCTTCTGCACTAACCATGCACTTCTCGTTACACAAAGCTGTCTAAAAGTGTGAATTAGTTACCATGCGCATCTCCAGAAATAACTGGATGCTGTCATTCCTGCTAGTCAAGTCCACACTTTACATAGAAACTGGTTGAGGCGCGCGCACTCCCGCATGCCTGCGCGCGCCCACGCAATCACATGCATGTCCACACGCTCGCATACATTTCCATACACACGCATGCATGCACGCATGCGTACAGACACACACAGGCATGCACACACTCGCACTCTTCACTAACTTGCAAGCACGTACACACGGCCACACACACTTTCCGCACCTTCCTCTTATTCTGGTCCTTCTCTTCCTCCTCGTTTTTTTCCTTTTCACACTCTTTCGGTGAGCCGCTGTCCTCGTTCTGATCGTGGTCCCCGCTGTCGTCATCTTTCAGACTGCAGTAGAGAACAGTTCTCTTATCTCACTCGGGCACAGTCAGGTACACACATGCGTGCACGCTCGTACACAGGCCGCACCTCCTTCAAAGACTATTTACATATCTCAGGTTCAGTCTCACAGTCTGCCACGTTCGGTTCCACAGAGAAATACATTCCTGCCACTAGTCTCCAAATGTTCACGGGCAAATGTATTTACACAGTGACTCAAAATATTTCATTAAAATACATATCTTCCATGTCTTCCAATCTTGGAAATACATAAGAGTTAGGGACAGTGTTTTTAACTCTGCACGTTATGCACATTAAATGGGCAACAAATAACTAATGTAATGATTGTACTTTTTGTGGGGGGCAAAACATGGGGTCAAGAGCTCATTTTCCAAAGAGGGTCCGGGCCCACAGCTACCCTGTGCTGGTGATACTGGAGGGTGTGCCAGTACTGCTCCAGTTATAACTGCCCGGAAACACTCAATTAGTGTAGGTGATAATAATAATAATAATAATAATAATAATAATAATAATAATAATAATCTTTTACAGGTTAAAATAACGTTCAATGTCATATGCGAGCAGCTCACTATATGAACAGCACGTCTGTCTCTGTACATTTTATACTTTTATAACCAACGATAAATAACTATGTTTTTCTTATATAATAAAAAAATATAAAATAAAAACCATGGGAGGTAATACTTGTATAGCTAGGCAGCTCGCGTAAAATCCTTAAGGTTAGCAAACACTTTTAACCATTGAAAGCTGCATGACTGGCTAGCATTGCACTACTTGCTGCTTAGTGCACCACGGGTACATTTCCCTATTAAAACTAGTTCATTAGCTTACAGCTGTTCATCAAGACACATGTTAATTGTAAAAAGCTTGCTATAAATATGTTTTTATGTTTTCTTACCTAGCTAACAAACTAGCTGTTAGCACTACAAACTTTAAAATGAAAGTGCTAACTAGTAAAGCTAGTTTGTGACTCGCATACGTGCAAGAGATCTTGCTTTTTCTGATAACATGCAAAACGCTTTCAATTGCTAATCACTTTTAAGTTGTCGTTATTTTACATTCACCACTGCTTGCCGTCAGTCGAAAGCCTTCCAATACGGCCAGAGCAGAATGGAGTTTCCAGCCGGGTCCCAGCGCACCTGCCCCTGCCTTTCATCAACTTACAACCCGGGGATTCAGCTACGGCCTGACGGGCCTTACTCGTTCAAACACAAGCATTTCCTCCCAGATTAAGACAGCATTGCTAGAATGGACAATTGCCTGTCGTTTCGTGTTCACTCACGATGCAGGACACAGAAAGCGTGGGACACATGACAGGCACTCGTGTGTGACCTCTGCCTATGCAAGACTGGCGGAGACACGCCTCTTTCTTTACAACAAGAACAACGCAGACAGCAAGCTAACCACTACAACTAATCATTTGCGATCCGTGAGGAAAGCGAGTAATCTGCAGCTCTTCGAAACGAGTCTCTTTACTCACGCGTCAAATTTGTTGTTCATTATTTTCTATATGGGTGTCTGTCTCCGGAGTCTGACAACAGCCCCCTGAATTCCGCAGGAACAGCGGCGTGCACATAGGCGGGGGCGCGCATCGTGCAGAGTCAGCGTGCATCGGCTGCACATGCGTTGCACTTTGTTGAAATGTCTTTTCCATTTTGTTTCGCTGCCTTGCATTTTTCTCAAGCTTTAATTTCACAATTTCCCGCGCCTTCCGTATCATATATTATTAATAGCCGACATTCCGACGTGTAGTAGGTACAACGTTTCGCTCCTCGGCGTCATCTAGGCATATTTTGCTAACAAACTTCAGAAGCCTAAGATGCCTCTCCTTATGGAAAAGTAGCACAGCACACGTCATGGTTTATTTTATCTTTTTATTGTGCACGACATACTATTTTCTATTCGCTGATCTGACAGTTTGCTGTTCATCAAGTTCTTAGATGAACACAAATACAGAACATTTTATACAGGTCACATTTGAGTTAACAGTTAAACGTTTAAAGTGCCCAAATTAAAAATATATTAAATGTTTAGTAATACTAGGCATTTTCAAGTTCAGACACAAAACCCAGCTTTCCTGGTTTTCATCATGTGCTGTGACACCTTCAAAAAGTGAAAAATGACTACTGCAAAAAATAAAATAAAAAGTACCTCAGTAGACTGGATATCCCCAATCAATTCCAGACAAAGACTTTTCAAATGTGAAATTGGAAAATTAATTGTACTATATTCACCACATGAATTATATTCTGCAAGTGATATTTTAAAAAAGAACATGCTGGTAATTATAGCAGTTAAAAGTCACAGTCATAACTCCATCAGTAGTTCTTTTTTTCTCTCTCATCTTAAATCATTTGAAGTTTTCAACAGAACGGTGAAGCACCTCAGAACTGAACCCAGTGGAAGGTAAAGAGGCGCACAGCTGAATTATTAATGAGTGCAACAGGATGTCCAGCCAAGCACTTTCCCTAAGTTACCCCTCCCTAAGAAGAGTCCTCAGGTGCTGTGAAGTGCAGCATGGGCTGCACTCTGTCATACGTTTGGAGTTCTGTGGCCCACCCTTACCACTCCACTCCACTCTCTCGGCCGCACTGGACTCAAAGGGCAGCCCATCTCTCTAGTGCAGGCTAGAAGGGTTTGGGGTGGGGGTTCGGACGGACAGGGGAGCCCCGGGCGCGGCTTCTCGCTCCCGTTTCTAGCCCCCCCCCCCCCTCGAGAGGGTTCATGAGTGGCGTCTTTGTTTTGGCGGCGGGGCGGGCAGCGGGGAGAGGGCCCCTTCAATCGGGCCCGTTTGTTTACACCGCCAAGTCACGTCGCCTCCCATTAGTGCCGAGGCAGTGGACGGGCTGTGATGTACTAATCGCTACGGCCTGCCCTCTGCGGACGAATAAAGGCTCTCTGGCTTCATTTGCCCCTGGGGGAGGGGGGGGGGGGGTACTTTCATCTAAGGCCAGGGGCCGAACCCACGTCACCGTACCGGAGGGGGCGGTCCCCCATCATTAGCTGCGCATCACAGAGATGTTTGAAACCTGCCGAAAGAGAGAGAGAGAGAGAGAGAGAGAGAGAGACAGACAGGCAGAGGAGGTCATGGGGTAGGGAAGTAAAACTTCTTACAGAATCATGTAGCAAAATGTGCATTTTTTGAATCTGTAGTGTACTGGTTCATCAGTTATGCCATATGAACTGTACTGAATAATAATAATAATAATAATAATAATAATAATAATAATAATATTCCAATTGAAAGAAATTTATGAAGAGCAGTGCCCATGAAGCAGCAAAAAAATAATAATACGGGCATGATGAGATGAGTTATAGGCATTCCATTCTTCTCTCGCAAAAGGAAAGTTTTTACACACACCTCATAGGTAAACACTGCCCTCTAGTGCCACTTCTGAAAATACAATGGACAGTGAGTGATGACTCTCGCAGACAAATGTAAAAGGAAAAATTGCTTTGCTTCTTGGGACATGGAAGTCACACCAGGCCATAAGCAGGTCAAACCAAACAAAGGCCTAGAAGTTTTCTAATAAGAAATTATGCTGAGATCACTACGATCACTAAAGGTAGGGGACTTTGGCTAAATTCCCAGTATTTGTAAATAATCCTCAAGTGTAGCTACCTTTCAGGCCACCGGGGTAAAAAGGGAAGCTGTGGCCACATGAACATTAAAACAGAAACTCACCTCCTGTATCAATTGTCCTAAAGCCTCCCGGCTCTTCACTACTTTCCTAGACAGAAAGCAAAAAAAAAGAAACTTCAGACCACCATAGCCAATGCTAACAGGCAATATTAATTGAATCTTTAATTTTTTAAACATAGTACAACTGGATGGGCATGAGGTCCTACAGATGCAGGGTAAACACAGTTAAGTAAATAACATTAAGTATTAAGTAAATAACGGGGGGCAAAGAACACTGCATACTGTTGTTTCCAAATATGATTCATTTATTTATTTACATTTATTTACCAAACCAACATAAATACATAAGTATTCTGACCACATAGGCTATTCATTGTGAGAGCTCTAAATGAATTTGAATGAACACTGCTGGATTAGCAGTGAGATCTGTACCTGTGGATCCTTTTCGTCACAGTGAGGGTGAAGTGGCCCTTGCACTGGGGCTGATAGGTGGAGGGGAGGATGACGTAGGCCCCGGGGGCCAGGCTGCAGTGCAGGGACACCTCGGGGGCGTAGCTGTGGGGCACGCAGCTCGCCTGCGGCTCCTGATCCTGGGAGATCTGCGGGTCCACGGACCCCTCGGGAACCTGCAGTGTGGACACAAGCACGTGCACACACACACACACACGCACGCGCACACACACACAAATACACACACAAGGGCACACACAACCACACGTACCCACATGAATGCATGCACACGCACACAAATGCAGAGACACGCATGTACGCATTCACACGCAGGCATACACAAACACAAATAAAAACACCATTCAGTTTTACCATTCAGACACAGACTGGTGTGAAAAGGAGTGACTCTGAGATTCCTCCATACAGACTGACAGATGGCCCAGCATGCCCCTCTCCCTGGCCCCGTCCTGCAGAGCGCTCACCTGGTATATGTGGAAGCCGATTGGCTGGAGGGCTTTGGCGGGGCAGTGCTGGCGCAGTGTGATCCTTGTGTTGGGCTCGCCCGATTGGTAGCTGACAACGAGAGGCACGTGCGGGTTTGTCCGGTGGGAGGGGAAGTTCCTGCTGCCCCCTGCCGAAATGCCTGGGACCCACCTCCCCGGGAAGCGGCTGGTCTCCCACTCCCCGCCCCAGACCGCCGCGGCAGGGGGAGGAGGGCACTTCAGCGCACTGCCGCGAGACACAAACCCGCGTGAGGCTCAGCGCATTTCTCCAGACGGTTGGCTTCATCGCCCGGGGATACGGCCACGCCTACCTCAGAGACACAGGGGCGGAGGAGAACACCCTGAGCAGGAAGCTGGCTTCTGCGCCCTGCAGGAAGGTGCTGGGGATGAGCAGGTGGAACCCCGGGCCCAGGTGAGCGCGTAGCGTGACCTCCCGCTCATAGGCGTGGCAGTGGGTGGAGGCACAGGGCGTTCGGTTCAGAGTCCGTGTCAGGTTAAAGTGCTTCTTCTCCACCTGGCGGAGACAGACAAATGTATTACTTTTTTATAAAAGGTATTTAGCATTAAGTATACTTAAACTGATTTGATTCAGAGGGCTTAGTGGCACCATTTTTCCGAAAGGGGTACCTTCCACATGTGCAGACCAATGGCTTGGTAGTCCTGGTGCGGCTCGGGGCTGCCCTCTTGTGGATCTTCCACGTTACTGCACTCTCTGGAAATGGAGGATTGTCTCCATCCTCTGTGCTGCAGA
Organism: Anguilla rostrata; assembly: GCF_018555375.3. Classification (NCBI taxonomy): domain Eukaryota; kingdom Metazoa; phylum Chordata; class Actinopteri; order Anguilliformes; family Anguillidae; genus Anguilla; species Anguilla rostrata. The sequence continues at coordinate 9,643,084 of NC_057938.1, forward strand.
AGAGACACGAGCACCTCTCCCGGCTCACACACCCGCAGCCAGAACTTGGGGTTACTGCCAAAAGTGCTGTTATTGCGACACCCGCCTGCGGAATGATCTCTAATCCAGCAACCACCCATCTGCTGGTTGTGAGGTAACTCTTTTCCTATTGGACAGAGGACGGATGTGAAGGACCAATCACTTGCAAGCACACTACAGCCTACATTATACCAAAGTGCTAGTTTGGAAATAGTTTCTATAATCCTCAGAAAGAAGGTAACTTTAAACTATGGATTATATGTGGTGACCACAGGGTACCTGTATAAATGCTTTGAAGCAAACCCTGATCGTTGATTGGATATCCCACAGTGACTTCATCTATCTCCTTCAGGAGCTCCGCCTCCTCGACCCAGAATTCTCCTTCCTGGGTGCGGCTGAGCAGATCCTGAGAGTAGCCTGGCTCCAGCTCTCTCCAGCCATCCCCGCTGCCAGTACAGACAGAGGAGATGCTGTCACAGCAATGAAATTTGCCCTGCTTCTGAAACTGACCCCGCACCCCCCAACTCTACACAGGTTAAGAGCAGCTAAACTGACACCACCCCCCATCTCTACAAAGGTCAAGTGCAGCTAAACTGACCACGCCCCCCAGCTCTACACAAGTTAAGAGCAGCTAAACTGACCACGCCCCCCAGCTCTACACAGGTTAAGAGCAGCTAAACTGACCGTGCCCCCAGGCTCTACACACCTCTCGCTCCAGGCCCCTCCCCAGCAGCGGCGTCCCCACGGGTTCCGGATCCTAAGCAGACGCACGTGACCCCCTGTCTCTGTCGTCACGTCAGTCCACTCCATCACGCTCAGTGCGTGGTACTGCCCCAACTCACTAGCACCTGGCGGGGGGGGGGTTAACACTGTTACCATAAACGACGATTGTTCTAGGCCCCCCTCTCAATGCAACAGTTCACTCCACACGTCATGGCTTTCAAAGAACTCCAAACGTATGACAGAGTACAGCCCATGCTGCACTTAACAGCACCAGGTCATGTGGCTATTCAGACATTATGTGCGGTAAGAAATCTCAAAAAGAAACCTCTTACCAGCACGCAACAGGCTAAAGCTTGTGTTATCTAAAAATTCTTCAGAGATTAATATGGTAATCGGTTGCTGCTTACCAGGCTTTAACACAAGGATCTCCCTTAACATTTTGGGCTTGATGTACTGCACTGTACATGTGCCAGCATTCAGTGTTAGTCATGAGACTTGTTTCATGTGAACTGAACAGAAGGTCTTATGACAAGCTGCTTTAACTTCAGTGCTATAATGAGGAAAAGGTGGTTTTAAAAATGTCCCTTCTTAAACCACAATACATGTTATTCATCATCAGATGTCTCTGCATGGAGCAGACCAGAACAAAACCAAGTGAACTACGACCTACTTTCACTAGCACGCTACAGCTATCATACTTAGATTTTGGGAAAACACTATCTCTGATCCCTGTAACTTTGACAGGATAATTTTTTTTTTTTTAATTAAGTATGACCACTCAAAAAACTGATATTAGCTTGATTACTTTTGCATGAGCATTGCATAAACATGTTCTATGTAATTTATTAATGTTAATGATGCATAATTAAATGAGAAATGTGTAATCACCATGGTGGGAAAAGCAAGGGTTCATAAATAACGTATACTCACATTGGATACTGAAAAATTCAAATCAATCAAAGGGCTAAGTGTTCAGAGCTTTGTTTGGTTCTTGTCATTAATAAAGTACTTTTTTTTACCATGTCTGACACTTTGGGGTTAATGTTTAATATTAACATAGAGTTCTTTGTTATTTAACAACATTCTACATCATACCAACAACCACTGAGCTTATGAGCTTGACCCAGTGTTGTGTAAATAAATGAAAAATGTTACACTTTGGTTTGACAAACCAGTTTCAGGATTGAATGGCTACTATAAAATATATCTATGCGGTTCTCCATCTCACCTCCAGGGGAGCTGTGCACAGAACAGCTCACTGTACCCCTGTCCCTCACTCCTTGCAGGCTGCTGAGATCAAGCTTCTTTTTGGGCTTGTGCTTCTCTCCATGCTGGTTCTCCTCTTTCCCAGAATCCTTCAGGCTCCAACGCTCAGCCAGGCCCCCCGTGAGGTCAACCAGGGCATCCGAAACCTGTCCCGCCCACAGCCGCTCATAGGACCCGTGAAGCCTAAAGGGGGGGCAGAGGATGGTGATGCAACCAATGCCACTGAATGCAAGGTTTGAAACAACAAAACATAGGTTTTACATTCCATTCTTGAATCTGCTTTATATGGCTTCATTATTTTATTTTATTTATTTATTTTAAAATTGGGTGCATTTCAGTCAACGATGACTATGTCGTGGTCATGTTTTCCAATCAACAACTCATCACATGGAGGTCATTCTTTAGCCTACAGTTTTGAGAGCGCCTAGGACGGTATCAAATCTGGTCTTAAAAACCTCATTGGTTTATTTTTCTACTACATTCCCAGGTAAGTTATTCCCTTCATCAAATACTCAGTGTAAAAACACATTCAAAGTATCAGTGCATAATTCACTTTTAACTAATAAATCACCTATGATCACCTATAATTAAAAGAATCACCATATCACATTTCCACTCACTTGGCATATGCCTTCTCCAGGAGCGCTACCCAGAATGCACTGGGAGACTGGCAGTGGGAGAAGCATAGCTTGGCATTAACGCAAGGCAGCCAGTCGTCCACCTCCACATCCACCCAGCGGCCGAACTGCCAAAAGCGGAACCGGAAGCGGCCCTCGTACCCGCGTTCGCCCCACTGTGGCTGTCCAGCAGGCAGGACCTGAGACATACACAATGTTGAATATTGACAGAGGCAGCCAGCATCGCTCTCAAGTAGAATATCAGTCAGGACACAAAACTGGAACTGGGTTACACCCAGTTTTACACAACTAATCATGTTTTTATTTTATTTTTTTAATTGTGAAAGTAGGGAGGATTTACCTATAAACCAAGTCAATAATGTCGGCACACTGACGGCACTAATCCAGTCAAACTGTAGGAGCAGGAAATCTACTTACACATTTAATTCATCACATTGTTTTTAGGATTAGGCTACACAAACTAAACCCAAGATTCTCTAATACTTTAAAAAGGTTAAAATTTAAGTTACAATATTCCCAAAGAATGTGTGTATTTCATACAACATCACATGTGTAGTTTAACCACAGGAAGACTACTCCCTCTTCAGCTCTTCCGGGTTCACTTAAGTGTTCCTGTCACCAATTAATTTGTTAAAGAGTTTTCATGATCAGAGGTTCCAGCAAGGGATAATTTTGTTAAAATGGCAGACTGAATTTTCAGTGGACTTTTTGTCATGTCAGTGACTACCTTGTTCATCATGTGGTCATTCTTCAGCAGTACGGTACAGGCACACAAGAACCAGCAATCTCCCAGAATCCCTTGTTTCACATGGGCCTCCTTTGGATTTTCTGGAAACATTCTAGGTGACTGACAAATTTCCTGGCAAAAACACCACATTGATCATTAAGTCATGATCTTACACAGTTCAAGATGCTCAAACAAGTCATGACACATAGTAAAAAAAATAAAATAAAAAATCCAACAGGCAGCCCTCACCTGCGGCCGCATCCAAGTGATACAGACTTGTAAATTTGAAATGGGGGTGGTGTAATCAGAAAACAGGGAGGAATCCTCTGGCGGAAACTCTGCGTCCGCGAACAGCCTCCCGCACTTTGCTTCCTCCTCCATTGCCACCTTGAAGATCCAAAAAACTCACAATGTCCTGCTACCCCTCTCCTCCTGAAATCTGCCGTCATGCACCTCATATCTACATCATTTCTGCCAAGCAAACAAACACGAGGATTTACGAAGTATGAATTCCTCTGGTTTTATCTCTTCAAAACACATTTCTTGACCTGGAGAAACAGAAATATATGTTATCACATATCAAAGTTCATGTCATGTTTTTTATGCATAACGTTCGCTACGCCGCGTAAAATCTGCAATCTTTTAATGCAAGTAACTAGGATCCTTTGGTTTGATTGACCAAAGCATTGTATAATTTGTATTAGGCTGTACGATAGTCTGCTGCAACATACTGCAGCCAAGAACTGACCTGATTGAAATACAATAGGGTTACGGCATGCAGAACTGATATACAACGTGTGTTCGGATATTAGGATGTAGCCAGACGAAGGCAATGTCTTCCTATTTGGATAGTTTTCGTATGGAATATCAACGAGAGCAAGCTACATTGCTAAGGTCTTCGGTACCTTCAGTAAAGTAAACCTGCAATCCAGTTATGTCTAAGCATGACCACAAGATATGAATGAAGTATTCGATAAATAGAGCAAATTACACAGCCAGCCGACATATCATTATTGATATAATAGCATTATTGCTTTTCGGGATCTTGTTGCTAAAGTTAAGCATTCTTCGACTAACACAATACCCTCTAAAATCATACATGAGTGCATGCTGATAGCTATCTTGTAGCACGCTAACGTTCAGTTGCTCACTGAGATAATCCTTCAGTGAGTTCCTTTGTTAATAAATGTGGCAATCATACGAAAATAATGCTTCCAATACTTATTTCTGCAAACGAATGCGAAAAAAATACCCTATTTATTTCCTGCCGGTGGTTTCCTTCCGGGAAGAAGATTCAAGACGCGTTTCCCTCGCTACTCTCTTTTTCATGACGTCAACCGTGCTTTGATCCAGTATGTATATGCCACCCGATGGCTCCTTGTTGAATTACAGTGCAAGTCTAAACTAAGTTCATCGATTTCAAGAGAATTAATTTATATTGATTTATATTGCTGTGAAGGCTGGTTGCTGGGCAGAATATATATATATATATATATATATATATATATATATATATATCCCAATCAAACTATCATTACCAAAAATGTGAATTCAGCACACTTTGAAGGGCAAAGCGTGTATGATACAAAAATCCTTCTGCTTTATTAGGAGCCATTTAATTTAGAGAAAAGTATTTGTTTTTGCACAGATTTGCAAAAATAAAAATAAATAAATCACTTCAAATATGTCCCATATGTAGTCCTTTATTTAGAACACAGTCAACAGTATGATAATACCATGCATTTTGAGATCATAATAAATGACATTTTATTTGGCAGACGCTTTTATCCAAAGCGATGTACGAGTGCACACCGAAGGTCATTGGAACAGCTACAGAACACAAGTCCGATAAGGTACAATTCCCATTCAGTATCAGTTATCCATAGCCATGAACATCAAGTCTAGTTCACCCACTAAGCATAGGTTAAGTAGAGTAAATTACCTCACTGGATAACGGTGTCTGATAAACTGCTAAATGTAATATGAATTCCTCAGCTTGACAGCTGATATCTCTGCAACTCAAAATAGGTTATACACTAAAAAAAAAATACAAAGGTAACATTATATACCACAAATTACTTGAGGTCATAACCACAAACCCAGAGTAGCCTACAGAAAAGTTCAAGACAATGTTCTCATAGCAGAAACTTAGAGGATGAGCTGTCTTATAACTGTTCTTAAAATCTTTATGAAAATAAGCTTGACTTGGGGAAGTGAAAATAGATTGAGGAAAGCACTCTGGACTGAAAAAAAAGTATTTCCAGGCAATGCAAATTAGCATACCACATATAAAATGATGAAGATTTCAGCACTCTAGGATACATAATTGTCAATCAGTCAGATTTGATTTTCATATAATCCTCTTAACAAAGTTACCCATAATCATTTCAGGATACTCCAGGGGAAATTATAGAAATGATGAAGAGTACTTCCAAAAGAACAGAGAACAAAATGGCCTACGATTAAAATTTCTATCCTGAAAATGAGCTATATTTGACATTATTAAAATCGGATTTGTTGATATGTCATTTATGAACAAAGATATATCCAGGTGGATATGGAGATTGCAGCTCACATATCCTCTCTGGTCACTGGTTATAAGTGCCAGATCTCTAGCAAGGACATAAAAAGCTGCGATCTTGTTCAGAGTCCAAAAGCATTTAGTGAATGGTTTGTGATCAAAACAGAAAATAAGTGTTGCCTTCTCATTTGACATCAAAAAGGGGGCCTTTTGTCTAAAATATGTGAACTACAGCAAGGAGTTTTACATTAGTGGTTCTCAATTTGTATTTTAGCTGACATTGAATGTCATTGGAGGAGAACAAATGCAGTCTCAGAGGATAAATAATGATTAATTCTGTTTAAGAATACATCCAACCTATCCTAGCAACCGAAATGCATGTAGCACTTACTTCCACATGGGGGCACTACATTATTTCTAATGATTCCATCTTGCTCTTAAGGCTGCTGTATCCATGCTCAGTGTGTTATTTGACCAGCATGGTTTTTAGCAGCAACAACATATATTCTGTAATATAGTTTATCACGTTGTCACCCAGAGATTTTATTTACACATGGTACATGATACACTCTCAAAAAGAAGGTATAAAAAAGGTATAAAAATTGCCTATAAAGGTTTGTCACTGGGCTGGATCCCTATAGGCACATAAAATTGTACCCCTAGCCAGGAATAAATAATTCATTTTTATCTTTATAAAACATTATTTTCCCTAAAGAACAAAAATGTACCTCCACTGTACCTTTATTTTTCAGGGTGTATGGTACTCCACTGAGCTGCTTTTGTTTGTTAAGGGTATGAATCATTTCATAAACCTCTGTGAAAATACTTACATTTGCAAGCATTCATTAAAGCAGGTGTGGCTTCCTGGCGGGGGGGGATTAGGATCACATGCATTGTCCACCTGCTGGTTAAGATGGCCTGGCCCAGGTAGCATCAGAGAGGAGGGCTGGAGACTTGTCTGCAGCCAAGATGCAGTATATAGATGAAAATGCAACCAAAGACTGTGGACATTATTCACGTTTCAATGGACTTTTTCAGGGCTAGATATACTCCATACCAGGGAAAAACCATTCTATTTCTGCACGTTATCTGCTTTAATACCGCAGATTAAGTTGTTTTACAATAGATATGCTGAAGATTGTGTTTGGCTGTATGAGAGGAACCGAGGGGGGAAAAAAAACAAGATTAGGAAGAACGAATGCAAACATATTTATTAAACAGCGTGCTTGTCCGCAGCACAAAGCAGGAACAAGAGAAACAAGATTAATGCTTTAATCCCTGAGGCTGTCATATCAGGTCATAATGTGGCCGTTACTTCAACCTGGAACCCTTTCAGATGAGCTCAAACTGCGAAAATCACAGAACAGAGAGGATTAGCTTTGACCTTGACTGTTCTCTTGGAGCCGAAACACTGCATCTTTGCACCACAGACAAAAAAAGACATCTTGATACCTTATCTACCTCTTCCACCTGCTCCTTGTAATGCACAGCCCACTTATAATGAGCTTGATTGATTGAGGGATCGCCGTGAACTGTGTGGCTCCAGGGAGCCAGGTCTAATTCTAACTGAAGAAAGGAGTCTCAACCAAAGTGTGAAGAACGTGGACCGCACGTCCGGAAGTAAGATTCCCAGTCGGGGCTAAAAACCTTGTAAAACTGCTGAGCATCAGTCTCGGGCTTTCATTCTAATACAGCTCAGAGACACGAACGTCTTTCGTCATTGAATCCGAGACACGACGCATTCACTTTGCAATATCAAATTAAATTTTCTAATCTCTCCTGCACGGAATTGCTAATTATAGAACCTTGAATTCCTTTCAGCATTTGGGCATTTAATAAGGCCTGGGTATAGTTTAAATGAGGTGTCCTAAATTCGCGGAGAAAAACGCTGAACTTGCAACAGTGTTCTCTAACCGCAGGGTGTGTGATGTCCTTTTCTCCTACCGTGGTTATTACAGGCTTGTGTGGCACGAAACCTTAATTAAAAGGCCAGGACATGCATGTCCAGTTCAGCCCTGCAATGGCGTTCTTAGTCATTCCCTATGACCTAATTGCTCATAAATATTCATTAGATTAAGGCCTGTAAAATGGCATGGAAAATGGCTACTCATGTAGAATTCATGTTCCAAGCCCTGCGAGTTTAATGAGTGGGTGCAATGTAACACACACGTTCTGGAAGCGATTACATGTGAAATCGACAGAGAGTAAAAGGGTTAAATTAATCCTTTTATGATTTTTAAAAACTAAAACTTCAGAAGAATTTCTAATCATATTGGAATCATGTATATATTCAAATTGAATCCCTGTTTTTTTATAGCAGGGGTAATATATAATACCTCTATTATTTCAAGAAGACATTTTTTTTCTTTCTGACCACAGAGTAGTGGGTCTGATTTATGACACCTGACTAATTGGTTGTATGCCCCCATGCAAATGTAAAGGAAAGGATGTGTTTTTAATCAACCGAGATAGCGAGGTAGGACAGAATGAAGGGTTATGGAGGGACATATTTCTCTGTCCATTTCATCTGAAGCTCTGCTTACTTAGCCAAATTAATCTGCTTCCTTGCGTCAGGGCAATATTTCACACTTTTACCAGTCTCATAAATAAAACATTCTTTACATACTCAGTTCATTTTTATTCAGAAACAGCCATGCCTCAAAGCTATGTTTTACTTTTTAACGGCAATTCATATTCTGTGCGAGCACTATTCAAATATGAAGACATCTCATTGTGTGTATATATCTTCTGTGCTCTTGCCTGTGAAATCATCTGACATTGAGAAAATCCCATGGTTCTATGATTCAACACCATAAGGCACTGCCTCAGCAGAATCGATCTCTTGTGAATTATTGATATTAAAGAGACGTGTTCCTGTCCACCATGCCTGAGATCTGTCTTACTAATCACCATTTGGAGGAGAATTCCTTTACACCCAGACGTGTGAATTTACGCTCTGAGGTAGGTTTAGGTTCAGGTTGCTGTGATGACATAAGTCAGCATTCAGAATTGCTCCAGCATTACATTACATTAAGTCACTTTCACTAAACAGACACTCTTATGCAAAATGAATTGCAAAAGTTGAGAATATTACTGTTACTCTCAAGAATAAAAGAGTGCAATATCACCAAGAAGGCACAGAAGGCCCATTTTATAATCAACAAATGTAAAGTTTGCCAACCAACCAACAATTAGCAATGCGCAAAAAGATACATCCCACTTTGTGGCCTCACCACTTCTCATTCCAATTTGTCTGATTCTGAAACAAACTTAAAATGGATATGAGATCATTCCTCAAAAAGAAATAGAAACATGATATTAATATTGGCTGCTTTGACTCATTTGTTTGAGCTGGTTCTGAGCACAGCATACAAAACCTACATAAAAACAAGGGCCAAAACTCAGCGGGTACAGAAACAGGATCTGACATCATGAATAACAATCCTTATTGGTGCAGCTATGGCGATCTTGATTTGGTCAAAACAATTCACTCCTGTCATGTCCCCATAAACTCGACCTGCCCAGTAGAGGAAGTGAGGTCACATCGGCGTACGGCTGCTTCCACCCCGTCACCTGGCAGCCTGCTGAAGATGATGGATGGAAGCGAGGCTGGGGGGCGTGTGAGATGGAGGAGGGGGGGGCCCAGGAGGATGTGCACTCGATTTACTCCGCCCTCCACTCCTCTACCCCTCACCCCCAGGTTCCCTTGTGTCCTGCTGTTCTTCAGAAATCCCCACCCCTCGGGTGACCGTGTTTCGGGCAGAGCGCGGTGTAGAAATGTTAAATCCAGTCTAATTGAGAAAATGGCTCCCAGCCGTCCCTCTGCTGCAGTCCCATGCACCACAGCGAGTCCGCGGCTGAATCAGTACGTTAATTACAGAGACGGACCCCCGCAGGCCCCTGCCGTCCTGTCACTTCAACAGTCACCGCAGAAACTGCCAGAAACTTTCAGAGGAACAGTGCGACAGAGGGAACATCACACAGGGAAACTGACAGCCATCATTTGTTATTCAGCTTCCAGAAAATTCCGCTCCGACATTAAAATGCACCCAGCAGTTCAGACTGAAACTAGAACCCCTGCGTTCAGTGTGATACCCAAATTAGGAGGCAGACTAGCACCGCAACTGGAAAGAGTTGTATGCATCATTGTAGGTGTTCTAGTGTGTATGTGTGTGACAGTGAGAGAGAAAGAGAGAGAGCAAGCCTTTTCATTACAAATAAACAATGTTGAAATTCAAATTACAATTAAAAACCTTGACACTTTTCTTTAATTCAGTTCAAACAATTGCAGTAGATTTACAGTACAAGTGCATACAGAGTACAGAGCAATGCACATTGGACAGAATTAGCCTGGTGTCTATTATTGTTCAAATTTCAAGAGAGTTACACAGACTTGGAAAAATCCATCATCCCAAGATACCTTTGAGAGAAAGTAAGTCTGACTTGAGGCACCAGAGACAAAGTTTCTCTCCAAGACTTTGTAAACAAAACTTGTAAACTGCCCCTCCAATTATCACTTTTTTTCATGATTAATGAATAAGTGAGAGGGAAGATCAGTGAAGGATGAGGTGTGATCGTAAGCAGCAGCTGTGTTGTGTTACAGATATCACTTACAGTTTCACATAGACACAGAGGGACAATTAAACATAGACCAAAGAACCCCATTCAGAGAGACACTTCAACTTCTCTACTAATGTAATTTCAAGGGATATATTAACAGAAAATCTTAGATACAAGGAGAGAATCTCCCAGTTTTTTTCTGACTGAAGAGCAAAAGGCCTTCTCCCTGAAACGTTTCAGTGATTTTGCCTGAACAATGCCTTTTTTAAGTGCACAGAGGTGCACATATGCTGACCTCCCCAATTCCCTGAGAGTTCAGAGGTCTGCACATTAAAAGGTTCATCTTTGCCATCCAGTGACCCATAGCATATGAGGGCCATCAACCCATCTCCTGCAGGTACAGAAATCACTGTTAAGTGAAGTGGAGGAGGGTGGAGGGGGCATTGATATTCCCTGTGGCAGTGGGAACCGCGGGAGGTGGTGGACAATGCTCAATGGTGTTGAGGGGGGGAGGGAGGGGGGCGTTTCTATGGCGACACAGGTATCTGGAGAAACCCCCCAGGCTGTGCTGTGACCCACGGTGCAGGGGACAGAATGCTTTGTGCTCACAGGCACCTGTTTCCAAGAATCGGCAGGAAGGAACAGAACCTGCCCGTTGAGCCTCACAGCGACCGTCCATGTCGATGGCCCCGCTCTCATTGATGTTGATAACAGTGCCCTCAAACCATCTCTTAACCCCTCCCCACCATCCAAAGCCTCCTCTGTCCTAGAGACAGCGGTACACCACAATTAACAGGCAGTTTCAGCTGTCCACACCTGGATATCTGCATGGCTCATCAAAGGGGAACTCTATACCACCATTTGAACGCCGCGTGAGGTCAATTAGATGCATTAGGTCAACAGCGTGTCCCTTTTCCAGGGGTCAGGAGAGGGAAGAATCAGTGGTGCGCGTTCATCTCAGGACAGAGCTGTGGCTGAATTTAGCACCGTAATGTAAGAGAGAGCAAATTTCACACTTCATTAAAAAGTCTGAGAATTCTATGCTAAGCTGGATACAAGCAGAGCACTGGAGAGCGCAAATTCATATTTACAGAACAGTGCCAATTTAAGAGACAGCTGAATGGGCAAAGAGCAAATGGCAACGGGAATCAGTGCGTGCGTTTGCGCGGGCAGAGGATGTGGGCGTACAGACGGCGTGGGATGCAGTGCCCCGCCGCCGATGCGTCAACGGCGTCACAAAGATCGCACCACACGCTGTTCCGCACCCTCCCTCTCATCACTCGAAAGCCGCCCCCCTCCCCCCCTTCCTCAGCTCTGACCGCATCTTTGTACCGCTCAGGCTGGAGTTCGGGCGCAGATCTCTCATGTAAAGCGGAAGGGGAAGTAAGCTAAGGCTCTGCTTTAAATGGTGCGGTCGCAACTCTCCCTCAGGCCCCTCCCTGACTGTTGATAGGCTTACACATGCACGGTGACACAGACAATGACAAACTTCTCTTTTCTCCTGTCTTCTCAAGAAAGAAAGAAAAAAAACATCACAGTTACAGCCGAATCACCGCAAAACCGCCAGTCCGACGGAGTCACTGTGATATTGAAACGGCAGGGGCTCTGCCGCAGGGGAACATCGAGACCCTTGTGTTTCCGCCCAGCACACACCACGGAATAGAATTACTGCGCTTGATTACCAAGAGCTTGCTTGGCACAGATCGCCGTGGTGTATTTGGACTCACCGCGGTTCCGATCAATATGGGCTTTTGGCTTTGCAAGGAATTTGTCAGGAGTTGTGTTTCCGAAGAGGATGTTTGAATCACGAAACAGACGGGTCAAAACACCACAGGGAACTCTGGGGTACTAGTGCATGTTACCATTACTGAGAACATGATAACACACAGATGCGATGAACAGACAGACTAAACTCAACCAGAGCGTGGGCTGTTGTATTTTCAGCTTCGTTTCCCTCAGAACATTTGAAAATGAAAGACCACTTCACAGTGGTTGAAAGAGTCCCACAATGTAAAAAATATATAAAATAAAATAAAACTTTAAACACGAGTTACCCCGTTTTTTCTCAGGTTGTGATTCACATTATAGTGTCAAGTAATACAAAGGATATTCCCATGACAAATTTAAGGAAACAGTCTTTTGTAATAGGGAGGTTAAATTGCAGATGTTCACGTCCATGAACATGGCAGTGCCAGATGGTTTCTTAATCAGGGCAATTCAGAACCTGATCCTTGTTAAGTCCTACGCTGCAAACAATGTTCAGGTGCCAGGTTCAACCCAAGGGCCACACAGCAGCAGTGGAACAATGTATATCCTTTTGTGGAAGTTTAATGCATCTGCTGATTGTGTAACACAGTGAACAAAGAAAGAAGAAGAGAGAAAACACTGTCCTCTAGATGAACTTTGGCATACATACCTACAGATACAGGATGAGTATAAATAGTGTTTTTACCAAGAAGTAAAACTTCTGTGGTTTATCCACCCGTCTTAACAGCAACCGGCCTTTTGAACTGTCCGTAACACCATCCTTTCGACCGCTTCAACTTTACTGTAAAGAGCTTGTATTTGCCCTCTCCCCCCACAGATGCCTTGCACTCCTACAGTAAGCGTAGAGATCTCTCCATGCGTGAATGTAATAAAGAAGCCTTAACAGCCCTAAACGGTGAGCGGTGAATTTCCACCGCACTTTGAAGGCGAGTACAAATTGCTTCTCGGGCAGCGCACGTAAAGAGTGGACAGGGCCACTGCGGAGAGAACGGAGCAGTGCTGGCGCACCACACGGGCTTTGGAAACGTACAGCAAGGGATTCGGAGCCACAGGGAGCCACACGCTAATCACCCATGCTGCCCTACAAGGCAATGAAAAGGCTTAGCAGGATTTATAACTGGGGCTCCACTCAAGAGAACACCTCTGCCTCAGCGGTACTCATCTGCATAAATATAGGGCAGATAAGGAAAAATAAAAATATATGCACCTTGAATAAACAAAAGCTGTATAGAACATCAAAAACACAAAAGGTTCAGGGTCTACCATGGCTTGTCTCTTCTGAGTGGGGCTCTAACCAACCTTGCTTTAAAACATTGAAAAAAAGATCTGGGATCTGTGAAGCCAATTTTTCAAAGTCGCACACCACTACAAATATTCAGTGCCTCAATTCTATGGATACATAAGGTTCAGTTTTTATGTGTATAATTGGCAAATATCATACTGTTAACATTAGTACAAGTGCCCATTTTCTCTAAAAGATATAATTTTGGCATCAAAAACATGATTATTTAATGCTACCGTAGGTGTTGTATTTTGTCTTATATTGTGGTATGCTGTGAGCAAGGTAACTGACAAATATTAATTGAAGAAACCCTGCTGTTTCAAATATACCCACCTTTCATTCTGATGTCTAGAGTTTGTTCAGTTTGTCATTCCTTAAGTTACTTTCAGTTGCCACCAAGCATCAAACATTGGTGTATGAAGATACAAAAATGAACGTTAGTAGGTATTCAATTAAATAAATAATAAATAACAATAAATCTGGTCACGTGTACCTAGCACTAACACAGAGCCACCAGCTGGTTCTGTTAAACAGTTTTCTATTTCCAATGAATCCACATTATGGTTTCATAACTCAAAGTTCCTATGCAACTCAACCTTCACTTCGGCCCAGCATAAGAATGTCAAAGCACGTGTTCGTCATTTACAGAGCATTTACAGCTTAGTGATATTTTTTTACGAGAGAAACTATTGAATGGTTATTTATCATTGGCTGACGGAAGTCCCTTCAGGGAACAGATATTGGTGTTGGAAATTTCAGAACTGTTTGATATCCATGAGCCATCTGGATGCTGGAGACAGTACAAGAGTTAAGCTGTTAAGGCAATGTATTTTTTAGAAACATGGGCTGAATTCAACAAAGTTGTAACCAACTCATAGCAAACTAAATTTAAAGAGCTGAACTGGGGTGAAAATTGTACACTGTGTACTAGGCATTTAGATAAACCGGTTCTGTACCTGTATCTGTTACAAACTGTTACAAACTGAAATGAATGCTCTTTTGTACATGGATGGGGTATCTGTATCTGTTAATAGTGTGTTCACGGAAGGGATAATTATCTCCGTACTGGCAGTATTATGCTCTTTGCTTGCTCATTAGCTCAGCCAATCCTGTATTTCCACATAAATAAATAAAAAATTTTAAAAATAAATAAATATTAGACCAATATCATGAGGAGTCATCCACACCCAGTTCTGTGATTTCCCATCCTGTTGCAAGCAGTGTAGTACAATGGTTATGGGAATCAGCTTCAAACTCAGAGGCTGCAGTTTGTAATCCCAGATGGAGTACATCTGTTGTACCCTTGGGCAAGGTACTTAACCTGAATTGATGCAGCAAATATCAAGCTGTATAAATGTATAGCATGTAAAATGTAAGGTGGGTAAATCACACAGCTTAAACCTGTATGGCTAAACACCCAACAGAAGAGGGTTTTTTAATGAAAAAAATAAAATAAAATTTGAGAATCACTTGAGATGATGGCCTGCGTGGACTGGGGAAGGGAGCCTTGAGGAAGTGTGCTTTGTTTGGTATTTTTGGTGCCGTCGTCGTTTCAACTGTGTGAACACAACGCCTCCCTCTCTTTCCCGTAAACGACTACTATTCTTGCTGCTCCCTCTTCTGACTCTCTGATGACCACCTCATAGAAAACCTTGAAAAGAGCACCCCGCTGCACAGGCGTGGAGTGGGAGCGCATTTGTGACTTCCTTTCGTAAGTAATTAGTATGCGGCCATTTTGAGCTGAGACAGAACATTTCGGCAGCAGCCTCCAGCAGCAGCGGCAGTAGCGAAATTCTGCTCCCCCTCTTCAGTTTCCCATTTCAGACGCCCACGCACAGACTCCCCGGAGCTCCTACTGTCCCCCACAGCACAATCGCCATTGTCTCCCCATTGGACAAGGCTCCTCCGACACGCAGCATTCTCACAACGGGACAACAGCGTCGCGGCAGAGCCGAGTAACAGGACTTGCACGCCAATGAGCGATTATCTCTGGGCATCCCGTTATCGCCCGTAATGGAGCTTTTTCCTGCCGCCCTGCTGCGTTCGCACCGCTCTGGTGATTTCTCTGCAGTACTTGCGGTGCGACCCACGGCCCCCGTCCCTTTAAATCACGGGCATTACGAGAGCACGCATACGGACAATCTAAGGGTAAACTGCGGCTATCACAAAAAGAGTTGCCACAGGCGACCTTTGGCTTAAAAAGCTGTGCGGCGCATGATAAGCAGGACGTCGTGTTCTGCTGGTCGGTCATCCTTATTTCGGAGGATAGCCTTTCTCTGCCATTTGTGGAGATCGACTTTCAGGACACACAGAAAGAGGAGGACGTGGATGGGTTTTGGGGTCTGGGGGTAAGGCGAAGGGGGAGGGGAGGGGATGAGTTGGCAATTAAAGGCTGCCCACGGCCCCCCGGGGGGGGGGGGGGGGGGGGGGGGGTCATCCCACCATACAGAGAGTACAGAAGTGTAGGAAGATGCCATCTGGGGCTTCTTAAATAAAAAAAAGTGGCGTGGGGGCGGACGCTCCCTTGAGGTAATTCTTTCAGCGAAGCCGAGAATTGCGGCGAGCGAATGGAGAATGATCCGAAGGTCATCAATCAAAAAAAGCTGTCACAGGAAAGGCCGAAAACAACGGCCGGGACGTGACGCCGTGCCCTCGGTGTCAGCATCACCGCCCACTGGTGCCAACGCTCGAGAGGCCACGCCCACCGAGCTGCGTTCTCATTGGCCCGGCTCGCCCGCTTTCACCCTGCCCCCACCTCTCCCGCTAATCGGCTGCTTTGTGAAGGCGCGGCCATTTGTGCGAGTCCAAAAACCGCCATTCATCACATCACATGTACGCACAATCGATGTTGACTGCTGCTGTCCCGAGCCGCCAGATGCTCCATCAGGGGTCAACGTAGCGGCCAGGACGGTTTTGGTGAGGCAACTGAACCCCCGCAAAGTAACAAGATTACAGCCCTGGCAACCATGTTTTAAAATGTTTAGAAAAAGGTCACCTGCCCCTTCAGCAAATGCAATTTTGTGTTTCTATAAAGCTACTGCTTGGACGTTTCACATTTCACCCTAGAATAGCATAAAACAAACATACTACACACATAACAGATGCATTCATTTGAAAGTTGTATCAACTGCTCATGGTTGCATGTTAAAGAATTACCAGAGAAAGATTTTTTTTCTTCCACATGGGTTTAATATGAAATCCATGAACGCAGTAGAATATAAACCAGGAAAGTACTAAAACATTTTTCTCATGGAGTGGTACCAGAAAATTATTTTTGGGCTAATACCCAGGGCTAATACATTTTACCGCATGAATGACATTGGTAACTCAACGATAACCAGTAACCAGAGATATGGCAAGAAAATCAACATATTAACAATAACATGGAGAAAAAAGAAGTTTTTCCCCAGGGCATATCTAATAATTACTGATTCAAACTCTCAGATCCAGAGAATCACTTCCTTCCCACCACAGATCCACTTCAGTGAACTGATCCGTGAAACTTACATATTGTAGTTTAGCTTGATTATAACTGTGATACCTGATTGATCATAACTATGAATAAAAAAACAACAATACCAGTATATTATTATTATTAGTAAGGAATAAATTATTACTGAATTCCATATGGTGACATTTGTACAGATATAACAACTGAACATCCATACATACCTAAGGCAAAAAAGCTTGACCTTGCTAGTATATTCATTACTTATGAATACTTTGTCATTTTGACAACTATCCCACGTTTGATAAAAATATGAAACAAGCCATACAATGCTGTTAAATATATCCAAGTTAAAAAAAGTCTTTTTTAAATTTTATTTTATAGATAAAAGGGAAAGAAAATGGTTTCTTTGTTGTAGTGCGCAGTTGTTTTAATTGCCTGGTGCATTTTGGAAAAAATAAAAAATAAAAATAAATAAATAAATAAATCACAGGACGTCTATTCATTTCCCACATCCAGCCAACGCCACCCTCGCTTGCACCACCCAAAACACATTTCAGATTTATGTTTTCTCAATGACAGATGCTGTGCTCTACATTTTAACACCTACGCCGAGATGGCAAGCGACAATTATGCATCTTATTTTGCTTTCGAATCGGCCGCGTCTCTGAACCTCAAAGTGTGGGCGGTTGGAATGCTGTGTCTCGTACGCCTACGCGGGCCCCATATTTGGACATCCTTCATCTTTCAATCATTGCGGCATCTTGCCTTACTTACACCCTACGACCACTTCATTGGGTTACACCTGCTCGTTAATGCAAATAACCTGCTCCTCAAAACGGTGAATCATGTGGATGAGACTCAATACATATTAAGCATGCAGACATGGCGAAGAGGTTTAGCTGTTGTTCAACCAAACATTAGAATGGGCAAGACATGTGACCTAAGCGACTTTGATCATGGAATGATTGTTGGTGCCAGACGTGGAGAAACGCCTGCCATTCTGGGAATTTTCACACACTACAGTCTCTAGAGCAGAGGTGGGCAAGGAGGGTCATATCTGTTTCTGCTTTTCATGCCAACGTCTGGCCTTAATTACTTAATTATCCCTAACATGTATGCCATCTGACACGATAGCAGCATTTCTTGGTAAGCACATGACAGCTGAAGACTGTTCTTTTGTCACTATATGAAACATTTTACTGTGACCTAATCTATAAGTGAACCAGTGTTGGTGTATACAGCCAATTAGCTCCTTTAGCCAGGGTAAACAAAACCTACACATACAGCAGCCTTAAAGTAATGGAACTGCCCACCACTTTTCTGGAATTTACAGAGAATGGTGGAATAAACAAAAAACATCTATTGAGCAGCAGTTCTGTGGGTGAAAACACCTTACTCATGAGAGAGGTCAAAGGAAAATGGGACTCATTCAAGATAACAGAAAGGCCACAAATGCTGACATAACATCTGGATACAACAGTGGTGTGCAGAACGGCATCTCTGAATGTACAATGCATCAACCATTGAAGCAGATTGACTACAGTAGCAGAAGACCATGCTAGGTTCCACTACTGTCAGCTAAGAACAGGAAGATGAGGGCACCGTGGGCATGTGATCACCAAACTGGACAACAGAAGATTGGAAAAAATGTTGCTGGTCTGCTGAATCTCAAATTCTGCTGTGACGTGCAGATGGTAAGTTCAGAATTTGGAATAAACAGCATCAATCCATGGATCAATCCTGCCTGAATTTCAGAGCATAGATAAGCACTGGTGTTAACCATGTAAATGGTAAATGGACGCATTATATAGCGCTTTTATCCAAGCGCTTACAATGATGCTCTCATTCGCAGAGCAGTGTGGTTAGGGTTAGGTGTCTTGCTCAAGGACACTTCAACATGCCCAGGGCGGGGTTTGAACCGGCAACCCTCCGACTGCCAGACAATCGGTCTTACCTCCTGAGCTATGTCGCCCCGTGTACTTTCCTTTATGACCACAGTCTACCCTTTTTCAAACCTATATTTCCAGCAAGATTATGTGCCATATTACACATCATCTCAAGCTGGTTCCACAAACATGACAGTGACTTCAGTTTTCTCCGATGGCCTGCACAGTCGACCAGATCTCAATCCAATAGAGCACCTTTGGAATGAGGTGGGAGAAGAGGTTTGCAGCATAACTGTGTGGCCGAAAAAATTTGCAGGAACTGTGTGATGCTATTGAGTCAGTGTGGACCATTCCCTTAGGAATGTTTCCAGCACTTGGATCCAAGCCATGAAAAGAATCTAGGCTGTTCTAGAAGCAAAATGGGGTCCGACCTGGTACTAGATATGTGTACCTAATAAAGTGGCCACAGAGTGTATATACTGTATACGAGATCTGCTAAGGACATCAGGCATTAAGTGGCTGGCCGTTTCCAAAACATACACTTCAATATCTTCACCCTTAAAAAAAATAATTAAGTACAAGAACAAACATAATTTTCTTTCTGAATATTATCCTGTATTAATTTAGCAAATTCTTTTGTCTAAATCGGTTTAGACAAAATCGAAATAAACCGGCATTGCAAACAAATGATTACATCGCATCTAAAATCACAGTATTACACTGTATAAAACAGCATTACGCAGCCTAATTCTTTGTAGGAGTTGTGTACTTTTGGTGAAAATCTCCAGGGAGAGCGTGTAACCTTTTAAAAGTGCTGGGGGCCACGGATGCCCACTACAGGAAAGTGTCAAGTCTGGCGTAGGTGGACGTGAGCAAGGGAGAAATTTAGACCTCGCAGAAATCATTTGACAGAAAGAAAGTGAGTTAGGTTGCAGCTGTCAGCTTCAAAAAGTGAAAAAAGAATGAGATCGCCAATGCACTTCACTCAAATGCTGCCAAATCCTGCTTTTCGTTAGCCAGAATGTTTCCATTTTTTTCCACCAAGAGCTCCGCGTAAAAAAATACTAAGAAATGAAAATATAAAAACAAAGATGCCACAAAAAAGAAACAAATGACAAAAAGTGTTTGTCATTTGTTTCTAGCATCAAGAGCAATCACTGTTAAGGGTATTATAACAAATTCACAATAAGAATGTTTAACATGAGGAATTATAGCAATAAAGGTTTTTTAAAGTCCCACCAGTTTGGTTGTATTGTATCGTAAATTATCGACAACTATTTATAAAACAGAGGGAGCGCACCTAGGTTAAAACGCACTGCACGCTATAACATCGAATCTCAGTTCTAGCACGACAATGCAAGTAGGAAGCATGGGAATGATTCTGGTCGGATTGCCTTTTGAGAGCGTTTTGTTGTCCAAACAAGTTATGTCAAAGTCACAAAAACATGCCAAGTGTGTCCTATGCAAATTACTGGCAACATCCCCCGATGATTATCATTTAGTCGTGGACATTATGGAGGATAGGTGTCAAGTTGGTTACATTTTAAAAATGATCCACAAAAGCGTTGAAACGACAGATTGTTGTTAACATTCAGGAAAAACTGGTCATAAACAATTCAAGCAATTTAAAATTTTGATCTTCTCTAATGATAGCGTGAATGTAGACTCGGTTTAAAAAATATCCAGAGAGCTCGATTAAACAATTTCTAGTAGTCCATTTAGTAGTATTGTTCTGTCCTTATTGCTACATGTTATAGGCTACCTATCTGAACGCGCGTGGCCTGAAATCCCAGAATTCATCTAAGCTGTAAAACAACGTTCTATCTCAAAGAGAGCAAAAAGAAGCATTTTAGACACAGATCGCACCCACCACCATTCCAGTTACACGCCAAAATGTGTCTTCATTGGCGACGCCAGTGCGTGTAGGCCCATTCCTTCAGAAGTTCGGCGATAAATATTGACGCAGACGCTGCTATTTTCGTTTGTAATTCCACAGGAATGGGAACCCGCTAGGTGGCGACGTAGTGTCAAGACATTTTGCCATGTAGGTGACTTTAACAACTCGCTGGTGCACAGTGTGGGGAAAATGTTTGTTCTATTTGATTGAACGTGACAACCCACTGTTGTTGTTGTTCTTGGTGTAAGTGTGTTTGTTCACAAAATGTATCTCGAAAGAACTAGCATTGGTCTTACGAAACATTAATTATATTCATAAATTTGATTTACTTTTAGGCTGTGCCATATTCGTGTCATGAACAATAAATTTACAATATGTGTATGACCAATAATGAATATGGATTAAAAGTGTTAATAATAAAATAATCGTTGTTATGTTATATATATTGATACCGTGTTTATGGAATTGTTATCTTTGCAACATGAAGACAAAGTGTTAAATTTTCAATAATGGAGACTTTATGTTTCTTCGCTTTTTGTATTTCAACAGACTTGCATCGGAGAGAGCGAGAGCGAGAGAGAGAGAGAGAGAGAGAGAGAGAGAGAGAGAGAGAGAGAGAGAGAGAGACGCCCCCTGATTAGGCAGTTAGTACGGAGCTCTTCACTTCAATCTCAAACACTCTACGAGGAGAAAGGATAGGCAGCAACCGTGCCGCACAGCGCAAGAGACACACAACAACAGAACGAATGGCTTTCACTGTGCGCCACACGGCAGCTTCTGTCCTGATCTGGATTTCAACATTTGTTTATTCAGCACGGATATATCCTCCAAATGAAGGTAAGGAGATGGAAGGAAGTGTACTATCTTGGGATATTTTTCTTTTTTCTTAGTTAGTTCTGAAGAATTATGCGCGACTTCGTGCATTGAGTCTGCTTTCGTGTCATCCAACTTGCTTGGAAAGATGTGAAGCAACATTTCACAAGTTTAGGGATTAAATGGTCACTTCATCGTGTACTCATTACATGTGTAGGTTTTAATTGCTGCAAAAATACTCGATGGAAGTAGGCTGATTCACGGTTGCACGGAGCCACAATTTCCACTTTCCAGCCAAGGCTACTGCAGTGGGGACTGCTAACCTGTAATAGCTAAAATGCGTGTCTGAAGTAGGAGTCGAGGTCCCAAAATAAGCATAGCTTTCGGATGCGCATTTGGGACGCTCCAGTGCCTTTTTAAGATGTCTCATTTGATCAACAACCCCTTATTTTATTAGTGGTAAAATTGTGTTGAGTAGCTCTCCGGTGCCTTTTTGGAAACTATATTTGGTTAAATGTATACACCGACCACACGAAATCTGGTATTGATTAAATCGTTTTAATTGGATTTTAACCAATACAATTTGCCTCATAATGACTTGAATTAGCACTCGGGTGAGTTCATATTGTACTTTCTTCGACACGACTGTTTTGCTTTTCGAAAATGTTGTTAGGGACCCCGCATAGCATACCTCATGCCTCCAGACGCACGATAATTTGACTTTTGTTTGCTGCATATATTAAGTCGGAAGAAGCTATACCCGAACCACACTGTGGTTAACTGATTACCTCAATTTTCACTGACACAATGTAGATATAGGTTAGGATTTTCCTAACAAACAAAGCTTGAGACTTCCAAAACGTATGGTTGTACAAAACATTGAGGTCGCGGTAACAGCTCTGTTCTTTTAGGATCTCACTTACATTTACACAAACTACATATTTATTAATTAATATTATGTTCCCTTTACTAGACTTGGAACAGTGTATTGTTTTTTCCTAACAAACTGCATAGAATAAGAAAATTTATCGGCGCTAAATGCCCCAAGAAACTACGGTAAAGTGTCGTTGAGCAGTTGGTGGATTTTGGACACGATTACTTTCCGAATGTGTAACTCGGGTTGATAGGCCTCTGGTGTCCCTAAACCTAAACTCTTCCAGGTTTTAATTTATTATTTTTCTACCTTTCTTAAATCAATAAATAATGTGTTAATTTTCTTTATAATATTTATATTATGAATAGTTTCATACTATAAGCTTCATAATTTCGTCATTTATTCTACAGTAACATTCACATAGCTCTGCATAATTAATGTTTTCGTAATGATTACTAAAGCAAAAATGCCGTTGTTATTATTATTTTTTAAATTATTATTATTATTATTATTATTATTATTATTATCATCATTATTATACGTAGACTAAAGGATAACACAGGCCTACTCTAATTACCACGGGTATGGGTACTGAGGGTAGTATTATGGGCTGTGCGGGACAGCAATTTTGAGAATTGTTTCAATGCCGGTTTGAGGAAAAAAATGCTTCCTAAAGATGTTCTTTATTTAGCTACTATTTTCTTTAATGTGATTAAGTTTTAACATGACCTATCTATCCTTTCTTTTTCAGTAACGTTGCTAGATTCCAGAACAGTACAAGGGGAATTAAAATGGGTTGCGAGTCCAACTGAAGGTGGGGTAAGTATTCCCCCAGAACATAAAACGAAGCTTGCACCCGAGGACAAAAATGAGAGAAAAGAGGCCTTTTATGTTCTTTCTCTCTCTCGGCAATGGTCAGATACGGGGTAGATCGTGTGTATGGGTATCATATTGCCTGAATAGACGGTAAATTGAGTCTTTTTGTGGAGCAACATTATATCCTTTCGCCTGAAAGGTACGATCACTTGGGAGCGAAGAAAACCCCGAGAGAGGCATGAAAGAAGCCGTGCTGCGGATGTTGCCACATGGAATGATTCTAAAAATGTTCTGGACTGTGATTTTGGCGAACAGGCGATTGCTCATAGGATCACTTTAATTTAAATGTCCTCCTTACGACAGGTGTGAGCAAGTGTATGCAGTTTGCGCATGGTTCTAGGGGGCGTTCGTAAATATTAGTAGGCAGTTATAGCCCACAATGGAAACTGAAAAGCCGAACATATTCGCGTGTGTAGGTTTACTACAATAAACCAAACCTTTATAAAGCTGCTATTATTATGACCTGCGGGCTCCGATTCCGATTGTTTTAAATAAATCTTTTTGAATACTGTCAACATTTAAACAACGAATGGGCTACATTTCCCTAGTTTTAACACATCGCCTGAACTGCATATATAGCCTAATTTACATAAAGACTGCATAAATTACAAATACTACCGATACATTACATTAAAATATTTTTGCGTGAGAAGGAACGTTGTTCCTTTCATTCTTCACTCACCACTTTAGTTGGCTGATCTGTGAACTTGGCCCGTCGCTGCGGTATGGTGCCGCATGGGGCTGCTTGGTGCCTGCTGCATTATCGCCTAGAGCGGCGTGATTGACAGGGCCTGGCAATGTCGACAAGAGCGCATTCAGCAAGGAATTGGCACCCACCCCCCACCATAATTGCGGAAAGGTGCAGCGTTGTCGTTGATAAAGCTCGGTTTGCGGTTTATTTTAAAGAATTAAGAAAATGGAAAACTCGTATATTACTTCCCCCACTGTTAGAATATTCATACGAGCTACGCGATCTGCTGTGGTCTTTTCTTGGGGTGGTCGGACTAGGATGAACTTTGAATCTGAAAACACTCTAAAAACAAGTAGCCTAATGATTGCGTCTTCAAGTTATCGCTTCGATGTCTTTGTTGGAAACGTTTGCTTGATTAAGTGGCAAATCGGGTTGCTCTCCGTAAAAGACGTACGGGAAGTGAAACTACAAAAAAACAAAATGAAATCCACAATTGAAGAATAAACATGGTACACCTACGCATGTATCCGTGCGATTTCAAAGATAATTTACTTCATTCAAATGTGTATATTTTTTTCAAAGATAGTATAATGTGTACTCTACCTAAGACAATCAACATTTTGCTGTAATTGAGATTTAAGGTGGTAATAATAATAATAATAATGTTCTTGCCTGTGTGGGTGTGTGTCTCCGGCAGTGGGAGGAGGTCAGTATCATGGATGAGAAGAACACGCCCATCCGCACTTACCAGGTGTGCAACGTGATGGAGCCCAGCCAGAACAACTGGCTCCGGACTGACTGGATCGCCCGCGGCGGGGCGCAGCGGGTCTACATCGAGATCAAGTTCACCCTGCGGGACTGCAACAGCCTGCCCGGCGTGATGGGCACCTGCAAGGAGACCTTCAACCTCTACTACTACGAGTCCAACACCGACAAGGAGCGCTACATCCGCGAGAGCCAGTTCGCCAAGATAGACACGGTGGCCGCCGACGAGAGCTTCACCCAGGTGGACATCGGCGACCGCATCATGAAGCTGAACACGGAGGTGCGGGACGTGGGGGCTCTGACGCGGAAGGGCTTCTACCTGGCCTTCCAGGACGTGGGCGCCTGCATCGCCCTGGTGTCCGTCCGGGTGTTTTACAAGAAGTGCCCCCTGACCGTGCGCAACCTGGCCCAGTTCCCCGACACCGTCACCGGGGCCGACACCTCCTCCCTGGTGGAGGTGCGGGGCTCCTGCGTCGACAACTCTGAGGAGCGGGACGTGCCCAAGATGTACTGCGGGGCGGACGGCGAGTGGCTGGTGCCCATTGGGAACTGCCTCTGTAGCCCCGGGTTCGAGGTGCGCAGCGGGGCTTGCCAAGGTAAGGCTGTAAACACCATATATAATGTACTGGCTTATTCATGTGTTGCTTTGCTTTGAACGACATACACATCAGTGTGAGTAACTATATAGTGGGGAAAGTTATCCTCCACTTGGGGATGGGTTACAAGCCAGTAACATCACATGATGTTGAATCAGTCTAAGGAAGTGTTGTACTGCTAAGAACAAGCATAACCTGACACCATGACCCCTATATATTTAATTAAGAATATTTTGGATATTCTTCATTGGTCTGGTGTATCTGCAGAGCTCTTCAGTTCAGTACTGGGAGTGCAAGTGTTCAAGTGTGGCCCTTTATTATGGCTGCACTAGTGGTGTTCTGAAGTGGCTTGAAATAGTCTTGAGAGCTGAAATGTGGTAGAGATGCCTCTAGTGAGAATGATATTAGTTCTGTTTTTATTTTTTATTTTTTTGATTGATGTTTTTTGCAAGTTGAAATGGAGAAATTCCTACATTCAGTAACAGGCTATTAACATAGATTGATGCTTACTGAAAGGGTCGTGGGGGGAAAAAGCTCCAGAGGCACTGCTGTTTGCAAAACGGAATGGATCTGATTATCGGCCACTGTGATTTGAAACTTTCTCCCAGGGAGGTTTGCTGATGAAAACCGTCATAACCACTGATTATTCATTCTGAACAGCAGCCTTGCATTGCCACTCTTTATTGTTAATGAGTAGAATCCACTTCAATTCGTTCTTGTGTGGCCACTTTTCTCTTTTCAGCCGGGTGAGTAATTGGTACTGAAATGGGTAAACACTAAAAATACAAAAAGAGAGGGTCGAAGCTGAGGAACGGAGAGACAGATGGGAGCTGGTGCTCGAGTGTAGTGTCCTTTCCTGAGTCCATGGTGTCCGTTGCCTCAGACCATTGGTGTTTTGCGACCCTTAGCATTCAGCACCGGTGGGGCAAGACGCAGTCACGAGGTCATGAGTGTCCTGTAGGTACTTTTACGGCTTAATGTGCGCTTCCCCCTCAAAAGAGCCAGTGGGACGGCCCTGGAGGGCATGAATGCGTGAGGAAGATGAGCAGGAGTAGAGGCCAGACCACACCGCTTGATTTTATTTATGTGGGAGTGCTAGCTCAGGGGGCTAACAGCATGATGAACGCCACTAGTGATTTAGGGTCCGTGGTTGCGGTGGGTGGAGGTGGGAGTCTTGGCGGTGGCGTGGGGTGGTCGGAGCTGACGAGGGTCGATTTGGGGTGGGATTCCCAGGAATGCCGCCCTCTTTCTCTGTCCAGGGGCAGGAAGGACCAGGTTCTGTGCTGCTCTGTTGGTGCTCAATAAGAGGCCATAACTCACTGTGCGCTGCGAGCCTCTTTTCACATGGAGATTTAACACAACTTGCTTTAATTGCCCATTTCACTTTTCCTTCTCAAAAGGTCACCGTGAAGCATGGGAATTTTTCTTTGGCAGTTTATTGCATTGGTTTGTGTGCTAATACGAGCTGTGTAATTATTAAATTGGACTGGCCAGTCAATTTAAATCAATACATCATAGATAATTTGTATTGGATTCAGAGTCAGGATTTATATCACTATATAGATATTATGGTCGTATATTCTGTTATAGGCAATGTTGTGCAGTGTAACTGGTATATCTGGATCTGTAATGTAAAATAATAGATGTCCGTAGTTTATAGGGGTTTGTGATGTAACAGCTGTAAGTAGTGTCAGTTTGTGGATTTATGATGCGGAGGGTGTATATTGATCTCTGGTATAGCCTGCGTCAGCAGTGTAGGCGTATGTGGGTCTGTGTGATATAACTCATGCCAGTAGTGTTGGTGTATGTGGATCTGTTATGAAATGAGTATCAGCAGAGTCAGTATACGTGGGTGTGTAATGTAATGGGTGTCTGTTTATGACAGTGTATATACTCTGATTCTCATGCGGTCTCCGGGCCAGATCGGCCCATCGGCCAGTCCCAGAGGAGGTTGTGTTAGGCAGCCCCTTCCTCTGTTGGGAGAGGTTAAAAGGTTGTTTGCGCTCCCAGCCTTGAAACGCAGTGATGATCTATTTAATATTTCCTAAAGCTGACAGCTGGAGAAGCTCGAGGCATTGTGCGTGTGTGTGTGTGTGTGTGTGTGTGTGCGTGTTGGGGGTGCAAAGAGAGAGGTTTACCTTCTATGTGGAGATACTGGAGTGGGGGGTGGTGTAGGAGGCTCTTTGGGGTGTTCCGGGGCCCTGAGAGGCGCCCAATACCCCCATTGTGCAGACGACGGGGGCGGGGGTGAGGGGACGGGGGCAGGGGCAGGAGGGGGGCACACGATGGGACAAACACTACAGGAGGTCAGAGGTTTAACGTCTCGTCAGCATCCTCCTCGCTCGTCAGACGGGGGGGGGTCAGGGCCATTCGAGATGAAGACGTCAAAAGTGACAGCTGGGGCTCTTCCAGGGCAGCAAGGACACAGAGGAGAGGAGAAGGGCGAGACTTTCAAAAGTAAAGTTCTTTATCTAACAGCTGTCAATGAGAGCATAAATAAACAGGAAAGGCATAAGCGTTCTGTCATAAACAGAAAAGAAACCCACAAAAAAAGCCTTAAACAAAGGAAAACCGCAGAGTCAAATATAAAAGGCATGTCAAAGCAAAATCCCCTTCCTCATTAACATCACACATTGCCCATTTGTGTTTAAAGTCTTCCAAGTTGTTATTCAGGCATGTTCAAGTTTCAAGAGAGGAAGAGGGAGACAGAAAGGGGTGGAGGAGGGGCAGAATCGGGGAGAGAAAGACGGAGAAGAAAAGAGATTGAGAGGTGCCTTTTTTTTTTTTTTTTCAATCTGGAGCCGGTGGTGCCGATTCCTGGCTGGTTCTCGTCTGCCGGAGTGTGGTGCTGGTGATGCTCAGATATGTATTGCCTCAGTCGATACCGCTGTGTCACTATGAATGCCAATGAGATGCAGGCACCTGGGTGCTGTCAGTCTGGTGCTGATGGCAGGTTCTCTTATCCACTCAAGCCAGGTTATAACCAAGGCCAAGGCCAGAGAGCCTTTCCCTGCTTCACTAACAATTATATACACACAGACACACACACACAGGCACACACAACAGAGAACAAAACAGAGCAATTGTGTTCAAAAGCTCGCTCCAGAGAATGTGGAAGTGATTATATGGGAAAATATGTGTTTGATCCAGGAAAACCGTTAAATCCCGATGGCGCTGGAAAGGGTAGTAGCTGAGCAGGTCCCTGGCACTGGCTGTTACGGAACTCTGCTTTCCATCACTGTCCTGCCTCACCGAGTGGGGGAAAATAACCATTTAGGCCACACTGATTATGCCACAGGAATATACCTGCTTATTTTGAGCAGGTGGGTTCCTGGTCATTTTGGGCGGGTGGCTATAGGGTAATTTTTAGCGAGTGTATATCTGGTCATTAGCTAGCAGTAGGAGTGTACGGTGCCATTTTGAGCTGGTGTGTATCCGCTCATTTTGAGCAGGTGTGTATGGCCTCTTGCTTCGCTATGAGTGTCGTCTTCCTGTCCTTCCGTCGTGCGAAACAATGACTGCTTCTTCCATCGGTGGCAGCCAAAGCATGAATATTCAAGGCCCTCCCCTATGCTTTAACGTGATGGGAAGCAGACATGTTAATTCCTGTCAGGTTCCTCTCTGCTTCGGCTTAAGACCACCCCCACTTTTCCTGTCAGCGTTTAAGAGATGCTGTCAGTGAAAAGAGCTGTCAAAGCAAGGGAGAGAGACAAAAAAAAATTAGGAAAAATTCAAATTCGCTGCTCAGCCATTTTAAATGCGAGACAATTCACTCATGAAAATGATGCAGAATTAGCCTGGAGTTTTCTGCATGATATGAGCCCACACGTGTCTGTCTTGTCGGAGAGAACAGACATAGGTGTTGTTTTAGCGTGGGCGGTGCAAAATTATGAAGCAATGGACACTTTTTCACCATGGCACTTAGAAGGTGCTCCTTCAGCACTTCACCTGTCTTCTGAAGGACTTAAAACCCTCCACTTTTCTTATCACCCTTTGAACAGATGAGAGAAACGGAGGGAGAGAGACGGAGGGAGAGAGACGGAGGGAGAGAGACGGAGGGAGAGAGACGGAGGGAGAGAGACGGAGGGAGAGAGACAGGAGAGAGACAGGAGAGAGACAGAGGCAGAGAGACAGAGGGAGAAAGTCGGGGAGAGAGAGAGAGAGACAGAGGCAGAATGACTGAGGGAGAGAGACCGAGAGAGAGTGAGAGTCAGAGGCAGAGAGACAGAGGGAGAAAGTCGGGGAGAGAGAGAGAGAGACCGAGGCAGAGTGACGGGAGAGAGAGACAGAGGGACAGAGAGAGATTGTCCTTTGGTGGCTAGCGCACAGTCCTGATTTGCATAGTTTGTCTGAAATGCGAGTGCACAGTGCCCATATCCCTCCGGCACAATAAACACAGCTTCCTTCTGTAGCTGCGGGCTGCCTCCCCCCTGCCACCCTCCACCCTCCTCTTTCTGTTCTCACATTTGTAAGACATGAAACGAATGATGGGGACGCCATGTCCATTGCATCCGCTGAATGTTACAGCAGATGCTCTTATCCATAGCAACTGAAACAAAAAAAATATTTGTGCAGTGTCCATTTTTTACTCCGGGATATAAACTGAAGCAATTCAGGTTATGTACCTTACTGGAGGATGCAATGGCAGTGCCCTGCCTGGAATAAAACCTGTGGCCTTTGGTTTACCACTCGTTCCCAGCTTTTCCCCATCTACACATTATACAAGTCAAGTATTTTGTTTGCATTTGAATACTTTGAATTTGCGTGGCTGTGTGCGTGACTGTATGTGTGTATGTTTTTTTTTGTTGTATGCCTGTACGCATACAAGCAAATGCGTGTGTGTGCATATGGGGTTTATGTGCCTGTGTGTGTAGGTGTTCGCATCGGTGTGTGAGCGTTTGTGCACCCATGTGTGTGTAGGTGTTGGCGTCGGCGTGTGTTTGTTTATGTGCCTGTATGTAGGTGTCAGTATCGGTATGTGTGTCTTTCTCCTCAACCCCACCCTGCCCACCAGGCACCTCCTGTGGTTTAGAGCATCCCTCACAGCTCCTGGCCCATCAGATGTGTGAGTGATTAATGGGGTGGGGTGGGGTGGGGGGGGGGAGCAGAGCCTAGCCAGCTGTGGGGCTTTAGCCAGCAGGAAGGGGGAGGGGGGGGAGCAGCCATCATTTCAGGTGTTATCAGAATGCTCTGACGGCTAGCCTCTCTGTGAGCAGTGCTCGTCTACAGACCAGTGTTTACATAGGACTGGATGCCCTTGACACACTATCAGTATGCTGTCCGCAAGCACGCAGTTCCATGCGGTAGACACGCTTTGCTTTTAACTGTCTTGGCTCAACGGTTTGGTTCCACATTCTGCATAGTACTGTTTTCTCCTATTGTCTGTGACTGCCACCAATACACACCCACACGCACACACTCACACCCACGCATTAGTTTACACACACAGCTGTTGGCACCTTGGCTACAAAGTTTTCCAGCGTAGTGACTAAGAACGATCCGCCAGTCACACCTCCACACCCACACTGCTGGTTAACGTTTGCCCACCCCCTACCCCCCTCAACTCATGCTTGTATTTGGGCTTTTGTCTGGCTTCGTCCCAGAGGGGTCACCAGGTTACCCCACAGGGGGTAAGTGAAGGCAGGGGTGGGGGTGTTCGAATGTTCTTACAAGCTTTCAAACTCTCTTTGTCTCTCTTTGAGGCTGTGTTATACTTGGCCATTGGCACCATTACAGATAAGTAACCTGCCAGCATGCCTGACAAGGGACTTTCCAAAACTGAACCAAAATTTGCAACGGCAGCTATAACAGAAGAGTTGAGATTTGGGAGGTGGGGGGCTTTGAGGGGGAGAGTCCATTTGAGCCACAGTTGTTAATTAACAGTCTACAGTAAAACCGAACTGTCAGTGGAAGTGTGTTAAAATCAGATTGTGGGTTTTCTGTCTGTGACGATCATTAATAACTGTCAACTAGCTGGAAAGGCTATGGTGCTGATTCAACAGAGTATTTATGTAACATTACATTTTGGCATTTAGCAGATGCCATTATCCACTGCGACTTGCATTTTTTTAAACATACAATCCATTTATACAGCTGGTTGTTTTACTGAAGCAATTCTGTTTAAGCACTTTGCTTGAGGGTACAATGGCAGTACCCCAGCTGGGAATCAGATCAGTAGCCTTCGAGTTATAAGCCCAGTTCCCTAGCCGTTATACTGTTCTGCCACCACTATACTCCCCAATATACCACTGAACTGCACATTACCACTGGCATGTCTCCCAGGCCAGAAACAAGGGCCTTTCCACTGGCCAACCAACACGTATAGTTAAACACTGGGCGTGTGCAAACGGCCATTAGCATTCATTTTTGACGCAGATCCCTTTTGTTGCAGGGTTTTTTTTAAAGTTTTTTTGCTCTATTTACTGATATTGACTGATGTAGCTGAATTTTTACTGAGACGTTATACGTTTAAGAAGCTCACTCAGAGTGGTCATGAACAGGGAGGGGCTTCCCCAGTCTCGGCCAAGCGAGAGTCCGATGCCCGGCGCCTCGTTCTCTTGCACCGCTCGGCCAGATCAAACATCACACCGCATTTTGCTTAAGAATAAACGCTGGGGTCCTCGGTACAGTAGTAGGGTGTTTGTGGATTTTTAGGGAAGAAGAAAAAAGAGAGCGTTTTCTCAGGCGCGCTCAGGGTTCTGGGTTTAATCATGCCAGTTACCATGACGATGACGTAGCCCTCGGTGTTAAATGCGTTCTGTCGTGCTGTTATGGTTTAAGAAACCGCATACCACGAGATAGCTTTTCTGTTTGCCTGGTCTACCTCACAGGGGGTCGTCCCGCCCGTCCTCAGCATGGCAGTGCTTCAGATATCCTTACAGCAGGGTTCGCATGCTTTTCCTTTTCCTTTGAATCCCTGCCTGGGCATCAATCTTCGAGTCCTGCGTTTCTTTTACACTGCCAGCTCTTTCCCTAAAACATGTGTAATCCATGGAAGGATCACACTGTTTTAGAAGTGTGACTGAGTAAATATTCACCCCCCCCCCATTCTGCCAAAAGTCATCTTACTCCAGTTTCAATAGCTAGTCCTGCACGTTCACGCACATCAAAACGTTTTGTTTGTTGGCTTTCAGCTGTAGCTTATTGGCTTATGCTTATTTTTTCTATCACATCCATTTAGCCGTGGATCTTATGGTGAGGGCACATTACACAGTGGACATGTTAAGCCGTGCACAGACCTGTGTGAGCTGAACTCTCCTTCCCCCAGGCAGAGAGGGTTGTGGGTACGTTTCTGTTTCCCAGTGGGTTGCCAGTTTTGCCCTTGAACAGGGCGCTCAACCTGAAGCACTTCAGTGACTATCCAGCTGTGCGGGTGGATAACATTTAAAATGTGAACTGTGTAATTAGTCATCCTGGACAAGGGCATCTGCTGAGAAAATATGTCTTGTCGCAGGTTTCCCCCCCCCCCCCCACCCTCCGCACCCCTCCGTACCAGCCTTTAGTTCATGTTGTGTCTGTGTGGTGTCTTCACTGGATGGCGTTGTGTGGGGAGGGTGCTATTTAGTAAACCGGCGCTCCCCCCATCCCCCCTCCACCTTGAATAGCAGCCTGTCTTTGAAGTCCTGGCTGGGAAAAGAGGATGGGGAAGGCAGTCTCATTGAGCATATTAGCATGTCAAAAGCCCCCTGAATCAGCCCTCACCCCCCCCACTCCCCTGCCTGGGTGACTCTCTCTCCCAGTGCTTTTTTCGAAGAGGAAGGAGGGGGGATACAGGCAGGCCCTGACAGCTGATGGTTGTGTGTGTGTGTGTGTGTGTGTTAAGGTGGGGGTGGGGGTGGGGGGGCTGTTTTCAGGGGTCAGGGGGGCACATTTGGGAAGGAGAGGAAAGAGTGTGGTGAAAGAGGGAAGGGGGCACAGTCGTCAGATGGCTTACTGAGTAGATTGTTTGGGGGAGAAGGAATCATTCATGATTCGGTAGGCAGCAGACAGAGAGAGAGAGAGAGAGCAGCGATGGAGGCTCATGCAGTTTTTTTTGTCTGCTAACGCTAGTTTGCAGTGTGACAGCATTTTTCCCCTCTACTTTTTGTTGCCCTTCAGGCTCCGGGGAACAATTTATCATTGATCTTTATCTGTTTAATGGGCACTGCCAAACTGTTCGTCGAAATCCTGACTTCTTCACGTGTGGCAAGAAATAACCCAAATACATCACACACATGATCTACAATCCTTTATTTTCCTCCCACTGACAATTACCCACAAACACCTTGACAGGGGTTCTGCTTCATCCTTTTCTCCTGTTTGATCTAAAGCTGACTAAATCCCATTGGGTTCATCCTCTCAGTTAATAACCCCCCCCCCCCCCCCACCACCACCACCCCGCCCTCCCCAGGTCTCAGGAATCTCTGGCTGAACTAGTAATCATCACATCAGTGCTGCCAGATTCACCACAAAGAGGCCGAAGAATAGAAACGTAATCTGACAGGCTACTGTTGCATCTCAAATGCAGGAGAAGTTGAGTAAGAGAAGATTTTAATCGGGGAGCTTGGTACACTGACGGGCTGTGTACTCCCTAATCTTCCGCTCTGCAAGTATGATCCACACTTGATTGTGTTTCAGTCGGGCTGCCAAGGTTTGGGAGGTAAAAGTAAGGAACGGAAGATCTGGGGCGCACACTTTTTCATTTCTGCGTTTTTGGAGTGGCCGCCTCCATTTTGCCCCTGGGGGGATTATTTGCAAGGGCAGATAAAATGGAATTGCTTGAAAAGTGAGGCGGGGGCAACTAAAAGACAAGGGCTTCTTTAAAGCACACTGTTATGTGGTAGGTCTGAACTCCCGAAAGGAAAAAATCCGCCTTGCATCGACCTGTTTGGTTAAACAATTTTTACTGGTCTTCCAGTGTACACGCCCGGTTATCTGTTACATCTTTGTATATATTGCTTTTGTGTTGTCAGCACTGTTCTGGATGTGTACTCAACTGGTCCCCTGGCTACAGTTGTGCTAGTGGGGTTGATAATCCTTATCCTAAAAGGACGTGCAAATTTTGTCGTTCTTAAGTCCCTCTGGATAAGAGTATCTATTGAGTGAATGTAATTTAATGTAATGGAGTTGTCAAAGGGAATTTTCTGTTTAGGAAAATCCACTGAAATATATTTTTATATTGGAATGTTTTTCTCTCTTTGTCCCTTTATGGGGGCGGTCTTAAATTTGCATGCCCTAAAATGCTTTGGCAGCACAGGATTACTGCTGTCACACCAGCATTTGAGGGCTTAATTTGTTCAATGTAGTAGTTCGGCAAGGGTTCTATTTTTACATCTCTGCCTAGCCTCAACCCCCTCCCAGTTTCAATGCGGGCTGTCTGCAGATTTCGGATTTGAGTGGAGTTTGGCTCATTAGCCCTCGGATCTGTCCGTCAGCACGCGTACTTGCATCCGTGTTCAACGCAAGACAATACATTAGCCGCGTAACCCCGGCTGACCCCATCGCCATTAACACAGATATCGCCTTGCACCCACAGCAGCCCGGTTCAAGGAGGCAGGGTTCTGAGGTTAATGACGGTGGGCCCACAAAGGCAGCTGGAATCCATCACACCCATTGTCAGATGTCTCAGACTGTAGCTGACAGTTCAGGAATTTGGCGTGAGCGCGAAAACATGTCAAAGAACACACACGCGCACGCTCCGTGTGTATCTTTGCATGTGTGCGTGTCCGGGGTTTGTTATTGTTTGCGTGTCTGCGTGCGTTTCTGTCCGTGTGAGCGTGCATATTTTGTGTGAATCGTGTGCCAGTGCAAACAGGGCATGCGGGGAGTAATGTGGAGAAAACTGGACAAAGAAAGAAGGAAATCAAGCAAAATGTTGCTTTTGGAGGAGTGGGTGCTCCATCAAAGATTATCTGTCATTTCACAAAGATCCTTCTCTGTCCGCTTTTAATAATGAGTGTAAATTGAGCAGGGCCCCAAGCCTTGCTGGATTATAACCCATTTCAGTGTTTCCTTGAGTGATAGTATTATTAAACCACAGTTCACTGACGTGATG
Organism: Anguilla rostrata; assembly: GCF_018555375.3. NCBI lineage: Eukaryota > Metazoa > Chordata > Actinopteri > Anguilliformes > Anguillidae > Anguilla > Anguilla rostrata. The sequence continues at coordinate 9,678,468 of NC_057938.1, forward strand.
TTTAAACCCCTCTTTGGAAACGGATCAGGTAATGTGGTATCAATGAAAACCACCGGAAGAAAATAGATACAGATACGCATGATATGTTTTGCAAGGCAATCAGTCTGTTTTTACACTGATTAAATTGTAAGCCTCCAGTGGGATAGCAAACAAGGCAAAATATAAATATCCTCCAAATAACAAATCCCCTCTGAGGAGTAAGTGGAAAGAGGCTTTAGAACTGAAACTTGGTTATAGTTTCCTTTGAAGCGAGAGGTAAACGGCTTTCCCCTAACATCCTCCTTGTTTTTCTCCACCCTCCCCCATGACTAAGGCAAAGTTTTGGTGTTGTTTTAAGTGAACAAAGGCTGTCCATTTGGTATAGCACCCAGCCCAGAATAGAAAAAAATAGTAAGATTGCACACCCAAAAGAAGGTGCTCATTAACAGTCCATTAGGTAAGATTTTTAAATAAATAAATAAATAAATAAATAAATAAACGTACAGTTTACATATATATATATATATATATATAGAATTTTAAAATAATAATATTTATTTTAAATGACGTGCAGTTTACAATAGAAGCCTTGGATTATGGCAAATAAACTATTAAAACCAAGTTTAGTTTTGCTACTTTTAGAGGTGAAATCCTTGAGCTTCTCCACTTCAAGTGTGTCATCTGTTCAGGATGTGTGGCAGGAATAGCTGTCTGGGGGGGGGGGCAGTAATCCCACTGCAGCCCCCCTCCCCTCTCCAGAAACTAAATAAGATGAATTGTTTCCTTGGTTCCTCTTGGTTATTTTCCCAGTGGTTCAGTGTCTTTCAGGTAACGCTACGATCCCACAATGCATCAGTGCTCTCTGGGTGCTTTCCCTGTCCTGCATTTCGTAGCTTTTCCCCACTGTAAAGACAAACAGGAAAAGCTCCATACGCCCTTCATTGCGATGTGTAAACAACTGCACGGCCACAAAGTTTACGTGCCCCTTCCTCTCCCCCCCCCCCCCCAAAGCACACACATGTACATCCATTTAATTGCATCCCTTTCACAACTAACAATATCAACTCAGGAAAATGGGCACCTGCCCACCCTCGTGACCCCGTTGCGTGACCTGCCCAGTGGCAGTCTCTGGAGCTTTCAAAGGAAATTTAGAAAGACAATGGGCTGCTTTTCTGGGTTTGTTCACCTCCAAATCCCCGCTGTTGTCCTGACTGGCTGCCAGATTTCTAGCACTTTGTAACCTGCGGAGCTCTCAGTGTGATCCTTCTGGAATCCCCCCTCCAGCTGTTTGTGGAGGTGGGGTTCGCGTCACGTGACGCGGGCCGGATTGATTGATGCTGAGGTGTAATCCTCCATGTGGCCCTGTAGCACAGAGGGTCCCCACGGTGTCAGGAGAGCTCATAATTGATTTTATTTGACGGCCCCCCCCACATCCGAGCGAGTTTACTGTTTTCTGTTCCCAGCAGACACGCTCCCGCTGTTATATTTATCTAACTAATTTGGAAACATATTCTTGTGGGTTAGCAGCATTGAACATAAAACCGCAATAATAAACAGTAATTGAGGGTCTGGGCATTTTCATTTGGTTGCTATAGTAGAAACGACCATACAGACTTCTGCTGACGTCATCTGACTTTGTGGTAACTGAAAAAAAAAAAAAGAGGAAATCATATCAACTATAACTGGGGAACGGGGAATAAGATTGTTTTATTTATTTTGAATAAAGAGCCTGGTGTTTAACAGGGACTAATATGTTTGCTTGTCTAGCAGGCCTATATTTTTTGTCACATTTTTTTGTTGCTTAGCTTGCGTATGAAGTGGATTATGTCTTCCTAACCACGTGGGGAACAGGCTTTTTTTTGTCAGTGTGAGGATTTTTGAGAATCCCCATGGTCCTCAACAATCCCATGAAAAGTTCTCTGTGCACATAATAGAGTGCACAACGGAGAGGGCGAGGAGGGAAAAGGATGACAAAGAGAAGAGTAAAAGCAGCACAGAGTAGCTGAGGAGAAGGAAGGGCAGATGAAATGGTGCAGACGTGTTGTTTGAGACAGTCCAAAAGGGAACGGCAAGTCAGCCCCTTTGATCCGGGGAAGTAGGATCCTGACACCTGATGTGCTTTGAGTGAGAGGGATGGAAAAAGGGAGAGGCTGAGGGAAGCTGAGGGAGGCTGAGGGAGGCAGAGCGAGGCAGAGAAACAGAGGGAGGCAGAGGGAGGCAGAGGGAGGCAGCGAGAGGCACAGAAACGGAGAGGCAGAGAGAGGCACAGAAACAGAGAGAAGCAGAGGGAGAGATTGTCCCTTGGTTAGCGCAGGGATTGAGACAGTGAGTGTGTGCACGTGAAGGTCAGCTGTCACACGCTGTCTCTTAGGCTATGGTAGGCTGGCTCATCTTCTAATCTGGCCATATTAGAATTGGGGTTTCATGCCTTTTGGGAGGACATGAAATTGTGGAAGTTACTGGAAAACAGAACATACACCTCTGCCTTGGGAACCAATGGTATTTTACACTTTGGCTTTTCAATTGCTAGGCAATGGTCACTTTGTTTTCTGTTTTTTTTTTATTTATTTTTTTTAGATGTTCTTCCAAGTTAAATATCTATTCATGACCATTTGGTATTGAAGTCTGTTTGCGATTTTATTTAATTTCTCAAATTTTCCTTGTATATTATCATGAAATTTAATATGAACTTCAAATATAATTAGATTACTGTTTTGTTTTGTAAGATAAGATTTTTTCAACATTTCTTTTCTAAATTGTTGCTGATTTGGATCTGGGTTCGTGGCAGTGATCCTGGCCAGTAAGACTGTAAATAAATTGGCCCAGTGTGTCCTTGTCTGAGGAGATCTGGTTACTCCGGAGGGCCTCTTTCCTTCTTTCCCCTTTTTCTCTCTCGGTCCCTCCCTGCCCCAGCCAACACACCGAACCAGACTGTCATTTCCAGAGGCGAATGCAAATGGCGCTTTCTCTGTTTTCTGGAAATAGTCCTTTATATAACCCTGTGTGTTTTATACCTGCATACGTGCTGTTCTCTCGGCACAATGTCTCCCCCCGAGCCTTTGTTCCCCCTATCGCCACCCTTCCCGGTTTTTTCAGACAACACAGAAAATAGGTGTGTGAATGCTTAAACCCATAAATGCTTTCAAAGCCTTTTTAAAAAGAACGCATTGTTCCTGTTTCGGACAGAGATGGGTGTTGGGTTGGGGGGTGGGAGGTGGGGGGGGGGGGGTTTGGGGGGTGTAATGGCCCTGAATAACAGCGCAGAGGCTGGTAATTACTGCTCCCATTATCAAAGGACAAAATAACTCATCGGTTCAGTCCCGTACGAGCCGCAACCAATAAACAAGCATTTGTTCCCCGCTGTGGCCACCGACCTGTGAAGAGCTGTGGAGGTACGGCCCTCCCCTGGGGGGCCTTAGGGGCGGTGGTCTGGGAGCCCGTTACAGTCGTCACCACGGGGACCGGCCATAAGGCTGAGCCAGCGGGGACAGCTGGCCCTGGATGAGCGCTGGGCTTTCAGAGCAGGTGGGCAGTCCGATAACCTCGCGGAGGCTAAGCCGAGGGGTGGCTATCTCCCCGGCTGTAAAAACCCCCGAAGCGCAGGCCGCAACTGCCTCGCCGCGAGCCGCTATCAATGGACACCAGCCCGGATGATCGCCGGTCTCCATTCTCGCTCTCTTTCTCTCCAGTGCACAATCACCAGGCCGACAATTTAATAAAAGGCCCGCGCGACCCCCCGGGCCACCTTCGACAGTGCCCACTTCTGCTTTCGGTTCCGTCTTTTGTTCTCCGTTTCTGATTGGAGTTGTTTGCAAGACAAAAAAAAAAAAAAAAAAAAAGAAAGGATCCAGGATAATCTGCCTGGTCTTAACCACTTTATCCCCCCCTGCAGTGCGTCTGAAATTAAAGCGCTCTTCTTAGGTGTACCTTTGGTCTGGGTGGGTCAGTCGAGCAGACGCAGAGTAATTGGGTTCTCTGTGAGACTGCGGTTCGGGCTCATGTCATGGCATGCTTTGGGGAAACGGGGGGCCGCTGTGAAAGCCAGAAGCCATCAGGGAGAAGGCTTTCATGATGCCTGGATGTTAGCGAGCTGTACGTGGGGTGAGAGCTCTGCTCCTGAACGGCAAACTAGGAGGGGGAGGAACGAGAGGGCGATTTACTCTTTTTATGGCTCGGTCTTGTGAAGATTGCGCTACTTGTGTGGTAAAGAACGCCTGTGCAAAGCTGCCACTCCTTTTGGGGATTTCTGTGTAGATACGGCTCAAAGGTAAAGTGACCTTTCGGCTGTCGCAATGGTCCAGGAAAGTTGGTTAAAAGCCCACGCAGCTGTCTGTGATGGGATTGACACATCATCGTTTTGTCACTCAAATCAATAAGATATTGTTTTTGCGGTGGTGGTGAAGCACGCTGACATGTCTGCTCTGCTGAGGCTAAGTGATTCAATTCCTTGTTGTTATTGTGATTGACTGTCCTATGTGCTATGTTTCATTAGACGGTATTCATTGTTATGGTTAGGGATGAAATGCAAACATTGCTGAGTCTTGTGCCCATGAAAACACACACACACACACACAATCTCTCTCTCTCCCTCTCCCTCTTTTTTTGAAAGTTGAAACTGAAGTGATATTGTACAGGTTACCCTGAAAGCGGACACAGACACACACAACCTCACCCTGGGTAAAGTGCTAGTATAAAAGATTAGGTTTATGGTCCGACTGGAATGAAATAAAGGACTTTTTATTTCGCATGTGGATATGCTATCTTTGTAGAAAGGAAGTATTGATAGCTCAATAAATAGATGATAAAAAAAGCTCTAGAAACTCTTTGTCCTTGCTCCAGAGGGAGAATCAGGAGATCTAACAGTCTGGGAGTTTAGAATATGGGTGTGTTGCATTCCACAGATAGAACCACGGCACATAATTACGGTTGTAAAAAATAATGCGTCCATTCAGTACTCTTTCATTCAGGCATTCCTTTTCCGACTGAGTGAGAAGGAAGAGGTAGAGCCATTCTGTTATTTATTAGTCGCGCAGAATGACAGACGAGATGGAGAAAAATGAAAGAAAATAAACAGTTTGAAGACGGTGCATGCGTGTGGGGGAAGTGGCTGGTTTGTGTGTGTGCGTGTGTGTGTGTGTGGGGGTGAGGATGCGTGTGTATGTGTGGGTGGTTTGAGCAATCACAGACATGGCAAAGTTTCCCATGATCTCCCCATCCACCCTCCTGGTCTCTGCAGTGAATGATTGTGTCACAGTTCAACCCTGAAAGCTGTAATAATACCCAGATGAATTCATCTTCCCACCGTCTCCCCTCCCTACGTCTCCTGTGTATTTTTCTCCGTTCGTCCAAGGCTGTCTCTCGTCTCTCTGTTGCTATCTGTCTCTCAGTTTGTCTTTGTCGATTCACTTCAATTCAAAGGTTACTTTAATGGCTGAGCGGAACACATTGGATATGTGTACATAATAATAGTGAATAGTATGAATAGTGAATAGTAAGTTAATATAGGAACCAATAATTACTAAGAAGGACAGCTGTAACACACAGATTCTGCCACTCCTTCCTCTCTGTGGAGAGACCTGTGTGTTTGTGTCCCTCAGGCTGTGACAGGTGACTGCTGACTGGGTCAGCTGTGGGACTATGGGCCCCTTACCAAACAGGCCTGGCGACCTTTCTCTAGCAGTCACTGGGAAGGAACTGCTCATAGCTGTTTTTAAAGCAATCTCAGAGCATTGCAGTGAGCGAGTCTGTCTCCTGATTTCTGACCGCAGAGCCTGCCCTCGCTGGCGAGCCGGATTTGCCCGTGTGGTCCTCTGTAAATGGCCAGACTGTGGTCACCGAGCCTGGGCTCAGTGCTCTGTGTCTGCTGGTCAGGATGTGCCTGTGCTCTGTATATGTAAGAGGTGCATTAAATGGACATCTGTAATTTCTCTTTCAGTCCAGAGGTCAATCGAGTGTGAAGTGGCTTTTGGTTTAATTGCCCCATTCTTCAAAATAAAAGCTTCTGGGTTTTTGACAGTTTTGGTTAAATTATGATTTATTATTGGTTATCAGTACTGGTCTTGTACTGTGGTTTACATGTTAGGAACTAATGCTAAATGAGATTTATTATGCGCCCAGAAGTTTGGAGGTCATTTCTGGATGTATGTGTATATGTGTATTCAATGGAATAAAATTTAAAAGAATGAAAAAGATACTACTTGGCTTCTTAAACTGATGTGGTGGTGACATTTTTCACAAAAATGTTTTACGGAAAAAATAAACTTCTTTTTATGTGCTATAGGATAGCAATGAACCCAACCAGGGAGACAATGAAAAATCTTGTATATTAAAAGAGCAGTGTGCGCACACAGGTTTTTATTGTCTCTAACTTATTCTTTATAATGAAATGTCCTATTTAAAGCTTTCTTTCTCTGTTTATTTTTGGCTTTGTCTGATTTGTCTTCATTTTGTTTACAGGGAAAATGCTGCTTGTGTGCTGTTTTGGCTAATGAAGTCATTTTAAAACTCTGTCTCTCCCTGTGTCTCTCAGCCTGCAGGATGGGGTACTACAGGGCCCTGGCGACAGACGGCAGCTGTTCTAAGTGTCCCCTGCACAGCTACTCCGTCCGCGAAGGCTCCACCTCCTGCAACTGCGACAAGGGCTACTTCCGCTCGGAGACCGACCCCGCCTCCATGCCCTGCACACGTGAGTGTTTTCGCGCCGCGCCCCGACTTTGGGGCCGTGGGGCTGCGTCTGCCCGACGGCTAAATTTGTGATTCCCGGTTTGTCGTTGTGTGAGCGTGACGGTAAGCTGTGGAACATCATTCCCGCACAGGTCTATTTGCTTTACAAAAAATGGACAAAAGAAATCTACTTTGAGAGGAAATGGATAAGCTGGAACTGTCCGTTCAAACAAAGCACTGTCACGCCTGTTGAAATGTCAATATAAGGACATGTGGACTTGATAAGGAATATAGGCATGAGGATTTAATAGGTGAATTCATTTTTTGTAAATCTCAACAAACGCAAGACTCCAATCAGGTGCATATGTAAGTACTGTTATTTAGCCAGCGCCTGTAAATAGGTTCAGAGTATACCAGCATGCCGCTTCCAATGTTGAGGTGTACAGGGACAGAGGTATGTAGGTATGTACTGGAATGTTCCATGGTTCCATAGCTTTTTTTCCTCCTCCTTTTTTTCTTACAGAGGAATCCTCTGGACAGGTGTCGGCAAGATTAAGTGTTATTGCATGAGTCAGAGAGAGATGGCAGTAATGACATGTTTCAGTCAGATTAAATGAAGGGTGTTCTTCACCACCGCTGGTGACATGCGTGAATCACGTCCACCTTTGCACCTCTCTCGCGGCAGCGCTGCTTGTTATGTGATGACGAGTTTCGTTCCTCCTTTTGACCCATAACCTTTGACACGCGAGCCATGTTGTGCTTTTATTGGGATCCCCAGGTTGGACAAGCAGGGACAATGAAGGGTTAATGACGTCTGTCGCTCAAACAAACACCCTCTATTTATTTCCCTCAGCCTGGCTCCTGTTTCCTCCCGTTTCTCTCAGAGCAGCAAAAAGAAAGGGATGGAGAGCGACAGAGACAGACCGAGAGAGAGAGAGGGAAAGAGAGAGGATTGTTCAGTTATGTTGTTACCATAAGTGTAATACCTGTAACTAATGTGAAATCTTAAATGCATTGTGCTGAAATTCTTGAGCAATGGAGCTTTTGTCATGCTAATAAATATTTGAATTTGAATTGAGCCAAATTGAGAGGAGAGGGGGAGAGAGTGAGAGAGAGAAAGCGAGGGAAAGAGAGAGAGGGGCAGAGAGGGAAAACAAGGGACTGAGTGAGAGGAGAAATCCAACTCAAACAGCAGAACCTTTCCCCCCCCCCCTTGCAATCAAAACCACTTTCCCTCATGGGAACAATTAGGTCCTGTCAGGGAGTGATTCTGCAGGAATCAGTGGGGTTTTCCACTTTATTTAGTTTTTCCCCAATGTCATTTGGCTTTATCAGTGATATAATAACCCTTTCCATCAGAGCCCCACCCCTGTGACAGTAATGCAATAATGGCACTGTATGTCACTGTTGGGTGAAGATATGAACATTAGACTATATCTCTGCTGTTCTTACCCCCTTGTGTATAGTCTTTGTCATGGCCAGTGCTCTTGGGGTAATGTTCCCTGGCTGTGGACAAAGGTATCTTGAGCTCAATATGACATTCTTGGAATGCCCGCTATCAAGCATGAAATTTCAGGGCTGCATTAAGACGACTGTTGAAAGCATCCTGGAACCAGCAGCCACATGCATTCCTATTTAAAAAGAAAAACAGTCTGTAAAATTACCCGAACCCGAGTGAGTCACCGTGTGCTTGAACATAAAATAGACCCGTATTACCTTATTTTCTCCCTTTATTGCATTTTTTCTTTCCTCCTTCAGGTAAATGATAACCAAAAAATTGTGGTGTAATCTCAAAATGAAACCTTAATTGGGGGATTAATCTGACTTGTTATTTATGCGTTGGAAGCCGTTAGAAGGTAAGATAAAAGCGTTTCGCTGAAAAGTCCCCGGCCAGCTTAAATCAGACGCGACTTAATTTCAGCCTGCGAATGAGTGTTCCGTGGCCGCACAATCTAATGCAGCCGGATAATGGCTTCAGTTCCGCTGAAGAGGAAATGGAAGTCATGTTGGCTGTCTTGACGAGATGCTCCGCCCCTTAACGACCGGCCCTGTCTCTCAGGCCTCTGAAGCCCTCCTGACATTGTGTGCATGTCCTGGTCAGCTCCTGTCAGTCACTCTTTTTGTTTTTTTTTTTGGCTCTATCTTTCCTTCTCTATTTTTCTTTTCCACACGCTCTCTCTTGCTCTCACACATACCCATCCCTCAGTCTCTCCAGTCTGTTCTTGTCATTCTCCCTCTGTTTTCACTCTTTTCTTTTTGCTCTTCTCAGTCTGTTTCTGAACCGCCCTCACCCCGTCTCACCCTCGCACACCCCGGTCTTTTGTAGCACTCCTCTCCTTTCCCCCTCTTTCTCCCTCCCTCCTTGTCTTCTCCTCCCTTGCCCGCAGTCCTCCCTTACATACTAATCGCTGACTTCTGATTCTGAAGGGAACAGACGCTGTCTGCAGCTGCCCCCCTGCTTCCCCCCCCCCCCCCAGCCCCCGCCCCTTCCTGCTCTCTGACCCCTCCTTTCGGTGAGCGACAGACGCGGACGCACAATGGCCGCCCTTTTCAACGGGGCGTAAGCCCCCACTGTCCCCCCCGTTCGCCTGTCCTTCCCCGCGGCCCCTCGCCGGCTCGTCCCGTCGGCGTGTCGGAGCGGGACGGCGGCTCCGCTCCTGCGCGGTTCGTGTTGGTGGAGCGTGCCGCGCTGACATAACACGCCAGTCCCGCCACCGCGGCCGGCTCCGCGGCCCCCTCTCAGCGCCGCACGCGCCCGCCGATAAAAGGAGAGGGCAAATTCATTTGCAGCCTGTTTGATCTTTGAGTTCTGTTTCCCTTTGTCTCTTGTGTGCCGGTGTGATTATCTCTCTGTGGGCGATTTACATACTTGCTGAGTACATGACTCACAGAAAATGTATTCTCTGTGTGGCAAACATAATTTTCTCTAATATGGCTCACGGCGAGAGAGGCAGAGAATTCACCATTGTGGGAAAAACATAGGCGACATGACTGTGTGTGTGTGCGTGCGTTCGCACAAGTGTATGTTTGTACGTGCGCATGGGTGCGTGTGTGTGGCACTCGTTTTAATTCAACTAATTTAAATTCTTTGCTCTCCTTTCCTCCCTCCTCCCTCCCTTCCCTCCCCCCCACCTCCCCATCCTAGGACCCCCCTCGGCCCCCATGCACCTCATCTCCAACGTGAACGAGACGTCGGTGAACCTGGAGTGGAGCCCGCCCATGTCCAACGGGGGCCGGCAGGACCTGAGCTACAACGTGGTGTGCAAGCTGTGCGGGGCGGAGCCTCGCCAGTGTCTGCCCTGCGACAGCAGCGTCCACTTCTCCCCCCAGCAGCTCAGCCTGAGGGGCACGCGCGTCTCCATCAACGACCTGCAGGCCCACACCAACTACACCTTCGAGATCTGGGCCGTCAACGGCGTCTCCAAGCAGAGCCCCGGGCGCGACCAGGCCGTCTCCGTCACCGTCACCACCAACCAGGCCGGTCAGTTGGCAGCCGGAGTGGCCTACCGCGAAACCGTCGCAGTCACCACGGTCGACACCGCAGAGTTGTTTTCAAGTGCGCGTAGTGTGTCATTACTGCCATGAACTGATAGCTTTCAAAGGATATCAGAACTATGTGGGTTTCTAGTTATAGGCAAGGAGGTTGCACTGCTTTGCTATTTGGAAAAAGAAACAGAATTGCAGCACATTGGTTCTCTTTTTGGCTGGCAAGGTTCTGGTTGTGTTCTGATTCGGTGGTGGCGTTCTGAATCTCCCTGTGTATTCTGATGGGCCCGGTGAGGTTCTGAGTCTCTGGCTGTTTTCTGACTGAGCAGAGAGGTTCTGAATAAGTGCTGTTTGCTTTGCTTTGGCCAAGCAGCAATTCTGGCGCAGTTTTTGTGTAAATGTATTTTGCTACTGTAACCTCTTGTTGCCCTAAATGTCATCATAACTTTCTGTTGTAGTAATTAATCTTATGTGGACTATTTTCACAGGCAAAGGTACTCTGATTTGTTATTTAATTATGAAAAAAAGAGGTTACAGTTGATACCTTTGCCCAGAAGTCCGATACATCTTGTTTCACGACAGCTGTGGAATAGCTAAGAGAAAACTTGAGACCAGGGATTCTCAAACAACCGTCCAACATTGCTGAGGCATGCGGATCAGACCATTAATAACTCCAGAAAAAAATGGCTGATCTAGCCTTGTCCTCCACCCCCCACCCCCTACCGGGAAGAGTACTGACGAGAAGAGCCTGTGGAACCTCACTAGTCCAAAAGCCCGCTACACATATTTGAGTTCTGAAAAGGGGCAAAAAAAATCCAAACACACCAGGGACAATCACTAATTTATATGCCACACATATTATCGTCCTAAAAGTGCATTTTAGCCACTAGAAGTGATTTGGCAGCAGTTGTTTGAATACTAGGATGTGAGTAATGATGAGTAGTTCAGACAGTGATGCACCTTTAACTACGGTAAGTGTGTGATGAGTTTGCTCGTTTCCCTCTAAAATATATGTTTTATAGCCCCCTCTGAAAGGAAGAATGAGAAGTCGTTTGCTGCATCAGTGCACAGTTAGCAAGGCTATTTCACATGCTGTTTCATCTCACCTTGGATAAGGCCGGGGAGCATTTATATAGTTCTATAAACGTATAAGAGGTGTGTTTTAAAACAACATAATTTCTCTGAGAGCACACCATTTTGATGCGGCTACCCTGAACGAAGCCACAGATTTTCTCACTTTCCTGGATTTGAAATTAGGTTTGGAGATGCACCTTGTCCTGGGGATTGATCTACATTTTACTTTCTCAGCCCTTGTGAGGACATCTCAGGAAATAAGATACGGTTTGGTGCGGCTGTATCTCCTGTTAGATGGACTCTGGGGGGGAATGAAAGGCTGAGCAGCTCGTGACGGCGATGGTTTCTGTCTCTCTCGCAGCTCCCTCCTCTGTAACCTCCCTCCATGCCAAGGACATCACCAGGCACAGCATCTCCCTGGTCTGGCAGCAGCCCGAGAGGCCCAACGGGGTCATTCTGGACTATGAGGTCAAGTACTATGAGAAGGTGAGAAGTACTCTGGGAAATGTAGTTTCTAAGGAGATGCATTAATTTGGTTACTTCTACGTGACTGCATGCAGGATCGGGGACACAGTATCTGAACAGAGTAGGAGGCAGGATAAAGTAAACAATCTCTCTGCCATGACTAATGCAATTTTGAAAAAAAAAATAGGCAAAGAGAAGGTGTGATACTGCCCCCCTACCATTTGTGCATATTCGTCCTGCTGTTGTGATTGAGGAATTTCTCCTTTTTTATATTATTTCAGTTTTAGTATTTATTTTCACCTTGCCTGGATGATTTTTGTGTGTGATGGAGATATTTTATTTTTGTGTGCACTGCAAGTTATTAATATATCCTTCAATGCACGCAAAAACATACAGTAAAACTGAAATAATATCCGAAAACTCCATAGTGAACTATTCTTTTAATGGAGAGGTCCTGCAAGAACATTGCCATTGATTATGGTGTTTCTCACCAAGAGAATAGTCTTTTTATTATTTAGTATATTTCATCCTTATACTTTCAGACCAAAGAAAATCTTGAGACTGTGATTCTCATGGCACACAGGACTTACTGTTATGTCCATGAAAGAACTGGATCGTTGAAAACTTTCAAGAGGCCTGCCAAATCCCAAAACTACCTCGCTTTGGGGAATAATTCTATAGTCAAGAAATTTTCTGAATTTTATATTAGGTGGGAAAAAAAAAACTCTTGAAACTTCTTGAAACAACCCTCTGCGATGAGCTGTCTCGAGGGATGTGTCATTTTTATCGGATGATTTAGAATGAATTTTGGAAATTGCGATCCGCAGTCTCAGAGCCCATCTCTTACGACTGTGCAGGGTTTGACAAAGATAGAAAAAGATGCTATTTTTGTGGTAAGAAACAATGCGTCAAATTTCCCTTTTGGCAAAGTGCCCCATAAACAAGGAAGAGATGAGGACAGCATGTGTGTGTGCGACAGCTTTTATGTCCATTTTGAACTGGTCACCTTCCTGACGGGGCCATTCAGGAAGCGCTGCGCTCGATATGCGCTCAACGCTTTTCCTTCTCTTCCTTCTGTCGTCTGGTCAGGACCAGAACGAGCGCAGCTACCGCATCATCAAGACCCTGTCCCGGAACGCCGAGATCAAGGGCCTCAACCCCCTCACGTCCTACGTCTTCCACGTCCGCGCCCGCACGGCCGCCGGGTACGGCGAATTCAGCGGCCCATACGAGTTCATGACCACCTCCGGTACGTCCTGGCCCGCACCGGCGCGGCTGTGATCGGCTGGGCCGTCCGCAACATTAGGGTCCAGTTCTAACAGGGTTCAGTGATGGAGTGGCTTAAGCATGACAATTACACTCCTATGGAGATTAGTGCTGGGCAGCGAAGACACTGTCCAGATGTGTAGGGTTAAAAGTACAATCAGATTTACTTCACTGACACTCACCCCTTTCATTCAACCTTGGCCTCTAGTGGTGGAATAATGTTAGTGCACCTCTTTGGTGTGAGTATGCAAGCGCTGGGCAGACAGAAAGACAGAGCCAAGAAGCCGTGTTCATGATTTTGCTGCAGCGCTTTATTTTCCCTGAATGACAAAGAAAAAACTATGCGAGTGGAAATTGAGAGAGGGTGGCAGTCGGCCTTAAAGTGCTGTTTTATTTGTGAGGGTTGAACCTGCACTGGGGAAGGGGAAGGTGTGTGTGTGTGTGTGTGTGTGTGTGTGTGTGTGCGCACATAAATCCAGTGTGTAGTCACCACTTTGCTACATACTGGAAGCTCCACGAGGAACGGCCTCCTGACTGAATGATGTTGTCGTGTTTTCTCACGTCTCAGTTCCCTCTCCGATCATCGGCGATGGAGCCAACTCCACTGTGCTGCTGGTGTCTGTCATTGGGGGCGTGGTCCTGCTCCTCTTCATCATCGGCGCCTTCTTTATCAGCAGGAGGTGAGACTTGCGTCCCTCACATCACACTTGTTTCTCTCTCCCTCGCCCTTTCTTTTCACAGCAATATTTTCAACCTGTTTCTCCTTCCCTTTCCCTCATTCTCCATGGTTTCCCTCTCTCCCTCTCCTCCTCCATTCTGTGGCCAGTGCCTTCCTTTGTCTTTTTTTAAATCTCTCCTTTCCCCTCCTCAGTCTCAGTTTTATAATAATTTTATTTGAAAGGCCATTCTCTGCTTCACTGCCCCAAAATTAATTCTGTAAATATTGGGAACTAAGTATGCCATATCATACAGTGAATATACTCCACCTATAAACTAAACTAACAAGGATATGCACAGTAAACACTGTAACGTGCAGAAAAAAGGAGATTCAGACAGGGAAAGCAAGATTCTTTAAAAGAGAGATGGGATCATAGTATAGAGAAGGGCCATCAAGCCCCCAGGCACAAGGGTGATTTGTATACCAGCTCAAAATGTGCTACACGACAGACTAGCAATTGATTATTATGCAAATCTTATTCATTATCAGCTAGTGCTGTGTGGTCACTCACAGCACCTTAGGCAATAATAATAAAAAATTTAAATAATAAAATAAAAAAATGATAATAATAATATATGTCTGCAGGCAGGTGATAGCTTGGTGATAGTCTCTGCTGGGGCTGGTTTTGACAGACAGGCAGCCTGCTGTGGTGGAGGTTCTGTTGGGTCCATGGTTTTGCGCTCCAAGCCCCAGAAGAATTGAGGATAACAGCAGGCTTAGCCTTTATAGCACTGGAAACCATCACACCTCACCAGAACACACACAACCACATGATCCAATATTTATCCAACACCAAACCGTAGAGCTTTACGGAATCGAATTCAGGATATAAACTGGAACCAAGAAGGTTCTACAAAACCTTTAGCATGCAGTCATTGGCCCGGAAAGAAATCGTACATGTAATATTTTACAAATAAAATGCACATTCTCAACACATTGATTCCAATGGTACTCGTTCTGTCAGACACTTATTGAGATAGGAATATTACGCAACAGTTTTTTTTTTTTTGAATGGAAAAAATGCAGTTAATGGAGTTGAAGGAGAGAAATGGGACGTGTTTGCGGTGCGATTCTGCATTACAGGGATCTGCCTGTCAGCTGCTGACAAACTGCTCTGCTCCTCCAGGCTCACGGCTCTCATTGTTCCAGACAAAAGATCCATCTCAGAACAACACAGGAGTTTAATCGCCACCCTTTCTCTTTCCCCCTCTCTCGCTTAATCTCTCTCCGTCTCATCAGTTGCTATATCTGTTCTTTTCACCTTGTCGGATAGCACCAGGTGCTTTTACAAAATGAGAAATAAGCACAAAGGAACCTTTTATTTTGCCTCGGTCTCTGTTCCGGTGGATTAATTTTTTAATTTTTTTATTTATTTATCTTTTTTTTATTTTTATACCTGCCTGCACCGTAACTAAATTGGAAAGCGATCTCTCCATTTAGCGTAGCGTCAAGCCGCGCGACATCCAATCTGCCAAATTTTAATCGGGTTCAGATGTGGCCATTTCATTATTTCCATCGCCATGGCTGTTATTTCCGCTGCTCATGGAGCTGTAATATTATGATAATGAAAGTGCACTTTTCATTTATTGTAATAAATGTGAAGTGAGCTTTTGTATGGCTGTCTGTCTCCTTGGGGATAAAATTAACAAACAGAAGCTAATTAGCGCTGGTCTTTGTTTTCCCCCCCAAAGTCCCCGTTACAGGTTTACTGCCCATTACCGCGGCTGCGCTAAACAGTCTCACCGTTTCCTCCGCCGTTCGCAGAGGGCAGGGAATCAAGAAGGGGGGGATTTGAGCGGGATTACAAAGGAGGCAACTCATCGCACATATGCCCTGAGAGCGTACCTGATAATTCCACTTGAGTTCAATGGGGCCGGGAGCCTGGAACAACAGCTCCACTGTCTCCGCCTCTCCAGCTCTCTCTGGCGGCTCTGCTCTGGCCATTCGAAGGCACAGCAGTGCGTGAAGCCCCGCGTCAAAGCCCAGCAGCCCGGCGTTGCCTCCGCATTCCAGCACACCTCTTCCGTCCTACCTGCTCCCCCCCCCCACACCCCCCCACCGTGACATTCCGGCTCTACCCTTACATTATCGGCAGGATGCAGAGCTGAAACCCCGCCCCAAATTCTTTTAGTGCACCCTCAGGTCCTGAAGCAGGTGAATTGACCCCCCGCCCCCCTTCTCTCTGAATAGCTCCCCCTAGCTCCTGCAGTGAGTTGCATTGTGTCCTGGGTGTCCTGTTGTCATGGCCTGTCCCCCAGTTCTTTGCTGGTCTGCTTAGAGCAGCCTCAAGGGGTGTTTAGGGCCAACAGGTGAGGTGGGGGCTAGGTGTGTGTGAGCGTTCATGTGTGTGTTTGTGTGTGGGTGTGGGTGTGGTTGTTTGTGGGGGGGGGGACAACACAACAGGGGATATTGAAAGGGGAATGTTTGAATAGTTGTCTTGTACGTCGCCGTTCTGGCTGAGCGGGGGGTCCCTTCCTGGCTTTGTGTTTTGGGACTCCCTCTGTGTTTCTCTTTTCCGTTCCTTCCATTGTCCCTCTCGCTGGCTGATCCCATGGGAAGATTAAAGTTACCGTAGCGACGGCCAAATCACACATTCTGGTCTCACTGGGATATGTTTGTCTGATCGGAAAAACTGTTGTTTTTAAAAAAAAATCACAAATGTATGGTTCAGCCCTAATAAAATAAAGCCAAGCTCTGAAACAGGACTGTATGTGGTCATGAGTAGTTTAAACCAGGTATGTCTGTTTATTGGACGAAAACGTGATTCATTCCCCATCAATGGTGATCAATAGATTTTTGCTCCATTATGAAATTTTGCAGACCTATAACCCTTCCCCAACAAAATATAATCCACCAAATAAAACCAAGATACTCTTTGTATTTCTTCCAACTTATATTATGTAAACTGTATTGCATTGGTCTTTGTAATTTTCCTCGTAGCATGAATGCATCGTGTCCCTGGAAACGATGCTACACTGGTTATGTAGCATTTTAACCATGCTCATTACCGTTTTTCCTTCATTGTTCTCTTTATTAGGAGGCGCAAGTACAGCAAGGCCAAGCAGGATGCGGAGGAGGAGAAGCATCTACACCCAGGTAAGCAGCCAGCGTGCGCTCCCACGCGCTGAAGGAGGAGGGAGTGAGGAGCAGTCACGACGGAAAAGCCTTGCTAGTTTTCCTTCGGAGGGTGAAGGAGGCTGAAAGTGTGTGGAGGCTCAGGAGGAGGAAAGTGGAAGCAACCTCTCTTTTCTCTCTTTCGCTCTCTTGCTGCAGGTGTGCAGATATATGTGGACCCCTTCACGTATGAGGACCCCAACCAGGCTGTCCGGGAATTTGCCAAAGAGATCGACGCTTCCTGCATCAAGATCGAGAAGGTCATTGGAATCGGTAAGGAGTCGATTTCTGTTTCTGTTTCTTTAAGGAATTTTAGCTCATCACTAATGCATTAAAATGTCATTTTTACTTCACTCTGACACATTTAAAGAAGCTACTGCTATACACCCTGTCAGAGGTTTTATTACAGAGTTGTTTGTAGACAAGTCTTTCCGTAGTAAGAACTCTTAAATCTCAAGAATGTAAAAAAGCAGCTTAAAGACTGCTTTATTGAATTTTTATAATTATTATAATTAAGATGTGTTATATTAAACAAAGACCCAGATAGGACAAAATGCTATAATAGTAAGCATATAAAAAATGTGTCATTGGTCATTTGGAGACCCTGTTTATTTTGTAATTAACATTCCACTCTGATTTTATTTACGTGTTAATCATAAGTGAACTGGAAGCAAATGTCCAAACAGAATGGAACAGGCTGTGTCGGGCCTCCAGTGATCATTTTTATAAATGGCATGGTTTGCCTCAAAATGAAATTTATGCATTTTCATGTTTATACATTTGAAAAAATAATTGTGCATCCTCTTCTTGTGGATTACCGGGCACTTGGAAGAGAAAAGTGATTAATATAACACGTCCGGGCCAAAGAATCTACAAATGTATCTTTCTATGAGCTTATGAGTGCATGTGAGAAAGGAAGATTCCCTACTGCTGAGCAATGTCAGTGCTCTTGCATAACCCCCTTATCCTCACTGTGCGAAGACTTGGCTGTTAACGTCAAGCCCCCTGTTGTGCCCGTGACTTGGCTGGAACACCCCCCCAACCCCCCACCCCCCACCCCCACCCCCACCTGCTGTTCAATGAATGGCTGTTACATTCACCCCTTCTGCTGTTCCCCGAATAGCTCATACGTTCACTTCTGCCTTTTGAGGAATTTCACTTACATTCACCCCTTCTGGTGTACATTGGCATTGCTCATCCCCCCTTCCCCCCCGCTGGTGTATGGTGACTTGGCTCTTACCCCCCCACCCCCCCTGTGCGCCACCTGGCAGGCGAGTTTGGCGAGGTCTGCAGCGGGCGCCTGAAGTTGCCGGGGAAGCGGGAGATCTGCGTGGCCATCAAGACTCTGAAAGTGGGCTACACCGACCAGCAGAGGCGGGACTTCCTGAGCGAGGCCAGCATCATGGGCCAGTTCGACCACCCCAACGTCATCCGTCTGGAGGGCGTGGTCACCAAATGTGAGTTCGGGAGCCAGCCCCCACCCATCATCTGAAGTTACCTTGTCTTTCTTGTATACAATGTCTTCTTCCTCCTAGCGTGGATTTCCAATTGACATTCAGTTGCCTTTTTAAAACATACAGCGTACACCTGGTCACTGACGTAGTTTGGTGACCCGCTGGCTTTTAAAACGACAGTAAAAAGCGAAGAAATCTGGTATTATCGGCATTACTTTTGCTCCCGGGGAGTGCGGTCGTCCCTTAAATGATTGAAAATGCCCGCCTTTATTGTCCTTTGTCCCCAGCATTGTACTTCTGTAGTACTGTACTCAAGCAGGCCCAACCCGAGCTCTCTCGCTCTCTCTCTCAAGCCTTGGGCTGCCTCCTCGCTGGGATGTTATAGATGCAAAAGGCCGTTCTCCCCGCTAATGCCTGATGAAAGGGTCATTAATCATGATGTCGGCTCGGAGTTAATCTCGGGGTCTGCGGCACTATCTGCAGTGCACGTTTGCCCTTGAGTTTTCACAGCTCTTATTTTGTTTGGTTTTTTTTTCCTGGAGGAAATGAATACCTGATGGTTCGCTGGCATGCTAAAGTTTATTTTAGTAGGAGCCTGCTTCTTTGACATGACCGTGTGTGTGTGTGTGTGTGTGTGTGTGTGTGTGTGTGTGTGTGTGTGTGTGTGTGTGTGTATGCGCGCGCGTGTGTGTGTGTATGCATGTGCACTTGTATGTGCGAGTGTGCATGTGTATTTAAAATGCTGCGCTCTGTAGGTTTGTGTTCATGTGTTTGTATTTGTGCTGTAAAATGTGTGTGTGTGTGTGTCTGTGTTTTGTGAGTCTGTAGGTCATGTGCTCATTTAATGTGTGTGTGTAAGTGTGTGTCCGTCGTGGTGTGTGTGTGCGTGTGTACACATGTGCATGCGTGTGTGCTTCCATGTGTGTGTGTCCACAGGTGCGTGTGTGTGTGTGCAGCACATGGTGTGTGTGTGTGTGTCATGTGCAGTCATTGCGTGTGTTGTGCGTGGTGCGTGTCCACATGTGCGTGTGTGTGTCCACATGTGCGTGCGTGCGTGCGTGCTTGTGTGCGTGCGTGTGTCCACATGCGCGTGTGTGTGTGTGTGTGTGCAGTCACATTTGCGTGTGTGTGTGTCCACATGTGCGTGCGTGCGTGCGTGTGTGTGTCCACATGTGCGTGTGTGTTTCCGCGTGTGTCCACATGCGCGTGTGTATGCCGGTGCGCTGAGGGCGTGTCGGACCGCGGAGGGCAGATGAAAGATGTATAAGTGTAATGTATTGTGACAAACACCCAGCCCCACTTCCTGGAGATAAGCTCCGGCCCCGTCACTCAGCTGTCGGCGGTGGCGAGTGAAGGGTCTGGAGCCGCACAATCCTGATGGCTTATCCGCACTCAGACCTTTCAGCAGCCGAGCGGAGAGAGAGCGCAGGCGTGGAGATGAGACGAGAGAGCGGGCTGAGAGCCAGCTTTATCAGAGAGGGGCCTGTATGGATTCCTTGTATCTGAAAGCTTTGTGCGGAGTCAAAGGGTCTTCCGAGCGTGCATTACCAGGCATTATTCAACACAACACCCACCTTCGCCGAGGGCAGATCATATTTTCTCTTTATGGTTTTTTATCTCCTGTCAGCCCCGTACTCGAGTGCGCTCGTGCAGTCGGTTTACATTAATAAATCTCACAACCTTAGTAATTGATTTTTTTTTTTTTTTTTTTTTTTTTTGAAATATCATAAACAGGTTTTGTTCCCTCTCCCTCCCGTGTTTGCTGGCTTTCCGGCAGGACTTATTGATAATGTTAAACACGCGGCGTGTAAGCAAACACAAAGGCGATGCTAATGAGGGAGAGAGCGGCGCTGTCATTTTTACCGTCCCCAGAGGTAATCATTACAAAAGGCTGGCTGCGGCAGCGGCGCTTTCGCTCGCGGGCGCAGTAAACCGACACGCTCATTTGCATAATGTAGCCGCTGCCGGGAAATTAAAACGATCATTTCAATCTGCAGCGCCGGCGCGCGGGCCCCGCCGGCGAGCGGGCCCCGCCGCGCCGCATTGTGCGGCTCTTAGCGGGCTGACCCGTTCCAAACAGGCCGGGTCAGCGTCGCCATGGAGCCGGCCTGATTGACAGGTTACTTAGGAATTCGCCCGCCTCGGCGGTTGCAATGGACGCGTTCAATAAACAAAACACTTGCATGCAAATGAGGGGGTGGGAGGGGTCAGAGGGCAAGAGTTTTCCAGACTCGATTGGGAGCTGTCGTTCAGGCAAGTTCAGGGTCGCCCGAAGAACAGGCAGAAGGGACGGCTGTGTGTAATTGCGCTCTTCCCAAGAGAGCTGCCTTTTTTGAAGTGTTTACTTTGTGCCCGCTGAGGTGTTGTCGTTCTGTTAATAAGTTAATAGGGTGCTCGGTTGGGCGCTGAAGTTCAACAGCTTTCTGAAGCTGCGATCCTGGCCGATGGAACAGTGTGTTGAGAGAGAAAGTTTCTGTTTTGTAAAAAACTTGCAGGAGTTCTTCAGCGAATAAGTCAAAAGAGAAAGCAAATAACATACAAGGGTGTGGAGGTTTGGTTCCTTTAATACGATCAGAGCAGAAGCCCCAGAGGAACAATATGGTGGCGAATAGCCTCTATCGTGCACACATTTCTCTCTACCATCAGCTGAAGCATGTGTTAAACATCAGCTTTTGAGAAGCCATGAGAGAGAAAAAAACTGAAGACCTCACGGTTTCTAGTTGAAATTATAAGCGGGGAATGGCTAAATAGTAACACCTTGCAGCAGAATAATTAACCTTCATTTGTAAATCAGTAAAAACCCAGATTTATGTAAGCAAAGTAGGTTAAGCTTTGGCTGTGTAATTTACCCAACGCTAAGGTGCAGAAAGGAAGTGAGCAGATAACTGAGCAGTAATTGTTTTATAAGTCATTTCATTTTTATCCTGCAGGTAAGCCTGTGATGATAATCACCGAATACATGGAGAACGGCTCCCTGGACGCCTTCCTCAGGGTAGGTTGTGCATCACCACGGCAACAAGCCGCTCCGACAGCGAACAGCTTGTCAGTCGCAGGTGTGGGGA
This sequence comes from Anguilla rostrata, assembly GCF_018555375.3. NCBI lineage: Eukaryota > Metazoa > Chordata > Actinopteri > Anguilliformes > Anguillidae > Anguilla > Anguilla rostrata. The sequence continues at coordinate 9,699,749 of NC_057938.1, forward strand.
CGGCGCCGCAGCCATCCGTTATATTATGCGCGCTGCGCTCATCTGAAACGCCATTGGTCCAGTCGTTTTGAGCCGCACTGCAAGGCAGTGAGGTCATGTCTCTCGCCGTTAATGATTGTGTTATGAGATCATGAATTACTGTCACCGTTTTATGGATTACGGTAGTCCCCCTCATGACTGTGTGTAGTGAATTTAAGATTAAATTCACACTGCTGTCCTAGACCTCTCTATTTCAAACTGATAGCAATGACCTGGCCTTTGCTGAGTCATAACTGTAGTTAACTAGTGCAAACGGAAAATGTCTAAGTTTACTCGCATGAACAAAATGAGCTTGCACTAGTGTGGAGGGAATTTCCCCTAGATTCAATCAAACGCATTTAGCTTGTTTAAGGGGACATACAATTCAATCAAACCAGACTGTGTTGGATTTAATAAAATTAACCTTAAGGTTCTTGGTAAGACTGGAAAAAATCCAACAAACAGGAAAAAGGTTCTGCCCGTTTAGAGGTGGGAGCTTCTTTTAAAAAGCAAGTGAATTTACTGTACCCTTTGCAAATAATCTGTTTGCCTGTCTCCAACTTCAAAATCCTCACTGTTCTGACACATTCAATAAATAAAATATAATCAAAGAATAAATTATTTAGTGAATAGAGGAATATCATCACACACAATTCATGCAATGTTTTTATACCGTTTATAAAAAAAGTGGCAATGAAATCCAGACACAAGCCTTTGTCTTTAAGCCATGGTAGATTAACACATTCAGCTATATTTGCTAACACAAGTGGAGCTGTCTTTATATAAAACCAATAAAAAATTAAACAAAATAATGAAATCCTTAATTGCTTTATTACATTACCAGAGCAATAGAAAGTAATTATGAAGCAGCAATAGCCTGTTTTCCACCATTTTGCAGTGTTCCTGTCCCACGGAGAACATCAGACTGAATTTAACATACATAGAAATGTGCCACCCAAACAGAGCTTTTAGCACGAAAAAGGGTGGTTTGCCAATCAGTGAGTGTTAATCATTCTATGAAGACAAATTTTCATTGGCTTGAAGCTCTTACTTACCGCCACTGTAATAAGGACCTCCTATTGAGATGAGAGAAAAGAGAAAGAAAAAGAGAGAAACCGCATGTGCCCATAAATGGTCTAAGTACATCTGAATGAATCATTTGTCTGTTTATGGCTGGACAAATGAACAAAGTCAAGCGTTATTGAGAGTGTGCTTAATGGATAGCATGACTAACTGCTAAAGAATGAATAAAATTAAGCGCTCGTTGAATTACTTCACTTTTAAAAGTTATCTCGGAAGCAATCCAGGAATAGCTGTTGAGTGAAAATGTTATGTTCATAAGCTGGGCATGAATATTTTAGTATAGTGAAGTGGGTGTCCAGAACACCAGGCTCCCAAACATGAGTTGGCAGCTTGACTTTACCACCGTCGCTCAACCCCTCTCTCTCTCTCTCTCTCTCTCTCTTTCTCACCCGCCGTTTGCAGAAGAACGACGGGCGCTTCACGGTGATCCAGCTGGTGGGCATGCTGAGGGGCATCGCCTCGGGCATGAAGTACCTCTCCGACATGAGCTACGTGCACCGGGACCTGGCCGCCAGGAACATCCTGGTCAACAGCAACCTGGTGTGCAAGGTGTCTGACTTCGGGATGTCCCGGGTGCTGGAGGACGACCCTGAGGCCACCTACACCACCAGGGTGAGACCCAAATCCCGCTTCTGTGACTAAGAGGGTCGTTGAGGGTGGTAGGTTTGAGCGGTATCTGGGTTGAGCGATTAACACACACGCAATAGATCAAAGTCGGTGTGAAGGGTGTGTGTGTGTGTGTGTGTTTGTGCTTTGAAAGGATGTAACAGGATGTAACACCTGTCAATTGCAGGGGGGTAAGATCCCCATCAGGTGGACCCCCCCAGAGGCCATCGCCTACAGGAAGTTCACCTCCGCCTCTGACGTCTGGAGCTACGGGATCGTCATGTGGGAGGTGATGTCGTATGGAGAGCGGCCGTACTGGGACATGAGCAACCAGGATGTGAGTGTTCACTCTGTTTTAACCCCTCTCTATCAGCGTTACTCATTAACATGGCAAAATGCGATGTTTGGTCTGTGCAATTCTCAATGAAAGCACGGATGGGGAAAAGACAGAGCGCGTTCGGTACTGTTTGCCCGAAACTGGTCACGCGGTTTATAATTAATGTCGAACTAAGACATTTGGGTACAGAAGGACGCGCCCCTGAGCCATCACCTCTGCCCTCCCCCCTGCACTCACAGGTGATCAAGGCCATTGAGGAGGGGTACCGGCTGCCCCCGCCCATGGACTGCCCCGTGGCCCTGCACCAGCTCATGCTGGACTGCTGGCAGAGGGAGCGCGGCGAGAGGCCCAAGTTCAGCCAGATCGTCAACATGCTGGACAAGCTGATCCGCAACCCGGGGAGCCTGAAGAGAACGGGAGGGGAGACCAGCCGGTAGGGCCCTGTCTCTCACACACACACACACACACACACACACACACACACACACACACACACACACACACACACACACATACACTCACACTCACATATTGATTTACCCTCGCTCACAAATACACATGTATACGTACATGCAATCATTCGCACATGCTTGTAAATGCACACGCATACACATGTACACTCACACACACTCTCATTTATACATTCACTCACGCAGACTTATACACACACATACATGCATGCACATGTACACTCACACACTCACTTGCACGCACGCATGCGCGGACGCACACAAATAAAAACTGCGCAATGATGGTGTAAAGTAAAACTGGCTGGACCTCCTCCTAACCGTCCCGAACCCCTCCTGCTGTCCCCAGACCCAACACCACCCTGCTGGACCCCAGCAGCCCCGAGTTCCCCTCCTGCCTGGGCTCCGTTGGCGGGTGGCTGCAGGCCATCCACATGGAGGGCTACCAGGACAACTTCGCCGCCGCCGGCTACACCACCCTGGGGGCCGTGGTGCACATGACCCAGGAGTGAGTGCCCCGGTCTGGTCTTGTTCGGACACGTCTGTTGGTGTCCTACACGGTTAGGTCGCGTAGATTTTTTTTTTCCGTTGCCGTGGAGGAGGCGTCGGATTTGTTTATTCGGGAAAGGGCGGGGTGGATGTCGTCGAGTCAAGAGGGCTTATGGAATCTGAATGATTCACTGTCGGGTTTTCAGTCTGGAAAAAATAGCAAACTTATTTCAGGGAAAGGGAGGTGAACACATCTTTATGTATGTACACACACATGCGCACGCACGCATGCACGCACATACACACATTTAAAGATCAAAAGATGAAAATGCAATGGTTCATAAAGAAAACTAGTTTGATTTGTTCCAGCCACAGACATAGTTTGGTTGTGTAAGTACACACATTTCTTTACTCATCATTGCTGTTTTCTTTTACTTGAATCTTACAGGGATGTGGCCAGAATAGGAATCTCCTCAGCAGTGCACCAGGACCAAATCCTGAACAGCATCCAGGGAATGCTGTCCCAAATGCAACAGATACAAGACAGGATGGTTCCAGTCTGAGCCCCGTGAACCATGTACATGAAACAATGGAACTATTTACCTCATCCATGCACTTTAAATGAATAAAATAAATTAAAAAAAGATTTAAAAAAGAAAAAAAAGGGAGGGAAGGAAAGGGGGAAAAGCAGCACTTTGATATTCTTTCATTCCTTACTACTTAGACTTTTGGGATAGATCTGCGGTTCTGCTGTGGAATGAAAGTCTGTCTGGAAAGCCACACTCGCCCATAGCATTTCAGTGGAATTGGACACGTTTTCCCTGGATAATTCACCCGGACATTGTCTTTATTTCTATCTTTGTGCCAGCATAAATCGATCTTTGTAAATTGTGCCATATATAATAGACTCTTTCAGCCGAGCCAGATAACTTTACGATCACAGTAAACGAAGCAGTTTTTTTCTTTTTGTTTTTTTGGTGTTGTGATTGTTGCTTCCCTTGTGTATGTTTTGAGCTGCAACAAAGCATATACCCTCAGGACTAACTGGACACATTTTTAATGATAAACTCTGAACGCTCCCACCTTTTCCACCTGGTAACTGGAATGTCTCATCACAACCCCGGAATCTGCCCGAGAGTTCTGACCTGATTGGACATTTTTATGGAGCTTTTTGGAACATGGAGGATGGTGGCAGCAGAACTCTGGTCACTCTTTCTCTCCGTCTCTGTTCACCTGTCTCTGGAATCCCTTCTGAATTTTCACAACACGGTGGTTTTTATTGGTTGAGAAACAAAAGATGCCTTATTCATGGAAGACCCATCATTGTTGAGTTCATCATTGTATAAAGTAAGTAATAATTAAGCTTGTCTGTGTGTGTGTGTGTGTGTGTGTGTGTGTGTGTGCATGCACGCTGGGGGACATGCTTATATGCATGCATGGAATTTTGTCTGTCTCAGCCAGTTTGAATCTGATTAGCATATGCAAATTCAAAAAAACTTTTAAGTTTCAGATAAAATGTGCTTTGGTGGATGACTGCAGAGTAGGTATTTTTAGCATAGCTTTAAAATCAGCCATTGGAAATGAACACAAATGCATATCAAATTCAGCAAGAACCTTTTAAGCAAATCCCAAGATTTGAGGTAATGCAAAAAAATGTAGGAAAAAAACTCTAAGCTTAGTAACTAATAAAATTGTTTGAAGTCGGGAATTAGAGTAACAAAAATGTAATAAAATGTCTGATATCAGATTTATCAGACTTCTACAAGCTGTGAATTTCCTGTGGGTATCGGCGGTGGTCGCATCATGAACATCAACAAACCATCATAGCTGAAATGTTTGTTTGCGTAAATGCCATACAATGTTCCTTCCTGCAATTTTCAGCTATTTGTACAAACAGCTTGATTCTGGGAATTGTTTTCATCAGAGATCCATAAGGCTTGTTGAGATGGGCAGATTTGACAAAAGGCTGGCTAGTGAGCTTATCCTTGTTACATTGCAACTTGTGTAGCATACATCCCTTGGAATTTTAATAAAGAAAGATTGAGTTGAGTTTTTTCTAACTATACAATGGTTAATCTCAACAAGCTGGATACTGTGGAGTGATCAGCTATTCAGAGGTTCTGCAAATGACACTGGTAGGAATAGCACGCTATAAGAACTTTATCATCCCAGCAGCTGAACAAAGAAAAGCCTCCTAAGACCCTTAAGAGTATGATGCATCTCTTTATCTTGATAGTGTGAGCAGGAGAGGCATTATTCTGATTGATCCCGCTCATCCGTTCTTGTTTTTCCCTCCCCAGTGTCCGAACCAATGACTGGAGCCCGTTAGCATCAAAACCTCGATCTCACCGGCTGTTCTCGAAACACAAGGCAAACTCCACAATGACTGGAAGTGAAGCCTCCATCTTCATCCTCTGGATACTGCTTGCTTCTCCAATTCCAAACTGTTCCAACGATTTCCCATGATGCCACAGGTCCACGTAGAATGTAGAGAAGAAAGAAATGTATCATTTTCAGGTTCACAGCTTGCCAGAACCTATTCCTATGTATATGTAAACACAGATTCTGCAGATTTGGGGGTTTTTTTTGTACTTTTTTTTTTTTGCTTAATTTTTATTATGTTTACATAAAACAGAAGTGGTGTGTGTGTGTGTGTTTGTTTGTGTGCGCGCGCATCTTGTGAACACAGTCATGCTCTCTTTTTCCATTGTGGATTACGTTGAAGAAAAAAATCTAAAAAGATGAAAAAAGAACTTGGATTGATTATTCATTTAAAAAACAACAACACGGTACGTTGCTCCATATCCTTTGATGCATCCAGGAAAGACATCATAGATGCAATGAAATCACTATGTGAAGAAAATGAAATGGATGTGCTTTTTGCTCCCACTATGAAGGAAAGACCCTGGGAAATTGTGTTCATAGCAATGTAGTCTCTCCGCAGGGGTAGGAATTAGTGACAGTCCCCACACTTTGCCCAACCCCCACCCCCCAACATAACATTTGCCCTTTGCAGTGGCACCAATGGTCCACAGGAAAGAAATGTGGCGTAATGGAGAAAAAAGACATTAGAGATTTTGTGAGGCAAAACGTTAGCCGTCAGTGACACGCATTTTTGTAGTTCCCATACTATTTATCATGTGTGACCAAGAAGCAGAAGAAACAATAGGGAAGTATACTGTATAGGTTATGGGTTGTCACTTCAAGAACTGATCTGCAGTCATTTTGACTGGTGAACCTTATGTGACTTTTGGTCATTTGGTACTAAGACCATGGACCATATTTGGGCATAAACACATCTTTTTAGGTCAGCTGTGAAACACAGCCCAGCTATAGGGGTTTAAAATAAAAGACATTGAACCACTTTTTGAGTTCCAAGACAAAGAAGAATGAATTAAAGTTGGGCACATATGTACATTAAGGTATATTAGTTTAAAGTACAGTATATGCAGGAATGCTTTGGGGAAATATTGTGCTACATGTTTGTCATCTGATTATCTTATCTATTTTTTTTGTTTTTGTTTTTATCTTATTTTCATCAAATGCTGGTCAAGACAGTTTATTTAAGGTATGCATTTGTTTTTGTTATACATTTAATGGTCTCGTGCCAGTTCAATGTTCAGTTGAGTTTTATTTAGCTTTCAACTTGATTTTAACCTGCATGTACTGTCAGAGCAGAGAGGTGTGTTTTGTACAATGCATTTCAATTGAATTTTATCATATGAAAAAGTTTAACTAAAACAAGATTTTATTTTGTTGTGTGAATCCAGGTGCCATATGACCCACTCATGTAGATTAACATTGTTTTGCATTTCTAACCTTACTGTTGATTTTTTTTTTCTCATGAATTTAGGTACATTGTAAATTATGTCATTTATTTATGGTCTTTTATATCTAGTTTGTAAATTGTAAAATAGCAAAATGAGGAAAAATAAAGGTCTGCCAAGTGTGTTCTTATTCATGCAAAAATATTAAATGTATCAGATCCTACTTGCGTCCACATGAGGGTTTCAAAACACTGTAGGAAAGGGAAGACATCTTTATACTTTATACTTTCCAAATACACAAACTCACAAGGGTATATTGGAAAGGGTTTCAGTAGCTGCGGGGATGTCCTCTGACATCTGTCGAGGTACGACCTTGACATCATTCCTTTTATCATAGCTGTAATACTTTATTGTGGAAATGTAGTCTTTATCCTTGTGGGAGACTGGTGTTTCCAAAGGCACACATGAATGTATTCCAAATTTCAAGTAAGTACGACATGCCTTATGTAACCAGAAATGTTTCTGAATGTACAGACAGTTCATCAGTTTTGCAAAATAAACTTTAAAAATGATGTAACAGAATAAAAAATTTAAAAATAAGATGAATTATGCATAGGCATGAAATATTTAAATGGTTAAACATTCATGAAATATTTTAAATATTTTTCTATTCATTAAATATTTATTAAATGTTTGAAACATTTAGTAAATGTTGAAAAACTAATAGTAACTCAAGCTTGAGTGTTTCAGTTTCTCAGATATATTGATACATAATTTTGGCGCATAGTAAAAAATAATTTAAATATTAAAATGGTAAATAAAAAAATCATTTCAAATCTTTGAAGACTATATTTGGAAAGAGTAGTCTTCTGTAATGTGAAGCAAATGCATGCTCAAAATCAATGTGTTTTATATTGAATTTGAAATTATAGACTAAGGGCTGATCAGCCCAGAGTCTGAAGGGTTGCAGTCTTTACTGGGCTAAACCCTGTCCCTGGAGGATTGCAATTTAGTAAGGTTTCTTACGTTTCCCAGAATGGTTTTGATTGCAACGGAAGAGGGGGGGGGGAGGGGTTGGTGTTTTAGTGGATTCCTCTCTCTCTCACTCTCTCTGCCTTTCTGCCTCTCTCTCTCTCTCTGCCTCTTGCTCTCTCTGCCCCTCTCTCTCTTTCTTTCCATCCCAAAAGTCTTAAAGAGTCTTCCATCCCTCCCAAAGTCTGGAACACGGTCTATCCGCGACCATTACCTCATGCGTCTTCAAAGTTTGCTTTGACAGCGTTCTCCATCCTTTTCAGTCCCATTTTCCCCGCTCCTTGCTGGCGCGCGCTCCCCTAACCCCCGCCATGTCCTGCGCTTCACCCGCACCATCTCACGTCGGGTTTACATCTGCGCTCAATTCAGCCCGCGCCTGGCTCCAATTCCTGCGCTTTCAGCGGGGAGCGTAAACACACGTGGTGTTTGAAGGGCGGACATGCCTCTGGGGCCGGGATTGTGTTCAATGCGAGTTGCATACTCCCCCCAACCCCCCCCGACCGAATGCCGCTGCTACCCCTTCCCCCGACGCGCGCTCTTTCATCCAGCGTTTGTGTAAACCTCAGCGTTGATTGTGAGTAAACGACGCTTGGCAGGGAGACCCGATATGTGGAAATAGTGCCTCGAAGAACAATCCGGCAATCACGCGGAATGTGTGCTTGTTGCGGCGCGGAAACCGCGGCTCTAGGACTCGCCCCGTCAGCTTTCCGTCCTAGATGACGGGCCGCTTTTAGGGCCGAACGCTGCCGTTTTGGCACCGACGCCGTACGTGCACTTAATCAGCAAACATCTGTTTCCCGCAGTCGTACCAACAATGATAAGTGCTGATTGCCCAGGTCTTTGAAGTTTAAGCGGGGTAAAGGTAATTTTAGAAGTACAGTTAATTTCGCCTCAGCCGCGAGATGCTTTATTCTGACAATCACGTTATCAAGGAATGCATAAATTAAAAATCAACAGGAGATTATTGTGTACGAATGTTGGTGCCTATCAGCTCTGTAGAGGCATTGGTATGATTACACAAGAACACCACGTGCAGCAGCTCTGTCTCGTGAGACCAGACATTTTTGGTGTTTTGTTTTTTTTTTTGTAGATAAGGAGTTTTCTAGAAGTTTCTTGAATTCACAATCCATGAAAGGCCATGAAACTAAAGCTCCATCATGAATATTTAGATTAAGGCATATGTCTCTAATTGCAGAGGAAGTTGCCTTGTTCCTGTTTGTTTAAGAGAAGGTTGCAGTGATACAGTTGGATGTACACAGTCCTAGATCCCTACATAAAAACTGCTTCAAGCTGTAGGGAAGTCTGCAAACTGCAAAACCAGCAAAAACTTTCATGTTTCAAAGGATGGGGGAAGGTGGCCAACAATTCTGTTCTACCTCCAGGACATTGCAGATCTCTTACTTTTGCAGAGTCCTTTACTTTCTTTGTAGACACACTTGGGGTTCTGTAGCAGTCATTAGGGGAGAGGTGGACCATTTTTAAAAAGACAGCTAACATACTGCACGCCTCAGCCATAATAATCCAGTCATCAATGAAAAGCAACACATCATATTATTATGGTATAATTACAGTACACCTCACCTCACAAAACAAAATATACTCATTTTAAATTAGTGGTGAGCTCTTCCCCGCCAGTTTGACCTCTCTGTCTGTAAGCTTGCTAATAGGTTTATTTTCTTTGAATATGAATACCATCTCCAAAAGGAGTGGTCCTAGGTACAGGATAAAATAGTAAAGATTTCTGCAACTAAGTTCCAGAGTAACATGACCACTCCTGGAATACACTGTGAGAGCACATACCCGGTTTTTAATCAGAAGTTCTTGTTTTGAGACAACAGTAGTCAAATGACCGCTGTGTACAAATTTAAAATACATTAAAAACTATTTACATTCCATCAATAAATGATTGCTATACTGTAACAAATTGTTGAACACATAAAATAACACCACAATACTGGGCCATTATGAAAAGATATTTTACTTTTCTGGATTCAGAGAAACCAACAACAGAGAACAAATTGACACAAAATGAAACTCGGACAAGCAGTGGGTGAGTGATTGCGAAAGAAGGATAGTCATGAATTGGCAGGAATGAAATAGCGTTAAGAGAGGTCTCAGGATTCCAAACTCCACTGTGTTCCTCCACTCAGACTTGGCTAACTGACAATAGATGTTTCTTTTCTGCCCGTATGTGACATGGACTTTATTTTTTCCAGCCCGTTTTGCCCTTGATGGAAATTAAAAGAGTGCTTTGGGCAAAATAATGTGGCTGTTTATATACCAGTGACATTTTTTTTGATATGCCCATCTATCACATTTCCAACTGAAAGAGAGAGAGAGGCCCAATGTGCAAAATGGGGGTGTTTACATAAGCCAGCGTTGGGGATCTGGCTGAGCTACAGGCCTCCCTTGGCTTAATCATCCACCCATATCCAAAGCTTTTTCTCGGTCTCTCTAAGATAATTGATATTAGCTCTGTTGACGACCCCATTGTGGAATAATGTTACAGGAAAAGGCCACTGCATGAAGGGCTGGCTGCAGGGTCTAGATTCTCCAAGCGTCTGAGCTTGGAAGGGACTCAACAGCAACTCCCAGGGCTGACATTGTGTGATTGCATGTGTGTATATGTTTTTGTGTAATTACCTAGAGCTTAGTGTTCCAGAATAATGCAAATGTCATGAGAACTGTTATATGAAAGCCTGATTTAATCAAACCCCTGTGGTTTGCTCTCTGGTTTGTTCGCTTTGCTCTTACAAGTTACAAAAGGATCTTTTAAAAAAAGATTCTCTCATTCTTTTCTCCCCAGCTTTGCCGTTGACACTATGTCACCTGGGCTCACAGAACAAGCCTTGCTGGTAAAGCACATTCACTGTACTGACACACTCACCTCTGAGTCAGCCACTCTAGGAAAGCTAGCAATGATGTAGCTCTCTACTGCCCGCTGGTTAGCCTGTGGGTGCTTTGGCATATGGGAGGAACTACTGCAGTTATGACCAAAGGAACCAAAGGAACTCCAGTCAAACTAAAACAAACGCTTTTCTTGGTGGGATGAAATCAATTGTGCCCTTCTGCTGTGGACTCCTGGTCATAGTTGGTTCATGATTCTTAACCCTGCAGCCATAGGATCCAGCATCCAAGCACAGTGGGCACCTTTACCAGCTGAGCTATTCCACAGCCTTGGTTATATTAAATAAATAAATACACATTAATGATCAAATTTGAGTTTGAATTGAATGAAGGGCTGTGCTTTTGAATTGATGGTTAAATTGAATGTGTTTTCACATATGTTACCATAACTGAGCTCCACCATTTGTATTCAGAATGCAGATGCCTGGGTTATTGATGCATATATATTATTTCTGACTGCACATGTAATTAGGGTGAATGTAATGACAAATACTATTAAATGATAAATGAATTATGTTCAGTTGCATCCCACCTATGGAACAGAAGATTTTTCAAAATGTAAAATGCACTGTACACTGATTGCTTTCAGGGTGACGGTCTGGAATTGTATTGAAAATTCCCTCTATTGCTTGATTGCCCTCAGGGTTAATAAATGATTGCTGTTGTCTGGTCAAAATGAGGGAAAAGAAATCATTTCTGTGACTACCTATGGTAAGTGCTCTGTGGCTGGCTCCATGCTAACATGGCAGTGTTGTTGTGTGTACCTCAATGAATATGATAACTTCCTTTTTATGCCCTGATTGTGCATTTGGTAAGATAAATTCTATTGTTTTCATATCCCAGGAAGGATGCACAACTGTTCAATTTTCCACATAGCAGATACAATAGTTTGGCTAATTTGCTGTAGATTTTTTAATACTATTGAAAATATATAGAAAGAACTGCACACCGATCTAGACAATGAGTACATTAAGCTAGCAGCATTGCTAACAGCGCACAAATCATGATTTATAAAAAGGTTTATTATCTAGTTTTTCGCAAGTTAATATTGTGGGAATTCTGCAGTTCTAATCCTGAGAGTTGCCTTTGTATATTTGTACATCATTAACCAATGTGAAATCCTCAGTCATTTTGCCCCAGTCAAACCGAGCAGCTAGAATTCAAACGCCATATGTGAAAGCACTCTTTACTCCGCTGACAAGTAACGTGGTGAAAATGACCTTTTTTTTAAAAAAAGGGAAAGTGAGGGACGGAGCCCGTTCCCGGTGTTAACTGTCCTCTCGCTTATTTTCACTGAAGTGCAAATTCCTGATCCGGCCACTTCCCCCTCTCATCAGCGCGTAATTTAGCTGGCCAGTGTTCCGGAACACATCTGACAGTAATTCACACTGCAGAGAGGCCAGAGGGAACACCGAGGACAGAGGAGGGAAAGCCGCTCGGTGGCCAAGAGCAACACGGGCTCCGCAAAGAAACACAACAATCAGCAGCTGTGATGTCAGTAACGCCTGACATCGACTCGGCGCGGAAATTTTCAGCGAGCGGCATTATATATCGTAAACAATTGAAATGATTATTATTTTGTGTGAAAGCCCATTTGCCAGAGACCAAAAAAAAGTGTATTACTGGAGACCATTAGACAGAGCTCAGAACTGCTCCACAGCAACCCCATTTTTAGAAACATTCTACAGGACAGAGCAATTTACCACAGGATTATAGCAATTTACTACTGTGCCATGCTACTGCCAGTTTAGGCCAGTTATTTCAGTTGTCATACAATATATTGCTGAAATTGATTGTCTGTAAAACTGAGAAAACAACATGTTGAAGGTAAATGCTGTGAGATTTAACAATCATTCTCTTTTAGGCCTTATTATTCTCTCTACTGTAGTTTGTGTAAGTGCATGTGCTTGTGTGTGGGCATGTGTGTGTATTGTGTGTGTGTATATTCTGTGTGAGTGTGTGTGTGTATTGTGTGCGTGTGTGTGTGTGTGTGTGTGTGTATACATTCTGTGTGTGTGTATGTGCCTGCATGTGCATAAGGAAAGGACCAACTGCAAACGCAGGGGTGCAAAGGTTGTTACCCGTGAGGCTGAGGTTTCACCCCTGTGATGGATTATTATACTGGGTCACTGGTTCCTTCTAACTATAAGTGAAGTGGGAGAGATTCATTGCAGTCCTCCCTCTGTTTCCACTGGCCTGACTTGGGTCAACCACACCTGAGGCAAGCTGGAGGTCTGTTTACCACAAGTGGGCCTGGATTTATCCTATGTTGGTTAACCCCAGATACCAGAGTAGGGTCACCCAAGGCCCTGGTGAGACAGGTGGAATTACGCATTTTTATTCCGTAAAATATAGATGGAAAGACTCTTGAATGACTCTTGAATAAGTCCATACTCTTTCATACAGAGTGGCAGCATAGTCTTGTTTCCATATTAGGCATAATTCACACTACATAAAGTAACATTTTAACTCCCATGCAATACACCATAACTGCAAACTTGTTCACCGCAATAATTTAAAAAAACTCCTTGCTCCATAACAGAAGTAGTACATGAACAAACATCAGCACCTCATATTCTATCACAAGACAGCAAGACAATGCATAAATCAGTCATCCGTTTAATTACAAACAAGCACTTTTTCTGGAAGGGCAACAGTGAATAGATTCAACTGCATATAAAAGATAGAATACTAACAATATAACATCCATGGCTTTTCCTTTGTTTTTTTATTCTATTTGTTATATTTTGAATAATTGTTGGGTGTAAAAATTATCATAATTTATTAAATCATAAGATAACAACCTGACAAATCAGAATGTAAAATTTGTTGGACATTCTAAAATTCCAGGAGGCTGCCCTGATTTGTTAGGTTTTCATCTTATGATGGGATCACATGAGTATGTGTACAAGTAAGGCATAAAAATGGAATAATTTAATTTATCATATAATATATCATATAACTTACCATAATGCTTCCATTCCATGTCTCCACGCCATGTGAACTCTAGTCTTGCCCTTGTTTGTATGGCTTAATGTAATGTTCTATGAAATTATTATCAAGTTGCCGATTGAGTCTGCACTTTTTGGACTTGCTATATCCCCTAAGACTATTATTTCCCCCTATAGGGAATTGCTGCACTTGCCGAATGGCAGTAAAGTGAATCTCTGATTTAACGCATTAATTAATACCAAGCTCTACAGATGGATTGGAGCTTTGAAGCTGAAGAATACAAGCTGGTGCTCTTCCTTAGAGGAAGATTTCCCAGGGAGTTTCTCCCCTTCCATTAACTGGCATTATTCTGGATTCGTAGTCCATTTCAGACCTGAAAACGCTTCTGTCTCATTATTTTTAATGATTTGAAACAGCGTAGGTTGAATATAGCTTCATTTGGGACCAGGAAAAAAAACAGCCCACATTCTACATACCAACTATATAGGTTCCTGTTCCCTTATGCCGTGTCCTAAAGAAACACAAGCCTCAATTTTCTATCCACCTTGATTTAATTTTCCTCAATTAGTTACGCAGGTACTGCGTTTCCCCTTCCAGAAAACACAAAAGAAGAGTCAGTGCGTAGGCTCTGTAATTAATACGAAGTATAAAAATATCTCATTTAAAGAGACAGTTGGTGTAACACCCCCTCTAAATCTTGGTGTTCTGGAGACTTTTACTGGGGCATACATGTCAGGTTCTCACAGTGCGTAGGGAAGAAAGTCAAGCACTGCCAGCCGTAATGAAATACTATCCACGGGCTTATCTGACCTTGGAAGAAAGAGAGTTTTGGAGAAGAGATGAAAAAGGAAGTGATAAAGAGGGGTTATTGGTAACAGCAGAGCGTAATAACAATGCTGCATATCTCTGAGTCATGGTCCAGCCAAGTCTCTGACCTTGGCTGTAAACAGACATTGGTCAGTCGTTTCTGAGCATTCTGCACAGGCCAAGAGCAAGGGTTTGAGGCCAAGGGAATGTGAGTATGAGTGCGTGTGTATACGATACAGGGACACACACACAGTAGTGCTTCTGTAGTCTCATTTTTAAAAAAGGGTATTTCCATTTTGAAGCTAGCAACCTTACTTTTAATTGAATAATCGTTGCCAGCCACATTAAAACCCATTAGAACATTCTTTTTTTAAATGATACGTGCCCTTTTCAATGATTCGCTATCTTTGGCTTCTTTGTGAATGGTCTCTCCTTGCTATCCATCCTTCTTTATATTAATAAACCTTTTTCACATCGCAATATCTAGTGCTAAGACATTCTCCTTCGTCTAACTTGAATAGTATGTCAAGTTATATCAATAGAAAATGTGACTTGTTTCCATTGAATACTCACCCTTTGTATCAGTGATAATGAAGTCTCATTCGGAGTAATGGCATATGCAACACGCAGTTCATACCCCTACAGTTGAAGAGTCAGCCCATAATTCAGAGGGTTGAGAGTCCACATGTCACTGAACATGTTTACTTCCTGAGAATCTCTGAGTTCATCAGAACTGGAAAAGACCAGTTGTCTATGCACGATTGTATAATCCCTGCGCTTGCTCGAAGTCTCAAACCTTGCCGAACCATCGGAAATCAGAAAATCTTTCAAAGACTATTTGACTAAGCGGCGGCTTCCTGCTGTTGCCCAAGAGCTGAACTGTGATGCATGAGAGGCAATCAGAGAGGCTCACCCATAAGAGGGATCTGAGGACAGATCAGCAGGAGAGAGAGAACTGCCAAGAAATGCAAATGAGGGTGTGAGGAATATGTGAACTTGATATTTTATGATTCATCCTTTTTTCAAAATTATGTGAACTTGATATTTTGCATATTCATCGTTTTTTAAGTGCAGCCCGGTTTATGTAAATATATCCCAGCAGAAGTGGAATTTATTTTTTGACCCTCCTGAGGAGCAGAATGAATGTTTTCTTCACAGATAAATTATTTTCACAGATTAACCAATACCACTTAAAATTAATGCTACAAAAATGAAATGGCTATGTGTGCTCCACAATGACATATTACCTAATTCTAAGATTAAATAAGAAGGGATATCAAAAGGATAGCTTTAAATAATTTCAAGGCTATCCCAAAACTTTTCCTATTCTGTGCTAAATGGGATCAGAGGTCTAGACACAAGGGTCTTGTCCTCATCTTGAACTTTTGACTCATATGCACTTGCCATTTCATTTCTGTTTTTCACTTTTTACTGCTAAGCACATATTTCTTAATCCTTTATATAACCAGGGAAGCTCCATTGTGAACACACCCTGGGAGAAAGAGAGAACAGTTGCAAGTGGGGAGTCAGAGAGAACTAAAGCCCCTCGAGCAGTTGGTTGATTAAGGGCCTAGCTCAGGGGCCCGAAGGCAGAGTTTTTTTTTTTCTTGTAGGAAACCAAATTCATCTCTCCAGATACAGCATCCCTATATGCCCACCAGGGCAACACAACGGGGCCCACCAGGGAAACACAGGGCAAAAATCAGCAACTCCACAGTCGCCATTCAAACACCCTACCACTAGGCTATATCAGGCTTTCCCCATTAAACCATCAAACCACAATTGTAGAAGGTAGGATTGCTTACATGGAAAGTTACATAGGTTTTCTGCAGCCCCTTCTGTCAATTCGGGCAGAGGCAAGAAATGTCAGCTGAACAACTTCTACAGCCACACTAATTTCCGAATGGCACAGCTCAAGCATGTTAAGCATTCCCTAATGAAAGAAAGCAAGCAAGCATGAGAACAAGCAATGGCAATTAAGAGAAGAAAAAAACAGCCGAAACACGACGTTGCCCCATCCCTCTTGGATGAGAGGTTTTGTGGTTGGCACGACGATGCGGAATGTTCTGATTCCTGTCAAAGCTTCTCTGTCTTTGATAGTGATTTCTTTTCTTATTCCTACTACCACTTGCATTACATTGCATTGCCACAAGCCAATGCTGAAAATGGAACATAGAATCACATTGACCCAGAAATGTACTTTTCCGCCCACATCATCACACCCCATGCCTCCTACCCCCACCCCCAAACACACGCACACACATGCCTCAAACTCAGCTGAGCCAGTCACATCTCTTTCCAAAGGTTTAAAGGTGTCCAACAAAAGCCCAGGGCGAAGTAATGAACAGCCCACTCAGTGCGGGTGGCTAAAGGTAATCGGATTGTTTGTGATGCTGAATAATTCAGGGTTACGGTACCAGGCAAATCCAGCGCTGAGCCTGTATGCAGTAGCCTTTAATACAACAGAATAAAAAAAGTTCACACTGTATTAAACTTTTCCCACGCTTCCTTCCTGAACAGAAAGAATCCCACAAATAAAACAAGTCTGAAACTAAATCAGATTATTTCATTTATGGTGCCACATTTAACACCTGATTAGGGACTAAGCATTTTTAATTTTCTCAGTT
Organism: Anguilla rostrata; assembly: GCF_018555375.3. Classification (NCBI taxonomy): domain Eukaryota; kingdom Metazoa; phylum Chordata; class Actinopteri; order Anguilliformes; family Anguillidae; genus Anguilla; species Anguilla rostrata. The sequence goes on from NC_057938.1 coordinate 9,716,841, forward strand.
CATTGACTGCTAGGGCCTTAAGCTTAGAGTATGGTAGGGGGCATAGTTCAATAAATCAATGCCATGCCATATCGTCTTAGAAGAACTTGCCTGGAGAAGATGAAGAAGAAGAAAAAAAAAGAAGACGAAGAAGATGCACCCCTCACTCCATTCCCACGGTGGAAGGCCATGTTGATGGTTGAGTCAGTCACTGTAGCAGCCAGAGAGAGGACTGAAGTGGTAGTGTTCCAGAGCACACAGGCTTCGGTAAGAGAATTTTGGCATCGGCTGTCAAAGAAAACAAGGGCTGCTGGACCAGTCTATGTGTATACATTAAAACAGCATGGTTTGGAGCAACTAGGCGCCCAGTCACATTCCATGTAAATGCAGATCCAAGAGAACACATTAGGTCGGCCCCCTCAGCCCCTGTGGGAAAATGATTCATAAAACACAAATCCTTGAAGACACGAGCTCAACAGAGCCATGTGATGAGATGCAAAACTGACACACAAATATGTCTGCACATATGATGGTTCTCTGCTCATCCTTGATTGGTTAGAAGAAGAGACGGAAAGGAAGGAGAAGGCAAAAAATGAAAACTGTGCTGATTAGTCCATTGAAATCACCCTTGGCCTCAAGGATCACTTGGCAATATCATTTCAATGCAGGCTCCTCCTCGCCCTCTCCGCCCACTGCAGACCCTCTGATTAGGAAGCCAACTCTGAGTTGTGCTGATATCACACAACTCTTCCAGGGAGACAGCGGGAGGGATTCCTGACCTCCCGGACAGTGAACTGTAAACAAAGTGCTTTTCCTATGGAAGTCAAGTGCAATTGTCTTCCTGTTTCTTGTCAGTAGTGTTTTCCTTGGCACTAACTGCCCTGCCTGCCCCACCATTGGCCATTGAACGATAAGTCAGAGCTAAAGGAAAGCTTTTTATTTCCAGCTGACTTATAGCATTCTTGCCACGTGCAGCGACATAATGGTTGTCATGGTGAGAAAGGGTTTGGGTCCTCTTTATTGGAGGAAAAATAAATGAACCAATGTGAACAATATATATATATATATATTATATATATATATATATAATTTATTATTATATTTTTATTTTTTTTTTTTTTTAATTATGTGCATGCTAGACATCCCATAGACTTATATTTTGAGTTCCATCTGTGCATTCAATTGACATTTTGGGAAATTCAAATAGTCAACTTGCAAATTCACTTGTATAGGAAATACAGGGAAAAAATAAGAAATAAAGCTATAGTGAATTGCAGCATTTCCAGGTTGAATTAAATCGCACAACCAAAATAATGCTAATGCCATTTGGAAGGCTCTAGTTGAAAAAAGCAAAAAACTACATAAATTAATAAAAAAATAAATTACTAGCCCAATCTAGTGACAAAGGTGAAAGGTCTGGATTTAATCAACATTTGCCCATAATTGTATTCAAAACTAAATAAAAGTTTTTCATTTGTTAACAAACATAGCTTGCCAAATTTATCAATCATCCAAATTGGCTTGAAAATTGTGTTTGTTAAGAAACAAGGAACACTTGCACTTAATTGTGAGTCCACGGTAAAGACAAATGTTGACTGAATTAATGTCCAAGTCTTAGTCTCACTGAGGAGTCTGTTGTGCTATTTTAACTCAAATGCATGTTTTTATTAGCTGAAACAATTTCAGGGAAGAAAGCCAAAGTGCCAGATGGTTTTTCAATCTCACAAGCCAGTTCAAAGCCAACGAAAATTCAGCCAGTTTGGGCTTCAAAAAGCCGAAGCCGACAACATTAGTTTTTTTTTTTAAAAACAAAAAAAAAAACATTTTGAGGCTGAGTGATAGCACGGTACAGTATTGAGTTCTGCATAACTTTGCCGACCTCACTGTGACCGTACGCACAAGGAAGCGGCTCCGCATTGTGGCTGGCAAGCCTTAAATCTGCCCTCTCGGCGATGGAGTGAAACTGCGACTTTGAAGAGCTAATCGGTTTAGTGGAGTTGGACATAGTTCTCAGTCACGGCTCCCTTCTCTTTATGACATCTTGACAATGTCTCTTTTATTACTCCGCCATGGAATTTGTTTCAGAGGGATACCAGCCACCCTCGCCATACAGTGATCCAATCTCTGTTTAATGTTGTATCCCTGGTTGTTATTTGTTCATTTAAAAATAAAACATAAAAAATAAAACCAGAAGAACTTCTAATCACTTATTTGATTATTTACACTTATGTAAATCATATAAGTATATTACAATGCAGGAATTCTGAAATTGTTTCATTATAAATCAACACCTGCTTTGGGATTGTTACATGAACTGTGAATCTGCTTGCGTGCAATTCAAAAACCTACCTTTAAAAAGTATAAAAATGAAATCAAGTATAAAAAACTCAAGTACAAAATAAAATCATTTTGTGGAGAAATGTATACAGGAGCCCTTGCCTATGACCGTCTGTTTCTTCTCAATGCTCCAGAGTTGCTTTTTCATTCCATGATTAGTTTATGCAATTGGTTCTTAATCTTTTAAGACCGTACCCTGCAATCCAACTGAGGGGATGCCTTTACTGTGCAACCAGGCGTACCCAAATGCGTAGTGATGAGAAAACGGGGGGGAAAAGGGTTTTAAAAATGTTTCATTCTTGGATATATTTCCATTTAAATACGTCTTATTTCAGCTCAGGCCTTGCGGCAGGTGTTCCCATGGCAACCATGGGCCCAGAGGTACACAGCGCAAACAAAAAAGTAAAAACGATAAAGAGACCCATCCTCACAGGGAAGGCACATTGGTCCTGGGGTTGTTTGAGCTTTTGACAGCTCAATGACCTCACAGCAGGACAATCCACCCTTTATTGTTGTGCTGTCAATGAGTTTGAAAAGCTGAGGGTGGGGGTATGGGTGGTTACATACAATTACTACCAGATTTTAGACGTTGGAAGTTTATTTTTTTCCAATAATTCTTTTTATTGCATCTTTCCCTGGTGAACCACAAGGGAGATGTCAAGTTGTTTTTTCTACGCACGAACACACAAGCACACATGCATACACAAACGTACCCCTCCTCCTTTAACCACTGGCTCATTCTAAAAAATTCAAATCTCAAGAAGTCAAAAGACTGGGGGCTCTGCTTTGATCAAGCAATCTACTCTGACTGGATTATCTCCTCTTGATTTACTGTCACTTGGCACTGTCATGGATTCCCTGCATGATATGCATGTCGCCCACACAGAGGTCTTATGCTTTCAGATGGAAGTCTCTAGGAGTTTTAAAAACAAGGATAGCATGTGATGATATGGGAAACATTATTGTTTGGGACATTTACTTGTCCAGGGATGCAAGGCCTGTAACTGGGGCCATCCACTTTGCAAATGTCCACACTCTTCCATGGTATTATATGTGGCTGAATCCTCCTATCAGCTGATGAGAAGCATTGGCAGGAGATGGATGTATCTCTCACTGTCCTCTACAAAATATTATTTGAACTTGGGCAATCCTACCATGTAATTAGGTAACAGTTTAGCTTAGAAAATTCAGTAGGAGTCCCACAGGGATCAGTGTTTGGTCCTGTCCTGTTTTTGACCTTGCAGGTTTACCCCTGGGCATCCAGCACACAATGTCCTTTGTCTTATTTCTGAACCGCTGCTAATCTATCTTTCGTCCAACTGCTGCCCATGTACTCAGTCACTCTGAACAAGCACATCCTCTAAATTAAAAAATGTAAACATAGATACTAGTGCATATAAAAACTGTATGTGCACCTGTGCGTGCACACACGAATGTCCATGTGTATGTATTTGCATGTGAATGAACGTGTGTGTGCATGTGTGAGTGTGTGTTTTCCTTGCAGAAGGTAGGAGAAAGGTAAATAAAAAACCTCTCCTAGAATAATTACCTCTCCAGACAGAGTGGTCCTTTAAGCCACTCAACATTGCACAGGTAATTATCCCCACCCCCATCCCAAATCCCAGCTAAAATATCCAAGCCCTGCACCACTTAGCTTCAGCTGTTCACAAAACCATGAGGTGGAATGGCTACAGAGCTGTTCCGTGGCACTCATGAATCGATTCTGATGCTTTTCATAATGATATCCAGCTTTGGCTGACGCACACACCATTAAGGGGTTAAAAAGATTACTGTCGGGGAAATCCATTGAATACACATCAGTTTAACAGCCACACATTTTATTTTCAGTATGAGCAAATCCCTCCCAGCTGTTGGACAATGGGCTTCCCTTAACTCGGGGTTTTAAGGCAAAATGGTGCTCACTTGGACTATGGCCTGTTGATATGTTTTCTGTTTATGGTTAAAATATGAAAGTGAAATTTTTTTTCCATGTGGTTCATGTTCAAATTTTTTTGGGGGGCTTTTCCAAATAACTTCAAATTGATAAATGAATTTATGTACATGCGAAATTACAAACATTAGGTAAGCTACTTTACGACAATATTTTTAGACAATATTTTGCCAATGTCCAGAAACACATTAATTCTCACATTTCTTAATTATGTAAAGAGAGGATGATGAAATGACAGTACAACAATTGTATTATTGCATTTCTTGTAATTAATATAGTAAAAATTAAAAAGTGTGGTTAATTAACATTAGGTTTCGTGTGCACGGTCTTCGTTTATTGTTTTTATCAGTGAATTTCACACGGTGAATGGTATTTCACAGCACTGATGACTTCACTTCTAATTAAATTCTATGCGGATGGAAGAAATTACAGAGAGAGACAAGAACATTGTGCTTGTTTGTTCATCAACCAGTCAAGCAGCAAAACCCTATTACAGCATGCTCATTTTAAACAATTGAGAGGGAAAAGGTATTATAAAAGTCGATTGAAATGGAAAACCTTATTATCAGCTTATTCCTGGCTTTAAGATCATTGCTGTCAGGAGACTTCAGGGCACTGCAAGTGGGGAGGGGCGACAGAAGATGGGCCCTGATTGGTCTAAATCAGTGACACGCCACCAATTGGGAGTGAGATGTCAAGCTTTTGGCCCAAGGACCCAAGAGGCTAAAACTGGTTATGTGTGACATAGCGGATATATGATATCCCACCATACCATAAAAACCAGATTTTTACCATCAAACCATTGGTGCATCTGGTGTGTAAAATGGGGGGGGGGTGCAGTGAAAGCTGGAAGTGGTATCAGAGATCATGAAGAGGATTGATTTATGAGAGAATGAAACATGGCCAGCACACCAGGGAGAATAATGACTGCAGCCAGCAACCATGCTGGGAACTATAGGCCTTTCAAAGGCTGTCCTTTCCCGCTGCTGTGAAAGGCTGAGAGAGAGGGAGGGAAACCTTCTTTTCTGCAAAGGAGAGAGGATTATGTCCCCCAACACATTCCTTTTGCTTTTGGACAATGGTTTTATCTACATGCTAGCATTGGCATCAACCCTTAAAATTCTCTGCTCTGTATACAATGGAGGACTCAGATTTATAACTAATGCTAGATCATGGAATTCAGCTCGGTGAGCTAATCCTGTCTCTTGTTGCATAGCGAGCAAGGGCAGTGATCCCAAATCTGCTGCAGGCCTAACACATATTCTCATTGCCTTTCTCTGAAATCTCTATTCCGAGCAGAGTTGGTGAGCGGTTGATTTAGTAAAAGGCACAAACATTTCATAGGGTCATTCCACTGTATTGGAGGGAGGGAGAGAGAGAGGGATAGACAGCGAGAGAGGCAGAGAGAGAGAGAGAGAGAGAGAGAGAATAAAAAGCACAACCAGTTGTAAGGTTGCTTCCTCCAGTACCAGCCAATAATAATAGAGGTTCCTACCATACTTTGTGTGGTTTTGACCTTTGTTTGCTACTCAAAAGTTTATTGCTCTTTATCCTTAATTATGTGTTTCAGAATAATTTTGAAAATGAAAATAGAAAATGTAGTAATTTAGTGTCTTCAACGAGGATAATCATTTCTGCCAGTGGAAAAATAACAGAGCTAACAACTCCTCCAGGAATGAAAGGAAGAATAAAAGAAAAACAACGAAATGTGACGCTGATGAATTTTACGGTATCAATCCCTCCGTCTCCATCTCAAGGAGAAACGTAATCTTTTCCAGATTCTCTAAGGTTCACCACACCTCATTGTGCTCAGAAGTAATTACTGAGCTCAGATCAGTCGGGCCTGTGGTTAGTCGCCGATAAATCAGAGGCTCGGGGTGGCCCGGACTTCTTTTGCCCTTTCAGATCTCAGTCGGATCACGACGCCTTTAACGACGACGCCGCACGACCACTGACCTGCTCCCGGCGAGATCCCTCCCCCGGACGGCGCGAGCCCTCCCCACACGCTCGCCTCACGTCAGAAAAATAACCATGTCATGACAAATCCCTAAACACAGCCCACCCAAGGCCTCGTTCTAAATAAACATGGGGGAAAAAAAACCATAGATATTACGTGCATTTAAAATTGGCTCAGGGGACCCAGAGCCCAAAATGTGTGTTTTGCTCTGCGCAGAGGGAAGCGCACTTGCCACGCTTGTCTGTCTCAGACCTTGAGGCATCCACGTGACGAGCGCCTAAGAACGTTTTCCAAAATGTTTAGCCGCAGTATTTAAATATTTACTGAGGAAAAACTGGCAATGCCATCCTCAAAGTTATATCACAAGGTACATGCAGAGGGAAGGGGGTGTAGAAGCCAGCTGCATCTGGAAAGACATAAATACTGCAGGCAGGCAGAGAAGTTCATTTGGTAACCATCCTTGGTCTGTTTTTCATGATTAGCAGGCATTTCTTTTAAAGCAACAATTTGCATTCCTTTAAGGTTGATTTCAACTGTGTCAACATGATTTGGAATTTTGTTTTTCCATAAGAAGTCATTTAACGTTACGACAGAAAAATATGGGTTTAAGTTCAAGCAAATCTCCAAGCTCTCATGAGCAAGACCAGCTCATGCTCAAGAAAAAGCGATAATTTTAAATGAGATGTTTTCAATCTGTTTACACTGCCATGACTAGTTGTGACAGGAACTATGCCATGGTTATGACATAATTATACCGGCATTATAGAATAGAGTTAAATAAATATGTTGCCTAATATAGTATAATGTAAAGCACAAAGGATACATAAATCTACAACACAACATAATTATAAGGAATTAGCTGGTGATGGGTGGTCCTTTTTTCATGAGCTGGAAAAAAATGCATATTTAAAAAAAAAATATTCAGAAAAAGGTTCAGGGCAATCCTCTTGTTCTGAAGACTCCTTATGCCCCATGGGCAGCTGCTGGTGGAAGCTCTATTTATGGGGGGTAATTTGTCTGGGTAAGGACGTGTGAAAGGGTCTTATGTAAAGACCTTCTTCTGTAATGCATCCCATTAGTCATTTACATCACCACCAGCTCCCTACTCACCAATCAATGTCTTCCTCATGGTAGCGGTGAGGCTAAAGAGGTAGTGACGATGATGAAGATGAGGAAGGTGCTCTAACAGGTATGGCAGCCCACGGAGGGTGCGCCTCTAACCCGGTCTGACCCCCCCCCCCCTCATGTCCCAGTCATCTGGACTGGCCACCCGGTCTACTTTTGCTAATGGGGGTCATTTATTAAAACCATTTGATTTATCATCTGCTGTGCCGCTGGACACTCCGCATCTGAGAGGAATTATGGTGCAATTAACGGTTTGTGTACTCAGTGGTTATGTGGGGGCTTGAAGGGTGGGGGAGTTGGTTGGAGGGAGGACAAGCAAAGGAACTCTTCAGCTTGGCTGGACCACAGAAAAAGATTACCCTCTGCAAATGAGACAAACATACTTTCAGACATGCAGGTGTTAGACTTTAAAATTCCTTAAAGTGTTTACTTTTCCAAAAAAGAAAAAAAAAGAAAAAGGGAAACAAATATAATAGACCCTCTTACTATTGGCAGAACATTTTTCTCCTTGAACTATGGTTGCTTCTTGGGAATTTATTCATTATTTATTTTTCATTTTTAATTGAAATTATAGATGACATTATGTAGTTCCCTTCTTCTGGCTTACAACCAGTAACGCCTCCTTAAAATAGTTATACTTTTTGTGCGTGTGTGTTTTTTAAATCACCCTGTCTAACCCTTATGGGTTGCAATGGCTGCACAAGTAAACTGATTTTACGTAAACAATGTGCATTGTCAGGTAATTTGAGCAAGATGTACAATATTTTTTTCAGTGCTGGCATAACATTGTCAGTTCAGTGGTCCCTAAAATAAAATGAAAAAAAGTTTCATACTCAGAGACAGTGATACAGAATTTAAGGCTGTAGCATTGGTGACAAACATAGAATGGAACAGAACACAGTTTATTGATCCCCAGTGAGGATATTCCACCACTGGTGAGAATATGAATAGAGATTTTCATTTAGTCAGGGCCCCCAACAGCTGCTGTGCATCATCAGATTGCATTAATCCGGTACCTAAGTAGCTTGGCACCAAAATTGATTACTTCATTTGCACCCTCCCTACACATACACCTCAGATCATTTTACATTAGGCTTGATTTACAGGGAATAGTTTCAGCTTGCGAGAAAGTCTCCTATGGAGAGTTAACAGTGAAATTTAGAGGCCTTGTGAAATGGAACAGGAAACAATTCTATCAATTTCTCACATTCGACTGTTTGTAAGGTTTACTTAAGTACAGCCAGGCAGCGTACACATGGAAATCATAAAAACATACTTTCCACAAGCTGTAGTAAACTGGAATCAGGAAAATACATCAATTCATAACTGCTGAGGATGGGGCAGAATGCTTAGTCCTTAGAAATTGCTAGCTAAAGTGCAACATTTTTACATCCTGGTTCTGGAGACACACTGAAAGAGCTAGGCTACGACAGCTTTTAATTGACCAGTACAGATTGACCTGTTAATTGAACTTAGCTCTGTTGATTTAATTTGTTATAAATCCATTTGAAATGGTTTGCTTTGTGCTAATGAAAAATAGAAGAATCTAAATGGCCCCTTCCAGCAAACTTTTGTTAAGGTCTGCCCCTAAAACAAATATGTCACAGCTGTGGTACGGGAATATTAATCAGCTTTCAGTTGAAAACCAATTTGAGGACCACAGAGACCAGGAATAAGCAATGTTCCTCCTGTTAAGTGAAGACACTCTTCTGACCACACAAATCTTTTCACAAATTGTCATCAGTGGATGCCTGCCAAGTTCAGCCAAGTCGTGATAACTCTTCAATTATTCCTCCGGTTAGAGCAAAGAAAGTAGTTCTCCCCAGGAGCAACATCAGGTCCTCATGTACACCACCGCGAACAACAGAGGAGGGGGCGAGGTGCGCTCTGGAGAGAAAAACCCAAGGCCTCGGGCTGTCAGGCTGAGGGGCCCAGGTGTCTGTGTTTAAATGGATGTATTTTTTTGAGAAATGCAGAGGGACAGAGGCTGTATTGACGAGGCAGGATGTGCCATGTTGAAGTACCTCTCGCTGTTTTTACATTAGGCTGATGAATTAATGTAGATGAGAGAGCCCCTTGAAGCTCTGACTCCTGAATCGATGTCCGTAATGGAAGGAGACAGCATTGTGTCCACGCATCACGCCTTACTTTTTATTCTGTCCGCAACAAAGAAAGCGATGTGCTATTCATGCCCAACATCAAGCAGCAAGAGTCCAATGAGGTAATTTTTTTTAAGCTATTCCAAAAAAAAAAAAATGGACTTGAGAGACAAACGACGTGTTTTTCTTTGAAGTTGTTTGATGTGCAGGGAGAATTCACATCTGCCACCACAGTTTATGTTCCACCAGCACTGAAACCCAGGTTATAAACAGAGAGAGGGAGAGAGTGAGAGAGAGAGAGAGAGAGAGAGAGAGAGAGAGAGAGAGAGAGAGAGAGACAGAGAGAAAGAGAGAGGGAGAATGAGAATGAATAAGTGAAGGGCACAACCAGTTCTACGGCTACTTCCTCTAGTCCCAGCCAACAACAATACAGGTTGAGCCATTAGATAACATGACAACTTAATTAGGAGATACACATGGCCTGAAGGAAAACCACCAGTGCACTTGAAGTCTGATGCAATGAAGATGCTTTTGTAACAGAGTTTACAGAGCGATTATCGTGCACACCTAACTCTAATTTCAGGATTCATTTTATTACAGATACAGATACGTTTATTGCATATCTATATTTATTTATTCCTTTTTCTATTACACTGAATGGATCCTGAAAATTCTGGGAAAATAGCTGGGGTGCAGCCCTGCTCATTCTGCTGGGTAAATGCAGTGAGCCTGTTTTCCACTCAAAGCCACGTGAACGAGATCCTGCCTTTGCTGTTCTGTCCTGCACACAGTGATAAGCTTAATTCAGCCATTCGTCTCTGCGTGATGGAGAGCGATGTACGGCACTCAAGTTAACCGAGGTGCACAGTGCGTTTAATGCAGGCTCCCTCATCACCTGCGGTTTTCCCCTACTCCAGTAAAGAAATGTCTGTCATTGCGGGTTTCATTTTCAGGAACCACGGATGCCTTGGTATGAAATTATTAATACGAACGTTTCGGGAAATAAATTAAGCAATAAATTTACTGTAGAGATCAACTGTTGAACTCCTCGCTGTAATAATGTCCTTTGAAGATCTCCGGAATTCTGCTGAAGATATCATCCACGATTAAACTGTACAGCAGATGTAAAAAAAAAATAAAAAAAAATAAAAAAGAGAAATGTGAAAAGAGTTTGCCTTTTGCTGGCTGAAGAACAGAAAAAAGAACAACACCGCGCCTACGTGTTAAACAGGTAACCAAAGCACGCAAGCTAGTGAGAGAGCGCACACGCCACACAGGGAACAATAAAAGAGTAATAAGAAGCAGAGCCAAGCCCGCGTACGAGAGGGGACCAGACGAAAACCTGGACCCTGTCACTGATCCAAGTGTGTAAATCAGTGCTATGAAAGTGATGTGGGACCAGTAAGATTGGGTTACTGGCTCTCACTGACATATTAATTCTCCCCAGCTGAGGGCCAGGAATCAAATCTGGCGGCACCAAAAACCGAAAGAGAGAGCGGGGGGGGGAATCACATCAAGCCACAGCTGTCCACAGTTGTCAGTAGGAATATCGGCGTGTCGTTGCATTTGTCTTAAAATCCCAGCCAAAGGCAAAAGACCGATGAGCGCATACCAGAACCAATCAGGCAGAAGACAACCTGGCCACTGGAATCATCCAGCAATTCACTTCAGTTCGATTCGATTACATTTGACTCACTTTGATTCAATTCAGCTCAATTATGCTTCATTGGCAGGACATACTGACACAGTATTGCCAAAATACGTACATGCGATACGCGAGTCGCTCGGGAAAATAAGTGGCATGCAAAACAGAAAGCAAACGTACTATGTTCTGATATATGTAATGTCACAATCTTTGTTCTCTCACCAAGCAATGCATCTGGTTTTCCAGGAAGCTTAGGCCAGAGTCTTAACCTTTTTCTCATTTCTCTCTCTCTCTCGCACTCTCTCTCTCTGTCTCATTCCACCCCGCATGCTAGTTTTAAACAACCTTGAAAGTTAGTCCATCTCGAAAGTAGCAGATGGACAAAAAAGAGCACAGAGAGAACCCCTTTACTGGGGTGTGACGGTCTCACAGAGAAACGCTTTCATCACCAGACTGCAGTCTTGCACACTAGAAACCCTCTGTCTCTCTCCTCATATTCCCTCTCCATCACCTCCCTCTCTCTGCTTCTCTTCTTTTTTAGTCTATTACTATCTATATTACATTTTTTCTCTGTCTCCCTTTTTTATTCATTCCCTCTCTATTTCTGCTTTTTTATTACTTGGTAATAATGTATGTTCTCCTCTACCAGATCATGCAGCATGCCCTCAGCTCTCCAGCAGCAGATATTAACTTTACTGGGCCTTAAACCCAAAACCTGTAGCATGTTGACAGGCATCTAGTACCAGAGATATTAACTTTACTGGGCCTTAAACTCAAAGCTTGTAGCATGTTGACAGGTTTCTAGTACCAGAGATATTAACTTTACTGGGCCTTAAACCCAAAACCTGCAGCATGTTGACAGGCCTCTAGTACCAGAGATATTAACTTTACTGGGCCTTAAACCCAAAACCTGTAGTATGTTGACAGGCCTCTAGTATAAGAGATATTAACTTTACTGGGCCTTAAACCCAAAATATGTGGCATGTTGACAAGCCTCGAGTACCAGAGATATTAACTTCACTGGGCCTTAAACCCAAAGTGTGTAGCATGTTGTCATGCCTCAAGTACCAGAGATATAAATTTTACAGGACCTCAAACCCAAAGCTTGTAACATGTTGTCAGGCCTCCAGCACCAGGGATGTTAATTTACTGGGACGGTGTTAAATCCATAGGAAGACTGGGAAAGTGAAAGGAACCAAAGGCCGTAACCTTGTGTGCATACTCTGAAGTGCACATTTGGTTAATCAGGCATGTCCTCAAACATCCCTAAAGGCCAGTCTGACTCACATTAAAGCCTTCCCTGCACTGCCAAGGCTCTTTTCATTGGATCTGTCATCAGAATTAAGAGTATTAATCCAACTATGCTCTGGGATTTAAGAAAAAAATGGAATAGTTAAAATGTGTGAAAAGTTCATCAATCATCGGTCCTCCTTTCCTCTCTTGTGGTTGATATAAGCAGACCAAGACAGCCAAATCTTAATAAATGTTTAATACTTCCTCTAAGGAGTGCAGGAATGAAGCACACTTGTGGCCAGGAGACTTGTCCTTGATTGTTCCGAGGACTCGGCCAGTGCAGAAGATTTCGGCTTGAAAGAAACCATAATTCCCATCATAATCCTGGTGCGGTGTCAATACTTTATGACCACGTCTCCGACCCATCCTGCCAGCAAAGGCACTGTCTGTCTTTTTTTTCCTTAGTCTGTTTCTCTTCTCTTCTCCCCCTCTCAGTCTCCCTCTTGCTTCATTTCCCTCCCACCTTCCCCAGTCCAGATTTAAGATTTCTGAGGCTTCAGAATGTTCTCCATCTGTCATGTGCAGGCTGGTACCCAGGGGGCCTCAGTACTTCACTGCATCACCTCCCACCACCACTTTGGGACATTCTGATTGAGTGAGAGAGCAATGACCCATAAGCCCCTGCTCCTATCATCGCCTGACCACAGAAACGTTCATCCATGGTCCTCTGGGATTTAAGAAAATATTGAATTCAAAAATGTGTTGCCGTTATGTCTGCATAATACTAATGTTTTTATGATGTTTTTGGTTTATGTAATTAATAAACACATTTTCTGACTTGCTATATTTTCTTTTTTTTGCAGTACAGTGTGATAAAAAATAATTTATTTAATGTGTTTATTGGGTGCTGCACCAAAATATTCTCAATAACTTGTTTACTTAATCCTCTTCATGCTACATCAAGAGGCTGTATATAAGCTAATTTCCCTCTGGATAGCCTCCGTCCCTCTCTGCAAGCAACTTTTATCTTTAAAAAGCTATTTCAGAAGCCAGTTTGGCAAATTTTTTGTTCTGAATAGTTTGCAATACCGGGTCATCGTGGGAAATCTTCGGAGTCAGAAAAACTCCCCGACCAAGGAAGAGAGAGAGAGAAGTGACATCTGCCAGGGCATACAGGGGTTTGCGCTTTAATTAGCTTGCTGCCCTCACCCATGAAATCCAGCGAAAAGGTGAAATGTAAACGTTCATCCAGAGAGACATGACAGTGGGTGTCAGGCCGAGACAGTGACACTTTCCATGTAAGGGATGAGCAGAGTGGGGTTACTGGGGTGACTATCGTACTGTGAAACAGACTACCGGAGGCTCTAGGGCAGGGTGCGGTGGTCCTGATTTTTGAAAACGAAAACCGTGGACCAGGAAATGACATCTCATGGCGGGCGTGGGGGGAGACCAATGAATGCACGTTTTGCAAATGTTGAAATCTAAAATGGAAATAGACAAGGAATACAAAATTGTTCGATAATGATTTTCATTGATTTCAGACGATTGATTTTCAAAATGAAAAGTGTTGGAGACAATTATTAATGATATAATGGCACTGATTTTTCAGTGGGCAAGTTTGTGATTTCCTACAGTTGTCTAAAATCTCAGACTGACTTTATTTCCAAATCTCCAAATCCCATGTGTTTTCTCTCTCTCTCTCTCTCTCTCTCTCACACACACACACACACACACACTCACACACACACAAACACACACACACACACACAACAGTGTTAATTTAACTCTAACAGACTTTATATCCAAGAGGGAGAAAATTTACTACGTCACTAAAATTCACTGTTATCGGAATCGATTTAACATTGAACATTTCACTGTGGGTTCTCCTGGCTACACACACACACACACACACACACACGCGCGCGCACAAGCAGAGACACACGGAATAAGAGAGGAAGGCTAGAGAGAGAGATGCGGTTCAGGTTTGCGTCAAACTGGCCGGGAGCGGGCCCCCGTTCTCCCTTTGAAGATTCCTGCAGGAGAGGAGGATGCAGCTGAAAATCCTCCCACAAATCCCCACGCGTCTGCGAAGGGAGGGAGAGGGGAGAGCAGACACAATTCGGGGCCGGGAGATGATGGAAAATAAAGAAGTATAAGGCATGGGGGGCGGTGGCGAGCTTGGTTGCCAGGTGTATTGGCCATAGTGGCTGTTCTGGTGGGGAGGTAGGGAGTTGGAGGGGGAGGGGGGAGGGGAGAGGGGGGAGCGGGGATTGCGTGCGGCAAGCCGCATTTACGGGAGTGCTAGCAACGGGCTGTATCAGTCCTGCGCGGTTCACAAATAAGAAAAACATGGAAAATAACACTAGGAAATTGATCCAAGCTTGCAGCGCATTGAGTTATTTTAGATATTTCCTCAAGGTTTCAGTTGAAAGAGATACAATTATCCTCACGGAGAGAGAGAGAGAGAGAGAGAGAGAGAGAGAGGGGGGGGGAAGAGAGAGTGAGCAAAAGAAAGAGCGAGAGAGCGCCCACAGAGTAGTGTTTTAACTCTCTATTTCCATAAGGTTGAAAGAGATATAATTATGCTTTGCTGGGACTGAGAGAGACAGGCAGAGAGAGGGGAGGAGAGGAGAAGAGAGGGAGAGCGAAAGAGAGAGCACTCTGACTCTGTAGATGAAAGCATTTCTCTCAGAGGTCGTCACAACCTGGTAGAGGGGTCTCAGTGTGTGAGATGTCCCATCTGTGCTGTGGGAAACAGACTCGCTCTCAAGGTTGTTTGAAACTGCGGAGTGTTCAGCGCCTGTTATGTGTGTTGTCACCGTGACGATCGTTGGCACACTTCAGACCTCTTGGCAGCATGTTAGAGAACACACAAAGAAACACACACATGCACATGCATACACATACACGCACGCATGCACACACGTACATACATATACACACACGCACGCACTCAGACACACATGCACAAATTCACACATGCCCGCATGCATGCACGCACACACACACAAACATACACACACATGCACACACACCACACACACACACACACGCGGGTGTACACACACACACACACAGACACACATTTGGTAGCTGAACTCAAAAGGTAATGTCTCTAGCTGAAGACACCACATGAATTCAGATGTATCAAAGTTTGACAAATATGGTAATAGAAATATATAGAGTTACTACATTACCAGGAGCAATAAAGAATGTCTTAAATCATGTGTACTCTCTATCCCATTTCTTTCTCTCTCCCTCTCCCTCAAGCACACACACGCAGACGCACGCACACACACACACACACATATTTACTAAGGTCTCCAGTGCTATGAGCTGTGCATGATTCTTAAACTAGCTTCTACCTTTGAGCATAAGAAACCATATCAGAATCATTAGATATATTAGCTCTCCTACTGCATATCAGCCAAAACAGAGTGCATCATACTGCACAGAGCTGCATAGAGAGCAGAACATTTGCATTCATTGTGTCTGAATGCTCCAACAAGCAAAGAGATTCACAACCTCCCCGGCGCCTGAAAAAAAAAAAAAAACATTTTAGATCTATATGGCTGAGAGTAATATCAACAGACTGGGGGAAAAAAGCATTAAGCAAAGTAGGCATAGTGGTGTCCTTTTGCCAGACAATTATGTTGTGTAACAGGCCTTTCCATTAAAAGATACGCACAGACAATGCTGTTGTCGGGGAGATATTATCTGGGAGGGCGGGTTTAGCGGTCACTCCCAATGAGAGGTGTGAATATTATGAAACTAGCTCTTTTGTTGGAAGGCTGTGACTGGCTTGCTGATATTTTTCAGCTCCGAGCAACAATCGGAGATCAGGCTTCAGACGATATACGCCGTTAACTCCTTCCAGCGTCGACCCCGGTCCATTTTTTTTCCCAGCATGCCACAGCAACCGTGTTTCCTCCTTCAGAAGACCAGCGCCAAAACTGACTTAGGCTTCACCAATGCAAAATGGCAGCAGCGAGCTGCTAAAGAGCGAGCTGCAAATTGTCACGTTAGCCGTGAGGCTTGCCAGATGACCTCACCCGTATGAAAAATGCATGCATTGAGGCCACCGGCAGGGGTGGGGTACGGCCCTAATAAGAATGAACGGCAGTGTGCTGTGCCAGAGTGACGTTACCGCACCGGTGTGAGACCGGAACCGTTTAATGAGGCTGCTGGGCGACGCTACCAAACTCAGCTCAGGAAGCCCGTCGCTGACCGAACGACGCGATTGTTAGAATATATGAATAACTACGTGCAAAAACATACTATCTGTTTCAATACACACACAAAAAAAAGTTGTAAATATTTTAGATCAAGAGAGACGAGGTCCACCCCCTTCCTTAGCAAGCCTGCTGTGGTGATCAGCAATGAGCAGTTCTCCTGTGTGGAGCCACTAAAGGAAAGTGTTCTATGTATTTTATTGGGTATTTAAGAACATGCAGTAGCTACATGTAATTTCATGACATAGTCACATAACGCTTTTGATACCACCTTACTCTTTGGTATTAAACCGTAATCACCCAGAAACAATAAGACCGGAAGATCACACCCATTTCCTTCTCTTTCATTTATGTAATCTTTTTTTATGCAGAGCCTTAGTTTTTCATGTAAACTATGGAATGGAAAGACTGAATCGCAAACATCAAAGGTGCATTTTCCAACTGTGTTTTAGTTTGTCTGCCATTAATTTTTTTCTCATGACACCTACATCACCTTTTGTTCAGTTATAATCAGGTTAATATTTTTCTTCTTGACCTCCATTATAAAGAAACAAAGAATACGGGTTCTTTTTTTATTTCAAAGACAGACTGATATACAGTTACATCAGCTCTGTGTCTGCCTATAAAAATAAATTGGTCCTGTCTCGTAACTAAGAAATTAGCCAATGTTTGTACAAACTCGCTCATTAATTTCCCCAGTTTCACTGAATGATTTCAAATTGATATATGTGTTTATTCAGCGTTCACCTCCTTTCCTGACAGCTGTGCATAATTTCACCTCAGGCATGAGCACAGCATGTGGGTATTTACAAGCTGAGGTTTTCTGTAAGCTTCTATTAAAATTATTTTCATCAATACTGCTGCGCTTTTGAAGCACACAAACTCAATAGTATTTTTAGTGTCTACTGCCCGGCTGTTTCACCTAGACAGCGTAAGTGTGAGGAGTGCTGGACTTCCTGAAAGGCAAACCGGTGAAAAGACGGACACCAACCCATCAAGAAAATAGAAAACAGACACCGGCCTGGATTCAATCAACATTGGTCTTTATCTTTAACTCGCAGTCAAATGCGCGTGTTAATTTATTTTCTTCGCAAACACAATCTGGCAAGTTCAGCAGTCACCAAAATCAACCTGCCAAACTGTGTTTGTGAAGAAGAAGAAGAAGAAGAAGCTAACATTTGCATTTAATCGTGAGTCCAACTTGAAGACAAATGATCAATGAATCTAGGCCAGGGTCCGAGACAAAGTTGAATATCATATTCTTCATGGATTGCTCTTTAATGATGAATCACACAAATCAGATGAAAAATGTAAATGCAGAGAGTCCTGTGAGACGCTCAAAGAGAGAGCTGCTCCACGCCGCGGTGCGAACTTGCGTTTCACCTCTTGGGTATATTTGGATATAAGGGTCAAGGGTCAAGTAAGCTATGCTATGTTCTCTAATGTTTCAACTGGAGAATTTCCAGGGGTGAATTTCCATCCCCAGTGTGTGTGTGTGTGTGCGTGCGTGTGTGTGTGTGTGTGTGTGCGTGTGTGTGTGTGTGTGTGTGTGTGCGTGTGCGTGTGTGTGCATGTGTGTGTGTGAAATGAGCTGAAAACGGTGTGTGCAGTTTGAGGTGTGTGACACTACTCCAGGTGTGAGCGAAGACTTCCTAGCGTGGGATTACATGCTAAGCAGCTGTGTGATGACATGCACTGAATTAACGCTCTGCCAGTGATGTGAAGGATGGGGTGTGTTTTCCTCTCTTTCCCCTAATGATGAACGAGGAGACAGACTGAGCAAAGCAGGCCACTAATGACAACTAACAGTCCTGCAAACGTCAGCTGAACTCGCTTGCTCTCTCTCTCTCTCTCTCTCTTTCTCTTTTTCTCTCCTCCCTCTCTATATCTGCACACCTTGCTCTCAGCGTCCCTCCCTGTCCCCGCAAGCTGACAAATCTGGTCTGCATGAGCCAGCTGGCTTGGCTCAGACCCCCTACCCCCCCACCACACCCCCCACCCTGCCAAAGAGGGACGTGGCACAGGACTGTTGGAATGGCAACAAAATTACCTGCTGTACTGCCCAAAATCAGGGACATGTGGGGCTTAAATCCTGTTTTACTTACAATGTGTACAGACTTGATTCAAATGCTGCTCGGTGAAAGATGAATATTTGTTTCATAATTGTGGCTCGGTTGATTAGACACTTTCTACCTTCCAACAGTTTTATTCTCAAGACATTTACATGATTTACAAATTTTTCTAGCTGACATTGCACTCGGGTACATCTCCATGGAGACTGATTGAGTGAATACCCCCAGTGAGAATACACCACAAAGTGCTGTTGTTGTAGCATTGTTTTTGGGAATACTTTAAGCTATTGCTTCAAGACACAATTTATACCAGCTGGGGAAAAAAAGTATATATAATGTCAGTGCTGTTGCCACAGCATTGCTTTAGGCACGTAATGGCGTCTGTGCCACAAACACACTCTTCAGCTTTCAGAATATTGCTAAGGTATGTCTTACGTTGAGTGGTAGGATTTGGGTCATGCCTGTCTCACGCCTGCACACTTCTTCTTTATCACTTTGGGCATGTGCTGCAGCAAGAGGCAGTCTGTTCCCACAGGGATTCTAGCTTTCACTAGAACAGGAACAAGGACAAAAAATTGCTGACATGGTTTGGCAATGAAGATTAAGCTGCCAAGTGTTGTGGGTTTTTGTTCATTTGTATTCTGTCCAAAGTGTTTGCTTTGGAGAGTCCAGTTTGAAGTGGTTTGTAGAACTCAATGAGTGCTGGACATGACTTGGCCTTTACCCAGTCTGCTTCATTAGATAAAGATGGACTTGATTTAAATGGCAAAAATGGATGTATGCAGTTTAACTATCACTTTAACCTGGTTATTACCACTGGGTTTTCATTGTGTCCTTTAAGACAGCCAAAGTCAATGGCAACCTTTACATCATCATCAATTTGCGGTACAGCCGGGGGTTGTCTCGTCGATAAGTATTACTGCGTCCGTGTCGCTAACCGGGAAAGACTGATGTATCTGAGGCAGAGTCAAGCCACAAGATCAATCCGTCTATGTTCACGGCATCATCTTGACATGTGTGTATACAGCAGCCTTACATCAGTTTGTGGCCAGGGGCATGTTGAGTCTCGTAAGCAAACAATCTGAAAAGAAAAAGGAGGATCAGATCTGGTATAGGCTGGTACTTGCTCCAGCATTTTGAAAGCTGGAGAGAGCGCTCTGAAAAGCTAATGATTATTCTTAGGTTTACGTCTTCTTGGCCAGGCTTGCCTTTCAGATAATGTATATAGTCCTTTCCCTTTACATATGTGTGACTTGTAAAATTGCAAAATATATGTAGAATATACTGTATGTTGATTATACGTTGTTAATTATACAAGATGAAAATAGCAGTAGCTGATTTTATTCTGTCATGTGTGGTATATTTTGGCATATGTTAGCATGGTACGTTTCTCTGTTTTTTTATTTTGTCTTTTAAAAAACACTAAAATATATAACTTTATTATAAAGTGTGACACCTCCTTTCCCAGAGCAGCGAGTGCAGAGTGTCTGAGCTCCGATGCGTTTGGATGTTAGATGGAATTATGCTGCAGCAGAAATAAAGGATAATTATTAACTGCCGCAGCCCCCTCGTTCCAAACAAGGAAAGGAGAGCTTGTTCTGCGGATTTCCTAGCATTCTCCACTGCATTTTGAAAGGAAGTGTTTCATACAAAACAGAACTTGTAGCACACCACTAGCAGAGGGATAAAATTGAAAAGGGGGGGGGGGGACTATCCAGAGGATTGGGATTTAAATGCATGCAGTTTGGATAATACATACAATTGAGGATAATTGAATTGCTTCGAGAGGGCAATCAGCGCAGCGGAATTACGGACAGGTGAGGGCAGCGGGAAAGGAAACGTGGAGATGCAGAGATGCGGAGTTCTGCATGCCAAGGAGGGAACGCAGTATTCATGGGAAGCAAGTAAATCAAACTTTAGTCTGGGGAACTATTGCGACAGATTTCACAACGCTGCAAAACGAGTCTCAGCGCTGAGCAAATTAGATTACCGCCATGGGCCGCGCATTCGGAGGAACCTGAGACCGCCGCGCAAACAACCCGCGCAAAATGTCAGAACCGGAGAGGGCTCAGCTCCGCAGCCCAGCCATTTCTCCCCACCCCCGACATTCCTTTTTTTTTGGACAGCATCGAGAGGTTGTTGGAGAGGACGCAGGAAGGGTCACGCGGCCACGCGAATCCATGTAGCGCGGAGAGGATTTAAGTCACCGAGACGGCGAACTTTGACCTTGTCGCAACCCTCAAATTTCTGACCAGCTGACCACGCGTCCCTCCACCTGTCACGCGTCACCCAGGGTCGGACCTGCTG
Source organism: Anguilla rostrata (assembly GCF_018555375.3). Taxonomy (NCBI): domain Eukaryota; kingdom Metazoa; phylum Chordata; class Actinopteri; order Anguilliformes; family Anguillidae; genus Anguilla; species Anguilla rostrata. The sequence goes on from NC_057938.1 coordinate 9,737,778, forward strand.
TTCGCAGCCTGTTCGCCTGAAGCGTCTTAGCCGTAAAACCTAGAACCTTCCCTGGCTGTCTTAAAGGGGCATTCCAGTCGATGAAGCCTCTTGAATTCCTCAGAAACGACGGCTCTCGCCTCTCTCTTCGTCGCTTAGCTGCACAGAGCGGGAGATAATGCTATAGATCACTGTCACGTCCTCTGTTTTATTTGAGTTAAAACAGCTGAATTAGCAGCCCGGCTTCACTGTATAATTTCCCCCTCACACGCCTCCGTTCCACTTCCCATCAGAAGCCATTCGGGAGGGAAAAAGCTTTGAAGTTTTCTCTTTTTTTTTTTAACCATCTACCATCCAGCCGCCGCACCTGACAGCGATCTTAATTAAGCCGCACTCTCACAAGTCAAACTCCGAACTCCGCCTCTGAGGGCCCGTCTCTAGCGTGAGCGGCGGGGGAACGGCGATAATGAGAAAAAGATACTAAATCCATTTGTTTTGCCCTTTGGCTGAAAGAGGAGAGAGTCCCCTACCATTACATCTCTCTTCCACCAGGCAGGGCTTTTTCATGGCTGTTTGGAGACTGCAGCTCTCCCTCTCTCTTTGTCTCTCCCTCACTCTGTCTCTCTCCCTGCGCATACCTCAATTCAGCTCTGTCTCCTGTCTCACCTCTCTCTCTCTCTCTGTCTCTTACTCATTCTCTCCCTCCCCCCATAACACTTCCTCCCTCCCTCCCTCTCTTTGATGTGCTGGAGTGATGCTGGAGTTATCAGTGGTGCTGAGTACAGGTGAGGGGGGGAGTGTGGGGTTTGCACGATCAGAGGTTTCACAGTAACATCTCTCTCAACATCAGACAGCTCAAATAATCTCTGCTCACATCCTTTTATGCATGAAATGTATTTTTCCTGTTTTTGCAAGTGGGCTTTCAGTAGGACCACAGCGCTCAGTTGACTGTGTTGAACCCCTCATCTAAATACAGGTATTCTGGGCGATTTTATATGTGTAAATGCTCTTACATGTACAGACTGTTGAAATTAGCTGACTGTTGATTTCCTTAGACAAAATTAAGTTTACTTAACGGACAGAAAATAAAAGTCAAAGCCTGCATTGCAATTCATTCAGGAAAAAGCAAAAAAAAAAAAGGACCAAACTACCGACTCCCATCATATGACAAACTAATCATGAAGGAAAAACAAATAACATAAAATAACATAACATAACATAACATAATATAATGATGAGAACTGGCCATTCAGCCCAACAATGCTCGCCATTTTCTTGACTAAATTAGTGCACTGATTACCTACAGACTAGATAGTATTTAACACCGTATCAAGCCTAGTCTTGAAACTCCCCAGAGTTTCTGCCTCTACTACTGTACATGACCTGGCAGGCTATTCCACACATTGGCTACTCAAATGTGGCTATTCCTGCTCACATATGTATCCATCTTCCTATCTCATCCATGATTATTTCAATCCAAGACAGATAAGGATGGCATGGCAAGCTTAGTCACATGAGTATGTTATATTGTTACTTATGTTGCAGAAATAATCTATACCTATATCTTTGATTGCTTTCATAAATAAAAAATCTAAACTTTTTACAATTCTGACATGCTCTTCTTATTTCCAATTCCCATCAAGCATTCACCTACCAGTGAACTTTGGGAGCCTGAGGCAAGAGAATCAGTGAACTAGATGTCTTTTTCAAGATAAAGTTCAAAAGGAATATTGTATTGGCGCACCAAATCACATGATGGATGGAGGACAAGTACCTGCACATGCATAGCTGAGCAGCAGAGAACATGAATGCTGATGAGTATGTACTTTGTTATAACACAGAAGTGGCGTTTTTTTTTTGTACTCATCATCATCCTGCATGATTTGTCAATCATAAAAGCAGCTCTGCTGTCAAGCAGGGTATTACATGTGTGCCCTAGGTATTTGTATTATCGTCTGCAGATGGAAAAATGCAGTTTTCTTTTATGAAAAAATAAAAAAATTAGTTGACACAAATTCATAGGGGAAAAAGACAAAATAAAAGTTGACATTTCCATCCATCATAAGTCAAAATAAGGCAAACTCAGTCTTAACTCAGCTAATTTGGTTGAAAAAGCCAACACTCACAACACACACACACATGCACACACGCACACATACACACACACACACACAGACACACACACACGCACACATACACACATAGTATCACACATGTACACACACGCACACACACACACACACACACACACACACACACACACAGACACACACACACGCACACACACACAGCAGCAGCAGCAATAGCCCCTGTCATTCTCAGCAGGGCTGCTGATGAGACTCAGCTGTGTCTGAACCCGAAGCCACGACGCTCCACCTGCTTTCCATATGTCCACTCAGTAAACTCCGCGTCCTAGTCCTCAGAAAGCGGGGCAGACAGACATTTTTATATCTTTGTGTGGAAGAGGATGTGGGAGCTATTATCTCTCCAATCCGCAGTGCATGTTTAGGAAGTATTCAGGCACATACGCATATGCCTGTGTCTGTGTGTGCATTCGAGTGTCTGCATCTGCCTGTCTGTCTCTGGACACAATATTTAACAACGTAAAACACACTTTCAAGGAATATTATCTCTGTTCAGCTCCAGACAGAAGGAATGCGCATCCCTCTGCTTCAGTTTAAATTCAATATTCTCTAAGCCACAGAGTTGGTGAGAGGATGGAAGCACTATTTTTTTTTATCCTTTCTTTCAGTGTCTCATGAGCAACCACCTGCATACATAAACCTGCACTTCACACATAGTCATACACTTATGTAACATAAACACACACAAAATATAGCACAGCGACTCCGGTTCATTGGTCTAAATTTACTCATAACTTTAAAGACTGACATACTCCCCCCTGTCGTGAAACTGGTTTTAATTAAAGAGTCCTTTGCTGTCAGCCAGAGATCATTCGGAGTGAGAAGGCCTCTACCTGTCAACTTTTCAAAAATAATCAATTCCTAGTGGAAGTATCCTGAGGTAGTGACAGGAGACTTTGGGAAATGAGACTTCATTAAGCCTGAAATAGGTGGAGCTAGTTACTGACTTCAACCAATCAAGGGTTTTTTTTCAGTGGAGAGTAAGCTGCAAGTTATTGACAGCTCTTTGTAGCTCCGCCTATTATGGGATTCATGACCCCCTCACTCTCCCATCACTACCCTGAGGAAAATCAGAGGGAAAATCCAGGGAAAAATAAATCCATGATGACATATAACGGCAAGAGATCAGCTTCAACTGATACTGCACATGCTGTCATCCAAGCAACCCAGTTTCAAACTGTGAGGAGGAAATGGCCAGATTGCTATTGTGTTGACCAGTGATGATATATTGTTTTGTAAAACGTTAAAAGCAAAGAGAACAGTAAAACCTGAAGGAGGGCTGAAACACAGTCCGTTCCATCCTTCTTTTCTCTCCGGAGCCATAGTCTCGATGTGGAGATCAGGTACAGTTCTGAGCACCTGGGGACCACCTGGAAAAAAAAACACATGGGGTGAGGTGAGAAATGAATTATGCCTCTTAAATATAATACAGAACCAGGGTTGGGGTCGGTTTCATTTCAATTCAGTCAACTCCACACTGAACTGGAATTGAATAATTGAATAATCCCAGCTATATTTAAAATTTATTGAATTTCAATTTGTTTCCATAACTGACCCCAACATTGCGCCGAACATACTCAGGTAAAAGAAAAAAAGAGGTAAAAGAAAAAAATCATTGTAGTTATATTAAAAGTAGTAGAAGGTGGCATTTGTAAATGTAGATGCAGTAGTGTGTATGCGGCACAATCTTCAGTACCAAACTCAATTTGGTCTTCTGTTTATGCACCATTTTCCAGTTTTTCAATGCCTACCACAGAGGAAAGTGAAAGTACAACTCCTCTTCATTGTGATGCATCTTGGTGACAAATGTGGTCAGCTGTCCTTGTAACAGTAGACAAAAAAGAACAAAAAAAAAGAACAGGGAGGCACAAATGGAAATAATAAATGACCAAATCCCTCCATCCTTCCTGTGAATTCTGTATTTGTATTTGAACAAACCTTAATTTGCTTGCAATTGAGAATCAAGCTGAAATGGCTTTGTGAATACTGTGGAGTTATTTACATTGTGTACATGTGTACAAATAAAATGTGCTTGTTTGGAATTTAACCTCAGGCACTAACCAATGAATACCAGATCCATTCATTGCATAAATCAACACCACAATTTGCTTTCAACACAATGTTTTTTTTTTTTTCCTATTCCAATCTTGGCATCAAAATGTGAACAAACAGTAGAGACAGAACTCTATAATAGAATGTCTTCCTCTGTGTCCTGTTCTGCAGTTAATGTTCTATTACAGATTGCCCAGAGCAGGTGGGTGAACAGGTGATCCTGGCTTCTGGTCAGAAGGTTTCTGCCAGAATGGGGATTTTGGACAGAGTAAAGAGCGCAATGCTAACAACGCCACTGTCAATGAAAAAACTGGGAGAGGGAGATGATCTTGAAAAAAGCGAAGAGCATATCCAAGAGGAACTGGGTTAATTTATTTTTTTTGGGGGAGGGCGGGGTTGAGGTGGGGGTGTACTGCATAGTGTGTGGAATTTCCTGGTAAATCTGTGGATTAGGCCTGGGGATTTCACAAGGTCCGTTGGGAATACATTGTTTCCGAGAGGCTGCTACCACTAATGGCATTCTACAGCGGTCTGTAGTTGAAACTTAGAGTGGTGGCATTCCCTTTTTCCCTCCTTATCCCTTATCACATGTTGGCTGAGGGTCAGTGCCTGCTAACACTAACGGATAGAGGGGATTTAGGGGGAATCTAAGAGAGCAACTTCCCAACACTCAGCCAGAACAGATTTTAACTCAACCACCCTTATTTCCTTTGTGCTCATGGCGAATACAGAGATCCTGTAATTACCCAAAGTGCCTTTTGCACTGGGTGCACATGGGTGCATTGCCAACAGACCACACATGCACACGCACACACACACACACACACACACACAGGTGCAACTACTCACATATAATACTCAAATACATACAATGTGTATACACAGTATTATATACTAACACTGTACATACACTGGAAAAGCATTGTCTCACACAGAGTACACACACAAATTAAAAGCACTACCACATGTCCCACACACCAGAATGCCATACAACCATTGCACAGACATACATACACAAATGCTCACATGCAGACATACAGACATAAACACGTTACACACACAGCCTTTTATGTCCAGTATACAAACCGGCACATTTACACATCTGCACATCTGCTGTGGCCATGTGCCAGACAGGGAACACAGCACATTACATGAACCATCACTGATTCCAAGTTGCCATAGCTCCTTGTCACTAAATCATCGTTCTCAGAGATCTTTATCTCTTTATTTTTGTAATTTTCCTCCCACCCTCTCTCACTCTGTATGTTAACAATCAGCATAAATCAGCATACATCAGTTAAGCGAGACATGTTCCAGGTGAAGGCCAACTGCATGCAGACGTTGTGCTGAAATGCTATAGTACCAATAAACGCAGCCTTTTCAGTCCCTCCACTCCACGCACCATTAAAGTCAGGAGGACGGAAAGGCGGCGGGTGACTAAACTCCCAGAATCCTCGGCTCTGTAACCCTGCCCCAGGGCTGTAATTGGCCGGGCTGGATACAGCTCTACAGCACCACAGATGCTCTACCCACTCAGTCCTCCTCCACTCAGTATTTCTCACAAGAACAACAAGGTCAGTCTTCATGCAAGAGTAAACCTTCCTCGTGTCCATAATCAATTTTAAAGTTCAGAAAAAGAAATTGACTACAGAAGGGATGGGTTGTCTAACTCAAACAAAATGTAGCAGCAATGAAATTTTACTTAATTTTTTTTTTTTTTTTTGGGTATGATACAAAATATAACTCATGTGGACAGCTGATTGGGGTCTCTATTGGCCAATCATCATGAACCTGGAATGTGTAAATTGAACTGAGGTTTCTTATGAGCGAAAGATTCGGTGAAGCTTCCTGTTAATCGAGTCCTGGTTAATCTCCCTGAGAAATAGAGCCATACAGGAACTGATGGGGGAGCCAAGGGAAGCCATGAAAGAGGATCTTTATGCGCTCCTTTAGGCGCCCCCAACCGCACACCCCACCTTCTCCTCACAGGGGGTTTCACATTAGGGAACCTGAGAGCTCAGTCAGAGCCAGAGGGGGATGGCGGCGCACTCATACAAAATGGGAATGGCTATGCTTTGCCAAAGTGATTGTGACATTTGTGCCAGACTCTGAGATCAGCTCGTCAGACAGTTACCTGAAGGGGAGGGTAGGCTGGGGAGTGATGTGTGATGTCATAATGCAGCTGACATCGTCCTTATAGCTCCACTGGCATATAATTATAATGCGTTATATAACTGGTAAATATGTGAGGAATAATTACATGTTTTACATGACTTACCGCATTTGCTGTGGCAATTTGTGAAATCTATCTCTGCTCTGGTGCCTGTGGATTTTCTCTATGACCTACGGATAAGTGCATCTGTCAAGTAAGTAATAATAATATTAATCATGGTAATAATAATGTTAGGGGGGTTTTGTAAAGGGGGTATCGGAGTGGACGCTGCTGTTCAGGTGTTTTCCCCTCAGTGAGGCAGTCTGTGGGCCGGAGGACCCCGGCTCTAATGGCATCCAGCTGCGCCGGTTTGCACGCTCGATTACAGAGAGCGCCGTGGTTCCGTTCCGAAAGGGGCTGGCCGCGTGTTGCTGCGAGATCGCTTTCTCTGGGGGTCAGAGGTCACCCAGCCGTCATTCCCGCAGCCAAATGAGAGAGGGTGACGAAAAAAACCCCCTCAATGGCAGTCAGACGCAACTCAGCTTTTCCACTTGAAAAGAGACATCTTCACGGGTGATTGTGCGGGGAAGGGGGGGTGGGGGGGGCGGTGTTCAACTGATAGAGTTTCCTATATCCTACAACTTTCTCTTATTTTGTTTGAAGAAATCTAATCAGGGATTCAAACTCAGCAATAACAATGATTTAATATGGCAATGAAAATGCGTGCAAATACGTCACCACGAAGGACTCGCTTGTCAGTCCACAAACCTATCATATACCAAAGCCCCCCCCCCCCCCCCCCAACTCTTTTCCAAATATCTATCCTCCAGGTGCGTTGACAGATGAACTTGACCCTGTGACCTCTGCAAATAGGCACTTACTGATCGAGTTCCGGCCGAGGGGCAGACAGGGTGAAAGGTCACAATCCTCCGCTCTCTGAATACGATGACTGTACGAAGGCGGCACTGTGCAGCAAAGCCAAAAGGAGCCCATTCTGGGTTTTCAGAAAAAAAAAAATTGGAAAAACAATCTCTCGCCATCCCACCACCGGGCTTAATAATCAGAAAATAATATTTAAGACACTGATTATATAAAGAGATATTTATCCTGCCAAACCATGCAGCACTAGAGGAGCTGAAGATGAAAAAGAAACAGAGTGGTTCACGTGACTGCTGATGATTACTCCTATCACCTCTAGTATGTGATATTTGCATTCAAATAAACAACTTTCTGTGGAACACCCACAGCCTACACACGTGCACAAACAGAACAGCACTGACAGTTGGAGTTGTTGAAAACCTATATGGTTATATAACAACTGTGACTGTCTACTAATACACTAAAGGGCAAATCAGATGTACTCCTGTACATGGTAGATTACTGTTTGTACTACCGCACGGCATACAACTATGACCCCCCCCCCCTCCCCTTCCAAGAAAAAAAAGGTTAAATAATTATAATTTGCATTTCAAATAATTTCAACGTTATTTGAATAAATGCACCACATTAACCCAATACATTTGCACATCAGTGGTTAGGAAACACACAAAAGCAACATTTTACTCCTGGCTAGGCAGATAAAATCACATTACAATAATAATGGATCTTTTACAGGTTAATTTGGATAGATGTACTATAGAAACAAGACCAGATACTTGCTCTCGCATTCATGGAAAAAAATTTAACCTTTTAGCATAGACAATTAAAAAAAAAAAATAGGACATCCACAGAACTTGCAGAACACTCCAGAATAAAAGTATTGCTTTTCAATCAAAAAATTATATTGACAATGAATTTGTCATTTGAAATATATTTTACACTTTGGAAGCTGTGTTCTGTTTATGTCTGTCTCAGACAGCATATACTGGGGTTACCGCCTCCAGAAGAGCTCCTGAGCCAGTAGCACAGCCACCTTTTCCTCACAAATTAAATGCACAGCCGGTTGCCTGTCAACATATCAAAGCATTTATTTTGCTTTCAAAAGCCTGATATTACCCATTCACTTTAATGGCAGCTCTAATGTTTCTCCCTCAACATGCACAGTACAGTTAATACTTCCGAGGTTTCATAAGCTTAGGTTAGCTGAAAGTGTTCTTGTCTATCTAGATAAATATGCACGTCTATGGTTGGATTGAGCACACAGACTGTAATTTCATATGGCTGTTACTGGCCTAGCTTCCCATCAGCTCGTTGTATGCTGTCTGTTATGGAAGTGTTGTCATTTTATGAGGTTAGAGCCATTTGAGGCACTTGTCCTTGCCCAACATGAGACACCAATACATTAGGCTGGGAACCCATCACACTGTTCCCTGCCACTAATTAGTCGTGTAGCTGGTGCAGTGAGCCAGCCTGCATTACTTAAGCTATTATATGACACTCAGTATCTGTAGGTTATGGGACTGTCATAATTTTTGTATCGTTTGTTTTATTGTGTATTCCCTAAAACACCAACAGTCTACAAAAGCATTGCCAAAGAGTTATCCTTTACTGAAGTCAATACAATCCAATCAGTTTCAGTCAATCAATGCCCCCTTGAGTGAAGATAAATTAAGCCAAACAACCAATAATGAATCTTTGAAGACTTGACCTAAGCTATGTAAGCTAATGTATATTTGTATATGTGCTGTCTCTCAACATATACTCAGTTAGGGTCAAAGAAATAATTTACATTTTTTAGTCTGGGGGAAGGTGGTTTGGGATAAAAACCAGCGCAGAAAGCCCAATGTTGCTTTTTTTTAGTAATAGAAATTAATATGATTGTTAATGGTTGAAATGTTTTCTGTTCAAATGTACCTCCTCAGCATGTCCTTGCCCATGATGACATGTAGAGTAAAATTTTTACAGCAAACACATTCTGTGACCTACTTATAGAACTGTTTTTTTTTAATTCTTATAAAGAAAATATGAGTATAAGCACCTTGCACCAGACTGCAAATACAGTGTCATGCCTGGGACTCAAACCCGTGACCTTCCGGTGCTTTGGCCTGCATACAGCCCCACCTCCTGCTGCAGTTAGGGAGAGGCAGTAAAATTTGCGCAGGCACACACCGTAAGTGATGCCGCAAGCCGTAACAAGGTCCTGACAGTTTCCTGTCAGAGAAGAAAATTCCTTTCCCTCTCTCTCTCTGTTTGATTGTTTCTCTTTGAAGGGAATGATGACAGCTCCCACAATTCACCTGGCTCAGTGGGACAGACCCTCCTTTCAGACTCTTAGAGGGGCAAAAAAAAAAAGATGTTTGCTTTTTTTTTTATTTTGACAGCCAGGTCCCAGATGGCAAAGCATATCCCTTATCCACAGAAAACCTGAAAGCACCGCACTTTGAACCTAAGATAGAAAAAAAAAATAGAAGTTTGGTAAACTGGTAAAAGGAGAAAGATGAAAGACAAATATTTTTAGATCTTACACCTCAAAACCCATACAGTAGCTCAGAGAATTGTTCTTTCATAAATAACAGTCTCGTTTGCAGAATTTAAAATGCAAAAAAAAAAAAAAAAAAAACCTGAAGTCATATACTAGTCAGATTGACTCTGATTCATGGTTCTTTCCAACTAATTACATATGGTGTTGCTCATATTGTTTCGGACTGTTGGAGAAAAGGTGACCATTATCCGGATGAGGTGGGCAAGCAGCTCCATTTTAAGATGGTATTTGTAACTGTGAGTAAGGTTGAATTTGGAGGGTGTCTGATGACCATCGTCTTTCAGTGCTGAGGTTGCAGCTTTCAAATTTCATCACTTCCACTACCTGGACTGACAGTTGCATGTGTCTCCTGCTGCATGCACAGGGAGCAGTTGCTTAAAGATCTTTAATAGCCTTGGTTAAATAGCGGTTTGGTTCTAGTGCCAATTTTATTACCCTGTAGGTCTTCTGGTCCATTTGAAGTCATAAAACATTGCAGATCAGCTTTACATTTGATTCATAATACGTACATACATACATACATACATGTTTCATATTTCATATACATATTTCGTGAGTCTTTTAGGTAAATATAAAACTTAACTGTTAATGTTAAGTTGGCTAACCGAGCTGTTAAGGGAGAGTTTACCCTACAATACAAATTCACAATAGCTCTTTGGCTTTGATATTAATCACTGCGTGTTGTTTACCACTTGTGACAGCACAGTGGTAAAACAGGAATATAAATATAACAATATACAAATCAACACCTCATCCAGTTTAAAGCTCAGAAACAAACATCATTTTAGTTCAGCACTTACAGAAAAGCTACCAAAAAGAGAACATTTTAGACATTTTATGGTGAGCTGAGAGCATGCCATGGTACTTTAAAAATCTTGTGTGATTTTCCATGAGGTTGTAAACTCCACAACATTAAAAAGATTCAAAGAGAGTGAGTGAGAGAAAAAAGTTCTGTTTTAGTGAAATAAGCTCTTTAAAATGAAATTCCAACTCACCCAGATAAATTGACACAAACAAAACTCTGCAAAGCCCCTTTAATGGCTTCCATATGTTCTTTACAGCAGATGGAGTCTTTTATGAAGTCCACAAGAGGAATTCAGGTTTGAGATGTATTTCATTACAGCATATTATTAGAGTCCCTTTATTCTTATTCAGCTATTTTTACCCTCGCTTAATTCTGACGCTGGCAGCGCTGTAGTCTTTAAGTACACCTTGAGTATGTCCGTGAGGAATAATCAGTGGCTCATCCTCGTTTGATTATTTTTTATTTACACATTTCTGGGGACTGGGGATATTAAATTCCCTCTTGCAATTTAAAAAACCACTACGATGTCAAAACCCAGAGAAAGTGTTTGGTTTGCCTTATAAAGAGTGCACCAAACAGACAGCCGCTAATAAACGAATGAAGACGCAGAACCGGGGCTGGCTTTTAAGCAGTTCGCCTATTCATGGGGAGCCTTGAAAAAGCCCCAGACACTCTTTCACTGGCTTCAAAGTAAAAGGTCTTGCTTTCACTGCAGCAGTATAGATGACACGCCCAACACTTGCCGTGTATGGTACTTCCATTCGGTTCTTTCATTCAAAACTGTTCTTAATACAATAAATCAAAACATTTGAGAGGCAAAGATATGAGACAGCTGTACAAGGAATCATCTGTTTTTGACAAATATGGACTGCAAAGGGACAGCATTCCATGTCCAGTAGCATATAATGTTACAGTAGTATGATTGCTGCAACCATACAGACCCTGATCTTGAAGAACTGTTTCAGTTGAAGTTACTCCATGGTGCAATAATGCAGTCCATTACTTCTCACTGCACTGTGCACGTTCCATAACTTCATTCAGCAAAATGGCGTAATTTCAAAGAAATGGTTGTGTTCTCTCTGATTGCAGGTCTCATACTAAAAAGATTTCGTCTAGCCTGGGCAGGCACAGACACTTTCTGGTTTTGGCGGCTATTTTTCTCGAACACCAGCCAGGTCAACTTAGTTGAACTTTCTACACTCAATCATCTTTGACACAAATGCCGGTAAAAGTAAACTAGTCATTACCCAGGTGGAGAAAAGACTATAATTATAGCAGTCTTGTGGAAGTGGCAGGAGGTCAACAAGTTTTTCCTTTTCCTTTCTTCTTTTTATGTTGAAATTAAAATAGCCCTTTTACAGCTGTTTACCAATTTGAAAAAATGCCATCACAGGACATCGCCACCTTGAGGGTTGCTGTCTAGCTATGTGCTAGCATGCTAGCTGTCAAACAAAACAGTAATTATTTAGCTAGCTGAAAAAATAATAGAAGTACATTAATTCTCTTGACAGAGTCAGCACCTGACTGCAGGCCATAGCTAGACAGCCAATATCTGTCCTGCTAACCAGCAATAAACAAACTACTGATGTGAAAATATTTAGGATATAACCCAATGCTAGTCCTACTTATGCTAGTCTTAATAGCATGGCTAACATTGACAAAGCTGACTAAACAGAGACCTGCAAATAAATCATTTTCCCAGAATGTCTAAATGACATTGACAGGCTACTATTCACGCAGCTTAAAAAATATTTAGAAAGGATCAAATGCACCTCAGCTACTATTCACAAATTTCATTAATTGAAAGTAAACAGTTGTTAACTGTACAGTAGATCAACATCAAGGATGACTGCATTGTCTTACAGACAGATTGATCAAGCAAGAATGCAATTTGAAGTCAGTTATGGGAAATCTTATAATTATTAGATATTATAATTAAAAAGGAATGGCAATTAGAACCTGCGGTACAGGTGAAAAAAAAACAACTAATTTTTTATATATTGTCCATTCTCCTCACAGACTTTCAGCCAAGTTCATTTCACAATCATGGTCAGAATTAATTTTATTTAATAAATTTGACAGATTTGTATAGAACTAATCTTTTTCTTAACTCCTTCTTTTTTCATTCATAAATCTTGACTAACTTCAGTCATTTATTCATCCATTTATAAGCCAGACCTTATCCAAGGCCACTGGGGAACAAAGTCTAACCCTATCTTTGCTAGATCTCACTTGTAAAGGTTTTAATCTCAATCTGATTTCCAAGCAAAATAAATTTGATAATGATTATGATGATGTTAGATTTAAAAAATAAAACACCCACGGTTTTCAGTGGTGGTTTCATTTTGAAAGGGTTTGGTCTTTTATCGAATAGCATTTTTCCTTACAACAGCAAAGCAGTTTTAATTGAATCCAGCAGACACTGAATATCATCGACAAGATGTATTGTATACTAGGTTACAGACTAGCAAGCTACAGATCAGTTGTAATACATCATTCTGAACAAGAGTTCTGAGATAAAATATAGCATCATCCTCTGGATGAGGGCCAGATTATTATACAGATACAATAAAACTTGACAAAGTTGCGATTTAACGTTCCTTTAAAATGCTGAGTCGTTATTTCAGCTGAGAAGTCAGGAATACTGCCATGGCCAGAATCAAGTGCTGTAACAAAGAGTTAGATCACTGCAGCCACTTCCCAAAATCACATTGCATCACACTGTGTCATTTACTGGTCACTACATAGCATTTTTTTCTGCGTGAAATGAAAGTCAATTATTTTATCCATTATTTTGATGAGTGAATTTTATGATTTCTGGAATAAGCATTTTATTTTTGTACATACATTTTACAAATCTTATAAAATCTCGGACCATTATACATTCTTGTTGTTCATTTTATTTTATTTTTCGGTGCAGCCAAACTAGCTTCACTGTATTTTGAGCTTTGTTTGGTCAGCGGTAGCATGAAATTATTATCTTTAACCTGTAAAATAAAAGATTTAATTAGAAGTGTTTGACCTCTTTAGATAGAGGTAGGCTCAGGTCTCTAAGAGCATAAATCAATCACACCAGTTGTAGAAAATTTTCTCTAGGGAGACAGAAGAGATCATCTAACTCTGTGTTTCTAATTAGCACAGTACATAATATACAAATAGCAAAAAACAAATCTTCACTGGTAGCCATGTGGGGATCTTCAAAACTAATCAACAGGAGCCTTCAATTAGAAGAAACCAATGCAGGGAAGTCGTCCGTCAGAGAAACTGATGATGTGGCCCAATCAATCAGTGCCGTTTCCGTGGACCAGTGGCAGGCCTTGCTGATGAAAAGTTGTCCCCCTCTCCCCCCCCCCCCCTTTACCCAAGACAGGAAATTAGAGGATGAAGAGGGACAGGTTTACAGATTGCATCGTTATAGCCTTTGAATAGAGTATGGGAAAATGTCAATGTGAAAGGAAGACCCTGTTCAGATATATTGATGTATTCATTTCCTGTGCCATCTCCAGAATTGCTAATGGTCAATTCGCGTTGACGAGCCGAGGACAAGGCAGGGCGACGACGTGAATTCTTGCTGCCTGCGCATACATTTTTTACTGCAATACAAATGCGGCCTTCGATCTGCAACGGCAGCATGTTAATTACACCACAGGCACTCATAAAATAAAATATGAAAAACTCATAGTTAGTAAAAGGATTTCAATGTCAGTTTTATTTATATTTTTGAATTAGTTGTGCTGTCATTCAATGGCAGTTAGTCAGCTGCTAGCCGATGCATCACGTAGTACTGTGGCATTCTGATGTTTGGGATCCGCACTTATTTCCTGATGAGTATGGTACTGCACAGCAGTGGTTGGCATGCTGGTGTCAGTGATCATGGAACTCTTCCACATAGCACACCATTTTGTGTTGGCATCTTCCAGGCTTGCAGGCTTCAGAGCTACCTTGTCATTAGCAACTGGTTTGCAACCAGAACACCTCGTCAGTTTACTGTTCTATTAAAGAGAAAATACACAGTTGACACCGAATGACACCCATGGTCTGGGCAACAAGTAAAGGACATAGCACATATCACAGAGAATTGATTCTTTGACGGAAACAAAACTTTTTCTACCAATGTCTTGAAATTTTACATATAGGATTGGAACAGCAGCATCACATGAGGATGTTTCTTGAGCAAGAGAGCATGATGGGAAGGCATGAGAGAACTTACCCACTGGCAGCAAACCAGCCTCTCTTCCATTGCTTAAGTTTCCTTTGAGCTTTGATCTCCTTTTTTGACTGCAGTTTTGCAGCTGTTTTCCTCGATTTTTTTTGTTCAACGGTACTGCTGGCAGGACACAGACTATGCTCTCCACTCCTACAAGAGTGTTTGGAAGATTGAAGTACATTTCTCCATATAGTCTAGACAGAAAGCAGTTTTCTTGTGGTGGTTAGGAAATAAAAGGGCAGAGGTAATAGGTTGCTCTGTGGTGTAACTATGGACTCCTGCTAGATTCAAACGTAGTGCGATAACTCCATTAATTACCCATATTTGATTAAAACTTTGACAGCAGAAACATAATTAGCTGCTATCATAATGCTTAATTACACCAATGAAGGCATTTCATTTAATGTAAACTCTTACTAATATCAACAGAAAATATGGATACCCTCTCACTTCCGACATTTTTAGAAAATAATTATGCAAATGAAAGTTCTCTGGCATAGTTGGAATAGGAACGGTTCGTCCTGAACACCCTGCCCCTTCACACACCCCATCACCTCTGCCTTCCTCCCTACCTTAATTTCCCTCTCCCATGGTGAGATGTCAGGAGTTCATCTACATAATCTGAATTAAATTATAGTCTGGGGTATATCAAAGATAATTTTATGACTGTTAAATAGATGTGCCTAACTCAATAGTCAATAATATACTGTACCAGGGCAGTAATCAGTAACCTCTTTTACAGAAATAACTACTCCTTCAGTAAAATCACTCTTTTGTGCAACCTATCACATTTTCTTAAGACCAATGTCATCCGTCAGATAAAATGTAAAGCAATCACACTCCTTCCTCACTAAATGAAGATTGTCCTGTTGAAATGTACTATTTGTACTATTTGCTACATGTAGTGAGGTAGGGTAAATGTTGCCATGGTGAAGCAGGTGATAAATTGGTTGGGTGTTATTACACAAAACTGTTCTCCTGCTGTCGGTGATCATTCAGCGGTAGGAACTAATCAAAGCTTTTCACACTTTTTTTTTCCTTTCTTTCCCCCCACCCACCCAATAAGTGTTGTACAATATGTGAATGGTAACCCAATAAAATAGTCTTCACAAAGAAATCCTGTCACACATCAGTGTTCGTACCCTTGTTTGGACATGTTCCCTTGTCAAACAGAAGCCTGTTCAAAATGATTGTTTTTTTCTTATTGCTCCAAGACAAGCATTTTCTTTCTTTTCTTTTTGTCATGGCTTAGAGCAAATAACTTTTTTTATACTGCATAAAACTTCATAAACTTTCTATCCTTATTTTCCCTTCATTTCCGAATTTGGAATTTCAAATTACGCTTGCAGCACCCTCCATTAATTCAAGAGGGTACACACTGCTGAACAAATTTCACCAATATGCAATAAGCAGGCTGGGGCTCCTTCCATCTTCACTGCAGCAAAGTGGAAAAGAATAAAAAATTATGTAAAATACAACGAAGGGAAAAGTCAAACGAGTTCTCGGAGGCACTCGATCATTGAGATGGAACTGGCCGGTGGTCACCGCAAGGGTCCGCCTTTCTTAGCAGTACTCCCTTTCATTTTAGAAAAGAGATATTCAAAATTGTCTTTACATTGCAAATAGTGATGCTTGCATTCATGGTCCTTCAGATACAAATGAGCATCATTCTATGTATCAATAGCAACATCCTGAATGGTGAGAGTTTGTTTGCGATGAAACAGAGCCCTTTTGCGGCCAGTCCAAAGGAAAGCACAATATATACTCCGGACACAGCCAGGCAGAGGTGACGAGCAGACGGGGTGGGGTCATGCTGTCCCAAATGACAGTCACATCAGTTCAGATGGAAGCTCTACGTCTCCCTCTTCCACCAGACACAGAACGAAGAGGGAGTTGACAGGTTAGCGTGATGAAATTGCGTCTGAGACGTGCTGTTGAAAGCCTTTTACACTACGGCCATGTGTTGCACTCAAATCACGAGTCGCACTGCCGCATTGGCTAAATTTGCATGCATTTTAGTGCGTTTTTTTTTTCTCACCTTCTGAGTCTTCTGGCTGAATTCCTCGCTGCCTCGAGGCAAAATCTGGACCAGTGTGAGCACCCACGCTATGGCCGGATAATAGACCCACGTCACAGTGTCCTGGAGTAAAGTGTGAGAGCCACATGGCAGTATTGTGGTAAAAGTGTATTAGGGAACTGGACCAGTAGTCAGAGAGTACATTCAGTACAGTCATTCTCCTGAATCACCTCAAAAATGGTTTCAGCCTCCCTGGAAAGGGTGCCTCCATTGAAAATGGGTGATTCAGTGGAATTTGTGGAAAGCAAGCTCCACAAAATATTGTGTTGTCTGCACTGCAGAGGATGATTGAGTGACATTTATTACACAAACGTGTACCTGCAGGCCTTTTCTTTTATTGCTGCTGTTGTTATTTGCTTTCATACTAAAAACTTTATGAAAGGATGTATGTGGAATGCATACAATATTGTTTTCTACTGCAAACAATAAATAGATAAATAAATAAATAAATAATACCCCCTGTTAGTGGGTTCTGGTAAGTATCATGACTCGAAAGGACTAGCATTTCATTTAAATTTATTTAAAAATAGATCAGCTCTTCGAAGACAACATCTATAATTGTACTTGAGGGAAACTAAAGTTGTCTTTTTGGGTATGTGTATGCAGTTGGCATACAGATTTTGTTTCATTATCACCACTGCTGACAGAATGTGTTTTATTATGGCCAATTAGCATACATGGTTTGGAGGGGAAATTACTATTTTCAAATATATGTCTAGATTTCATAACTCTACAGCAGAAGTCGTAATTAACACCCACAATATATCTAGCAGGAATATTGGAATACTAATGGAGATTGTAGGCAAACATGTAGACTGTTTTGTCTTTGACAAAATGAGGTTTTTTCAAGTTTAAACTTTAAGATTTATTTTTAAAACTTTTTCATTTTGATATATCTTTAGTAAATGTTGATTAGATTTAAGAATGCTTTCCAAGTACATGAAAGCACCTGTCAGTATTAATTATATTCCTTTCAGCTTTTACAGAGTACAAGCCAGGCATTTCCATTCTAGCAGGGGCAAATGAAGACGTTCCTGAATGGATGTGTACATATATAATGCGTATGTACGCCTTTCTTGTGTGTGTTTGTTTAAAATAATGCAGCGTTGAGTGGAAAATGATAGGCTTTGAATTCAGCAAATGACAGGGAATGGGGACCATAATGTCAGTGACAAAATGAGATTCTGACCACAGCGACATGTGCTGATGTCATAATGCCTCTGACTCCATAAAGAGCTAACAGAGCAATGTGGTCCAGCTCAGTAGACCCCCTGAATGCTCATGTGAGCTAACTCAAGCATGCAGAGAGTTCTGGAACAGTTTTTAATCATAATCCTGTTCCACTCTACTTCTTGAGAAGTACCACTTCATTTCACAAGAGCCTGCCAACCTCTTCCTTCCTTGTTTCCCTTCCTAATTCAGTGAGTTGTGGAAAGGCAAGAATGACCACCAGGCACATACTCCTGATGACTCCATTGACTTTTTATTGGCCCAGAGGAATACCTCCCTCAGGTGCAATAAATAGTCATGTGTTAGGCAGGGTTTTCTGTGTGCTCATCTGCTGCAGGCTGGACACAGGGTCGTCTGGGCAGAGACGCAGGGGGATTGGCTGAATAACTTGGCAGGAAGTGATTAATTATTCATAATCTCATGAATCTTCCTGCTTCGTACTCCTCCTCCACAGGGTCTACATATTTTTATACTCAATCATCTTAGCTTTGTAATTAAATGACCAAAACTATGTTATACCATAATCAGACAAGAACCATTAACAATACACAAATTATAGGAGCCACAATTAGCAAACAAACAAAAAAAGTATATACATTTTCTATAATACTAAGAAAAAAAAATTAATTTTGTTAGCCTGTCATATACCTACTAAGGTACACAGATAAGTTGTCTGTAAATGACACAATGCAGAGATAAATCCTGACACCGTCACAAGTTCAGAGACTACGCCCTACCAATTTATACAGACTGACAAAAAAAGTTGCTGTTGCCAAAAGAGGGACATATATTTTGTCAATTTAAGACAGGAGAGGTGGAGACAAATATGCATTTTTCCCTAATGTACCTTTCTGACAAGAGACTATTTTTAATATGAAATTCAAATTGGATTTGAGAAGAAAGGGTACAGAACTGTGCACTTCTGGATTTCAGTTTTGAGTGCTCTCATCAAAACAATGACAAATAAGTGACAGAACTTTGAAAGCTCTTGAAATATTGTTCCAGGTGCGTATGCGCAAGAGAAAAGAGGAAGGGCCAATAGAAGCAGCAAACATTTCTATATTAATCAAATAGAAATGTATTAAAATCAGAGAATAAATAATGATTGCTGTCTATCACTGTTAATTAAGGCAAAACTTGAGGGAAACCACAGAAGCCGCAGGCAGAGAATTGTTTGTTCCACATCCTTCACTAATCCTTTGTACAGAATATACACAAGGCAAAGAATGTTCTACACTTGCTAGGCAAGAATGAACACCAGCCTTTCAGATAAAATCTTTTTGTTGCTTTCCTGCTGTTGATAAAGTAAGGCCGCAGCATAAATGAGATTTTGAGAGATTACACTGTTTAATTGGGCGGCTAGTCATTTTCTCGATTTTCTCCTATGTTTAGCCATTACAGAGAAACATTTGTCTGTAGAATATTCAGAGCGTGTGCAACGAGGAAGCATGTATTATTCCTTATCACTGGGAAAGGGAAAGAAAGTGGGAGGTAAAATGATTTAACAGCGAAGCAGCTGCCAACAGTCTCTACCCTATGGTAATATTTCTATTTCTCCCTCATTTATCTAATCTGTACCAGATAACTGAATAGCTGACTCATGAACAGTTAGTCTGCTGCACATCTCGGTTGTTTTCGCTATGGTTCCCCCTGCCTGATCTGTAGACCCCATCTTCTGTGACACGTCTCTGTCCACTGCACTCTCCACGCCTCATTTCCTCTGACAAAGTGCATTTTGGGTCTTCGAGAGGAGACACACTGTAAACTACACTTCCCATTGTGTTTTATTAGTTTTGCGAGTGTCAGCATCACAATTCCTGCATGACGCCTTTTGTTTATTATGCTCATGAATAAAAAGTACTTAATTATTCTCAAGACTGAGTGGTGCACAGTATTTATAGGCAGAAAGAAATAATAAAATTTTTCACTAGACAAGGGTCAATAATAATCATAATAATAATAATTATACAGTATGATTAAAAGTAACATTCAAAGCTAGAACAACAGTCATTGTGCCATTAGTTCAGGAGATATATGTATGAAAATAAAGATTATGTAAAAAGATGGTCTGATGAAAAATAAGAGAACATAAACTGTAAATTACAAATTTAAAAAAGATTTTACAGTAATGTTATAGAAACATATGCACTGTTATTAAATTTGATAGATTGATTTGCTTTGTGAATGTACATTCTGGTGCTTTGTACGAATTGGTTAACACAAACAAAATGGCGTAAACGTGCTGGACACATTCTTCATTCTATCTGTACAGATATAAACACAAACTCTAATAAAAGCCAAGATGTTAATGTCTGCTATGCTAAAATTCCTGACAAAAACAGTAACGCTGACTGATTGCGCTGTCAAGCCTTTCCATGATCAAAGGTACATCTGTCAGCACTGACGTTTCAAAATGACAGCAGTCTGGAAGCCATTTTCCCCCAGCCGTGTTGTGAGACAGAGGGGTCCAGCACTGGGGTCACAACAGGGGAACCCAAATAAATCACCCGCCAGAAAGGACGTCAGAAATAAAGTGTAATACAAATAATCTGAATAATAGGAGAGAGGCTGGTGAGGAATCTGTCACCAAAGTCGGACCGCTGTTGGGGCTCGTTCAATTATTATTAGCATTGCCGGCACTTATTACTGTTATGGTATAATGGCCTCAACGAGAACACACACGTACAATTTTCCAGTATTTCTCTCTTTATCTGTGTCTCTCACGCGCACGCTAGCTCTCGCTCGCTCTCCCTGCCTGTCGCTCTGTCTTTCTTTCTCCCTCCCTCCCCCACATGCTGTGAACTAAATGTGTGAGGGCTAGGACAGTATAATATTCTGAGGTTCTATATTTGGGCTACAATTTATTTGTGTGCTTTCATTATGGTCATTATGCCCTTTTCCAGTAAAAAGTGACAACCGGGCAGGTTCTTTAATCCTGTTTTCCGATCCAGAACTGTAAACCCGCTAGTGGGAGCTGGTACAAAGATGGCTGACCAATCACGGCACCATAGCACCACCATATCTTTTGGCTATTGGCCAACTCCAATCAGAATTTCACTTGTCCCAACTCTGACCCCTTCTCCTGTCATGTAGAACTGAGGCATATTCTACATTCCACACTCAACACCAGTTCATAACTTTTCAGTGATCCGACCGCGTAGCCTTGGCACTGATTCTTGAAACCCACAGGGAGCAAAGAGGAAAAGTGGGATATTGTTTCCTACAGGATTTGTTTTTTTTTCTCTCTCTCTCTTTTACAAGGCGAGGATTAGCTCCAGAACTGAAGGCCGGAGACGAGAATGCTGGAGCGATTTCAGATAAGGTCACCGGTGACAGATTTGTTCTTTATCTATGGTACCTTGGAGAGGCCTGCCAACCCTGCCGATGTTCGACCTCAGTGGTCGAAGCACACAGCCTGGACCAGGACCAGGCAGGACTTTCTCACTGTCAAGTAGCACAGTACCTGAACATAGAATAGTAAGCCATCGAAAAGCAGTAACATTGGGTCTTAACCATTGCTGCAGCCTGTTCTGCCTCATTGCCTAAGATTCATTGCAAAGATCATGGTCCCTTCTGACTCTTCTGGACACTGCAAATTATATCGAAAGATTCAGGCTTACATTTTCAACCCTAACTGACAACTGTTGCTTTGTAAACATTTGAACTTCTCGACCACCCAATCTCCACTCTGAGAGCTGAGTGCCAATTGAACTCTAAAATGGAAACAAAGCAATTCCATATTAGTTCAACCTTGTTGGTGTTCATGTCTTTGAACTGACACCGCAGGGAATATTGATTTAGTCAGGTAACACTGAGAGGAATTTCCAATGAGTCTCCATTGCCTTCCTCCTTTTTATTAAGTCTGGTCACTTCCCAGTGCTGTCTGAGTCTGCCTTTGTGTGTGTGTGTATGTGTGTGTTTGAAAGAGAGAGAGAGAGAGAGAGGGTGAGAGAGAGAGAGAGAGAGAGAGAGGCTTCTCTCATTCATTAGTGAAACATCATGCAGTGAACAGATTGACCCAGAAAACGAGGCTTGCTGCTGCTGCATGGTCACAGTTAACCTGAACTGAGAGTTCACTGCTCCTGCAAAGGGACGATAAATCTACCAGTCAAAAGCACAGCTGAATATCCTCAACAGGATAGAAGGTTCAGTGCATCCATCCGGGAGGGAGAAAAATGTTTGTGGAGCTTCTCCCAGTCACACTGGACTACACACCCCCCAGTTTGAAAAGGCTCGTCAGGACACCACAGAGATTTGTTATTGTGGAACCTATTTAATTCAAGGGCAAAACTCATCATTTCCAGAGATCATATGAATTGTAGATGGGCGGCTTTATGCTCTGATCGGTCTCTTATTTCTCAGACCCTGTAAATCACTCTGTAGCTATGCAAATGCTTAGGGGCTGCAAGTCTCCAAAATACCCAACCCAATTTCCAAGTCCAACCATAGCCCCTTAATGACATTTACAGCCACACACCCACACCCACACTCTGACGTACACATACACACAGGCACACACACACACACACACACAACGCTTACCTCGCAGCCCACCAAAACAAAAACCGTTAAGTTTGGTTTGTGCCATGCGATGGAGGGGAGGGCGCTGCCCCCTTCCCCCCCAAAGACAAGAGGCAGGCCATCAGAGGGATGGGCGTCTCTCAGATCTCTGAGGCTCTTGCCACTTTCACACAGCACAAAAGGCCTCCGCCTGAGCTAATGGGCCCTCAGAGAGAGCAGCTTTACCCTCTCGACGGCCTCACAATGGAGAGGACGCAGGGCCGGGCTCCACGCTGTAGCCTGACTATTAATAAGCTGAGCGAACGAGAGAGGGAAAAAAAAACACCCAAAAGAGAAACACGCTTAAAAATGTACAAAATAAGCCAAATCGCGCCATTTTACAGCAAGCGCGTGAGTGGAGAGACACATTTTTTGGTGAAAATCGCAGGTCGTCTCTTCTGGGGTCTGTTGCCGTCTGTCTGTTCAGCGCGCAAAGAGTTAATGGTCACACCCTCGGCAGCTGAGAAGGCTGGAAAATGTCCGCTCCAGTTGGAAACCTGCAAGAGAATCTCCGGGGCTGGTTGTTTTTGAACCACTACGGTCTGGAAGAGAGACAGCAGTAAAAGCTGGCTTTCTAACAATCCAAACAACAAGTTTTGTTGACCAATAGAAGCCATTTTTATAAGTCATTGCATATAATATATACCGCATAGCCATTTGTAAACAATATACTATTCGGTGTGATAAATTATGGCTGTGATGTACATTATGTATTTATGAACTAATGGGGGAAAAAATCAGCATAAACAGGCATACAAGCCAAGTAGCAGTTCCAGCAGACAGCCGATACTCAGTGAAATGAAAAGCTCTTTGTGCCACAGTGCGGGTCCATTGCTTACGCTCGTAACCACACTGTCTCTGAAAAACTAACTTCCCATAAGAAGATGACTGAAAGACCGTTGAGATGCCAGCTTTCCAACCCGCCATTCCACGAGCATCGTCCTGGCCTTTAGAAACACACAGACTGCACACAACCAGGACGGTTCGTCTCATCTTGTGCGTGCTATGTTCAGGTGACCAGCCATTTTGTTTCTCCTTCTACGACTTAATAAGAGGCTAATTGAAGGGGAACTTTAAAACCTGTCCCAGGAGATTGAGTAAGCACCCCCTAAAACCACACATTTTGTGCCCTGAGGCAAATAATCTCTTAGCCTAACTAATACAGACTAATAACAGGAATTTAAGAGCTGTAATTAGAACAGGAAATGGGGTGATTACACCACACAGTGCAACTCCACCAGGACAAACAGAGGGCTGTAAAATCAGTTAATTTAATCTAGGGCGGTTCGCAACACCACCCACTGCCAATGCTCACGTCACCCACTGAGCAAATGTCCCACAGAACCCCATTCATTGGGGCACATAAAGCTTGACCAATGGCACAGCAAGAAGCCCAAATTTGCCCCAATATAAGGTTATGCTAATTTGGCTCTTTAACTCAGGGTTAAGTTGGGGGGGCGTGGGGGTGGTCAAATTTAAGGCTTTGGTTTGGATGAAATTAGGTTTTAGGGGAAATTATGAGGGCTGGTACTTAAACTTGCATTTTACTTCAGTAGGAGTTGGGTTTTTCAGTATGAGAATGGGAAAGAGAGAGCAGGGAAAAAGAGATGCTGTATGGTTTCTACAATCACAGTATCCTTAGAAAGTACCTCACCTGTCAGAGAAAGGCCTGACTGGGGAATTAGGTGTGTCAGGCGGATCCCACCTTGTGTTATGTTTGATCACGATCAAAGGCCACTTCTTCGCTCTTTGGGCTGAGAGAGGAGAGGAGCACCATCACGCCATCAGACACATGACCGATTTAAAGGACAGAGAGAGAGAAAAAGAGAGAGAGGGAGAGAGAGAGAGACACACACAGGGAGATACAGAGAGAGAGAGAAAGAGAGAGAGAGGGAGACATAGAGAGAGAGAGAGAGAGAGAGAGAAGGGCGGATATATGAGATGAATAAGAGAGAAAGTATAAGTAGAGATGGGAGCTCTTCACTGGCTGGGGCTATAAAGACGTCTCCCACTCAAAGACAGCTCATTTAGAGCATCGCTGTGTCCTCAGCTTCACCAGATTTATTGAGTGAGTGGGAAACCCTCATTTGCATCTCTATCACATTTTCCAATCTTTTATGATTATCAGTATTGTTCGCTTTTTCCCTTGTTCTCTCTCTCTTAGGAGATCGGGTTACATTAATTTGTTTCGACTATAACAAAGAGATCAGAGATTGGTTTTAACGGAAAGCTAATTGTTTTGTTTTTTCTGTGGAATGCTTTAATGCGGGATGCACAAAAGCTCCACTAACATGTAAAAATATGCAAAAAAATGAAATAAAATTAATTATAAAAGAAGCTGGTGCTGATGGATGATTGTTGCTAGAAGTAACTATCCTAACTATCATATATAATTGATTTTTTATCATTTCTAAAACAACCGATTTTGTTCATGGTATATTCGTGCATACAAAATGCATACAAAGCAAGCAATTTTGGGTCTCTGTGGACGTGGATTTGAGCTGAGAGAAAGATTTGAGCCTAAGCAGAGTGGAAATTTCCAGGCAGTGTGGCATAACTCAAACTGAGATGGGCAAGTGCGTCACAGAGAGAACATGGCATAGTGACAGTGGGGGTGGTGTCGGGAGCACTACCGACCATAATGGAGTGTGGCTTTTTTTAACCCAACACAAATAACCCTTTTCAGGGCGGGAGCAGTCAAAGACTTACCTTTGAGGCCGGGCTCAGTTGATGCCATTAGGACAGAGTGAAACAAACCGCAAGCCAGGCAGTGTTTCATTTACGAGTGACAGCTGAAGGAAAAAGTTCACGAAATCAAGGCCAAAGTTTCCTTCGGGCCAGGTAGCTACAGAGTTGCACGCGGGCGCCAACCTTTGGCCTGGTTACCACGCGAGTGTGTGGCGATGTACAACTGAAAACAACCCAAACGCAAATAAAGGCTGAGCTAAGAAAATATTCACACAGTCAGGGACAGTGTGTGTGGCTCAGTCGGGGCGATAAGGTGGCTTTTCTGTGTGAATTAAAAGGCAGGCCCGGCAGCATTTAATGGACTTCCATACAGACACGGGGAGTTATGGGATATTAACTCTCTTTTATGTCCGCGTGAAAAGGATATCTGCACGTGGCGTATAATGACCTGTCTTACACCTCCGGATGCATTAGCCACCAAATAGCTTTCCCATTTCTGTGGCTGTGAAAGGTTTTACGGGTCTGATAAAGAAAAGTCTCTCAGACGTGATGTCACTTAAACCTCCACAAACAGTAATACATCCCCCCCCCCATTCCCTTTGTTTCACCTGTGTGGCATCTGAGATGTATCCAGAGTAATCTACTTTAATCCAAACATCACCCGGTCACCCAGTGACTTCACTCTAAACGTGACACAGCTGCTTTACGCCCCAGATAAGACACTGTCCCTGGTTTTGAACCACATAAATATTTAAGTTCAGATAAGGAGGCAGTATGTCCATGCAGCTGTCAGGTTTTGAAAACCGTTCATTAGCCAGCATAACACTTTTTGGGCTTCACTGCTAATGGTCGAGAGTTAGAAGAATTTTTTTTTTGAAAGGTTTGAAAGATCAGTGTTGATCAATATAAAAAAAAAAAATTCCCTTGTCAGCTAGTGAGTTAGTGCAATGCTGAAGAAAAGCTTTTATGTGGGTATTCAGTTAGTTTGGCCAAATTTAATTTAAACTTCCGTCGAACTCATGCATAAATTGGTATTTGCAGACACATTCAGGTGTTTTGGTGGCTGGTGATAATTCTGAAGTTGCACCATCGAGATTAAAACCTGACATTTTGTCTTACTCTCCGGGTCTCCGAGACCAGCTGGTTTCACTGGAGTCTTTCCATCTCCCACTGCTTAATGCCTGGGAACTAAGCAGGTGATTTGACTTTGTTTTCCAAATTGTGATGTCAATGTGTATTATTAAGACATGAGCTCAGGTGGCAACCACACACTGGAGCTACCTGTTCCAGTTCTGCAAACTTCTGAAAGCCCATTCCAGTTCTTTCGCCGTAAGGAAATTCCAGTGCAATATCCATCTAATTTCACTGGGTTTAAGGAAGGATGCGCTCTGGTTAGTGTAATAAGTGGCCTGAAATTTAGGAAGTAAAGGGAAAAAAAGAAAGAATGTCTAAAATTTTGTTTAAAAAAGGAATGAATAAACAACATGGCCCATAAAGAGGCAGATGAAGAGATGGAAGAGAGGATGTGGTGAGGATAAAAGGATAGGAGGACACACATGCACACACACAGAGGAAGAGAAAGACTTTGGTACCTACTCTCTATCTCTCTCTCTCTCTCTCTCTCTCACACACACACACACACACACACGCACTTGCACACACACACACATACACACACAGACAGTCAAGTTGGGATTTTTGAGTAGGGACAGGTTCCTACTATAAAGCCTCTTCATAGTTATGATGGATGCGAGAGAAGAGGAAGGACGGAAAATCCCCTTTCTGAATGAATAACAATGAAGATTACAGGGCTTTCCTCTTGAGAATCTCTATTTCAATGTTGTGAGATTAATAAGTGTCATTTCTCTTTGTGCTGTCAAAAAATACACACAGAAAAAAAAGAAAAAAAGGACAATGGTTAACACTGAGTCCTTTCTATGAGAGATTTTGAGATGAGATGTCTTTTCCAACACTCAAATGAGCCCCTGCGTGCTGGAGAAATTAATCACAGTCTGTGTGAGCCCTCATTAAGCACTAGCACATCCTCTTAGATCTGTTGTCTTTCTGTCTGTCTTTGGGAAACAGATCGTAAGGTCCTGAGAAAAGGGGGCCTGGAGAGGGGTGCTGATGGGACTGAGACAGATTCCGGAGGGACACACTGGGCCATTGTCACATTGCCAGTTTTTTTTTTCTTTTCTTTTTTACCCCTCATCCTCCTCATTTCCCCTGGTGCTATTGCCCTCTGCCCTTAGTCCCTCTCACCTATAGCCCCTGTGGGCACAGTCCAGGTCCATCCGATATGCAGCCTCACAAGTGCCTCCTCTTCCCTCTCCACTGTGGAAAAAAATTTCCAAGCGGATAGAAAAATAGAGCAGCCATTCTCCCCTGGGCAATCAGACAGACCAACTGACAGACAGCCCGACAGACATACTGACTGAAAGACACAAGCAAAACGACAGACTGACCATCAGACAGACTGACAAACAGAAAGACAATCCATAGGTCAGCCAGTCATTGAAATGGAAAGCTAGGCGATGGTAAGGCAGAGCACCTGGTAGTCAGACAAACAGACAGAAAGACAGGTATTAAATATGGGTACTACCCAGTCATCTGCACAGTTAAGAAGAGGAAGGGCTCTTGTCACATATTAAATGTGGCATTTGGCACTGCTGCAGAATTTTGAATATATAGTGGTCCTGTATTGTATTAATCTGAACAGAGAACAACAGTTTTATTGTTGCTATTATCAGTCAGGTATAAAGCAATCATTTGCTGATGGGTCATTCTTTGGCAAGACTGTTAATAAAAAACGTGCCAGGACAAATTTTCAGCTTAAACGTGAGTTACCATCCTGCACTATATAGACCACGACAGACAGCAACGTCCTTTGAAAGCTTGTCTATGATGCTTTGTTTATGACATTTTTTATTTTATGGATTGCGTATGCATATTATATGTCCACTTCCACCATTAATTCCTGGGCGGATTCCATTGCGTTTGTGTGTTTTTTTTCCGATCTGGTGCACCCCCAATGGATTCATTCTCTGTTTGTGAAACATCTCTGATGTGTTTTTCGTAATGAGCTGTGAAATGAACTTCTGCATCGAGGACAATAAACTCTCGAGCTGAGCCTGAACCAAACAGAGCCAAAAAGCGTAAAGTAACCATGACGTGTGTGTTTCTCTCATAGAAACGACTCCTTTTAGAGACAAATACCATGAAGGACACGCGACTCACAGTGCAGTCAAACAATTCTCTCTCCTTCCACTGTATTCCAGGATTGTGACCACAGATACAAAAAGTGCCATATCTAAGGGGTTATCTCTGTCACACTTTAGCCTTTCCCACATTTGTTTTTTAAAGATGGGAACAGTTTTAGAAATTTGGGGGGTATAAGTATAGCTCAGTAAAGCGACCTAAAACCGAACGCCCTTCAGCTTGTCCCAGCAAAACCCTGGGGTAACTCGCTGTTGGCTCTCTTTTTCAAAAGGCAGCTTATTCTGTGGAAAGAGGAGATTGATTCCCATATTTTTTCAGCCTTGAACATGAACTGTTTTTCCAGAAAAAAAGGCATCCTTTGCTAAAACTCAAAACATACTTTGAGGATATCTGGATCTGACTGCAAACATTTGGAGCTTGTTTAGACAAATAAAACTAATTAAAGGCAAAAATGCGAAGCCTGGCTTGACTTGGTTCGGCGGAACCAACGGCCTAGGCGGGGGCCACTTCCACTCGTACAAATTGGGACAGGATTTATTTTTTATTGCTTCCATTGTTTTCCTTATGTTTTCCCTTTTGTCTATATTTAAATGGATCAGCCCGGCGTACCAGTGACCCTGGACACGCACGGACTTCGTTTCTGTTTTGGTGACGGCAGCTGTGATGTAGATCTTCTGTAAATCGCACAACCTCAGTGAAAAAGAATGTGGAACGGGGGAAGACAGGCCAGAGGATGCAGGCTCAGAACATGAGAGCGATTTGCAGGAGCAGCTAGGCTATCTATCATTCTGTCAGCAAGGAGAGGGAAATGCGCGGAAGCAAAAGACGATGGGATGCAAAAAGCTCTGACAGTCAGAAAAACATAAACGTGAATATTTGGGATCGCTACTTATTTTGTAACACTATTTGTTTGGGAGACGTGCAGGTCATTCGAAAATATAAATGGAGAACACGGACAGACCGGCGAAAATGCACAATACAGCCAGTAGCACTAACAAAATGGCAGCACAAGCAGACTCATACTGTAAGTAGTCATAAGATGGGTAGCATATGCTAAGCAGAATGTTAAAACTGGTGTCCAGCACACTTCACTCATAGTCACAGTGCAGCTATGAGATTTCAGATATAAAGATCCAGCATTGAACTTCAATGCAGGCAGGATGGGAATTTTAGGATGACGCCAGAGGGCAGTGAGTCACTGGTCTTCCAGGTACAGTATGAAGAGTCGTGAGTTGTGAGTTGAGGATGAAACGTGACTCTGCTGTTCCAGTTTGAACACCGCACAGCAGTAGCGCTTCCCCCCCAAACAGAGAGGTACGTCATTTCCTTCTGATGATTTTGCCAGCAAGGCCCTTCTTACCGTTAGAAACTGAACAGGGTTAGCGCACTGAATAGCTTATCAGCACTGGAGGCGAAGCAGAGAGACTCGATTCCCCCAAGCCTCAGCATAGTGGTGCTTTAGATCTATATGCACATCTTAGTCTGAGTTTTCTTCTTCTTATTATTATTATTATTATTATTATTATTATTATTATTATCATTTTGCCTCTTTCACCCTCTTGCTCTCCCTCCCTAGTCCTCTCATGTTTCACTGCGGTGATTACCGAACTTGGAACTGTTTCATGCACCCTTTATATTCTGAACAATGCAGGCAGGTAGTGTTCACTTCTGTATGACCTTGGCAACATCCACAGGACGGAGTCATGTTTACAGAGGTCTTAAGAAACAATATGTCAATTGTTCTCTTACTCCGTCAGTCCAGATAATAATAGAAAATTACTGCATTCCAAGTCTTCGGCTAAACAGGTATTTTATTTTTTATTTTTAGTAAACATTATCGCGGTAGTAGATTGCTTGATATTACCCTGCTCAGGACACTCATGAGAGAGAGGCGTTCTGTGTATCATACTGTATGTGGCGCAAGGAGGAGAACAGCGCCCTCTGTTGACATTGTGTTGTATGTCTATGTTCCCTTCGGTACACAAAAATAGGTTAAACACAGCAAACTAACAAGGTTTAGATTAGGATTGCTGGATCTGAGTATCGCCAATGACCACTTTCTGGCTGCTCTGGATTCAGCTGTCATTGTGGAAAACGGAGGTCCCCCAGGGAGAAAGTCGGAGGTTTACAGCTTGGGTTCACTGTAGCACAGACATTTCAGCACACGGACCACTGGAAAACAGAGCTAGAGACTGCACAGCAATCTCTCATCAAACCTAGAGTGAAGGGAGGCAGTGTGTTAACAAGGATAGAAGCTCTTTACAAATGCAGACACATAAACATACACTCGCACACACATACACGCACACACAGACACATACACACACACGTTAACACGTCAGACCACATACGCACTGCACACACACATGCACATGTGTGCGCACACTCACACACATACACACGAACACGTGCATTTCAGTACATATACTTAATGGTCCATCGGGTCGCATTCAGTATTTCACTTTCATTGCTCGGCTAATGAAAAACAAACAGACTGTGGGAGCTATTATACCTGAGGGGACTGAGAATATTAAAAGAGATTTATACTGTCAGCATACGGAGGTTCTCTGCTATAGTGTGTCGGGCAGCTACAAGCTAAATTCTCAAGTAGGAATGCATTTTCTGTATCACTTATGCCAATGACCTCTCTTGTAAATGTTCACTGATAAACAAGCCTCAAGAAGCTCAAAATCGATAATCATATGTGTCTTTATGGTGCATGTCAGTGTGTGGGTGGGAATGAGTGCGTTTGTATGTGTGTATTTGTGCATTTTGCACTAGACATACGTAGACACAGAATTAAGGTTCTTTTGTGGTTTGTAAAACAGAACCCATTGTATATTTATATTTTCTTTTGTTTTTAAATGTACAGTGTATTGAAACATCTGTGAAATGCACTTTAAATAGATGATGGCTTGACTTGCCTTGACATTCATATGTTCACTGGATCAATGAAAACCAAATAAAAATCTAGACATGTTCCTTTTTGTTCTGTTTAGTTTTGGACATCCCAAGTCCCAAAATCAGAAACTCACTGAGCTAGTAACGCAAGCCAGCTCTCCCGTCAATGCTACTGTAACATTGTGCAAACACTGCTAGAACATAATCGGTTCTGAATAGTAAAGTGAAAATGTTATTTGCTTTACTGGATTGAGCTTCAGTGCAGACACTGGAAGCCATGCCCTGTTTCTTATTTTGAGTCAACACAAAGGAATGATGTATCATGGCAATAAAAGTCTCAGTATAAGTTTCACTGACACTGCCCAGTTTCCAAAAGGCAAAATAATCCTTTATGTATTCAAGCCTTTCTTGTCTCTTTCTGAAAGTAAAACTGGACATTACTGACATTTATGTAAATGCACAACAGTAGGTTTGGAAAATCAGCAGTAGCAGAAGAAGCGGTCCTGCAGCTCAGATGTCTTGCCAGATTTTTCCGAAGAACAAAAGATGTAGGCGGAACAGAAGAGAATGGCATCTCGAGAGCTTTTTTTTGCCACTTTTTCAGTGTGGCTACGCGCTGAAGTTTGAAAGGTTAAGCGACGAGGGAGGGGGTGTTTGGTGGGGGGGGGGAGGTAACGGCACAGCTCTGAGAATCTGCTGCACACCTGTGACCTCACCCCCCAAACCTCCATGATGGTTTATCTCCACATTATCCCGCAGATATAAAAAGGCAATGATAAATAAATATACCCTGGTTTCAAACTGGGTTAGGGTTTGGACGGAGTCCCAAGGGTGGTTTATGTGATTCAATCCGGGCTGGTGAGATTCTTACGGATCTAAGATGTTGATGATCCTTTAGTCTAAACTTAGACCCATCAAATTCAGAGCAGCATGCGCACACACATGCACACACCACATATGTTCAGTAATACATCTGGAATTGAATACTTTTAATATTATATTCCATCAAATGTTAAACATGAAACAATAAATAATGCTCAAAAGACATGGAGAAAGCCAATAAATCATATTTCAAGGAGAGTATCAATTATAATAAAAGCTGTGAAGCTTATGGGATATAACAAGAATATCTAGGATATGAATGCAGAAACATTGGCTCTGATGTTAAAAGATGCAGCAGATAATTTCAATACTTCATTTGCAAATGATCTCAGATAATATAATGAATATTTGGGAAATTTGGGGAAAATCTCATTTATAAGTCTTACCCTTGATAAAGGTTTTCAAGTAAATGTTTTTTTATTTTTCATTTCATTAAGTGTCATGGATTAAAATAACTAAGACGCTGGCCTCAATTATTCCAAGACACATAACACAATAACATTTTGCTTAAAGGGATTCAACAGACCACATATTATTATCTTAGTAACTAATAGATTTTATTCCATTCTGAAAGTCCTGTCAAAGGTACAGTACTTGAAAAGGTTATATATCTGAATACATCAGCAATCATAATACGTAATATCATTATCAGTCTGGGTTCAGTAAATAATTTTCTAGAGATTCTATAGGTTAATCAGGCTAATTTCTGTGGGATGATTGTGTAAGATCTTGAAGAAGCCTAAAGTTATACAGTTAATCAAGAAACATTCCTTTGTAAATGGCAAGCAGTGGGTCTGATTAAGAAGTCCTTAGATTGGATACGATCTTGTCAGAAAGAATTCAGAGGATAGATGAAAATGCGACTAACAAATGCTGGGAAAATCTACTGAGGAGTGCCCACAAAGAGGTCTGCTATATTCATACTGTAAATAAACGCTAGAAATATTTAGAAAATGGGTGCATTCGGATTGTAACTCAAATTGAACTAAGCCACATGTTTTCCCTATACATTTGTGACTAACTGTGCATCTAGTCTATAATTTTGGACCCATTAGACTTCAGTAAAAAGCCCCTTCACAACAATCTCCATGTGTAGAGCAAGTATTCTTTCTTACATTGCCATACGGTATATGTCCTATTATCTCATATTGCCGTGTATGTCTTATTATCAGTTTTCTATGCCTATTTGAAATAATAATAAAAACCTGTTACCATTGAGACCGGACCAAAGGGCAGGTGTTTAGTTAGCGTCAAAGCAGATCAGTATATTTCTCAGGGTACATTTTTCATGGAGGAACAGTCCTGGATGCCCTTTACTTTCCAAGTACAGCACTGTTCTATTTGAGGATAACACTCATTTGGGCTGCTCCCGTGACCAAACCAATTTTCTCCTTTTTGTGGTTTTAATTGGACAGAGATAACCGGCCTTCTCACCAGCAGGGTTAACAAGCTCATTACCGAGGTCGTTAATTTCTGAAGAAAGAGAACAATCATTGCTCTATATCCCCAGAATCATCAAATGGGTCTGTGCTTTCAACCAAGAAATGGAAGCTTCAAAGGACCAGTGAAACGTTCTGGACAAAGCACTGACTGGTCATTTAACTAAGAGTCACCATATTCAAATCATCTGTGGACACAGACAGACCTTTACTTTGCATTAAAAAGCAGTGCAAAGGGGTAACCGAGGCAACGGAATAAGGGAAGGCGGGTGTGATTATACATTAATATATACCTGACATTATGAAAAACACTTATTTCTTTCAAACAGTTTGCTGTGCCTATAAAGTGTATTGGGGGCTTGTTCATTGGTTTATGGGTCTCCAGCAATATTACATCTCACTTTCAACAAATGCATTTAATGTGGGCAGTTATTCTCTACAAATATGGCCCACAGATGTCCTCATTTAATGGCAATCCGGTTGATTGATTGAATTGATTTTGGCAACAAGTCAGCTCAAAGAATTACTCTCTTTTGAAATAGCAATATACAGAGAACTATTAAGTGGCTGGTCAAACAATTAGCAGCGGTGAGTAGTAGTTAATATAGCCTGCACATTTATCTGCACAACCGACTCATTAATTTTTTTAACTTTGTCCTATAAAAGGAATATCACAATTATAAGTACTTGACTTATTTGGCGAATAAGTTGAGCACTTAAAATGGCTATATTTAGTTCACTTGCCAAACCTACCAATTAAAGAGGTTATAAATGAGGAAATGATTGAGGGTCTCAAAGCAGGTTAAAATTAAGGTTAAAAATCTTGCCCAGTGGTACACCAGCCATGTTTCGATTGAGCATGCAACCCTCTCAAACGCACCAGTGCTCCCCATCGTTTTTTTCAGACACAAGTGCTAATATCAGCTTGGATTGAATCCAGGCTCCAAGAGCGAGTGTCACTCATAAGTGGCACAAATCCATACGTCTGCAGACTCCAAAACACAAAAAGAGTTCTTTTACTTTGGGCCCAACCCTCTGCCCCCCATCAGTGTCCCAACTAGCTCTCCTCACCCATCATCAGGAGGATGAGGTGATAACAATGGTGCATCAATTGGTTTAATACCCTACCTAGTAAACTATACTCAATCTGGTCTGAAAACCAGACTGAAATTTTTGCCTTGAAAAGGACTGACTATTTTTCCAAATGAGAATGCCAGTGCTAGGTTGTATTTCAAATGGTTTTGTTATGCCACAGCTCCAGGATTGATTACCCTCTGAAAACATATTTCTTGTTGGCCCAGATATAATATATAACCCACCTCCAACCCCCACTCTCGAACTTAGTCAACTCCCTCTTTCAGATTTGGTGGGTTTCATTTGAAGCTCTGTGGATATTTTCTCTCTAAACACATTGACAGGAGCTTTGTGTTTCCAAAAAATGCATTTCAGAAATGTCTCCATCGGGGTACATTTTGTCATTTATTCCTATATGTACAGCGATGTGTTATTTCCAAAAAAAAAAAAATCACACAAATAGCAATGTTCAAAAAGCAATCCATCATATTTTCTCTCCTTTCCAACTCTGAGGTTAAAGTTATGCTTGGAATGGATCAATAGTGAATTCAGGGGAAATGAACTGACCAGCCCAGCTGTATGACAAGTCCTTTTCACACCCCTTTGATTAGGCTGGCTACGGGAAAGGCTCTTAAGAGAAACTTTGCATTAAAGTTTTTCTTCCTGCAAAACAAATGACATGTGGTCTTATAATTTATGAACTGACATGTCATTACAAGTCTGCACCTTTTCAACTGAGTGTTAAAAGGCAAAAGGGTCACAATCCTTTGGTTTTCATTCCATGGAGTCCAAAGATATTCTCAAGGAGATTATACCCATCTTAAAATCAATTCCTCACCACAGAAAAGGTTTTTTTTTTCTCCAACTCTCACTGAATTATTACACACTGCGGTCTTTCTAATTCAATTCAATAAAACAGAAATTGAATTCCATTGCAGAGCTTGAATCTTGCTCCAAAACTTATATTGCTATATACACTGCTATATTTAGCCTCCATGTCAAACAAGTAACGTAATATTCCAAGGCTTTCTTTGGGAATGAAGTCCTATATTGTAATTAAAGTTTCTCGTTGAATGGTTTTAATACTTAGGCTTGTCGACATACAAGAAGTGCACGGCTCAGTTTCAGCCGACAAAGATTTGGCAGCTGTAATTTTTGTTCCATGCAGTGCGAGAGTTGCGGTACGCACTTCTTTGCTTTCTAAAACAAAGGTCTTAAATCTCTCTTGGTCTCTGTGATTTTATACCTCTCCACCCTGTTTTAACGAGGCGAGGAATTTCTGAGACTGTAAGTTACGACAAAACATTTTTTGGGGAAAATACAGGGCGAAAGCCTCATGGTGACATCTTAACGACTGAAACCGTTCAGAACTCTTCAGCCATCCGAAAGTCCTCTGCTTTCCATTTGCACAGAAAGCCGTAGACACAGGGGAAGGAAAATCACTCAAAATATATTCTTTACTCCACGTCTCCTCTCCCTTCCACCCTAAATAAAAGGCTCTTGATTCCAAAATCTTGGGTCTTAATGAAGAAAACGATACTCCTACCAGAGTGCTTTGGGATTAGTGTCAATGTTAGGCTATTTCTCCAAAATATGTATTTTTTAAAGAATTGACTGGTTTCTGTGGTCTACGGTGGATGCAGGTTTAAGATACAATTAATTATGAATCTAATTGTTTTAATGCACTGAATTTTATAAAGCATTTTATTAAGCCTTTAATTCCCGGCTCACATCAATAAAAGTTTAATTACCGAATTACTGCTAAATGAAACATTCAGCAATTAAATGTCTCCAAACGCAAAGTAGTCAAAGTATTTTCTGCAGCACAGTGGAACCACGTTGTTTTACAGTACAAAATGTGGGAAATACACGTGTTTCCCATTTCACATTAACATGTCAAATGGCCCAGCTTATAAGAGCAGACAGCAATGCAAGTGGGCGTGAAGCTAGCTCCGATTCCAAATGATTTTTCCATTATCTTTTTTGCAATGTCAGCTCAGCCCAAAAGGTGCTGCCCCACCGAACAGGAAAAGAAAGTCTCCCAGATGTGTGGGCTAACTGTTGTCACAGACACAGTGATCAAATCTGAGGAGACAAACGTGTATGTGGCAAAGTAGAACGCCATTAGCAATGATCGCAGCAAACAACCAGCCTATGACAGAAGTATTAGAGGAGTAGGCCTACTTTGTTTTTACGAAGGGAGACCTCCACTTTGGCCAGAGACTGTCATCTTGATCTGGACAAGCGCCAGCATTGAGAGTGATCTCATGGGCAACAGCACTGGCAGAGGTAGTTTAATGCAAAGAAGAAGGCATTATGTTGTACTCTGTTAGCCAGCATTGGCTCCATCTCCTGCTCATCTGGTTCTAACTCTACAGTGGAAAAGATTATAATGATCCAGCCCGGGTTCCAGCTTTACGGTGGGGAAGGGGTATAACGACTCTGTCTGGCTTCAGCTCCGTAGTGAGAAAGGGCTATAATGAGCCTGTCTGTTTTCTTCTATGCAGTGAGAAAAGCAGCCAGCCGGATTATTCTCCAAGAGAGGTGCAAAAAAAAAAAATAAGAGCCCAACTGCCCACCCTCAAAGGGGTCATTTCACAACTGTCTCATGAAGCCTCCCACTGGGGCTGTACAACTTGTATTCATTATGAGGAAACCGTTGGCTCACAGCTGTAAATTATATGGGACGGAGAGGGTTTTTTCACTTCAGCACTCCAGAGGTGCACTGATGCTTTTAGTGCCTAAGGAGCCCAGTGGTGTGTTAATGTACATAGAACATCTGGGCTATTTTTGGCCGTTCCTGTCTGTCTTCACCCCACCGAGTCCTCCTCCTAGGATTTGAGTATTGTTAGGAATAAAGGCACGTCAGTGGTGTGGGAGGAATTATGAACCTGCTAACCGCCCTGGCGGTGGTCATTAGAGACGTTTCTCCGTGACTCAAAGCTGCTGGAGGGAACGGAACGCGGGGGACTGCGGGCCCCACGCGCGGTGCCTGTGAAGAGAGGCGTCTGATGTCAGTCCGTCTGTGGGGCCATCTTCCCGCATGTCTGTCATTACTGTACTGCTGTCACGAGGCAACTGGGAGAGCCTCGGAAGGCCTGAATCCGTCCACATCCCCATCCCAGCACCCGACCCCCCCACAACTCAACCCCACACTCACAACACCCCCCTCCCGCCCCCCACCTTCCCTCACACTGTCCCCCCCTCCCACCCCACTCCCCCCTTGGGCTTCCCGTAGCTCTGTGAAGTTGCTGACGGCAGCGGGTTTGACTTAACATGGGTCACGGCGGTGACAGAGATTTCCCATTCCCATTGAATCGTCCTCCAAGATCAAAGATTGCTGGATAGTTGGCTCCGTGATAAATTATGATTGCTCCGAGAAATGAGTGGCGTGTTCACTAAGAATGTTTTCAAATCTTTGCTTAAAAAACAAAACAATATCACAAAAAACAAGAAACCACCCAGCTTCCTAGATCAATCTTCTCCTCTGCGATCTGTCCTACTGTCTCTGTTTCCATAGCAATTTGTTCACTTCAGTGGAAAGAAAGATTAACGCGGACAGAGCGAAATGTTTTGGTTGACAAACTTGCGGACTGTGTCAGAATCTAATACAGCCCTGGGGAGTGAGATCTGAGGTAGGAGGGGGGAAGAAAAAAAAGTCGATCTTGTTCTCATTGCAAGAGAAAATTGAAGTGTTAGTTACTGAGCCCCATCAATGATGGATTCCATCATGGCTTGTCAAGGTTCAGTTGTCTCCCTGAATGTCATCCACGCATGCGCACTCTCTCCGGCATGGACACACACACACACACACACACACACACACCCACGTATACACATACACACACACACACACACACACACGCATACACACAAACTAATGAACACACACGCACACACACACACACACACACACACACGAACACACATACACACAAACACTCACACAGAGGAATAATTTATTCAGTAACTGTCTTAATGTATTGTATAAAATGTAGAATAATACGAAGTATCATAATATAGTGATACAGTATATTCTAATCAATAATACAGCAGCATATTCATAAAGAAAGAGAAAGTGAGTGAAAATTATGTTTTATATTTACAGGACTTGCATATTTTCACAACCTTATTATTTTACTGGTAGCTGAGATCAAGCAGGATAATTCAGGGTGAACAGAAGATGAATTAATTGCATAGAGTAAATAAAAATGATCAGACACTTACCAGTTCAATTCTAACAACTGTCATTTCAGTCATAAAACAAACAAGAATGGCATTCCAAATAGGATACGCAGGAAACTCAAACTAGATTTTCTTTGATCTGCCACTTTGATCTTGAAAAAATTCATAATGCCTTGGAGTTCTTTCTGATGATATTCAACATCTTCGAAAAGTAGTATTGGGACAAATTGTGACAGTATCCACTGACTTCAGGATGGGTGTGACAGAAAACTTCAGGCTTTGTGGGGGCTCAAATTTAAGTAATCTACTACTGCCATCTGGTGGGAGAATATCAAAATGATAAGTTCACAAATGCATGTTGATAGATGTTATTGCATGTTCTTTATACATCCACGGTTTGAAGGCCTGTGCTTTTTCCACTGTGGAGCATTCTACAATAGGTGGTTCAAAACTAAATGAATAATTATTTTATTTTTCGAAACTTGAGTCAGTAGTCATTGATATTAAATAAAAATATGGGTCTCTCAACTCAGTTTACATGATGTATGAAACTGAAGCACAAACCAGGAGAAATTCAAAATGGGAATTTACCAGATTTTCCAGGATTTCCCAGTTTAAAACAAGAGGTAAAAATGCAACAGTTTAAAATGCATTTTTTACTTTTGAAGATCTTTTCAATAAATGTGTTGAGACCACTGGTTAACTTGCCAACCTAGTTTTAACATATATTTAAATGGAATTGAGGCTTAAAGCTTTGTCATGCAAAATACATTAAAACATTTTTTTAAACACTGAACTTGTATGTCAGATGAAGAAAATACAAGAGATGCCTATAAACATGGCCACTGGGGGGAGATAGATATCATGATGATCACTGTAGAACAGCGATGGGGAAATGGCTGTTGCATTTCACCATTTCAACATTTTGACCAAAACCCAAAAAAACATCTCCAGAAGTGAGCATGAATCATGCAGTGAGTGGTTCATGCATATGCCAACCAATCAGAATGTTCTAATTTCTGTCCCAACATTCAATTTTCTAAGCGCTATACAAATAAAGTCTGATTGATTGATTGATTTTCTATGCCCATGCAAAGGTTTGTTTTTCTTTTGCATATGTAAAACTACTTGAACAGGGATTTTGTTTGAATAAAAACCAGTGTATTTGAATGCACGCACACACACACACAAACACACACACACACATATTTACAAACACACAGACACACACACACACCAGCGTGATTATATATGCCTTACTACTGTTCCTGCCTGCCCTCCTGCTTCCAGAAGCATTTTCTCTCTGTTTCCCGGCTAGACTACCTGCCTTCCTGAATTTCTTCCTGTCTGTCTGCCAGCCCGTTACCTTACCACCCTGCGTTTGCCAGTGTCACCGTGCCCTCCTGCCTGACTAACTTGGCACTGCCATCTCGTTGAACTAAAAATAACATGGACTGACATTAATTTGAACATGCGGACGAACAAGTTGTAGTCTAGTTGGCTTAGCATAAATGTGTCCTGCACTACACTTTCTGCTGCAGAGTACTCACACATATCATCTTCTTTCCTTCGGGAAAGAAGACACACAAACTTGTGCTCCAATTGCATATAAATGCGCTGGACCTGGAGGGCTGAATTCCAGCAACATTAAGTCTGTGTCCTCTATAAGCACCATCTCTGTCTTGATTGACAACTTCAGTCTTTCAGTTAAGGCAATTGGCTAGATTAAGTGTCCTCCTGAAAGAATGTACTCCTAGGTAAATGACGAGTCTAGATAGGCATGTAGCCATGCATTCCTATGTTCTTAAAACATTGCTCTACTTGTGTCGTTGAGTGGCATTTTCAAACTTCAGCACTACTGTATTCTTTTGCATATTTAGATTGAGGCTAATATAAACACATTTATTGTGCTATGTAAGTGTGAGTCACATAAAGTGCAAAAAAAAAAAGGTTTATATTCTTACCAGAGACAACAAAATGATAGATATCTTTGTGAATTTGACTCATCATATGTTACGCTCATTATTTTATAAACGCAAATAATAACATGGCTTATTGTAGTTGCATTCCAACACCCTGGTATCAAAACAATTATCAAAAAACTAAGTTTACCACATAGTGGCCACCGCATTGTATTATGCACAGAAAGGAAAATCCTATGTGAAATAATGGGAACTGTGGTTACATACAACCAGGTTGTCTCGGTAGTTTTGTACTTCCTGAAATTTAATGTATGTGCTTTAAAGTATTTCTAACCGTCCTGAAAAGCCTTCCTTTCTTTTGATTACGTTTTGCACTGCAAGATATGAGTACCTTATTACCATCAAGCATAAATACCATCATGGAAGAATGCAACTAAATAACAACTTAATTTTCTTGCTTACATTTAAAATGGCTTTGCCATCAGGGTGCCTGTATTTAGACAGCACAAATATATATGACTGCAATTATGTTACTGTTATACTGCATATCCAGTAAAGGGTTGCTCAGTTGCTTATCGTGGGTCAGAATATGTACTGCATAGCTGAAATGTATTTATACAGTAATCTTTCTCTAACTATTTTCTCAACACCCCTTTTACAGAATCCTCCTCCCCTCATGTTTTTAAATAGGCTATTGTTATATATTATGCATTAATGAATATTTGTTTTTCCAAATTTTGGATTAAGACATAAATATGATTTTGTATTTGAAAGCCATTGATATTTTGTTCAATTAAAATGTGTGCGCATGTGAGTATATAAATAAGAAAACCATTTCGCTAACATTGTAAGACAGTACTTTTCTCACCCCCATACTGACGCCACTGTGAAATCAGGATAATAATGAATCTGTGTTAAACATGCAACTAATCAGCTTCCCTTAAGGACAGCGTCAATGTTCACACCATATTTTATATTTTCTCATTAGCAATAGTCAAGCTGAACTTGATGAACTGAGATTTTGAATTTAAATGAAGATATTTTACCGTTACACTCTATAAACAGTCTGACAGGACACCGCTTGTTATAGGAATTAAATACAGCAGGTCTCCCCAACCAGATCTGACAAAATTTGGTGTAGAAGCCCTATACCATATCTCCCTGTCACGTGTGATGAGGTCAGTCATTTATCTCATGATGGTGTGTTTACACAGTGACACTTGGAGGGTGAGTTAGTGCAACGTGATCAGCCGGTCAAAGGTTCCAAACGTATTCCTGAACCTAAACTAAGGCGTGTTTTGTGACTGATCACTAATGATTGGCCTATATTTCATACACATGAACAATACTGTAAGTGTTACTGTATAGGTGAACCAGAATGAGGACACATGCTTAATTTTCATTAATGTATATCATATCTCTGTTACTCGCTGGAGTTGCTACAGAGGGGTTCTTGAGTGGTGTAACCAGGTCAAACACCTCTGATTCCAAGAATGATCAGGTTCATAAAAGGAGGGGTTGAGGTAATGGGTGCCAACACAAATTCTGTGCCCCTACATGGTGTTGCATATCATGAATTTTCATGAAGGGACTTGACTAAATCAGCAAGCATATGGGGAATGCATGCAATTAATTTGTGAGTCAGTGGTAGAGCTAGCTTTAATCTGCACCTCCGATTGGAGCCCTGCTAACACAAGATCATTATTCATCAGCAGAAGCAGCTTGCCTCAACCTTAGTTAGCTAGCAAAGCACATTCCTGGTAGCTGGAAAAAGCCTTGCAACAATGCCTGGTCAGGCTTATGATATCATACGATTACGAGTCTGACAAACGTGGCTATCTGAGTTATAATTTCCCTTGTTGCTCAATGGTGTCTCTTCTGGTCAATGGGGTGCCTTCGGTCTGCCTTACCCTGCTGGACTTGTTACACAGTCCTCTTGCTTCCAGAGTGAAAAATGGGAATGAGTGACTGGTGTATTTCAGAGGAGTGCATTCTAGAGTCCACATGCCTGAACTGACACAGGACATTGCAAAACTGGAATGGGCATACATTGCCAATTATAAAAATTGTTCGCAAAAAAAAGAGCCACAAAATTTATTCAATGTATATACAGCGTAAAAACAACCAGCCTTATAACTGATGTGATTGATCCTTGAATAAACAGGCAATTATAAGTATTCATTAGTACATTTATAGTAACAGTTTACACAGTGAGTATAAAGTGGGGGCAAGAGGATAATTGCAGTTCTCAGGTTACAGCACATTACACTTACGACTTACACTTGCCTTTTACAACATTGCAGTTTAGGCTAGATGAACATAAACACCATGCTTTGGCAGCCCTGCGGTTGAGGCAAGCAGCATATCAGCTGCTGAATCCCACAGCAGGAGCCAAGTCCCTGCTTACCATCATTGGCCTTCTAGAAGGTTCTCAGGATGCCCTGCTCTGGCGATGGCGGGTCAGGCAGTTCCCGCCGTAATGTCCGGAGGCTGGTCAGTCACATGAATCGGTTGCTGAACGTGCCTTCAATTAGGAGCTGTTTCCAGACGCTAAGGCGATAAGAGTCATGGGACTTCTGCACGTATCATGAGATCTTCATTAGTATGATTGGCCAGCTGTCTGCTGGGGTACTCTGGGATGCTGTTGCCCCCCCCCCTCCCCCCAATAGATTATCTGGGTACCTTTCTATTCAGTGGTCTCCGTGTGTATCTTCTACAGGCAGACAAAGGAATGAAAGTAGATCAACCCAGCCAGACATGCCAAACCAATTTACCATTTATTCCATTCCGGAATGGAATACCAACAGAATGACATATTTGGTCAAAGGAGTAATACCTGGCGTATATTCTAAGTGAATTGTACAGTCCAGTGGACAAATGTAATGGCTAATCCAGGTTTTATTGATTAACAGTCATGATTTAGTTGTAGAAAATTGACTGAGGAGAAAAATGTTGTTTTTCCAAGTATGATCCATTTTAGATCTACTGCAGCTGCTGGACTAAGGAACGAATGCAGAATTTCCATGCTGTCCTTTGCACTAGCAGTTCATATAGAATCTTGACTGTGCCTTTGATATAGAATTGTAACATTAACTCATCTGTGTCTGTTGATGGCTTAATAAATGTACAAATTAACAAAAAAAACAAAACAACTGAGCATATTGATGTTTGCGCTTCTGAAGATTTATCCCCAACAAAGACATTGCAACAGAAATAAATATTGCACTGAGGCTGTCAGGCCTTTAGATATATAAACATTAAACCAGTATATGAGATACACTATGGCAAATACATATTACAATAAACTTTAGACTAGAACAGTTGGACAACTGAAGTACATTTTCAATAGAAGTGAGGAATGGTCTCATTTTAGACTTTAGGATATAACAGCAGTTAGAATGTCAGAAAATTTACAAAAGATTTACATTTAACGCTTTTATAACATAAAATGATTCTAACCTTCTGTCTTACTGTGAGTAAAAACAGTAAGACAGAAGGTTAGAATCATTTTATGTTATTCTGTGGGCAACGCCAGCTGATCCCAGTAGAACTGATCCATTATTCACACAAGCAGTTTGTCAAAATGTTTGAATCATTTATCTAAATCATTTTTTTAAATTCTGCGTGTGGATCTTTCATGGATCTAATTGTCGGATCAGCACTTCACAATTATTAATTCTTTGGGTTTCAGGTTTGTTTTGGTTTTTATTCCCCTCTCTCAAACTCTCATTAATGACCCTGAGGTCAAGTCTAGTTCTTTTTATAGAAAATGAACTTTGAAAGTGTACCATCTCTGCACCAGGGCAGATACAAACAGCAGTGAGTATGAAGGTCAGTTTATTCTATCAACAAAGAAAAGAAACAAAAAAGAAACTTTGTGAAATAACAATT
Source organism: Anguilla rostrata (assembly GCF_018555375.3). Classification (NCBI taxonomy): domain Eukaryota; kingdom Metazoa; phylum Chordata; class Actinopteri; order Anguilliformes; family Anguillidae; genus Anguilla; species Anguilla rostrata. The sequence continues at coordinate 9,782,606 of NC_057938.1, forward strand.
GGAAACAAACACCGTGGGTTGATTATTGATCTCCCTTGCTAATGATTAAAAACATAAACATAAACATATTTTGTTTTCTTTGTTGTTTCGCTGTTGTGACAGCAGTCTGCATCTGCATATGCAAACACATACACATACACAGACACACACACAGACGCACACACAAATAAACACTCACACGTGCATACCATTTGGCTTCATCTAAGTCTAGGCCTTGGTGAGGACTATTACGCAGCCTTTGTGACACATTTCCTCAATAAAGACACTATGCCCTAGTAATGGGATATTTACCTGAGATGATAAGGACCGATCCATTCCTTAAAAAGGCAACTCAATGTAAACTCAAACAAGTAGAACGCCTTTTGTTACCAATTCATACTCCTCGTTTTGTAGAGAAAACTGCAAAAAATTGTATCATTCTTAATCTATGAAAAATTGTACATTGTTGTACAAAACTTCAAGGAAGGAATTTACAAAAATGCAAGGGATAACAATGACCTTTCTCCCTCTACACACAGTAACAAGGCATATTCTCTAAATATCTGACATGACATTTGTGACCTAAAGACAAAAGCAGAGCAAATAATCAACAAACTATAGCTGCTAAAAAGCTGATGGCCCCACGTGGTGTGGAAAAATACCACAGCATGGAGAGGAAGAGACCCTGGCCAGGCACAGGTTAATGAGTAATAGGGCAGTCACACATTGGCCTGGGCAGCAGGACTAGAATGCACAGGGTGATGGGTTTAGCTAATCAACAGGAGCTATGTTATTTTTCTCACTGCTCCATTTGTTTCAGCAGCCATGTTTTTTTTTGTGAGCTCACCAACGGGTTCACACTTTGCATAAAATTACCTGCCCAAATAGCATTCCATTTGAAAAGGCCAACGTGTGATATGCGTGCATATCTACAGCTGAGTGTGTATATATTCAAGGTTGTGCAGAAACACAAAGGCTTCATTCAGGAAGGAAAGGACAGAATATACCTTCAAATAGTGAAAGAATAGGACGCTTTGTTTCTTATGAATTTTTGAGGTTAGTGTGGTGGCCTCCACGTATCAATATTTGCTGATACTGATGATACGGGTCATTTTTCGGGCAGGGTAGTGTGCGGATTGTTTGCATGTGCCATACAGTGTGTCTCCAAGCAAACTGAATTATGTTTTCAATCCCTAGTATGCCCACTGTATTCTGGGACACTTACATAACATTTTGATTTCATGCTCTCAGATGATTTATTTTTGTACCAGTTTGGGATAAGTATTGTGCTAAATAACAATGCCCAACCAGGGAATTGAATCTCCGAGCTTCTGGCTACAGGCTCAGTTCTTTACCCTTCATGGTGCATGTAACAGAAACAGAACAAATCCACTAAAAGAGAAAGAACAAAAAGATAGCCAAACAAGAAAGAAAAAAAGAATTTTGGGGGGGAGGGGGGGGTTAAAAGTTTCAAAATAATGATAAGTTGTAACCACGTGGAACCCGCATAACAGTAATTAATCAGACAACCAATGGACTGAGCGGTAGAGCAGGGTGGGGCCTTTGGGAACATGGGACAGTATCCTCTAATGAACCTCCAGCACATGGAGCCCGGGACTGGAGAAGGGAGAGTAGGGAGTCCCGTGCCCTCCGCAGCGGCACCGGCCCGGCTTTTATTATCTCGTTTGGCGTGAGGTGCAGGCTTCTCGTGTTCTTCCGCTGATGGGGGACACAAACTGCATCACATGCGTCTGATTTGCTGATTCCTGCCCCTCACTCTAGGTGCGGCAAGATGGCAGAAGCCACCGCTTACTGCCCCTCGGACAACCAGTGGGACCGCTTTTCTCATATTAGGGAACACAACTAGGACAGGTTCTGTATGTGAACCACACTGTGTGCTCTTGCTTTAACAGATACACTAAGAGGAGCACGCAGTCTTAAAATGTAGCTCTAACCCAATCTGACTCAATTGATGTCATTGATTGATAATTTTGACTTGGATCATTGTGTCACATCAGTCAGTTAAATGTGTGTTGGAAGTCTTCGAGGCCAATGATATGCCAAGTCTTACATGGCCATCACATTTCATGATTGTTACCTTTATCAATGACTCTGCGGACTGCAACTGATTTTCTTTTTGTTTAAACATCTATAGCTCTTGCCTCTCATTTCAACTGCATATTTGCATGCTGACTATATGGGAATGGAAAACACAAGAAGAGTGTTTGGTTGGATGCATCAAACATTTGTAAGCAACTTTTAAAATGCCATTGCTTACATTGGCAGTCACAATGGCTGGCTGTATAGTATGAATGCAAAGAATTTAAGCTGTGTAAATTGCTCTGGATAAGAGTGTTTGTCAAATGCTTACAATATAAATGTTATATATCCAACCAAACACTCTAGGCATGATCCCTGCACACCATCACCCCCTACCTCCCGGATTTATTTCTCAGGTTAAATGATGATAATGAGATACATTTTTCTCAGGTTTGGAGGGCACATACTAGCCTGTGCATATACTTCCTGTTTTTCACAAGAAAAACAAATTATGGAAAACCACTTGATGATATTGTACAGTTAAGAACACTGTCAATTAATTTCTGAGGTATTTAAAATTTTTTAAAAAAACACAATGCACTGAAGAATGGCAAATAATGGGCTGGCAGGGTCAATGACCGACTGTAGCATTCAACTACCTTCCATCTTATACAGGCAGGATGGTCAAATGTGATTAGTCCTCAGTGCACATGATCTAAACTTGTCAAATTGTGTCTCTAATTATAAAACCAAGTAGCACACGCATTTTATTCCTGCTGCTTAAATTAATAAACCAAATTTTCTTGTAATACATGTGCGCCACTATCCCCCCCCCACCCCACCCCACCCCAGCAGGAATAAATATACTTTTACTTATATTCCTTGTCTTGTAGACCTAAACCAATCCTTTAGCTGTATTACACACCCAATCTTTTTTAAGGATAAGACCAACAGTATATACCGTACATAAGCTATATAAATATGTTTATATGCGTGTATAATGTATATGTGCATGCCACATAAAACACAAAATACACTGAGACTTTCACCATTTCATATGCGATTGAAGAATATGTTCAATGATATGAGCATAAAATGTTTCTGAAAATGCAAACTGAGTGATTCATATAAAATTGTATGAAGATTATGGACAAAAAAATGTCAGTATAGTGATGTCGTTCAGAGCCAATATCCAGATGGTTGCTGGTGTAAATTCAAGGTATGGTGATTGTAGGCCTACTCTTGCATATGATACTTAAGCAGACATCCAGTTTTGGGAAGTGATTACATTTCATTTGAAATTCTCTGGGTGCTGTCATTTGCTAAGCAAATTAATAACAATGCATGTGCAATATGTGTTTTAAATGTCTGATTCTGTAGCAGACAGCAGAGTAATACTTTCTGCACTGCATCAAGTCTGTAACTTACTAAACTCATGTCCATGTGCTACAAATGCCTTCTCACGCCTGCATTGTATTATTTAACCACTTTCATCAAATGAGAATATCGTGAAAATGTGTTGTGTCTTGAAACAAAACATCCACAAAATGCTGCACGGTTGGTTAGAAGTGTGCAGGTAGTATGCAAAACCGTAGTACGCGGTGTAACTCAATAATATTACGGTACAGAGCAATGGGGACATACATATCACCGGTCTGACCTTCAAGCTCATGTTTCAATATTTATGATATAAAACAGATGTTTATTTTTGATCCATGAAGTCAGTTCGAACCGCATTTTAGAGTTATTCTCATGGCAGGCAGTATCTGTGATTACAGGATAGAACGCAGAAGGTAACGGAGCAACCCACTCAACTAGGACTCCTTGATTATTGCTAAACGTTGTTTCATTCAGAGCTTTATCATGTGAAAGATGCGTGATCAGGCGGGGACAACGTGACGTATTTCGTGTCGATGGCCAATAGGCGCTTCTGTTTTGGCGCTCGTGATTCGACGGTAAACACATTGACCTGTCTCTGCTGCTACGTAGTCAGTTGAAGCGAGCCAGAGGACCGAAGGTTCTGGGTTATAAGAGCTGATAACATTGACAACAGTTCATTCGCTTTAAAGTGAGTGAATAAGCTCTAGACATTTTTTGGTTCGCCAGTGGGGGATTTTATCGAGGTGCAGAAAGAGAAGAATAAAAAACAACGATCGCTTGCTCGGTAGCACGACGAGTATTGGGCACAGTAGCTAGCTAGCTAGCAAGCTAACGTTAGCTACAGTAGCTAGCTAGCTAGCTACCTACATACGTTTGAACTAACGTTAGCAAGCTTACTGCTTGCTACTGACCTCGCAAGCAGCTGACTAGGTAACTAACAATTAGCCAGCTACATAGTGAAGAACATCTCGACATCACCAGCCTGCTACCTTGTGTGCGGGTTCCGAGAATGATAAAGAATGAGTCAAAGAGACACCCTGGTTCATCTGTTTGCTGGAGGGTGAGTATGTCATTTGGTTAACGTTAATTAATTTCGCATTTATTGTCATATCTGGTGTAAATGCATACATAAAACTAGAAACTTGAATAATTTCCAGAATAAATTATATAGCTAATTAACATTATGTGTAAGCTGACTGTTATCCTGGGGCCTGTTCAAAAATAGATATCGAGCTTCTGGCTACGTTCAGTTCTGACGTCCATGTTCCCTTTTCTAATAAGTGGGAGCGTACTGCTAGCGACCTAGCGAATTCGTTAGTGTAATATAGGTTGCTGGACTATATATTGTGGACCTCTACAATCTGGTAGCTCGTTAACTAGTTAAATTAATGCATATCATTTTGAAAATGCCTGGGTGTTTCTGAAAGCCTTAAGTACTACGGCATAGCATATGTAGCTACCTACAAACACCGGCTGCCTAAGACCTGCGTTTCCAATGTCAAACAACAGGGCATCATGTGGTTGACTTGCAAGCTAATGATAACTAGACCTCTCAAAGGAGCGCTCCCGTGGGTGCCAGATTTAACTAGCTAACGGTAATTTGGGTAATCCTTGCTTTTACATAGCCAAGTTACAGGAAAATCGCGGTAGGTGTGTCGTTAATTTTAATGTTAGGGACATTAAGCCGCTAGACTGTATAACCGCCTAGACGACATCAAATTGGTGCAGAAGATAAATAATATAACGTTACTAGTATAGCTAGCTAAGTAACACTAGCTAGTCGACGAACCAGATGTTTGTTAACTAGCTAACGTTAGATATTTGAAGGTTGTTCAATGAATGACCACATCGTGAATGAGCTACATCTCGACATACCGGGTTAGCCTCTATCATTCAGCAAATCGGCCAATTGGGTTAGCTATTGGGTTAGCTTACTGGAGATGCAAACAGCAGCACAGATAGTTAGCCTCACAGACACGGAAACTCGTGGGGATTTTGGTGAACAATTTGCCGTAATAGGGAGTTAACTTACCAGTCAAAATAATGTATGTCGTTGTCTAATTAGCTGGGAACGTGAGCTATTTCGTTTTGCAAGTACAGTGTAAAGTTGGCAAGTTAGCTAGGCCCTCTCTCGTTGGTCTAGCCTCGGTATATCCAAGATTATGCCGCGGTTCTGTTGCCAGTGTCGGGGATGTCTTCCAAGTGGATTTAGCTAACTAGCTAGATCGCTTTGCGAGATTATCAAAAGCAGGTCAGAGCTCTTGCATGCATATCTTGAATGATATCAGTAGACCAACTGTAATGAATGAAATTATCTTCGTGATTACCCAGTTCGCTGGATTTTGTTCGACCGCAAATGAAGGTGTGTCCATGAACTCTTAGTATTGAAATGGAAACAGGTAGTTGGAACAAAAAAGGTGCACTGAAGTTCAACGTGCCATCGCTCTTGCCCTCATTCAGGTCTGAAGTATAGCTAACACATAACGTTATGGTTCACGCAATTCCTCAGTCTGTACCCCGTCTCTTTACATTATGAAACGTGTAAGACTTTACAAAAAGACATAGCACTTAATCATTTTTATCAACCAATAAGACTCTTTCAGGGATTTCATGGGAATTAAGGAATGGGACTGCAGTTTAGTGGCTTTTGCATCACAAGGCCTACATCCTGTTGCAGCAACAATATAAATTATAAATATAAATTACGTTTCAGTTTAATTAACATGATTGATTCTTGGCTTCAAAAAATTCTGCACATATATATATATACTAGAACAAAGCGCCCTTTGGGTGTTGCAACCTTTTTCCTTGACCGTCCCCTGACCCCTGAGACTTTTGCCCCTGTACCCCAGCCCTCTCTATTGCTTTCACCCGCAGCCTCCCCTGATTCCCCTTGACCCTGTGGCCCCACCCCTTAAAAATATCCTGTGCAAAGGGCAGACCTCCAAGCAGTATTAATGGTGAATTTGGAAGGAATGTGACGAAAAGTGCATGGCACATATCCGAAAAAGCACACACATACACACAACTGTAATATTATAGTGCAGTAATAATAATATTGTATATTTACACATTTTTTGTGCCCCCCCCCAAGATTGTGCAGATGAGGTGAACAATAGAAATATATATTGCATTACATGTAAGTTAAAGAGTAAAACAAGAAACCGAAAGGAAAACTGTCCATACAAAACTTTAGGGCTTGCCAACTCACTCATTTTTTTGTCCCTGACCTTTGTTGATGGTAACTGAGAAAGCCAGCCTGACAGGGAACTGTCGCCTGACAAAGGTGAAGGGAAGCTCATCATTTCTGTCATGGTGAGGAGTCAGACGGGGGCCGCACAGGCTGCGTTGCAATGAGTGGCATCACTATGGTGAGAGAACGTGCACTTTGTTCTTCGTGCCGCTCTGACCGCAATAACTATGAAACGACCTGACGTTCACGGAGACCGTGTGCGCCGTCCGCACCGTGTAGACTGCGCCGACCGCAAGAAGTATGAAACACGAATGCTGAGCTAGCTAGCTAGGTACTTTATTAGCATGCTAACGCCAAACGGCGAATCAGCAATATACTTAAGAATTCTTAACTGACTTTTCTGGAGATTCGCTACCTCTCGCCAGTCTCTTGCGTTTGGCATCACAACTTGCTCTCCAGCGTTTTCAGTTCCATCTCTGGTGTGTGGTGTAACTGTTCCCGTTGGTACGGTGGAAAATAGTTTCGGGTGACAGTAGTTCCGGATTCCAAAATGTTGGGACACAAACACACACACAGACATACAAACCGCTCTCCAATTATAGTAGTAGGATATATATATAAATATACATACATACACATTGGTGCATATATAGTTTAAATCTTTACCTGCACAAATGATTTTACAAAAAGGGCATCTTGGCATGCAGTAATTGCATGATTATTTCATACGATGCACGTTGTGGTAAATGAATTACGCCCTCGCGAGTAGCACATGTTCTTCAGAAGGGCCATTCATGCTGGAATGCTGACTGGCTGCTGTGTTGGGCTCTGCAGTTTGTGCCCCCTAAAACTTCCCAGCCAAACGCAAGATCCAGTGCAAAAGCCAAAATATGCCTGGGACGTGCAGGGCATGGAGATTTTTTAAATGCATCTATGGCTTATTCCAGGCAGTTATGATAAGATGAAAAGAAGATGTGGAGTGGCATTACTCTGTTTAATTAAATTTGATTTGTACAGTGATTTTACAGACACTGTCACAAAGATGCTTTCCAGAGAGAATTGGGAGTTTAAATATAAAAAAAATAAAAATAAAAATAAAAAATTCACTTGTGGGAAGAAAAAAACATTTCCTGGTTGGAAAAAAAACCCCCCCACTTATAAAGGGGCAGCCCATGCTCTGCTGGCGAGCCTGGTGTCAGTAGTGAAAGGTAATCTAAATGGTAATATACATGTAATGGGGAATACATTCCAGCAAATAGACACAGTAGTGCCGAATAAAGCTTGAAGTATTAGCTGGTAGAATAGAAAGTATAACTATAGCGAGTAAGAATACATTTTCAGCAGGACTTTAAAAAAAAAAAAAGGAAAAAAAAAAAAGAGAAATAGGTCTACTTTCAGGACTTGAGTCATTTGCTAAACCATAAGTATGAGGGAACCTTTGACAAAGTGCTGATTGTTAGGCTTATGCAACCAGTCATGTAACCCCAGTAAGCTACAGAGCTGCAAGGTAGCAGTGGCTGCTCTCACAAAATGATCATTAGTCTACCTTACACGTAATCAATTAGCATACAATACACATCTTATTAGAGCTTAACTCAATCCGTGTCCACTGTTGAGGCAAGAGAAATTGTTCAGTTGGACATAGCAGCTGCACAGTGTGTCAGTCACTGACCTTTGCAGGACTTACTAAATGCCAGCAGAATGCTTGGCAACGAAAATGAAATTAGAAGAGAACAACGGAGGTTGACGCTAGCTGCAACTAAGTATCACACCGTCCCGCTTTGTCTGAGCGAGAGAGCGCTCGCCGGGTTGTGGTGCGGTCTTGGCCTTTTTTTATTTCTCTCCGAGGCTCACAAACCCTTTCCAGGGAAGGCAACATAAAACTGTTACCCTTACCTGTCACACAGTCTCTGAACTATCCGTGCATTCATCATCGTACACTTTTTCTGCATAGTTTTTGCATGTGATTATTTCCTTAGGCAGATGTCCACAAAAAAACGTTATATTAACGGTGACCTTATTTAAGATGGTGATATTAGTTTTACATTTTTATAGCCCAGCTGTATCTGTTAGGGCTTGTTTCATTAAGTATTAGTTGCATCATTTTTGGCAAGCTTTTGCTGTTTTTTGTGCCAAAACATAATTGATTGTAATACATTCTTATGCAACAAACATGGTTGCCTCTATTTTCAGCCTTTGCCAGTTTTAATAGGCAGTCAATATGAACCGGGTGAAATACCTTACAGCTTTGGGTGTTGCTAAGGATGTCAGAATTACCCGATGAAGTATATCTGCCTCTATGTATGTTGGATTTTGAGTGCGTTTCCATGTCTCAGTAAATTGTTACCTGTTGTAACCTGCAGTGGAAAACACACTTGTATTTCTCAAGGGGACTTCTAATGGCCAAAAATTTTCAGAACGCTGTTTTCCGATATTTTTTATTTTTATTTTTTGCATTTCTGAAGACAGCACACCAGTGCCAGTCACATAATCCGTGAAAACAACTCCCCCCCTCTCCCCCCCCCAATTATGAAAATTTCAAAGGGAACACACATAAAATGAAATGTCATGTTAACTTTGCGGTTGAGAAATGTTTTTACTGCAACATCCCTTTTAAGTGAATCCAGATTAGGACCTGCACACTCTGCAAGTTGTAGGGACTGGTTAGGCAGACGATGCAAAGTAAGCTGCCGTTTGGTTTAATTTGTATCAGATAAATGTTAACATAACAACATCTCTCTCGCTCTCTGTCCTCTCTCCCTTTCTTTTGCAGGGCATTTCTGAGTGTGCTATGTAAACTAGGATATGCTTTTATTTGTTGCACCATCCAGCACTATGAAGAAATCTTTAAAGTAATAGCTTGCTCCCTGAATTGTTTCCAAGTTTTTGATAACTGTATAAGTTAGTTTTTTTGGGAATGTTTATCGTGTCAATCAACATTTCTCCTGTTTACATTTGAAAACTATGTGCTGTGTTTAAGTCAACATGTTTTTTTTTTTTTTTGCCAAAACCTTTTAGCTGAAGGCCTAACATCTTCACAGATGTCCAGATATGTTCAGTTAATAGGGTTGCACGCCACTGTGATATAGAGTAGTCTTGGCAAATCGTTGCATTTCTTTTGGCCATTTCAAAAGTCGGAAAGGATGGATTTGCAAAAAGTTTATAATTTTCAGCCAATTATTTATTTTTTGCATCATAATAGATTTAAAAAAAGAGTGAAATAGAGATCAACTTGTCAAACCGGAATTCCCTCATCCTGTATTTTCCTGCAGGTTTGGGGTGATTTAACGCTTCGTGGGTTGTGAGGCGATGCAGTGAGTCTTAAGCCACTGAGACGTCAAAACAGTTAGTGCATTTTTCAGCATGGGAGGAGGCCAGAGGGGGGCGAAAAAGAGGGGATGTGTCAGACGAACAGGAGCCTGCGCGTGCGCAAGAAGAGTGTGCAAGTGTAAGAGGAGAGGGACTGAGAGACCGCAGTTGTCAGAAGACAGGGAGTTAGTGTGTGCGAGTGTGCAAAGGAACGGGTGACTCCTTCACGTGATAGTCTCAGCTTGGGAAAGTGTTGAGAGAGCCTATAGCGTTAGGCCGAGCGTTAGGTAGGGTGGAGGTAGAGCGCTCTGTCGGCAGTCTACGCGCTGCTGGGCTGCGCAGGAACCCACATGCCATTTTGAATCTAGGACAAAGGTCACGTCTGGTGTTATGCGGGGCGCCCCTGCAAACGGCCGTGTATAAATAACCCTACGGAAAGAGAGCTGCAAGTCATCGCTTTCAACACTAGACCTGCACGTGTGTGCACTGCACGCCGCAGAGGAGAGGTTAGCACGTCAGTTACCTGGGTTTTAAAAATCACAGTGGGGAAAAGTTTGTAAAACCGGAAGGCACTGGAGAGAAGTTTCTCTGTGTGTAAAAGGGGTGTGGCTCTGTGAGATTTCTCAGCCCCTTCGGTCGTTGTTATGGCTAAGGGGTTTCATTCTTCTTCTCAGGAGGTTGTGCGCACATACTGGGCCATCTTAAATCTTGTTCTTAAACCCAGCCTGCCCCCCCCCTCTGCAATTAATTTTATAATGACGCAAAAGCAACAGACGAATAGGCGCAGGGGAAAAACAATTTCTGTTTGCCCCCCCCCCACGTGTTCCTGATATTGAAGTGCAGGAGAATGCTTGGTAATGCTGCCCTGAAGACCACTGGTTATCAGTCTTGCAGTTGCCATGCACTGTTCCCATGGAGTTTAACTGCTAAGTTCAAACAGTGGTTCAGACTGTAGACATTTTAAAAACTTGCTTGTAAATTGCCCTGAGGGCCTGCAGGATTGCATCATCTTTTCATTCACTTTCCTGTACTTACTGTATCCTCTAATTCCCTTTCTCACAGTTATTACTCATATTTCAAGTAAAAGCAAACATCTGTGATGTAGTTTGTTGGTTATATGTTCCACAGGAGGAGTTTGTTTTTGGAGTTTATTAAAATGTTCTGTCCCTCCTTCTCTTTCTCGTCCTCCAATTCCCTCTATTCTCAAGAAACCAAAGGTCAATATTGTTGAAGTTGTGGGGGATACAGAAAGAGGGGTCCTTTCATTGCGTACAGGCACTTACCTAGACCAGCTTCTAGCTTTGCAGCCAGGTTTTTCCGGGAAGGGCAGAAGGGGCAAACACACTGGCTTATTTTGAACTCTGTCATTTGAATGGCCAGAGAAGGCCACAGCTGGCAGGGGGCCTGCACGAGAAACCTTTTCCATTATTAGGAACTTGGACAGAACATAATTTGTGAGGGCAGCATAGAGAACCAAATGCTCTGGGTTCCGGACTATCCTGGTTGTCAGCACGGAGTCCGTATTGAGCTGCACTTTGACATTGGGGATCATGTCATAGACATGGCAGCCATGCGTGTGTGTGTGTGTGTGTGTGTGTGGCATCTCGCCCATGGGATTTACGCTCTCCCTCTTTCAGATGTGGGGGCACAGTGGGTGCCATTCTAACCTGCCCGCTGGAGGTGGTGAAGACGAGGCTGCAGTCGTCCTCCGTTACTCTGTACATCTCTGAGGTGCAGCTCAGCACAGTCAATGGAGCCAGCGTTGCTCGAGTGTCCCCCGGCCCCCTGCACTGTCTCAAGTAAGTGCCCTGTACCACCACACGTCTGCTGAAGACACTCTCCACTGGACGCTTGGATGTACTGGGTTCTGTGTACCACTGTACGCCATAAAATAGGGAGTACCATTATCACTGTACTTCTCAGTAAAGCGGGTGTGTATGTGTATATATACATACTAGGGATGCAAATGTAGAGAAATTCTTTTAATAGGTCATCAGCGCCCATTAATAATAATTAACCGGTGAGCTTAAAATCTACTATATGATCTACAAAAAGAATGACTCCCAATAGGCCTACCAATTAAAAAGTTGTATATATCAGAGGTTATAAGACATGCTCAAAATTATTAAAACCGGATTTGCATTGTTTAAGGCCATAACAGCAAGACACAAAATTGTACAAACACAGATTCACAGACTGCTAAATCTGCAGGGACCACTGATACTTTTATTACAGGCTGGCTGAAGTGCTACTGCAATGGTGACAAAAGATATTGCTTATTAATGCTGCATATTAATGCTTAATTTTGTAATTAACAAGTAAATAAAAAAAATTGACAACACTTCCAAGCGCTAGTTCGGTCTTACAAAAGAACACATCGGTTCAATAGCGTAAATTGTATTCTGTAATGAAAGTGAACTTAATACCGAAACATTTTTGTTTAGGAATATGAGCATGCCTGTGTTGTGGGGTCTGTCTAGTGCGCAGGCTGCTGAACATGAGACCAGCAGCTGAGAAGAGGTGCTCAGATGGCACCGATGTTTGAAGAATGGGCGAATAACGTTTTGCAAACGCTGGCACTCGCTAGCGAACTGTGGCTCGTCAATTTTCCACCAGTCGAGGGTATTTTTTTTGTCTAACTACGGGGAAATGTCTCTCTAATGTAAAATCTAACGTTAGGTTATTCATTGAAATGGTTTTTTGAAATTTAACAGATTGAACCAATATGATTAATTGATCAACGTTCTTATTATCGATTAATCAGTTAACTGTTGATTAATCAATTAACTGTTAATATACCTAATACATACATATTTATACACAAGCACACAATCAAAACTGAGTGTGATATATTCCTCACTGACTCCCAGAAACACCAGTGACTTCAGTGCATATGAAATCATGTGGGCTGTGCATGTTCAAAGAAGCGTGTGTGCATGTTCAAGAAACACAGCGGGACAGGGTGATGTGGAATATTTTAGTGATTATACTGATGGCAGAACCTCTCCTGCACTGCAGAAGTCCCTGGTGGGGAAGATAAAACGCTGATAGCTGCCGCTCTGTTTTCTGACCCTGTGTGCCGCGAAGCTGAACCCTTGACACGTTGAAGAGTTCGTCTCGGGGAATTATCAGTGCTCCGCATACATTCCCAGTGCAGGCTGGGAATTCCCCTGCTCTTGGGTGTTAAGTCTGTCCCCCTGCAGCTCTTTGAGAGCAGGAGGGAGTTCTGCACAGCCTCTAAGTTTTTGGTTTAACTTTCATTTCTCCTTTCTCGTGCCCTTTGTTTTTGTTTTGTCTTCACTTTTTAAAAACTCAGTGGAAGTTACTTGTGGTGTCGATTTCTTTTACTGAAATTCCCTATCTCTTTGACGGACCACATTGCGGAAAGCTTTGTGTTAGGGCCTAGTAGTGGTGATTTTTTTTGCATAGGCAGGAAGTGATGCCTGGTAGACCTGCTGCCCCATCTAGCCATTGCTCTTCTTTTTCTTTCCCCTTTCTTGTTGCTAAGAGAAACAAACGCTACTAATCTGCTGACCGGTTCTGTTGCCTGCAGTCGTTTCTGTCCTGTCGGCCACATCAGAAATCTCTTGGAATTTTCAACATCTACAGGATCAGAGCTGAAGAAGACTGTACGTTGTTTTGGTGACAGTAAGATCTTGGTGTGCAGGGACAGTGTCCATAAATGGTAAATGGACTGCATTTATATAGCGCTTTTATCCAAAGCTCTTTACAATTGATGCCTCTCATTCACCAGAGCAGTTAGGGGTTAGGGGTTAGGTGTCTTGCTCAAGGACACTCCGACTGCCAGACAATCGTTCTTACCTCCTGAGCTATGTCGCCCCATAATGTGCTACATGCTACACGCCCACCACTCTGTCCCTAAAATGCACTTCATAAGCCGCTGTCTACATTTCTAATGCCAACCTTGTTGGACTGCACTCTTTAAAAAGTTGTGGAGGAATTATATTTTATAATAAACAAATAAATAAATAGGGGCATCTAGGTATGTTCCCTTGAATTCTGCCCAAAATGGCCTCATTCCTTATATATTGAATTGGAGCTTGAAGTTAGTGTTGGATTCTCTGAAAATTGGTCTTGAATATTTGAAAATCAGTCACAACATTGTTTGTTTGGTTGGTATGGGTGGACGCACCAAGAGCAGGCCGAACAAGAATAATTTACTCAAGCTATTTTCTCGGCTATCTATGAGGATTGCTGTTGCACTGATGATACAGAGACAGGATTCTCTATGTCTATCCCACTATGTCTGTCAAAAAGGCCCCAAAAAAGGACATGCTGTGGTGAAATCTGATCCAAAGCTTGCTTGCCCGCTTTCTAGCATTGTTCTCTGCAGTAGTGTCAGTCTACTGCAGTGAAGGTGGAGTTAAACAAACAGCTCATTTCGCGAAGTTCCCGGCGGGTAGGTGAAGGCCTTAACGTAACTGGGTCAGTCAGTCAGCACTTTAAGTAGGCCACAAACCTGGTCTCCTTTTGATCCCCATTCTGCATGAGCTTTTTCTTTTTTTTTTTTCCCCTCGTCATTTTCTTCTGACATGCCTCACTCTCACCTGGTTGCGCCAGTAATGGGCGCGGCGCAGCTGAAAGTAATCAGGCCGTTGCCCGTTTGCTGCACGGCGGCGTCTGCTGTTCGCCCTCTGCGCTCGCGCATTGCTCTGTGTAGCGGGAGGCCTGCCATCCCACAGTTGCGCTCTTCTTGGAAACACTTTTCCCCCGGTCGGGTTGCTCAACTTCTCAGCCTTTCTATTTAGCCGACAATGTTGACGTTCACCGTGCGGTTTGCTCCGACTGCGGAGAGCTGAGAACCACCGGCAAATAACGGCAGAAATACTTGGAAAGCCTGCCACCCGACTGGCGTGTTTACAGTTTCACGCTGAAGTATTTCTCCCCCGCCTCTGCTCGCCACCGCCCTTTCTGTGCCTCGCCCAACTGATCCGGCTCGAAGCGGTTCTGATTCCCAGCCCCCGAGCTTTTTTAGGACAGGCAGAAGTGGGTCAGGGACTCGTGCAGCCCAGGTTGTGCAGGCATGTTTGCAGTAAGGCCTGCGGCTGTAACTTCCAGCCACGCTCCCTGATCGTGCTTGGATATGGGACATGCTGTCCTCTTGGCCGAGATGCTCACATGCATCGGTAAAGTAAACACTGAGCGGACGATATGAAAGCTGGCGGCTGCGCTGGCCACCCAGATAATGGGGGTAAGGTGTCCACTCTCCAGCCGCTAGTGCTTATTGCAGCGTCCCGGTTATCGTTCTTCTGAAGGTGCGTCCCCTCCGCTGCGTTCCTTTGACACTCTCTGCGGAGGCCTGTAAGTGTCAATCCCGTAACAGGGATAGACAGATTTTTTTTGCATTCAGTAGCCATTTTGAAACTGCTTATCATTTGAATAAAAAATATTCATTTGTCTGGGTTGTTGTACTGATGGTTAATGAAAATTAGTATTTAGTATTTAGTAACCTAGTACCAACACTGAAGAATATAATACAAACCTAAATATAGTTCATTATAATTAAGGAAAACATCAACATTAATGGAGACTTGATTTGAGCAAGTATGCACTTAGGCTAAAATTAGTTTTTTCTTTCTGAAATCACCTCGACAGCTACATTTTCAGCGACATGACATTGTGTTGCCATTTTCCTATTATTTAGGATTTATTGTATGCTCATTATTGTACATGCTGTCTCTGGGCCAGCCAGCTCCAGATGAAAATTCAGGTAATGAGGTGTCTAGAGCATTGACATATGAGCCTTTTACTGGCAGGATCGTGTTGCTGTACCCAGCTATCTGTTAGAACAACAACAACAACAACAAAACAAAAACTAAGTGCTGTTTTTAGAGGCACATTGACGAAGCTCACTAAAAGGTTGGTGAGATGTGAACCCAGTTGTGGCAGTTTTTATAGTTGGCTGGCTAATGGTTTACTTCAGTGCTGGTTTGTGGCAGATTTATTGCGACAGATTCTATGTCAACAGATTCACCTTAGCTGCTGCTCACGTTTTATTGTATTTCGGGCTCTTACCGCTGCATTTTTGTGCTTCAAGGAAACCAGCAGCCCCAGGGTAGAGAATGCGTTTCCAGTTCAGGAAGGGAGACGGTGAATGCTACTAATAAGTGGTTCTGTCAGCTAGATTTTAAACTCTGCAGTGGCAGGAAACGCAAAATATGCCACGTCATGCTCCGGACCGCGAAATGGCTAATTCGCATTTATTGCTCTAGAAATGACTCAAAATTGTGATGCAATGTGGTAATTATCAGTAATTTTTCTGGAAAATAACTGTCCACACTTTGTGTGCTTTCTGGCATTGCAAAGAAGGTCAGCAGAGCCCGGTCCTGCTCACCGTGAAGGAGGCTTTCTTTACCTGCACACCTTTACGAGACGGCGAGGGCCGTGAATGACCCAGAACACCCTTCGGAAAGGTCAGCTCAGTGCAGTGAGCTAACTGCCGCATTCTCTCTCTCTCTACAGGTTAATACTGGAAAAAGAAGGCCCTCGTTCTCTGTTCAGAGGGCTGGGCCCTAATCTGGTGGGTGTGGCTCCGTCCAGGTACGAACCTTTTTATTTACTATGTTTATCCTTTTCAAACCTTGCCAAGTGATTGTCAAGGAAACAGATTGAAGAATATGAGGAAATGCCAAGGTAGAAGGGTGAGAAATTTGCTTTTGTTTACAATCTGGTTCTCCACAAGCAGCCTTGGACTCTGTCCTACACTCTATTTTATTGTTTTGATTACAGTCAGAAATTTCCAGGTATTTCAGGAGTGTTCACTTTTCCTGTCTGAGATGTAGGGTCCTCACTAGTACAGTACTGTGTCTGAAATGTAGGGTCCTCACTAGTACAGTACTGTATCTGAAATGTAGGGTCCTCACTAGTACAGTTCTGTGTCTGAAATGTAGGGTCCTCACTAGTACAGTTCTGTATCTGAAATGTAGGGTCCTCACTAGTACAGTTCTGTGTCTGAAATGTAGGGTCCTCACTAGTACAGTTATGTGTCTGAAATGTAGGGTCCTCACTAGTACAGTTCTGTGTCTGAGATTTAGGGCCCTCACTAGTACAGTTATGTGTCTGAAATGTAGGGTCCTCACTAGTACAGTTCTGTGTCTGAGGTGTTGGGTCCTCACTAGTACAGTTCTGTGTCTGAGATGTTGGGTCCTCACTAGTACAGTTCTGTGTCTGAGATTTAGGGCCCTCGCTTGTGTAGCTCATTGGCTTAGATGTAGGCCAGCTGTGGGTATAGCTCTTTTTTATAGTTGCAGTGGCCACTGAGCTTCTGTTTATTTCTGCATGTGTCTTGTCAGCTGCTGCATTGGATGAGCATGATGTCATTGCGTGTAGCTGCGTGTTCACTGCCTGCTGTAAGCTGCAGCGGGCGTATGCGCGTGTGTGTGGGCGGGTGAGTGTGCGTGTGGGCGGGGCTTTTCCTGAGCTCTCAGCTGGAGCGCATCTCTCGTGACACCGCAGCTGTTATGTAAAATGCGCCCTCTGCGCGTCGGTCTGATGCGCCCCCAGGGGTCCGCTTTAATCCTCCGCAGCGTCGCGGCCGCGGAGGCGAACGCCGTGCCGCGAACGCGTAGCGCGGCCGATCCCTCGTCTCAGACTACCCGTGTCCAGCCGACACGATTCCCTGCTCCGGTCTCCCTTCCTCGGATCGGTCGCTGTCGCCCGCGTGCCCGACTTCAGGAGCTTTGATTCGTCAGCGTATTAGCTGCGCACGCGCGCGCGTGCCAGTTATGTAACTCCGGAGGGGGGTGGGGAAGGGGAGAAGAAATCGGGCGAGTGGAAATTTTTAGCGGGGCCGGATTGTTTGATGTGTGCCGGACCTGCCCTGCAAATTGCCGAGCGGGGAGATTAATGGGCGCTAATGGCGAGCGGCTTAATTCCCGCCTGGTGGCTCCGGGTGCGAGAGAGAGCAGGTGTTAGCGCAGATCCGGCCCAGGTGAATGACACCTGTGCGTTCCGCTCGCTGGCCTAATGGGCCCTCGGTCGCGCTGATGTCAGTTAGCGGAGTCGCGTCCAGCGGCAGTTCAAACAACAGGCCTGCGTTTTGGCCCTAATTTCACCTGCACTCAGCAAAAGCCCAATCCCCGTTCCTCGATGTTTACCTGCTGCGTCAACGCACTTCAAAGTTAATGAAGGGACAGTAAATGAGTGACTTTCTGGACCTGCTTTCCCCCAGCATTCTGTTAGCTTTCTGGGCCTTTTGCAGCCCTTAATGCAGTGTTCTCTGCTCTAGAATGCTGACTCAAATTTACAAAGCTAATGAGTTCATCGGCAAACGGGTGATGGCCCTGTTATGATGCCACAAAATGAACTCAACCAAAGGCTGTAGTATTGTGCCTATTTTGCGCTTTTTTTCTTTCATTTTTTCTTTCTTGTTTTTGCACTTAACCTACGCTGCTCATGAACCAAGATACAGTTTTAACGTTTAAAAGAACGGTAATAAAATTTCTTTTGGTTACAGAACAGCTTAAAAAGGAACAAGCAAAAAAAAAAAATGAATCGAAAAGGTTCAAAATTCACATAATAATAATAAAGATCCATCCATCCATCCATCAGTCAGGGTAACAGTTCCATTTGTAAAAGTTATGCGTCTGTATTGTCATAGCCCTGTAACTGGAATTTAAGGCGTTGATAAAGAGTTTTTCTGCTTCAGTCTCAATTCACCTGCTTTTCCTCCTCTTGTCCACAGAGCGATATATTTTGCGGCGTACTCCACTGCTAAAGAAAAGCTGAACAGCATATTCGAACCCGACTCCACGCAGGTGCACATGGTCTCCGCCGGGCTGGCAGGTGAGGGTCGCCCCACACGCCGTCTGCTCGACAGGCGCTTGCCAGTTTGGTTAGAACGGGTTTTTAAATGGATAAAAAAAAAAATTCTTTTGTATTTGACCAACATCAAACATCCTTTCTCGGTGGAAATTGGCAACTGTGTGTAGCTAAATGCAACAGTTACTTCAATCTCAGATTAACATTCTGAATACTGGTTAAGTGTGCAGTATTTCTTAACACACGATAGTCTTCTGGTTACCGTGATAACTAGTCTGCAGAAAGCACCTGATAATATAAAGGTGTGACTATTAAAAAAAAAATACATAATGGCTTTTTTGAAAATATTTTTGAAAACATTTATTTTGGCCCATAGTTTTCTGATTTCCACGTGTGGGGGGAGGGGTGGGGGTGTCATGGATTATTTAGGTTTTGATTGTTGTTTTGTGTTCAGTTTGGAGCACTTCCTGGCTCTCAGCATGGACAGTGTCTACAGCAGCGACAGCCATTTTGTCAGAGAGCACAACCGTAAACTTTCAGGATCTGACCCACTCAAACCACCTAACCCACACCCTGTGGTTTGCTTCCTAAATGTTCCCCTGAACAGGTGGCTGTACATTGCTCTTCTTAATATCCACAACCATTTATTATGCTTTGTTACATAGTAGTGAATGAAAAGACAAAGAACTCCATATGAAGTTCAGAACACACGTCTCAGAGTTGCCTCTGTAGTGAGGGTTGTATTACGGTCCGAAATAGAAAAACGAAGTAATAATAATTAAACCCAAAAAGGTGGGAACTTAGAGTCGGCATGTGTGTCGAAGATTTGCTGCCTTAACCTGCTAGCTCTTTGTCCGAATATAGTACTGAGCAGCTAGGCAGTAGTTTTAAACACATTCGGCAAAAAAGGAATTAATGAAAATACTAAATTAAAGCAAAACCAGAAAGCAGAACTAGGAAAATAAGTTCCTAAGAGTTTTGGTTGTGCTTTCCTCTTTTGGGGGGGGCCAGGTTGGTTAGGTTGGGGGAGGGGGGGGGGTTGTAGCCTGTTTGACAAAATTGAACCCGCTGGGCAGTCTTACCTCTCATGCTGCTTGTACTGTATTTGTTCAAGCCTGTAGCCGCTAATGCTAAAGGTCCTCACGCCTGCTGCTAGAGGACATGGGCGGGGCGGGGCGGGGGGGGGGTCCACGCCGGGTGGGCAATTTGGGGTGGCTCACATTTCTTCTCCCAGTATAGTGAGGATGATGATGATGATGATTATGTCGTCATGATTGTGACTGACGAGGCCGCTGGCTCGCAGCTCTCTGTCCCCTAACCTCTTGTGATTGCGCAGTTTTGACGCTGGCCCCAACCAGCCTGTCGCCCTGGTAAAGGTAAACAATTATACACACGATTTTATTTATTTACTTAATTTATTTACTTTAAAAATCTGCAATGGCAAATGCTAACCTTGTCATTTTCAAAATTTGTATTGGTTCAGACTTTCATTTGCTGCTTGTTTTGCTTTGCAAATCGGACACGTGTATATAGTGCAACATCTACACATTATGTTTCATTCTATATCCCTACATGTCTGTTTAAAGGTATTTCTATATCTGTCTATCATACATTTACATTTTAGACATGATAAATGTAGAAAGGGGATATATTTTTCATTTATTGGATTATAGACAGGCAGGTCAAATCAGTTGGTTGGTTGGAACTGATAAGAGTGGACTCCTGGTCACTGAAACTAAACTTTGTGGGAAATGAGAAGTTCAAAGAAAAAATACACGGCAACAATCCAAGCTTGCCTTGTGTTAGATTAAGTTTTTAGCAAACTATGATATAGTAGAACACATTTTCAATAGATCAAGAAATTGGTTGCAAGAAAAACTAGCATACACAGTGGGTCCCTGGAAACCACTGGTTTCACAGACTACTTGCAATCTTTTTATGCAGCTGGATATATACAAGCAATTCAGTACCTTGCTCAAAGGTACACCTTAGAATTGAACCTACTGTACAACCTTGGAGTTACACCCTAGTTCCATAAACATGCTACACTGCTGCCCTATAGTTGTAAAATGGTTATAAAATATTCTTGGGAGTTCTAGATAAGTCGCATACACTTTGAGGAATTATTTTAATCCAGGAAAAGCAACAAATTAATGCGCTAGGAGCCCTCCTCAGTACGCACACCATTCTCTTCTCAAACCTTCTTTATGATTAACTACTCGCATGCTCCAATTCACAATTCAGCTGGAAGAAGGAGATCAAAGTACTGCATGAACTATTTACTGACCAATCAGTGAAACGGACATTTAAAGCTTTTCTTTTTTTCTTTCCCTCTCCTTGCACCTCCGTCTCTCTCTCTCTCAGGCCAATTCAGCATGACTGATATTTATGTTACCATAGCATGTACATAGAAAAAGGTATAGTTAAGTAACGAAGTAATGTACTAATAAAACGGTTGTACTGTTTAATCGGTCTAGGGTGAGCAGTACCTCTCTGAATGTTTCTGCCTGTCTCTCCCTCTCTCTGAGCATGAGTACACGCCCAGGCTCTTAATTGAAAGCGGGGTACTCACTCTTGGCTGGAGGCCTACTGAAGTGCAGTGCACTCTGTGCAACAACTTGCAACAAGCCGCGGCCAACTTTCCTTCTGAAAAGCGGAAATCTTAGCGAGGCCAAACCAAGGCTTTTAAAGCACGACGTAGAAACGCTTGCGGCTCTGACATCGAAACGGGCTCTTTTCTAAATGAGAGTTAGGAGGGAGGGATTGCTTCAAGAGAGAGAGGGTACAAGTATCATGTGTTCCAGGAATAACTACAGTATGTGTGTGAAAGGTCACAGGGGCGCACAAACAAATACATGCAAGTTACTCGTTTTTTTGCTTTCATGTCAGTATGTGTGAACCAGCTTTCAGGTTCACCGTTGACTGCGGTGACAAGGTTAGCATTTACACAGTTTTTTTTTTTCTCCTCCTGCACTGCTTTAGCATTCTTTTACCTTGATAATTTATACCTCTGTATGAAGACATGTTCCTCTCTCCCCTCCCCCGTTACGCTGTTGGGCCAATGACAACAGCGGCTATGTTTCGTAAGGCAGGTATTCAGCCCGAACGACTTGGCTTTTCATTCTGTTTACAGTTTTACAAATTTGTGGAGACAAAACGTTTTTTTTTTTTTTACTTTATTGTTTTGTTTTTTGATAGAGCATAAAGGGCAAAGGTCACGCTCGTCACCCACCCACCTCCAAAAAAAATAAAATAAAATAATAAAGTTGTAAAAATAATTGGTTTTGTGGGGTGATGTGGGTGGGGAGGGTGGAGAGCGGGGAGGGGGCTGAGGGTCAGGGGGTGACCCTTGTATCTGTGGTACAGAAAAGCCTGTGTCTATTTTAGGCCTGTACTCTACTGTAGCTCTCACCTGCGTGATTGAGTGCGTGAGAGATCCTTCCATCTCAGTCTCCACACCTGCAGGTCTCTAGCTGCAGCGGTAAGGAGTAGCTGTGAGTGAGTACTCTCCGCGTACACTCGCTCTCTCTCTCCCTCTCTCGTACGATCCATCCTTCACACACCATCATCTTCCTCACGCAGGCGTGCCATCTTCTCTTTTTCCGCGCCTGTCCTTTGCACTGTAGTCCTCTGTGTAGACTCATGCCATAGGTAGATGTCTCTGATTCGCTGTTAGAGCATTCCCGTTACACGTTTAGCTAGTTTGCGCCCAGTAGAGGTTATGCGTTCATTTTAAGTGGTCTTTTTTTCCCTCCTTCATTTTGTTTACTTTTGTTTGGCAATCTTATATATGCCCATTTGATATTAGCTGTTGTAGGCACATGTGATGAGAAAATAAATAAACTCTTAATATCTTTAAGACTGAAGCCTCCCTCAACGCGGAGTCTCACAGATATTGATTTCATGTGCATGTACTTCATATACAGTGCAGTTTATAAGTATTTGTTTTTTTTTGGCTCTGTGCAGATTTGATTTGAAATGAAACAAAGAATATGATTTTAAAGTGTCAGCTTTAATTTAAGGGTAATTATATCAATATCCAGTGATCCATGTAGGATTTACAGCCCTTTTTATACATAGTCCACCATTTTAGGGGACCAAAAGTAATTGGACAAAGTAACATCATTTTGCAAATCCTTTCCATTCAATGACTGCCTGAAGTCTGTGACCCATAGACATCACCACACGTTGGGTATCTTGCCTGGTGATGCTCTGCCAGGCCTGTACTGAAGCCACCTTTAGTTTCTGTTTGTGTCAGGGGATTTTTGGTTGAGTCTTGTCTTCCTGCAAGTCAAACACATGTTCAGTTGGATTCAGATTGACTCGTTGACTTGGCCAGTTGAGGAAATTCCACTTTTTGGCCCTGAAAAACTCCCTGGTTGCTTTCGTAGTGCGTTTGGGGTCATTGTCCTGCTGCAAAGTGAGCTGCTGTCCAATGGATTTTGAGGCACTTGGTTGGATCTGAGCAGATAAGATGTTTCTGCACACTTCAGAATTAGTCCTACTGCTGGCATCATCAATGAAGACAAGCCGGTTCCAGTGACAGCCATACATGCCCACTACTTCCACCATGTTTCATAGATGAGGTGGTATGCTTTGGATCATCAGCTTTGGATCATCAGCTTTGGATCATCAGCAGTTCCTTTCTTTCTCTACACTTTCCTCTTTCCATCACTTTGGTAGAGGTTAATACTCATCTCATCTGTCCATATGATTTTTTTTCCAGAACTGTACAGTTTTTAATGTCCTTTTTTAGCAAATTTACCTGACCATTCTTGAGGCTTTACTAGTGGTTCGCATCTTGTGGTGAATCCTCTGCGGTTATGCTGGTGCAGTCTCTTTATTTAAGCCTTTGACACATCTATGCCTACATCCTGGACAGTGTTCCTGATTTATTTGACAGTTGAAATTTTTTTATTTTTTTCTCCACAACTGAAAGTATTCTTTGTTCATCCACTGCAGTGGTCTTTCGTAGTCTACCAGATTGTTTGCTATTGCTGAGCTCAACAAGTGTGTTTTTTCGTCTTAAAAATGTACAAAATGGTTCATTTTTATACACCAAATGTTTTTGCGATGTCTCAGATCAATCTATTCTGATTTTTCTGTCTCAAGGTGGCCTACTTTACTAGCATTGACACTTATTTGATCCTCATGTTAAGAGACAACCGCAACACAACCGCAATCCAACTCTAGACCTTTTGGTAGCTTTCTTGTGCATGAACTAATGATGCAATGACACATCTGGCCAAGAAACAGCTGAGCAGCCAATTACCAAATTAGTTCTGGTCTTCTAAAATGGGGGGACTATGTATAGGAAAGTGCTTCAATTCCTGGTTCACCTGCTATGGATGTAAATAACAGTAAAAAGACTTATTCCATTGAGTAATTATCCTTGTGGTATATACTGCACTTTGTCTTCATATTCATTGTTTCATTTCAAATCCAATGTGCTGGAGTACAGAGCCAAAACAACAAAAATTGTGTAACTGTCCAGATACTTGGAGACTGCACTGTATGTGAACATTCTGCCAACATTTCCACATATTTGTTTATTTTTCAGTTTACAGTGCCCAGGAAAATGGGCAAATGGGACAAATATTTGCAGTTGCTATTATTCAGTGGTGACCATTTTGTAAAAATATCCAGTCCTTGAATGACAGCTGTACTAGTTTTGTATCCCCTTCCATTTGAACCAGATAAAACGGTCCAAAGAAAAGTGCAGTGGGAGTTTGTAAATGCGCATTATTTGTAAACACCACTGTGATCATGTGACCTCATCATATTTTACACTGTAGTAATGGACTGTGCTGTCAACCCCTGGGAGTTTTTCTCTGATTGGTTTAGGCTGCAGTGCCTCAACCCTATCTAAAAAAGACACTGTTCCCTCAGTATGTGTTTGTTATATTAATGTTTAAGGGATTTTTTATGTTGGTAATTCCAGTGGTATTTTAAAGGAATATGCTGAAGTCTGAATTTTAAGCTGTGTTTGTGGCTGTGGTTTTTATTGTGGTTAAATGTCCCTTTAGAAAAAAGAAGAGAAAAAGCCATTATCTGATTACTTAATACATACTGAATGATATTGTGACGGGAAGTATAACGATACAATGCCTACAGTGTCACGTTTGTTGTTGTTCGCTGGATTCCTACATACCTGTAATAACGGAGGCTATCGTATGAATGTGTTCTGATTAAATTGGTCATAAACACAGCTTAAGGAAGCCAACAGAGATTATCGAAATACATTTTTAGACATTGGAACATAATGTTAGCAAGTAGTGTTAGCTTGTTTATATGTGTAGGTGTGCCAAATCTTTTAAATGAAGTCACTTCCTGTCTGAGCCCTTCCTTTTCATCTTCCAGGGTTTACTGCTATCACAGCCACGAATCCCATCTGGTTGATAAAGACACGGCTGCAGCTGGATGCCAGGTAAAAAGAGTCGTGTTTCACCATAGTGCTTCTGTTCTGTACAGTGCTTAGTGTCTTCCTCTGAATCCAAACATTTCAGTGTCTGCTGTGTTTTCTTTTCTACAAGGCTGTAAAAAAACAAGCACACCATCTCATCAAGGCAGACCTCAAGGCGTTTCAGTCCAGTGAGACATGCCTTATCCAGCTTTTTTCCGGAAAACTTGCAATTCAAAAATTTGAGAGGGAATTTGGGAGTTGGAATTTAAAGGCATAAATACACAATACATGCACAAAGCTAGACTATGTAAAGGTGCAACAAAAATATAATAGATAAAAAAATCAAAGTAATAATGAATTGATGTGTTTGTGAATTTGCGTGCTTATGGTACATTTTGCCTTGCTTCCAAGCAGGCTGGAGCAGGCTGAAACCTGCTGGTGCTGTGCTAGCAGTTGCTAATGTAGGTCCATTCCATCACCACTAAGCTAAAGCTAGCTAACCTGTAACTTTGCTGCATATAGCAGTGAAGTGGGAGATTTTGGTATCTGATATGTCAGAAAGATGAGCATTCAAGCATACTTGTGACTGCCTGACTGGTATGAATGCAGCTATTGCTATATTGAAACAGACGTGATTCCAACAGTCAATACGATGCTATAAAGCTACTGACATAGCTAGGCTGGGTTGAGAGCAGAGGTGGAGACTTTTTTGATCGTGAACACAGGGGTGACTCAAGGAAATAAATCCTGCATAGTATGCCTTTAACCATGGGTGGTGCCATCAGTGTCTGTGGACATACTCTAAATTTTCCAGACCTTTGGAACGGTCTATATTTCATTAAACTAATGTTTCAGGTGCTCTGCTCCTCTTGTTAAATTCTAGTTCAGGGCTCTGGCTACCAGCGCTGGGAAATGCTGTGTTTTTATTATTTTTAAACTGTTTCTTTTTTTCCAGGAACCGGGGGGAGAGGCGCATGAATGCGTTCGAGTGCATCCGGCGCGTGTACCAGTCCGACGGGCTCCGGGGGTTCTACAGGGGCATGTCGGCCTCTTATGCCGGCATCTCAGAGACTGTCATTCATTTCGTCATCTACGAAAGCATCAAGCGAAAACTGATGGAGACCAAGGCCGCGGCCAACATGGCCGCCATGGACGAGGAGGAGGAGTCAGTGAAGGACGCTTCGGACTTTGTGGGTCTAATGCTGGCCGCGGCCACGTCCAAGACGTGCGCCACCTCCATCGCCTACCCGCACGGTGAGTCTGGGGGTCTGTCAGCAGGGGGATGCCGCAGGGGAGCACTGTTGCAGCATTGGGGCTTAAGGTTCAACTCTACTTGAACTGAAATCTGCACTAGGACTTAAAAATGTGGACCTCAGTGATTGTAGCCTTGGCTGGCCCTGATGAGTCCAAATTTAGAAGTGAAACACGAGTCTAATCTTGTAGGTTTAATTTGCACTACAAAATCCAGTTAAGTCGGACTTAATTTAGAGTCTTGACATGTACACTGGTCTGCAATCAAGGAATTAATTTGACCACAGTGTGTGCTTGATCAGCTGAAATAATGATTTCTAGCGAATGTCGCGAAGCACAATTGTCTCATTTCCTTCTCTCTTTTACTTTCACGCTCGCAGAAGTCATACGCACAAGGCTAAGAGAGGAGGGGACCAAGTACCGGTCTTTCTTCCAGACACTATCTATGGTTATCAAGGAGGAGGGCTACCGTGCCCTGTACCGCGGTCTGACCACTCACCTGGTGCGGCAGATCCCCAACACGGCAATCATGATGTCCACCTACGAGCTGGTCGTCTACCTGCTGAATGGCTAGCCCTACCCTCCCCTGCCCAGAGAGAGAGGGACCCGCCCAGGACATCCCATCAGAGACCAAAAGTAACAGAGGACCAGGGAGACCACCCTACCCCCACACAACCTGATGCGCCACAGAAATGGTTGCATAGAGACAGAAAATATTTTTGTGGGGTGGGGTGGACAGGCTTGCAATTGTGGACTCCATTAAACAGGAAGTCAAAACGGGGGGTAAAAAAAAATATGGCCAAAAGTGTACATTTTGCGTACAGTTGACACATTAAAACCAAGACCTGTCTCCCTTTCCCTCTCTCTCTCTCTCTCCCCCGTCTTTCTCTCCCCCCTCCTCCTTCAACTCTGTCTATCTTCCTGTCTCCCTGCCTTCTGTCCTTCTCTCCTAAAAAAAGAAAAAAAGCTGCTTTAGGATGAGTTTGAAAAGAATATCAGAGAGGGGAATGCTTGAAAAAGGAGTTTCGTTCATGGTAACCCAAGTAATGAACCAATATGTTACAGATTTCCGGCATTATATATGCAAAGTGGTTTCTGTAATAACCCCCTTTCAAATTTAATAGAGGCATTTCATGTTCTGCCTTTCTGTGGGCAAACCTTTTGGACCATATTGAAGTGTAGTTTTGGTATGGAGTCTGTGATGTGTGTATGAGGCAGTTGGTAGTTTTAGATTTGGGGTCTATGGGAAAGGCACGGGGTGACATTTTTCTAGAAATTTATGTTATGTCCCTCCCATTTGAAATCCTGAAACCAAGGATATTTATGACGTAAGACAGAGGAAAGGAAGCTCTCACATGCACTGATTCAGGAAAAACAGTCATTTTAAGTCCAAGCATTCCCCACTACTTCCAGTGCTCAGTGCCTTTTACGGAGGGTCAGAGCACAATGAGACCGGTCAACTAGGTTTGCGGTTGATCTTTGGTCAGTTACTACATGCTACACGTGGTTCAGCCATGGAGATTGTGGATTTGCTCTTGCCTTTTGAGGAGTTTAGTTTTGCTTGTTTTGCGGTTTATCTGGTTGGGAGCTTCCCTAATGTCTTGGCACATTAATATGGCCATTTTTTTGTCTGAAGGACTGAGGGTAGTGTCCTGCATGGCGATGCCTCATTATAAAACATTGTTAACAGGTTTTCTGAAATGTATCTGCTGTGTGCAAGAACATCGCTACTTGAAACTTGTGTATGAAAATTCTCTCATTAAGACCTTTGAGGCACTTTTTTGACTAAAGTTGGTATGCAGCTCATTGTCAGATTGGTATATGTTGCATCAGGTGGATGGGCATGAGAAAACAGGCATAGAGCATTCCCCTTGTACTCCACCGTGTTAATTTACAGCACGTTTTAAATAACTACTGATCCCTTTTTGTTCCCAAAATTTGGAAAAAAAGAGATGTCCATTAGATGTCTTGTTTTCCTGGAGGTATGGTATATCGCCCTCTGGTGGACCGGAGGTGCCTCAAAACTGAATTTCCACTGCATCTGTGGCCAGAGATCTGACAGGAGAACTTGCCTTTCTGCACTACAGTACTTGAACAGATACCAGTGTGACAGACGTGAGAATTTCAGTAATGGCTGCATATCAACCTTTTTGTGAAATGAAAACATACAGTACAAAAAATGTAAATGATTATTACGCTAAAAAGAACTATATATTTTTTGTTTAAGCTTCTAGGAATAACAATAGGCGTGCTGTTAAAATGGAAATGTGAGACCCGTCAGAATGGGAGGGGCTGTGGGCGGCCCCCAACAACTCCACCCACACCGTGGCTTCAGAGTGACTCCTTATGCACTTTTGTGGCCCCTTGGCTTGTGATAAACGTTTTATTTTATCTGTTATGTATTATTAAGAAAAGTGTTATAAGCAAGACTACGTCTTGGCAAATCCATTGGATATCCATTGAAGATATTGTACAGTTGAGTGTACAGACTAGTGAAGGATATTCTTATATGTGTGTATATATGTGTAATATATATGTATACATATACAATATCCAGTGTTTATTGCTTAGGTCCATACATTATTATGCAGTAGTTTGCAGTTACTAAGTATTTTTTGTTTTCAAAGATGTATCTGAAACTGGTGCAAAATGGTGTGAGACTGTAATGCATTGTTTTTTTTCTTCTTTTTTTGTTATTGATTTAGCAACATGCACCTCAAATCCATACCAGGTGCTGAACATTGTGGTCCTTCATATTTTTATTTATTTTCTCTATTTTTTTTTAATGGCATCCTGTGAAAATTCAGTGTTTCATCTCCCCTTCAGTTTGTTTACCTTCATACCCATCTCCATGGAAACACCCCCAGCTCCCAGTGCAGTGTGTGTTGGTGTTGTCCCCCCCCACCCCCACCCCTCCTGCCATTGAACAGACACGCCAGTGTGCGAAGCCTTGTGATTACACCCGTGGACGTCGACACCACAGTGAAAATGGCAAACGATCAGACGAAGGTGGAGTAACGCCTTAAAGGTCCAGCAGCATGGCAGATAAGAGTGTTTAGGAGGATACGACACCAGTCTGAGACCTGTTCGGCAGGGCATTGTTTCATTGTGTGTTTGCGTCAGCCTTTCGTGCTTATTCTGGGCCACGCCTCCTGGCTTGTGTGTCATGTGACCTTGGGGTCGGCCTTTTCCTTGACCCTCCCTGGGACCTGAGACTGGAGTTCACTAATTCCAGAATTCCAGCTGTAGAACCCCCCACCCCACCCAAGTTCCAGAACTAACTTTAATATAATGGAGGTCAAAATATTTTAATTCTGAATTGTTTTAATCAGGCAAGGTACTGGTAATTATTTTATTTTGATGGCTATATCAACTGGGGTCTAAGCACTTAAATTTGGGGTGCAGCGAGTGGCGTCTATCAGCCGTGGTCATCAGACATCCAGTGAGCTTGTTCAAAGGTCTTACTGTGGTAGGAGCTGTAAGTGCTTCCTCTGTATAAGAGGACCAGGCCCCTGAAATCCAGGACTAAATCTCTTCTCTACATTCTTGATTCATCAACTCCTCACTTACTGCATGTTTGCAACAATCATATTGGGTGCATTTTCACAAAAGGCATCATTCTGGAATTGTTCACTGAATAGATTCATGAACCTGGTTAGAATTCACTTAATATTCTCTGCTGTTTTTTTATTATAAACGTTTAAATAATGTTTCTGTGTCACAAGACACAGAATGCTCATGTTCCGTTATCCAGTGTTGTCTGCACATGCACAGTAAAGGATCTGGCAGGATTGTGAACATCTTTTCCAGCATACAATTGTTATTGTTCTGGTGGAATTCATGTGAAGTCATTGGCCCAGTTATTAAAGTCATGTCACTTAGTGACTCCGTAGTTATAGACACTACATTATTTATTAACCCTCGTTTTTCAGTATACATTTTCACACATTATCCATGAATGCATCTTCACAGCAGTTTAGGTTATGTGTTTTACACAAAGTTTCAATTGCTGGTACCCACTTGGGGGGCTAACCCTGAAACCTTGTAATTGCCCAGTTCCCCAACCAGATTAGTGCAGAGGACTAGTATTGATACTTCTAGTGTTAAACTTGCTGGTAATGTACCAACGCACAGCGCAGTGTTAAACTTTCTGGTAATGTACCAACACACAGCGCAGTTCAGACTCCACCCTGGACACTGTTGCTGCGTAAGCCTAGGAGGTAGTCTCTGAGGTGGTCCCAGCGTTGCCTGACTGAAATCACTTGTTTCCTCATGCCATGCTCTCACTAGGGAAGGTAAAAATAGGTCGAACAGTGATATAAACCATAAAATACTACCATACAGCACATCAGCATTTTCAACAAGGAGACTCCCAGATTATTTCCCACATATCATTTTACCCCCCCCCCCCCCCCCCCCCCCCGATTTTGCATTTTACCAATACGGAGACCTGGTACTGACACAGAATGTGGTGATGCACTGTTTCCATTAATGCTATGCTAGCAAAGCTGATTAGCGTGTTTGACAGTAATGATTTTACAGTTGAAAATGTTATTTTCCTCAATTGCTTTTCTCTTGTTCTTTATTTTTGTTTTAATTTGTTTTTAGCCTGATGAATATGCGGTCAATTCAGAGCCGCCTATGCATTATCAAACCTCCTTTTGTACAAAAGTCAATAAAAATAAAGTTGCAAACTCCACTGGTGTACTCGTAATGCTTTGTAATACTGTGTGGCAATGGCTGCGTCCCAATCCAAATGAAAACGCTCCCTTCCGTCCGCCCCCGCCTCCACCCTCCCCCATTGGGGTGAGCCTTCCCTGATGTATATCGTATGACGTTTATGCGAGGGGCCGAAGCAGTTTCCATTTGGGACACACTCGCACATTATTCTCACTTCGTCAGTAACAAAAAAAAAGTTTCTATGGTTGGCCGTCCAGGACGTGTTTTATGCGTTTGATATCAATTTATATAAACGCGTATCTTATTGATTACAAGCGATGTGTTAGAATTTTACACATAAAGCTACTGGCAAAAGACAGGCGCGCTTTAATGTTATCAAAGCTCATAAACGCGTTTTGATATTAGTGGGATGATCTTGAGCATGGATACTCAAATTTGGACTTCGAATCCAAAACCAACCCTGGTTTTCTTTTCCCCCAGGTAATTACCAGTACATTTAGCGCTACTGATGTATTCACACCTGACTCCCAAGTAAAGGGAGAACGGGAAATCACCAGTTCTTGGACCCTGAGGGCCATGATTTGAGTAACAATGATCGAGAGGATTTGTTTTTCTATCGCCCTGTTTTCTTTCCTTCTCATTATTACAATTCTCCTCAGCCATTTCGATCATTCATCTCCTCATTTTACAATATCGTAATGGCAAGGCATTTGCAGGGCTTAGTCTGCTTTGTAGACGACAGCGGCAGATTAATGTTTATATTCAATAAAACACAAGCTGATTGGTGTATCCAGTCAAAAGGGTTTCCCCTAGTGTAGATCATCCCACCAATAATGAACTCGTTTAATAAGTGCGTTTATTAACTTTAAATGCACGTTTTTTAATGTATTTTGCGAGCTATGTAATTATAACATCCCCATTGAGTTCGAAATCGTTGCGTTTACATAAATTGCGGGCCTATTACGTGGATATAGCTAGGCTAATAGTAAAGACAGTTTCATCTAGATACGTCACAGTCAAACCATACTAGGTAATGTTAGCGGTAGGCTATTAGCCTATATGAAAATCAAAGCATGAAAACTAGTTTACAAACTGGTAAGACTGCATTGTTTCACTTGCCAGGAGAAATTCAGATGCAAAATTAGTGAGCACAATAGTAGGTTTATAATTTTCATTCATAGTCAGCTTTATTAGCTCCTCGGATAAATTCTTGTTATAGGCAGGTGTGTAGCTACATAAAACCGTTAAAAAACAATGAAAAACATACACAAAATACAGCAAAGACACGACAGTAAAATGGCAACACAGCCAATGATCAAAGGCATAAGAAAACATCATAACTCCATTCAAAACATCGAGAGCGGTAATAATAACTGCAGTCTCGAGTAATTACATTATACAGGCGCAAGCGCTTTTTTCAATGTTATATTATACATTATGTTATCATTATGAGGTAGGACACAGCGAGGAAAGGACGCGGGAGAGATGGAAGGAGAGAAAACAAGCGATTGGAATGCACTACTCCGAATAGAAATACAATGTAAGCGAATGTAGCCCATTGACTGTATTGACATTTATTTTGTAACTCAAGAACAATACACTTGTTTGTTCTGAGGTCTGGTATCATTGATAAGCACGCAACATTGCATTTTGAAAGTTAAATGAAGTTTCTGCTGCATTCAGGGACTGAGATAAAACAATAAAATGGATTTAGTATTTTAAAAGTTTAAGGTATTATGTAATAAGTCACACCCACATCTGTCACTCATGACCAAACTTTTATTTTGAACTAGTGCATGGATTTCATGACTGTCAGTCCATTACTGAGAAACAGATTTTCGGCATTTGTAGCGCCCCCTGTTGACCAATTTGTCATATTTTGCAATCTGCTTTAAATACGATCTGAAACGTCCGCCTCGTGGAATGTTGACTGAGATATGGCCATTTTAGCCTTAAGGGTGGAAAAAAATGGAAATGGGGCCAACAGATGAAATAGCAGAATTAATGACAGCATATACACGTTACCAGTTTCCACTTTATAAGTACTTTTTCCAAAGGAACTGCAGTTCCCTGTCACGTGCACAAGGTGTCAGCACAGTCCTTCAATCTAGTCTAACTTGAGGAAGAATAGCTGGTCTCAATATGGTACATTTTGCATTATTCTTATATGTTCATAGACCAACCAATGCAATTCACATATATCCTCAAGTAGAGGGACAATTAACTTTTTGAAACTCTAATCCACCAACAATTACAGAAATGTTATATACTGCAAATATTGGAAATGTGGACTTCTGGAAAAATGTGAAATTACAATAGTGCATTTTAGAAAAAAGATACGTACTGCGATATCTGAAAGTAGCAACAGTTTGTATATCTGCCCTTTGTGAAGTCATGCAATAAAATATATTTTATTTAAATATATTGCTGTACATTCCATTTCTGTAAGACATGACTTGGACACGTGGAAGATATGCCAGAAAATGTATGACAGTGCAGGCCTCAACAGTTTAACATTTATAAAGGCATTCTGTTGCCTTTATGCTTTCTTTATCCACTGCATCACCCTCAGTTTGGGAGTCTGCAGGCTGTCACGCGTCTCCCACACCCTGGGCTGCCACCCACCATTTCTTTCCACTCCGTTGTTTACCAGTGAGGCGACACAGCTATTACGCAGGATGACTGCACAGTCATACTACAGGCATCAACTTAGAGAAAAAGAGTCACAAATTTGCGATGAGATGGAAAATATCCGATTGTAACTCTCCCAACCAACTGTACTTTCTCCACTGAGGGTGCCAGCCCCAATTGGCACTGGCATGATCCGGATATTTTATGGGATGCATTACTGGACAGAGAACCAGTGATTTTGGCTGCACGAGCCCAATCAGCCCTTTCAAGTTCTATTCAAAAAGCTTTTTGGATGCTGGCTCTCGGTATCAACACCAATGAATTAATAAAAGAAGAGTGAACAGAAAAGGAAAGCCTGCAAGTCTGAAGTCCGAAAGAACTGGGCAGTCAACATTAAAGTTTGTTTCCTACACAGTCATTCTTTCAGATGGATGGATTGATCCGTTCCATTTCCAAAGGGATAGTAATAGTGAAACAGCAAAAAATCCAGACACTCTTATCCAGAGTAGCACACGGCAGTGGAGAACATCAGGGTTTAAGTAGGCCTCAAACAAAAATGTGGCATCGCCAAGAAGGCATAGATCCTCATTTACAATTGATAAGTGTAAATTTAAACTAACAAAACTATTTTATTGTAATAAAATAAGATACCACTAGATGGATAACTGATCTTTACACGTAAATCAGAACACATGTAAAGAACACAATGATGTCAGATGCACTCAGCAATTCTTACCCTTACAAATGGGCTGCGATCCTATAGGTCAGCTCAAGTTATCTTGAATGAATAAGGATTATCAATGAATAAGCTGGCCCTGGATAGGTTATTGAGTATGGCAGAAAATAGGCCTACCTGATGCCCAGGGCTACAAGGTGTGAACAGCTAAAAGGGGTTAGGGCCTGACTTACAAAGCCCCTCTTCCATGTGAAAAACTAATAACACAACCAATGATTGGTCCAAAACAAATATCATGACCAATCGCTGGTCATGTTATTGGTTTAGCATGTGCTAAAAGGTTTTGCACATGCTAATGGTCTTAGTAAATCAGGCCGTTAGTCAACTATAGAGAAGAGAAACACACATCAAATTTATGTATGGATGACAAATGTATATATGTCAGTAATAAAATAAATTAAAATGCATTTTATTTTAAACATGTTTCATTAAGCGCATGCTGAGGAAGTGGGACGATGAGGTTTCATCTTGCTGACAGACAGGTCTTCAATGCAAAACCAGTCCAGAGATAATATTCATGATAAAATTCATACTTCAGGCTATTTCACATGGTCATATAGGGTCACCCAAAACTGGTTTTAAAACTAATCCTGGTTTCCTAAAATTCCTATTCCTATTGTGTTTTAAACAATAAAATCTAAACAGTCAACAATACAAAATAGACTAATATTTCCACCCTGAACATATTTTTGCTCTCAAACGTGCAGGGGCGGAGTTAAGGGGGTTTAACAGGGAAAGTTTTTGCGGGCACCAGCGGGTCCAGGGGGCCCCGAGAGCAGTGTGTATGTGTCTGTGCGTGTGTGTGTGTGTGTGTGTGTGTGTGTGTGCACAGGGGAGCCTTTTCTCATATTATTTTCCCTGCACAAATAATTTCTCGATCCGTGACAGCACACGTGTGGCACCTTGCCCTTTCCTGGAAGAAAATGGAATGTCGGATGGAGATGCCCGTTGAATAACTGCTCTGGGCAAGGGCAGAAATACACCCATGTTGTTGGAAATGTGCATTTCCAATCATACGAAGCAGGACACCTCTAGCCATCCTCTACTCCCTGTGCCTCACCAACGCATGGAAAAGACCAGTGTACCTTTTCCTGAAGCTCAAAAACCAGCTCTGAACAGACCTAGATGAACAGACCTAGCACTTAGACTATACGCTAATATAGCGTAGCATAGTGTGTTAATTAGGCGAAACAGTCTGTATAAATTGGAAAGGGCCTGGATGCAGAGTTAGGCTATAATCTACACCAGAGGTAAAGGTGAGTGATGGGGAAATAGAACACCAAAGGATAACAGGAGAAACAGCTCTCAACATGAGACTGTTAGCTAACTACAATAGAAAATTGACATGGGGTCTAAGCACAGTTAACTGAAAGAGCCACGCAGTGGAAAGTGTAAAATTTCAATTTAAATGAGCATGATCTCGTAAGGCATTTGATTATTCCTACAGCCATAAAATCTAAAGCTAGGCCTATTGCTGTGCTTGAGTCTTTTCGTTATATAGCTATTTGGCGTTATGTCATTTTGAAAAAACTTGTGCCGTTTCATGCTGGACTGTTGTGGAACGTTTATCAATTTCCTTGCTTTTTATAATCTGCACTTTATGCACTGCAGGGTAGTACAGGAAAAGACCGCGGTAGAAGATTTTGGGTGAGAGAGCATCCTTCTAGAAGTCGGATAGGCCCACGATGCTAACATAGGCTAATGATAGGCAAAGCAAATCGATCGCATTATAGATTTTCATGATCAAGGATATGGATTTGGCCAAATAATTGGCGTCCTGAGTCATTACCCAAGTCGTGACCTTATGGTATATTTTGACTTGTTGACAAATAAATCGTTTCGCGCTGTTGGGGATACGCTTCCAGTCTGTAGGATAGCATTAACAACACATTATCGATTTACATTTAGCCTACCTTAACCGTCTTCAAAGAAATCAGAAGTGAGTAGGCTATTCGGTTGCCCAAGAATAGGTTTAGCAGAGCATCGATTTAGCAGGCTCGACAGCTCACCGAAGTGGAGACTCTAGAAACAAGGCAGACATTAGGACATGGAGGGTTTTCTTACTCCAAACTAACCCAGCAGTCATCACCTCTGCCCGTCTTTCTCCAGAACGCGTCCAATCAGCGTCTGTCAGGGAAGCATGAATGAATGGCCACATCCACAAAATGACTTTCAACGCTCAGCCAACAAAGAGACGGTCGTCGTGCGCAGCTTTGTGTTGCGGTACGGATGAGGGGACACAAACAGACGATTTTAGCGACAGCGCGCATAATGATATTTACTGCTAGGTAGCAAAAGCGCAACTGTTTCAACAGAGGATACATACGCGGACATCGACCAAAGCTTTTCATCAAGAAACTTCATCCATTGCAGCGACTGCTCACTTACAAACGTAAGTAGGCTACAATCGACTTTATTTGATTTCCTTTTAAATTTGCGCGAAGCAGCGAATGGAATCGGAAGACACTTGTAATAATATCGCCTCGCGCTTCGCTTTCGGTCAGTTTTTCGTGTAACCGGACAGTTTAATCTGTGAAACAACATGAGTTAACTCACCAACTTCACCTCGGCGTTCGGCAAGATGCAGTTTACGTTTCGGTTGTGTTATTTACGGCAGTTCGCTGAAAGAAAACGTTGAACAGAAGCGCTATTTCTTCTAATTCGGTCTTTTAGCTAAAATTGGCTTCGTTGTCTCCTTTCAGTTCATTATTTAATTAGGCGATGACTTAACAGCCTACACGGTAGGGATTCACTGATCCAATCAGTGTGATTAATATTTAGAACGACCTCTTTTGAGCCTCTGAGTCCCCATAGGTTATTTCTAATGTAGGACCAAGACAAAATCTTCAGTTAATCAAAAAAAGCAACACCTATTGAGGACAATACTCACAGACAACGTCCATGTTTCTGCATTGACATCTTAAGTTACCCTGGAAACTGAAGGCTCATTATTACATGCATGCCTGAGTGGACCCAACTGGCAAAAGCTCAAAGGTGGAACTGAAGGAGACATTAGGCCTACTGTGGCGTGTGAGGGGAAGAGAGTTGGTACAAAAAAGACGTTAAATTGAGGAATGTCGGTGTCTTAATAGAATCTTTGAGTTGAACACTTTTAGTCCGGAGTTAGGCTTCCCACAGCAGTTAGGACAGCAGAAAGTCATCCATCTTCCCACATGGACTGAAGACCCACCTCTTTAGACTGCACCACGGCTTCTGACCTCCTTGGCTATAACTTACTCTTTCTTTTTTCCTTGTCTGATAATAATGTTATTGGTAGGGTATAGGTGTTTAAAGATTAGCTGTGTGGTAGAATTTACTTTTGTTTTCGGCTAACTTCTTTGGTGATACTGCACTATTGTAATCCTGATACAAACACTGTTCCTGGGTGGCCCGTCATTTGACCCATAAATAATTCACAAACAGCCACACACACGAGCGCACCCCCATCGAACAGACAGTCTTTCATCAGCTAGGATTAGGCCTGATCATCTTTAGATTCAGAAGCCTGAGCCCTGTAGCTTTTTACATGTTGCCTGAAGTGCTAATATCATAAACCTGAACTGTTAACCATGAACGATAGTTCCAGTTAACATAGACTGAGATTAGTGGGTGGTGGGGGGGTTCTGTCTACCTGTGTGTGTGTGTGTGTTTTTGTATGTATTTGGGTGTACATGTTACAGAATGTTTGTGTGTCTGTCTGTTTCTGACTGTCTGCATTTTTGTCTGTGTGCCTGTGTGGGTATGGGGGTGTGGGTGGGCACGTGTGCATCCGAGGTTTAAAAGAAAGGGGACAGGACACAGATGACAGCCCCTGTGGCTGCTGACCACAGCAGTTCAAGTCCTCATATATCCAAAAGATCATGCAAGGTCACCTGTGAATAAGGGGAGGAATGTCAGCTGCAGGAAAGATGACTGTACCTAGGAGTTAAGAGACACACACATGCTTACACACACACACACACACACACACACATACTTGCACAAGAACACATGCATACCTGTGTAGTTGTGCTGTCTCTCACCATAGACCACACACGTTCTTATACACAGGCGTACCCATACTGTCTTGTACACATCACATCTTGCATGCAGCCGACACATCCGTACACTGTTTCTTACACACAGGCGGGGATAGGCAGTGGCACGAACAAGCTCACTAGCTTGCACAGATGCGGACACACACATACACACACACAAATGCACACAAGCACGCACACAGGATACTTGAGCTCCTTAATGCTGACTGCCACTGCTCTCTTATGTGAAATGCAGTGGAAATCTGGACAATCATGCAGAAAAGATCACCTTGCATAAGAGTGGTAGTTTGAGACCTTGACTGCTTCACTTGAGCTATAAAGTCATCACACTTCCATAAATGCTTTCAGAATTGTGTCTTCAAATGGCAAGAGCCGCTACATATGTTCTGGCCTTTCGTCTCACTGCACTTGTTTTAATACTCTGTTGGGACCCTCATCAGAATATAAATGGTCTTGCTGTGGAAGCACGTATGGGTAGTTTCTGCTGCATCTTATCGTTCTGACAGGGCATGGTTGAGTGTGTACCAGCCTGAAGCCATTTCCAGAGCTAGGTGGAACAAGCAAGCCTCATCCCCTTTATCAGGCTAACATCTTCAGCACCGGGTGGTGCCGGTCTGCGGGGGCATCAGGGGAGTGTCAATTGCGATGCAATTTACCAAGGCTTGCCTCAGGCGATTCTGAGCCGAGTGGGAGGGGTCCAAGTGAGTCTGAAGCCCCTCCCACTCTGCACAGTATTGGGCGACCTGCGGTGAACACCCAGATTCTCTTCCCCGTGATCGGGAAAGAAAGCTTTTCTGTCAGGCAGAGACAGCGCCACGGTCAAAAGTCGC
Source organism: Anguilla rostrata (assembly GCF_018555375.3). NCBI lineage: Eukaryota > Metazoa > Chordata > Actinopteri > Anguilliformes > Anguillidae > Anguilla > Anguilla rostrata. The sequence continues at coordinate 9,821,856 of NC_057938.1, forward strand.
TGGCAGACACCAGAGCTGTTCGGGGAAAGGTTTTATTTATAGCAGAGTTATGATAATTGTGATAACTGTACAGGGACACAGCTGGGTATTTGCATTCCGTCTCAGTCTGTTCTTTGGGTACAAATGGAAATTGGCACATCAGATATTCAAAGCTGATTTGAATCACTGACTGATTGGGGACTAACGGGTCAACAAAAGTCTAGCCCTTCACCTACAAATGACATCTATGGGGTGCTCTACTTCCTGTAACATGACCTCCCTTACTCTTCAGTTCCCAACCTCGTTACCTGTGTCATGAACACCAGCTTGTGACTTGTGGTTTAAAACTGGAAGCGGCAGAAGTAAGAGGGAAGTGCAGCGTGGGGGTGAATGTAGACCCCTGTGCGTGTGAACAGCTGAGCAGCAGAGGATGACTGCGGAGGAGGAGGAGGAGGAGGAGGAGGAGGAGGGAGGTGGCGGCTGGCGGGAAGATGGCTTCATTACTGGGGGAGGCGGATGGTGACGGAGCGCGTCGAGCAGCTACGAACGGGGCAGTATGCTGAGGAGCGCTGATCGGATGTGTCAGCAGAGCCGACCGGAGCGCGTCACGTCCTCACGTCAACCAGGCAGGGAACTGTGAGCAGGAACATTACATCATCCATCATCTACACTGAGGGGTGTTGTCAAAGGGTGGGATGGGTGTCCTTGGGTCCTCAGGTGTCCTTATAAGGATGCATCAATGGAGTTACCCATGTCTCTCCACTTGGTCTCTGGTCAGGGCATAATTAAATTGGAACCATTATTGTGATGGGAACATGAGCACACTTCTGCCATTGGACCAGAACACCAGAGCCATCTTCATCATAAATAGAAAGTAGAATATGTAATCATGGCTGCTCAACCCTTTTCCTGGAGATGTACTGTTCTATATGTTTTCACTCCAACCCTAATAGAGCACATCTCATTCAACAGCAAGAGATGTTGCTGAGCTGTAAATTAGTAGAACCATGTGTGGTTAGAAAGGTTAGAGAACCTACAGGACGGTACATCTCCAGGAACAGGGTTCAGCAGCCCTGATGTAGAGCAACAAGGCCTGCTGGTTTTGGTTGATCAATTAAAACAGTTTATTATGCTATTTGCTTACCTCATCTGGTTTCCTGGTCTCAGTTATTTACAGTTCTTAATGTGGAAACAAAAACCAGCAGGTCCTGTGGTTCTCCAGTGTTGAGGGTCTAAGCAGTAGACCAACTTCTTTAAATAGGTTGTGACTGTCCGAGTGCGTGGGTACAGTGACCTGGGTGGTCCTCAACACGAGCGCATGGCTAAGTGTCGAGTGCTTTACGGGGATGCTTCTTCATCTGCCTGCCCAGTGATTGGAAACAAACACAGCGAGGAAAACAGACTCTTGCGAAGCCAAGCTCCTCTCTGCTAATGACTAAACCCCGTTTGTCTGAAGAGCCCTCATTAGCATTTAGACAACAGCAGGCGGGCGCTGTTGTTTCTCTGTTGAATCGTGATTTGTTTTTGTGTTGTTGGGAGTCTTCGTTCCCTCGGTGTGGAGTGGAATCCAACATGTGAGTAGATACCCAGTCAAACAGCAGGCCTCCAAAGCAGCTTTTGATTTAATGTGTCTGCTTGCACTTGCAAAAACGCTGAGGTTCATTATTCTTGCATTTGTGTAATGGAAGTTTTTTTTATTTATGATTTATTATTATGCGCCGGTTAGTCACATTATTTGTTACCGAGGTCTAACCCTCTGTCCTCCAACTTCCAGTGCTAAATCTTCCCAGTTCATCCTGGAATAAGCCATTAAGAAAAGAGGTCAAGTAAAATGCAGTGTTTTCAGCTGATGAGAGCCACTGATGTAAGAATGAATCATGTACAATGATTTAAAATGTGTCATAGAAACTAGAAGCCAGAGCGCTGTTGAGTATCAATTTGTGAATGAATGTAGAATTGCTTAGGACTGCAAAATTTTACAGTAGTTGTATTAAGGTCTCAATTTCATACTCACACATGGCATGCAGCAGCTTACAGAATGCAGTGAACATCCAGAAGCCCAGCTGCACACAATCACACGACACGTACTACAAAGCGTCTTGCAAAATTGCTCTGAAGCTCAGTGCCCACTTCAACTTATAAGAACACTGAGCTACACTAGAGAGGGACCTTTTTCTGATACTGACCTACATTAGTGAGGGACTTGCATCTCAGAGAGCTGGAGAGGACTCTATACCTGAAACCTAAGTGCTTTAATAGTTGGGGCCCTACATCTCTGATACTGAGCTGTACAAGTGTGGACCACAAGTCTCAGACACAGGGCTGTACTAGTGAGGAGCTTACATGTAAGGGGTGTGGTCATCATACACAAGTAGCTAGAAGCTAACACAGACGAAAGTAGGAAAACCACATGTGACCAGCACCGAGGCAGAGTGTACCTGAAAGAAGGCATGCAAAGAACTGGATCACTGAACAAAGAAATCCTGGCATAGGAAACCGTGTAAGATGAGCTTTGTTGCACTGAACACAAGAACACCAGACATCAAAGTGCACTGAGAGAATATATCTTTCAGCCTATGGGGCCGAAGAGCTCATCCCCATTATGCACCTTGCACCAGCCTGAAAATTTATGGCACCCTGACAGAACCATTTCCCCTTCAGTTGTAATCAGAGGGCCCGGAGAGGTGAGCAGGGAGATGGGTTTTAAAGTCTGCTGAAGGACGCTCGCCGAACGCCTCGCGCGCACACCCAGCTGAAAGCAGCAGCACTCCCTCACCGCCCCTGACTGGAGAAATATGGAAGGCAAATTCACGCGCGGTGCAAAACACTGAGCCCACGAGGCCGATATCGCCGGCGAAAGCAGCCAGAAGTCGTTTAGAATTCACAGCGTGTAGTTTTTATTCGACGCGGATGCTTTATATTCTTTGTAAGTGCAGAAAAGGGCTCTGGAAGGCAAAAACGTACGCATGTGCTTCACGGTGCTGCCGAGTAATTTTCTTTAATCATTTTTTTGGGGACATGATGAACCTCAGTTAAGGCTGATAAATTAATGAGCAATATTAACTTAAAAGGCATGGCCGGTTCAACTGTGCTTCCTCCATGACTAATTGCATTCTGTCCTTCATTTGAGCCTGGCTCCTTTCTGACTCTGGTAGTGTGGTCTATGCACCAATTTGTGTTAAAATGTGAAGGCTTTAAATTTTGGCTTAATGAACATGTTTTTCCACCCCTTTGTTGAGGTTATTATCTGGTGTCAAATATTTTTTGCTGTTGTATGGATCAATGTTCAGCAGTCCTCTGAGGATGAAGGATAAATGTAGGGCCGGTGGGGGTGTAGGCCTGGGGTGGGTGTTGGGGAGTGAGTGTACCTTTTTTGCAGAAGGTGTAGAAAGCAGAGAGGGGGTGTCGGTACTACAGAGAGTACAGGGGTAGTGAGCTCTGTGGAGAGACCTAGGACTTGGAGCACAAGAGTGTAGTAAACCTGGTGTATGCATGCAGGCATGAGCTGTGAGGATGGGCTATGGAGGAGTGAGGAAGAGTCGCGCTAAAGAGAACAGTCAGTGTTCTGTGAGCAGCAAACAGCATCGGTGAGGGGAGTAGACACAGGATGTTTTTTTTGCATGTAACCCTGGTAACTAAAGGTTTGGCACCTTGGCCTAGAAATGATGCGCACTCGTTTTGTTTAACGAGGGGCCGTGGTTGTCTGCATTCGGTAAACGCTCTGCCGGAAATGCCTGCCGGTACCGAGAAGCAAAAAAACGTCCGTTGCTGCGAAATGGGGAAAATTGAGCCGTCTTCAGCTCAGGTGATGACCATGTAATCCCGGGCAGTAAGCGCTTCTCTTGCAGATTGTGTTCCTGATAAAGAAGCCATTTTGGGGGGAGAGAATTTCCCAGACAGGGATTTTTTTTATTATCTGAGGAATCTGCACGCGCACGGCTGAGCCTGGCGGTTTCGCGCCCGTCCTTGTGCGCTGTCGCTGGGCCGCTGGCGGGAAATGGCCGCTCGGTGGTGAGGAGCCCGTTGGCGAATGTGTCAGGTGACCAAGAGAGGAACGAAATGGATGATTTAGCTGAAAAGCTGACAGCCACCTGTCAGTGTGATGACTAATGTATTAACCCTTTCTCTCCAGGGCTGTGGACAGTGGTTTATTGGTTTATATGGGTCTGGAGACGTGCTGACAAACTGACGTGGACACTCTCCTCACCTCAAGCATCAGCACTTTCAGTAAGACCACGGTGGCATAGATCATATCCCTGAATCTAAAATGACCTCATCAGTGTCTGTTGACCGGTTCCAATCAGCAGGCTTGTATGTGAGGTCTGCCCTGTTGCTGGAAGGACAGTGGCTGTGATTTGCAATGGGCCCCCATGGAGTCTCATAAGCAACGTGCCCACACGCCGCGTTCTCCTGCAGTGCAGGGGCGCGCCCACACCGAGATCGGCTGGCGACTGCCCGTCGGTATTTTTAGAGGCGAATCATTTCGCTTCGCTCCGGGGTCGAGCAGCGCGCCGGGCCGCAGGGCGAAGCGATGCTGGGAAGAAGGGAAGTCGCAATCTGGGATCATCAGTTCGGAGCCACTAGCGTAGGAAGAGGTTATCGAGCTCCGCCGGTTTGGGCTGTTGTTGGGTGGAGATGGCGGGCGGGTTTCCATTCTTGTCGCTGAAGAATAGCGCCTCCGCCCCCTCTTCCATCTCGCTCACACCTCCCCTCAGGGCCGGGCTTTCAGCGCTCCTGCGTTTCACAAGTGAGCTCCTGCTCCCTTTCGCCTTTTTCTCGTCTCAGCGGCTAAATGTTCTCAAGTGCCTAGCAGGTAAATTGACTTGCTTTAGTCTTGTAGCTGTAATTGCCCTTTTATTTGATGGAAGGAATTTGACAGAGAAGAGTCGGCACTTAGGCTATAATTTCTCTTCTTTTTTGCTTGATTTTGAAGCAGTATTGAATTCTTATTGTGAGCTAGTACACCTGCTAATTAGTTGGAGGTCAAGAGACGGGCTGAAGCGTTCTGCCTAACTTGATTTGAGGTTCTCTTTTGCACAAGACAGGTGGAATAATGAGTTTAAGCGCTTGCTAATTGCCTGTGTGGCAGACACACTAGGCTGTATTAATGATGACAGGCAAGCAGTAAAATGTGAGGATGTAGCATGTCTTTATGATTTTGTGTGCAAATTTGTAGCTTCCTTTGTAAAGAAAATGTAAAGATGCAAGTTTACAGTTTCGAAACACTCTTCTTGTTCCCTTGTCTCTCTTCAATCATTTTTCATACTCTCACTGTCTACCCACTCCATTTATTCACGTGTATTTTCTTTCATTTTGTCACATGCACACACCGACACAGTAGGAACTGTGGGCAGCCATTTTGCTTCCACTGTTTAGTGTCATGTTACTTTGCTTCCTCTTGTTTTTCTGATGAATTCAGGCCATGCCTATTGATTTCAGTAAGGGTCACCTTTGCGCGGGGACTGTGAGCCACGGTGAAAGAGAGAGTGGGAGTGTACGCATGTGGTGGCGGGGCGTCAGCAAGAACCGAGAAAATTACCTCTGTGGCCTGTTGGTTTTTGATTTATTTCGCCTCACTACCGACAGTGTTTTACACTGACAGCATGTCGGCCTATAAAGCATCCCATTGCTATTTTGGCTGTTGTTTCATAGTTGACTAACCATACTGCTGGGATGGATGATGAAGATTATGGTCTTGGAGAGAGATTTTGTCAGTATAACACATTTCCCCTTCCTGCTGAAGGTCACAGTTTAAAATATGTAGCACGTAGGCACAAGGCCCGCAGCCGGCGTCCGCTAGCCGCTTGCAGTGGAAGCCTCCATCGCAGCCCCCCCCCGTCCCCCATATTGAAATTTACACACTTCGCGCCGTGCGACTTGCATAAAAACCCCAGCGCTCAGCCGGATGGGGAAGAAAAGTGGTGTGGGTGGAAAGGTCACATGACAAGTTAGTTTACAGACCGTTGTTCCCTGCCCCCTCCTCAGGGGCCTCTGGGAAGATCACATGAAGCACTGCGGCGAGAGGGAAATAAAAGGAGGAGGAATGAACAGACATCTCGCATGATTCTCCGGAGCAGTCATTGCGTGGGAGATGTGAGCGAAACACGGTGGGGCTTTTGGGGGTGGGAGAGGGTGGGGTTTCGCTCCTTACACCTGCCGTTATTTACCGCTGTTTTTTTTTTAACCCCCCTTCCTTTCTTCTTAGGTTGCCCCTGTTCATGGAAACTCTCTGAGATTTCTCAGAGCAGATGATACCTTATCTGTGCCATCTTTCCCCATGTTGTCATGGTAACGGCAGATTATCCATCTTAAATCCTCTAAGCAGAAAAAGATTTTTTTTTCCTTAACAGGATATTGATCAATCTGCCTTAACCTCTTCAGTTCTTTGTGTGTCAGAATTTGTCATGTCTCTTCAGTTGCCTGGTTTTCCTTCTCTGCAGCGAAGTCTTCTCTGGTGTTCTCCAATGACGTCCTCAAACTCAATATCAAATTCAGCAGTCATTTTATTTGATTATTGATATGGCATTCACCATATCAGTATTGTTTGTATACTTTGTCTGTAGAAGAAACTGCAAACCCCGAGTGTCCATTGGTTGTTGCAATGAGGAATTGGGATTGTTTTCTTTTTGGGAACTTGCCCAGTGCTCATCATGCACGCACGAGTAAGAGGCGAGAGTTCAACAAATTGGGCGATAGTTTAATCTGTTGGCCGACTCCTCGGGCTCCGAACAAGATGGAGAGAATTCTGCTGACTGGGCCGTACTGCGTCCTCATTAGAGTATCTGGGAGCTCAATTAGTCAGGCAGTTTAAATGTCACAGGGAGTCCATAGCTCAGGACGCTTACTCTGAGCGATTAGAGAGATTCTGAGAAGCGCGTGGGAGTGATTTGGCTGAACGGTAGGGTACTGAGGAACAGGGGATGACTGCATTATTCAGTTTATAGGTCCTTCATGGCCTATGGTATTTAGTGAGGGGGAGATAGAGCCTGGTTTAAATACAGAGCAACTGAAGAGGAAGATAGGGAGTGCACAACTTCATTCATAATCATTGTTCTTATTATCAGTAGTAGTATTTAGTAGTAGTAGTCTACTAGTGCAGCTACTGCTGATGACCAACAGTCGTGCTCAGAGTATATGGTGCTGCAGCAACAGCACTTATAATGTCAATAAAAGTAGTGGCAGATCACAGGAACAGATTTAGGATTTTCTCTTTGTTTTTCAGTACTTTCACATTAACCACCCCCCCCCACCCCACTGACTACCCAGTGAGCCCCCCACCCCCCACACCTCCCACCTCCCAGATCTGTCACCATCTGAAGTGGGAGCATGAATTGGAGTGACAACTACAGTTGATTTCTATAGTGTTTTTACTCCAGGGAGTACTTCAAGGCATTCTGCACACTGGCTTTATCTATTAGCAGTCTACTGAAGGTGGGTTGTAGAGATTAGCGTCTTAGCAGGCTAGTAGCAGAGGATGTTTTAGTTCTAGTTTGTTTTGAGTATTTAGTTCTCTTTGTCCATCCCACCCCCCGTCACCTCGTTAAAGTTAACTCGTTAGTTTCCCTCTCTACGCTAAAACTCTTTGTTGACACTTGCTAATTGCTTCTCAATGCATGTAATCATCTGAAATGTCAGATTTCGCCATCAAACGGCTCAATTATGCCTTTGTTTAATGAAAATGTGACTCGTTAATGAGCAGTGACATTTTCCCTTTCCGAAACCCCTCTCGATTTCCCCCGTTCCCGCCAAGTCTGAATTTTCAACATCTGGGCCACTGTCAGGGAACATCAGCTTCAATTAAAACCGGAGTCCCCAGATGAGTGGCAGAAAACAAAGCAGACGTGCGTTTTATTAAACAGATGGAAGTCCATTACACGCGTGACGTTTTGGTGGAGCTTTGGCAATCAGCACCCCGCCTCCGGAGCGCCTTAGGGTCACAGGTTCCAGTCCTGTGTGGCGCTACCGTTTCAGCCTTAAGCAAAGAGCACGGTTGCTGTTGAAACGAGCTGAGAAATCGTTACGGTTGCAGTGGGTCACGGAATATATGAGCCATCCAGGAAAATGGTTTCTTTTGAGTAAATAGATAGTGCTACGGGCTCATTACCGACCCAGTGGTAATGATCCTCACCCAGAGCTTTGCTCACATCCCCCCCCCCCTCCCCTGGCCAGTATTCCGGACAGGGCTGGGAATGAGATCTGAGGGTGGTATGTAAGGGGATCCAATGTTTCACTAAATATTTCAAAGAGGTTGGCTGCTGACCGAAGCTGTAGGTCATGTTACCAACCAGCCTAACTCCTGTACTGTGGGCCCGTGGGCAGTATTCCCATCCACTGAAGCGGAATTACCCACAATCCCCCCCTCGCCAGTGCCATGCTGCACTTTTGAGTGTGTGACAGAAGTCTCGTGAAGGTCACAGGCTATCCAAGTCCCCTGCTGCTATTAAGCTCAGTTAAGTCTGTTGCCAGGATTTTAGATGCTTGGGTTTTCCCTGTTCTGTTCTACCCATGTAATCAAACATGAAGTGTGTCTGTTCGCCACTTCCAAAAAAAAAAAGAAAGGACCCAAGAAAAATCACTCTTATTTTGATTTCTGGCACCTTCAGGATGTTGAAGCTGTGAGGTGTGGCGTACTTTCATATCTGCCTGTGCGTGGTTCACGTGGGCTGGCGGATACGACGGGTTCCATTTCTTTGCTGCTGTCTGTTTGCTTTAGGCCCGGAGAGTGCTGCGTGGTTTCTGATGGTCTGCATGCGGGGAAGGCCAGTAGGCTGCTCACCCGACGTCCAACGCGGATCATCTCCTGCGGGGGAGGGGGAGGGGCCGAGCGACTGCTCGTAAATTAGGTTAAACGATCATCCTCAAACAACCCCCCTCACCCCCTTCCCACCCCCTGTAAACAAATCAGACAGCCTCTCACAAAGTGTTTGGGGGAGAAAAACAGTGACGGGGAAAGAACGGATAGAGGAAACGGTGGGTTCAGTGGTCTCCCTTATGGAAACATAGGAGGAGGAGAGTGCATATTCTTTTTGAGGATATTTGTTTATCGGCGGGGGAGGGGAGTGTATGTTTTCTTACTCCGATAAAGCCCGTTGTGAGCCCTTTAAATCCAGGAACAGAGGCACAGACTGCACGGGAGGAGCGCCGAGCGAAAAGGAGTAAGTAAAAATAGAGTGAGGGAGAGCGGGAGGGTTCCGCACTGGAAGGGCGTGTGAACAAAACCGCCTCATCTGCGGAGCGGAGCGGGGAGGCGGCGGCGGCGCGGGGAGCGTCGCTCCAACCAGCCCTGGCTGTGACGGAAGCGCTCTGGCAGGATGCGCTTTGGCGGCCCGTTTCCTGTCAGGAAGGGGTTTGCGGTCGGCGGCGCTTCCTGGTCCCCCCCCCCCCCCGGCGGTGCCTCGCCGGTGCCGTGATTAACGCGGCTCGGCCGAACGCGGCGCGGGCCCGGCCGGGCCTGGCTGAAAGGCCCCGGGTTCTGGTGCGGCGTCTCTTCAGTTAGCACGTTAGCACGCTAGCAGAAACGCTGTGCCCGGTCCCCTTGCTTTACCTGCTCAGGAGTTTCAGGGTGAGCGCGCTGAGAATGTGCCTCACATTCGTTTAACCTCGCTTGGCAGCAGGCCTGGGCAACCCACTGCATTTGGCTCAGACGGACAGCCGTGCGCTAGTGTGTGGTAAGGCATCCGGTCAGTCTGTCCGCAGTGTAGCGTGTGCAGCGTTTTACCCAGTGAATTTGAGTTGCCGTTTAGTACTTCAGATCCAGGCTCATTTAATTTTTCTTATGATGATTTTAGAAACTTCAATGTTTTTAAAAAATGTACTGTATTATTTAGTTTCTCAGGATTTTTTTCTTGCACATGGACCCACTGACCAAAACCTGATGCTCCATACTCTAATCAGGACATGCATATGTCCCTGATACTTTAATAGAACACAATTCATTAATGGAATTCACATTAAGATCGTATTTTTGATGTGTGATTGTTTCTGTAAGGTGGAGTGGCTGGCCGTAGTTTTCAGGTATCAGCGATGAGCCCGGGTCTGTCTGCTCCACAGGATCGATTTTCTGCGCCGGGAGGTCGGAGAGGGGGCGCTCGGCGATTCGGGAGAGGCGTAGCGGAACATATTTGTGTAAACGGCTCCCCGTTTATCCCCGACTTTCCCGAACCTCGACTTCTGCGCCGTCTTACCTCCGTACTCTTAAGAACATTGATTCACTTCTCTAATAAGATTAAGCCCTCTGTACTGTATTTAGCTACTTTCTTGGAAGCGGTTGGAAGATTCAGCGGCTTAGATGGAGCGGCGGTGGGGTGGGGGATGGTTGGGGGGGGGGGGGAGGTGGGGGCGCAGGTGGGGTTGCCGGGGGGGGGGGGGCTTTGTGGAAGGCGCTGGAGAAGCCATGGCCCTCGCTCGGGGGCCTGCTGTGCGCTGCCTGCGGTCTCCCCAGTGAAGAGAGACGATGAGAGAGGTGTGTCTTCGCCGCGCGGCGGTTCGAGCCTTGTCGTCTGGGAGAGGATGCTCCTGCGAGGCGCGATCAATGTGACGGCGGGAGGCCGAGCGAGGCTCTCTGGGTAGGAGCCGCGGAGCGGGTTCTGCGAGCGCTCAGAATGGGGCGTGCTCAGCGGCCATTTCCCTCCGTGCCTTTGCATGCGATACATATGCAAATCTGTATTTGCATATGACTTCACGGCGCGTCCTCACAGAATTGGGGAGATTAGCGAATGGGACGCAACTGAGAGAAAACGGATGAACAAAAGAGAAGATGAATGCAACGGATTAACAGAATTCTTTCATTGCTTTCCATATCAGCCGGTGATCTGTGTTGCACCAAAAAACCCTTTGTTTACGTCATGCTCGCTAACCGTTTGCGGCAATAATGATGACAACAAGGAGTTCAGCTTCAACAAGTGAAAGCCACAACCACAAAACACCAACTAGTGCTGCAACTACTACTACTTTTATTCTCATCGTCTCATCGTCACATTTTACACCTCCATTCACTGCCCCTAACTTTTATTTGTACCATGTGGTACATGCTGGTTCCTTATCATATACCACTGCATCTTAACCAGTGACTAAGATGTCTGACACCCGGGGAATGACTTTCAGTTGTGTAACTTCAGCTGATTGTGAAGTAAAATGCTGTTCTACAGTTAACTTTTCTGGTGGGTTCTTCCTTTCCTTGTTTGGTGTAAATTCTTGTCACGCTCCTCTCTTTATTGCATCTGGTTTATAAAGATTAATCTTGATAAACGGGTTCCTTCTGCTATCAAACAGTTCTTATACTTCTTTCTCTCTGAATTTTAAGTTTTCTTGCTCCCGCTCTTCTTGCTATGTCCTCTGTTATTTTGGCTGTACGAATGGTCGAAAGCACGTTTCTTTGGCTAAAACTAGTTTTTTAACTTGGTGGCCTCTTCTGTAATTGCACCCGTTGTAAATTAATTTGGATTGGCGGTGCAATTTACCTGCTTTGCTAAATAGGTTCAGAAAACCGGTCCTACATTTAATGAGCTGAATTCAGTTCGCTGGTCATAGAATTCGACGCTGGTCGAATTCGTCCCTGCGCCTTTCTGAGTGTGGCAGGGTTTCACACGCTTAGCAACCCCTTCTTCAACCCAGCGGGGGTCGTCTTCCCCCGCTCCTCTGCATTCTCTCATTTTATCTTTTTCTTCATCTTCCTTTATTCGGTCTCTTTCCCCCCTACATTAGCTGTTCCCTTTCTTTCATCTCGGTCCCCGTCAGATCTCACCGGCAGCGCATCGACTCCAGCTCACGCTGTCCCTCGGTGAGGCGGAGGAGAAACGCGTCTAAACCGGCGCCACCTAATGAACTGAAGTGCGGCGCCTTTCCCCCCCTCCTCCTCCTCCTCCCTCACACCTCTCTCGCCCCTTGATCATCTCTGGAAAGAAGAACTGCACAGAGGCTCTCTGGAGCTCCCTTTTGTCTGCGACGCTGAGGAGCGCGTCCGTTAAAAGGGATCTTTGTGTGGCGGCAGCAGTGATCTCGTCCCCGGCCCGGATCGGCGGTGTCCTTTGTCCCAGTACCAGTTGCCCTGTGTAAACAGAGAGCTCTGAAGTCTGGAGAGCAGAGGGGAGCGCTTGACCCCGCGCGCCCTCCTCCATCGCCCTCGTCACCGTCGCCATTCTTTCGTTTTGCGTTATTGCTTCCTCCCCAACGCCCTTCTCTCTCGCCTCCGGGCTCCTCCTTTGTCGGCCATCTGCCCGGGGTGTGGGGTAACGTCTGCTGCGTAGGCCCCCGTCTCCGTCCCCCTCACGCCCCCCCCAACCCCCCCCCCCACTCTCGTATCCTGGGCCTGCCCCTACACCCCCCGCCTGCCCCTCCCCCTTCGTAGGGCTGCCCCCATACACCCCCCTCCCCATCCTGGGCACTCACTGTGAAGGTGTGTGTGTGTGTGTGTGTGTGTCGCCTGGAGGGGACTGCCCTCCAGCCGCCTATTCAATGGGCCATCCAGATGGCCCCCTCCACTAGCTGTGCCCTCAGATTAACCCCAGAACACCCCCGTGCCCCACCCCCCTCCCCATGTGGTGCTCTGTCCCACTGGGCAAAGTGGTAAAAGCCGCTGAAGCAGAAAATGGGGAGGCGGGCCGCACCCCTGTCCCGTTTGAATGGAAGCGGGGGCACGTGTGCGCAGGGGGGTCTCTTTAACTTAATCGCCTCTGGATGCCTGCTTTGCTGTTCTCTCCAACCACACACACACACACTTTTACGCAAACACACACAGACACAATTACACACATACGCACGCGCTTCTCCTACATAGCGAATTAGCTTGTAAACAGAACGAATAGGATTCATCTCACATAATCTCCTATAATCATCTCACATAATCTCACATGGCCTAAAGGACGCTCTCTGATTGTCTTTTCCTTTTTCATTTTCGTCGCTTGATTGATATGCGAAGACGGCAAGTTGTTTTTGTTCTTGCCGCATCCCATTAATACGTGTGAAATGACACAAGTGGAGAACGGAGCGCGTCCGGGACTGCTGATCCCGCCCGGCTGATCCCGCCCGGCGCGCTTTTAATAGCTCCGCGTCGTCTTCGGGTTCGTCACACTGGAGCGAGCGAGCGGCCCGGGCGAGCTTCGGTAAACCCCCGAGCGTGGGAAAAAGGGGGTTTCGCCGCCGGGCCGGGGCGCGACTGCGGGGACGAGCGGGGAACAGCCTGCGCTCCTCCGTCCCGGGGGCCCGCGGTCGGAACGGCATGCGAAACGGGGGCGCGGGGTCGGACGCGGCGTCCCCGAACTGCCTGCGCCCCGATCGGACTGCCCCCCGCGAACTGACTGCACTCTTCGGGAAAGCGAAGGACTGTTTGTGCGGGCAGCGGGTCAAGGGCTCGGGCTGTCGGCTCCCGCCGTCTCCCGCGGAAAGCAGATGAGAGAGACGGAGACGGAGCGAGGGAGACAGAGAGAGAGAGAGAGAATTGAGAAATGGAATGCTCGTTTGGAATGGCTCGCAAAGTGCACTGCGGTCGCATGGAGCCGAGGGCCTGTCCCAGTTTCCCTGCCCCAGCACAGAGAGAGTGCTGTTCTGGCAGGCGTGCGGGAGGAGAGTCAGCACTTCTCCGGCCTGTGTTTACTGGAGGGCCGCTCTGAGTGCGCTCGATGGGTTTTCTGCTCCCCGGGTTCGGCCGGGGGCCGCCCCAGACCGGGGACACGCCTCACGGGCATGCGGACGGAAAAACACACAGAGGTGCCCCAGGGAGGGAGGAGGGGAGGAGGGGAGGAGGAGAGGAGGAGCGGGGAGGTCCGGGCCATGCGGCGCAGAGAGAGGGAGAGAATGAGGGAGGGGAGGGGGCTGTGTAAGTGTGAGGAGGGAAGGGGACTGTGTAAGTGTGAGGAGGGAAGGGGACTGTAAGTGTGAGGAGGGAAGGGGAGTGGTCCAGCTTTCGTCACGGGGAAGCGGACTTAGTCAACTGCTGGGGTCCTTATGCTGCACGACCTTACTCCTCCACTCTCTGCCCCTTCACCTCTCTCTCTCCCCCTCCCTCCCTCCCTCCCTCTTCCTCTCTCTCACCACCTCCCTCCCTCCCTCCCCCTCTCTTAGGAGGTTTGGTACCTCTCTCACTCCCGCCTCATGCTGCTTCTGTACTGCGACTGACACGACTGGAGCTTTAGCCCAGCACAGCCAAGGTTCCGGCCAGGGCGGGAGCCGCACCTTACGGCACTGAGAGGTGTGTGTGTGTGTGTGTGTGTGTGTGTGTGTGTGTGTGTGGGTGTTTGTGTGTGTTGTGTGTTTTTGGGGCTGTGGTGTGTGGTGTGTGTGTGTTGTGTGTGTTGTGTGTGTGTGTGTGTGTGTGTTTTAGTTTGTTTGTTTTTTCCTCCGGGGGGAGGGGTCAGACCTGAGGGGAGGTGGGGCTTGCCAGGAGTTGCGGAATCCTCGGGGCGCGTCGGCGAGCGAAGGAAGCCTCTTATTTGCGACTCTCTTCTTTTGGGGGAAGACTGAGGGGTGGCAGCCAGGTCGGCGTGGGGAGTAGGAGGGGCGCGGGCAGGGAGGGGGGCCCCCCCCGTCTCACCTCCCTCAGCCCTAATCCCGCACTGCCCTCGGACGACTCCTCGTCTCAGCTTTTATACTCGTGATGGCTCCACATTGGCCGGGGCATGCGCTGCAGGGACCTCATGATTAGCTGGCCAGTACATTTCCCTGTTATAGTACAATACTAACGCCACAGGTATTTCTACTCAAACCGCTGCTTTTACACCGCTGCATCTTGTGTCAGTTTTTAGTGACGTTTCTCCTAAAATCTTTTTGGACAGTATTGAAGCAAAATTTACCTGAAAATTCAATGGTAAGATCTTTTTGTATACCATGAGGTTAAGTTGGGGGGAATATGGTAGAGGTGATTCAGATGCCATGTCCTGTGCTGTTGTGTTCTCACGGATGATCTGTGCTGTTTGTGCTATGCGCTAAAGTATGTTTGTTTTTTCTCTGCAGCGTGTGTGCTGTGTTCTGTAGAGTGGGCCTCCTAGTTTGTTTTGTGTCTGTAGCATACTTAATGTTGTTTGTTATTGTGTTCCATTGTGTGTTCAGTGGTTGTGTTTGTATCTTCCCTGGTGAGTTTAGTTGTTTGTTTGTTTGTTCTCCATTATGTTCAGCATTGTTGTATTTGTTTCTTCCCTAGTGTGTTCAGCATTGTTGTTTGTTCTTTAGTGTGTTCAGCATCGTTGTGTTTCTTCCCCTGTGTGTTCAGTATTGTTGTTTGTTCTCTAGTGTGTTCAGTGTTGTTGTGTTTGTGTCTTCCCCAGTGTCTTCAGTATGGTTGTGTTTGTTCTCCAGTGTGATCAGCATTGTTGTTTCTTCAGTGTGTTCAGTATTGTTGTGTGTTCTGTAGTGTGTTCAGTGTTGTTGTGTTTGTGTCTTCCCTGGTGAGTTCAGTTTAGTTGTTTTGTTTTTTCCCCAGTGTGTTCAGTATTGTTGTGTTTGTTCTCGAGTGAGCAGCATTGTTGTTTCTTCAGTGTGTTCAGTATTGTTGTGTTTCTTTCCCAGTGTGTTGAGCATTGTTTGTTCTCCAGCATGTTCCTCCAATTGGAGGTGAAGGCCGGTTTGAAAGATGTAAATTGATGGGATCTGAACACAGGATGTTCTATGCACCTTTATTCCACAGGGACGTAGCCGGGACAGATTTCTGGTTTCATATCATTTCCTCGTGTTACCTGGCTGTCATGTTGAAATGAAATCTGACAGGACTTGTCTGCATTTGGCTCGCTGGGATAGGTTGTCTGACAGCTCTGCTATTCTCCGCTACTTCCAAGTTTTCGGCAAAGTTACATCTACATTCAGTGACACTCCCACAAGGGAAACGGGGAAAGAACCTCTGCGTTTAATGTGATGTCACAATGGGTACCAAAAGCGGCCTCAAATCAGTTTCATGTAAATGGCCCAGGACGGCTGACAGAATGTAATTTGAATGCAGCTCGGGTGATACCTTTCACTCTGTCCTTACAGAGGAGTCTCGCAGTGTATGACGGATGGTTGGTAACCAGGGGTAGGGAGGTGTCAGTTTGAAATGTCAGTCTCATAGCTGACGTATTTGAAGACCGAATCAGTCACAGACATTGAGATGTGTGGCTACTGGAAGAATTAGTTGTGGTGAAGTTTGTTCTTTAGTTAGAGAGTTAATGATGTGTTTGTGCATGTTACTGCCGTAGACATCAGACCTAATGTAGTACAGCGCTAGCTGGCTACTGATTTGTCTAAACAAATTTTGTGTTGATAATGGAGTCATCTCCATTCAGTTGATTATGTTTGCGTGTGTGTGCGTGTTTTTTGTGAGTGTGTTTGAGTGTGTTTCAGTTTGAATGTGAGCGACGTTCTGTTTGTGTGTGTGTCTGATTGTGTTTCAGTTTGAATGTGTGTGTTTGTGTTTTGTGGGTGTGTGTGAGTTTAAGTGTTTGTGAGTGTGTAATTGTGTGTGAGTGTGTTTGCTTGTGCGCGTTAATTTGGGAGCAGAAGGGAGCAGAAGGAGGGCCAGCTTGCGGTCCCTGAAAGGTCGTATGTTGCGTGTTTCTTTGGCGTCAGAGTGTCGCATCGGAGTCCGTGTCGGAGTATTTATGTATCGCCGGGGTGTGTGTTTGATAAGCTGGGGGAGAGCAGCTTTCCTGTGGGTTCGGTTGTCCTCACACTTTCTCAATTAGTGAAAGTCATCAATCCCACCCCCCCCCCCCCCCCCCTATGTCGCCTGGTCCCAGGGGGACAGTAACGATGGTGCTCGGGGCAGCCCCCCCGAGGAGGGACGGAGAGACGGGTGAACGTGGGGGTGAAGCGGCAAACGGCGGGCGGGAGCGGCAGATGGCTCGTCCGCTTCCTCCTGAGCCCACCCCCCCCGGGGGAGCGAGGCCGAGACTGGGGCGGCCGTGGCAACGGGGACTCCCTCACCTCCACCCCCACTCCCCCCCCAGGGCCCGTCGGGAGTTCCCATTCGCGCTCGGAGGCACGTGTCTCCACTCCGCCACCCTGGCTGTAAACACGCTGCCCATGATGCCCCTCTGCAGCCAAGGAGACTCCATATCCCACAGTGCTCGGCGTTCGGCTGCCGTGGAGTGGAGGCTTAGGACCCGAACAGTTAACCCAGGGCACTGCTGATGCACCCTTTCCACAACTTAACCTGAACCGCCTCGATAAATATCCGGCCTCTCAAACGGGCGATTTCTAAATCGTGTGCAGTGCACGTTCTGAGCGTTGGCTGTGCCGGTAAACAGCGCCGCGGGGAAGACCTCTTATTCTCAGCTGTGCTTCCGGAACCTACCGCCTCCCGGACAGCAGGAGCGGGGTGGGCGGGGTGATGAAATCTTTAGCGGTGGCGCACGGCGATGTCCTCCCCGCTCTTCACACCTACCCCCCGCCCCCCAACACACTTCCCCTTTGACGTAGCGGCGTGGGAATAACCCAGCTGCGGCGTTCCGAGTCTCGCCTCCGACGCTGTCGCACGACAGCGCGCCGGCGCCTGTCCTCCGCGGGAGCCGCGCGGCGAAGCGCTCCGCAGACGGCGGGTTTCGGACGCGCCTTTCGGCCGCGGTTGTTTTCGGAACGGCGCGCGTGGGATTTTCTGTATCAACGACACGTGCCTAAGAGCATCTGAAAGGCTTTTTTTAATGCCTGATGCGTGTTGTGAAAACTCGTGCTGTTGTGAATCTGAACAGCAGTAAAAGAGGCTTTTGCATCGGTGCCTGAGGCTCCCATTGGCTTAGCCTGTAGTGGCCTGAGTGCCTGTTCCCCCTGAGCACTGTCAGGATGGGAGAGAGGTCAGAAAGGAGGGACTGCAAAATGAGACAGGTGAGAGAAGGAAGTGAGGGACAGGGGTAAAGGAGGGAGAGAATGTGCAGCTGTACAGAGAGAGGAGCGAGTCGGGGGTGGGGGGGGGGAGAGAGACGGAGCTGAGAGAAGGAAGTGAGGGACAGGGGCAAAGGAGGGAGAGAATGTGTAGCTGTAGAGAGAGAGGAGCGAGTCGGGGGTGGGGGGGTGGGGAGAGAGACCGGGAGCTGAGAGGAGAGCGCTAAAGCGGTGGTGTTAATTGGAGGGGGTGTGAGGGGTAACCAGGGGGGATTGCGGAAGGAGGAGGAGGCATAAAAATGTGGTGATTGGAGCGTGAACACTGCCTGCATTACGCAAACACACAGACACACTGGCGTATGTCCACATGGCCAGGGCCGTGCATAAACGCTTGGTAGAGATAATGCACGCGTGTGCGCGCGTCTGTAATATTTACATAAGTCTAATGTTTTTGTGTACGGACGCAGGCAGGCAGTTCTCTGGTAGGGCGGGGTGATAAATGACAGACTGATAGCTGTACATGAATAATGCAGGGAGAGAGGGCGCGGTGGGGACGGGTATTTCTGTGCAGATGAATGGAGTGACGGATGAGCGGACAGGCGAGCGGGCCGATGTAGACGGAGGCTCCGCCGGGCGCCGCGGTTCGGGCTACGCGCAGCCGTACCGCCGTACCCCCCTGGTCACAGCCGCCGGCTTCCCGCTCGGGCCCCGGGGAATCACCGTAGCCGAGCGACGGGGGTCCTTGCGCGGGGTCGGGGAGGACGGGGCGGACGGGGTTGGGGAGTACAGGGCCAGGCGAGCGAGTTGGGGCCCTCTGGGAACCGGGAGGGGTCTCGTCCCGTTCCTGGAAGAATGCGGCTGGCCCGCCGGGGCCTCCGCAGGGGGGGAAGACCGTGTTCCGAACAGGCCAAAGTGCGATCGCATGGTTTGTTTTTGTATTTTTTTTCTTCTTCTCCTCTTCTAATGAATTCCCAGACCACTTTGATATAAATGGCTCGCTGATGCTCCCTGAAAGTGGACCGTTTGTGAGCCGTCAGTGTCTTTAACACGCTGCTGAGGGGGAGAGCGGGTTATTTATTACATGTTTGTTTCTTTTTTGCATAATAAATGCGTCGGCTAAAAGACTCTTGCAGGAGGGTGAGTGTTATTGTCTCTCGGAGCAGATTTATGTCACGCGCACTTTGAGCCTTTGGGATGCACGCCGTCATTCTTGCTGCCCTGTTTGTGTCTTTCATAAGAGTATTTCTGTACGTCTGTGTACTGGAGTGTCTTGTGTGTGTGAACGCATGTGTGTGTGTGGATATTCACCTTGAGTATATTTTTGTTTGTGTTTATGCGTGTGTGAGAGTCTGCGTGCGTGCCTGTGTGTGTGTGCGTCTGTGAATGTGTGTCTAAGCGAGAGTCTGTGAGCGCGTGTGTGTGTCTAAGAGTGAGAGTGTGTGAGACTGTGAGTTGGAGTTTTTGTGAGAGTGTGTGTGTGTGTGTGCTGGCTTGACTGCACCTGCAGGGTGGTGTGTGTGGTACGAGGGAAGGTGAGGACGAGGGAAGGATGTCTCTGATTAAGAAGACCGGAGGAAGGGCTCCTCTCCCACTGTTCGGCATCTGTGACAGTTCCTCACTCTCCGAATGTGTGAAGAAAGACCAGAGTCAGCTGCAGGGCTTGTCCTGCTCTCCCTCCTTTCGCACTGCACTGAAGGCAGCGAGCTCCATTTTGGCTCTTGTGATTTTAGCCTTGTTTTTTTTTGCTCTGTTCCTGTAATGAAGTGTTTTGTCTCCTCTGTTTCCCCTCTCTGGCCTCAGGACCGCGGCTTCTTTTGAAGAGGGCCGATTCGCCGCGGCGCGGCGCTGACTCCGTCCGTCTCCCGAGAGACGCAGCTGGGGCCGGCGGAGGGAGGCGGGGCCCGGCAGCCTTGATGAGGTAACAGAGGGCGCCGGAGCAGAGACAGACCCCCGCGAAAGCCCCGCCCCCGCGCCCCTCCCCCGCCCCGGGCCGCGGCGCGATGGGTCAGAAGGTCTCGGGGAGCATCAAGTCCGTGGACGCGCGGGGCGAGCCGTCGTACCGCCCCGCCCGCCGCGAGCTGCGGGGGCCCGACTTCTGCCGGCCGGCGCGGCTGGACCTGCTGCTGGACATGCCGCCGGCGGGGCCCGAGCTGCAGGCGCGGCACGCCTGGAACCCCGACGACCGCTCGCTCAACGTCTTCGTCAAGGACGACGACCGGCTCACCTTCCACCGCCACCCGGTGGCGCAGAGCACCGACTGCATCCGGGGCCGCGTGGGCCACACCCGCGGCCTGCACGCCTGGCGCGTCCACTGGCCCAGCCGCCAGCGCGGCACGCACGCCGTGGTGGGCGTGGCCACGGCCGCCGCGCCCCTCCACTCGGTGGGCTACACCTCGCTGGTGGGCAGCGACGGCGAGTCGTGGGGCTGGGACCTGGGGCGCAACAAGCTCTACCACGACAGCAAGAACCAGCCGCCCGCGGCCCCGCCCACCTACCCCGCCTTCCTGGAGCCCGACGAGGCCTTCGTGCTGCCCGACGCCCTGGTGGTGGTGCTGGACATGGACGAGGGCACGCTCAGCTTCATGGTGGACGGCCAGTACCTGGGCGTGGCCTTCCGGGGCCTGAAGGGGAAGAAGCTGTACCCCATCGTCAGCGCCGTGTGGGGCCACTGCGAGATCACCATGCGCTACATCAACGGCCTCGACCGTAAGTACCCCCCCCCACCCCCACCCCCTCACCGAGCACGCTCCTTTCCCACACCTCCACAGTTCTCAAGCTGACTGACTTCGAGTAACTTCTCCAGCTCTCCTAATGAAGCGTCTCTCTGCTTCTTCAAGGCTGCTGGAGGGGAGACAGTTTTGGCTCCCTGCTCTGTTTGGATTGATTTCTCCATCATTTGCCTGGGTTCTGACCAAGGGGAAATGCTCAGTTAAGAGTGTAATGGGAATTTTAGTGCTTTCAGTACTGAGTGCAGGATTTGAGCAGTGTCTGTGTGTGTGTGTGTGTGTGTGTGTGTGAGAGTGTGTGTGTCTGTGTGAGTGTGTGTGTGTGTGTGTACAGTGCTATGGTTCATAGCATAACCGACGGGAGTGTCCTCACTGTTCCCACCCCAGCATTCAGTCTGCAATCTTATCGGCAGACTGCTGAGACTGCAGAGGCTTCTGGGAGTCTGCGCTTGCTTTCAAGTTCTGCTCTTTCTTTTGGTGTCATTCCCTCTCTCTTCCTTTCTTCTGCCCCCCCTCCTCTCACCCTCTCTCTAATCTGGAAAGGCTTAAGTGAAATTGGAGTGACTGAAGTTCTCGGAAGAGGAGAACGCTTTGTTCCGCTCCCCTACCCCAAAAAACCACCCTGTTGGGAAGGTTTAAAAAAAAATGTGTATATATATATATATATATATTTTTTTTTTTTTTCTTTTTTTTGCCAGTCCAGCAGCCGTCAATCTGCTGTAGGGCCAGAGTGCACGCTTCTTGATTGTGTACCTCACTCAAGCGCTTGCCAATTACCTGGCTCTTTGACTGCTCTCCTGAAGAGCTTTCAACTTTCCGCACGCTCACATGAAATCTCCTGTCAGCGTCAGGACCTGTTTCTGAGCGCGAGGAAACTCTCCTTTTTTATCTTTTACCGTTTCGTTTCGAGCTCGATGCTTCGCTGACCACCGCGGAGACGTAAAGCTACTGGCAACCGGTTGCGAATTTAGGAAGAAAAGCGAGCCTGTCTTCTGACGTTGTTCTCGGTGTCTCCGCAAAAAAGCCGCACTCCGCAGGAACCTGTCCCAGGTGTGTTATTGTGCTGCGAACTCACAATGCTTCCTCACAAAAAGCTCCATGACTCCCAAAAACAAGCAGGAAGAGCAAGGAAGCGCCTGCTTACTGCAGGGTCCCAGCGACGACAGCAGGGCTGTCCTGTGAATACAGACTACGAGGACGAAGCAGAGCCTTGCTGACTGAAACAAATAGGGACGCGCGTTGGCCGTCTGAATCGCTGCGTTTCGGACGGCCCTGGGCCAGACAGGAAGGCGTCCGAGGAAGAGGACTGTTGGGAACGTCCTGCACGGCGGGAGTTGCCGCGGCGAGCTGCTTTTGTTTCCCTCCCCGTGTTTGTTCGAAGGGAAAAGCCGGCCTGTCCTAGAACGGCGTGAATAATTGTGGCCGTTTCACACATTTTCGCACAAACAAAGCGCCCCCCCCATCCCCCCTCCCCTCTTCCAGGCTGTTCCTCAGATAGCTGCTGCAGCCGGTGGGGCGCGCGAACACACACCTGCCAGACGGGTTCTCTCATCCCTCTCCTCCTCTCCTCCTCCTCCTCTCCTCCTCTCCTCCGTGATGAATCGCGTTTGGCAGCCGTGTGGGGCCCTTCTGCTCGGAGGGCCCGGCCCCAAGCCTGTCCGCTCGCCCGCACTTCCCTCCCTCTCCTCTCGCTTTCCTCTGGCCCCGAGCCGCACCTCCCTCCCTCCCTCCCTCCCTCCCTCTTCTCCCGCTTTCCTCCGGCCTCTTCCCCGGCTCCCTTTCCAGAAACTTCCATCTCTCTCCTCTCTTTCTGTCTTTCCCCTCTTTTTTCTCTGTCTCTGTCTTTCTCCCCCTCCCCCCTTTTCTCCCTGTCTCTAATGGGCTGTAACGTTTGTATACGCTCCCTTTGTGAGTAAATTAGTTTGCCTTATCTGAGATTTGGAATTGATTTAGAACTTCACGGCCCACCCCTCTGTCTAAATTTTAAGGGGAAGTTGCAGAATTAATTACTTCTAATGAAATTTAGGACGAGATGAGTTTGTGTGTGTTTAGGCTAAGAGAGTTGGAGAAAAGAACTCAATAAAACTTTTGTTGGCCTATTAGATGAGGTATATTTAAGTCTGTTTCTGATGTTCCCTTGTTCCCTCTGCGCATGAATCATTTGCACTTTATTTGCACTCTTGGCAGTGTTGCTTCTTTGCATGTTCTTTTCTGAAGCGGCTGCGCAGTCGGTGCGTGCGTGCAGGTGGGTGTGCTCCTTCTGCATGCACTGTGATTGGCTGAGCCGATGTTTTTATGAGATTAAAGCTGTGTCCCATCAGCACCACAGTGATTATTTGCTCTGCATGGAAAACACTCCCAGAAATCACACAGACAGAACCCACGCACTGGCGCATACACACACACACACACACTCTCGTGCGCACACATATACACATGCACAGACTTATACATACACACACACTCACACACACGTGGGCCTCACATAGGCATGCAAACGCATGCACACACAGAGAAATGAATGGAATCGCTATTAACGGGAATATAAACACACCGGTTTCAGGAAGGTTTCTCAGCTTCTCCCCGCACGGTGAGGACGGGGCTAGCAGAAGAGCGCTAGCGCTTTTGGCACATGCGCACTTCAGAGCTCTGTATGACAATAAAATCCACTTTACAGCCCCGCCACGCTCTCGCCCCCCGTGATTCTGCCCTCCACCTGCTCCCTAGCCGGCCAGCGAGGGAGGAAAACAGGGCTTTGATTGGTTCCGCGGGACGCCCGGTTCCGCTCGAGTCGGCCGAATCGTTCGGGGCGCTAACGGCCCCGGTTCGTGCGGGGCGGCCTCTCTGCTGCCCACCCACACGGTCCTTGAGTTGGATAAATCTCGCAAAGGTCTCCCCGATGATACTCCAGACTCCCCGGGGGAGAGTACAGGAGCCACAGGAGAGCCTTGGGTGAGCGCGTTTGAAAACGGAGGAGACGGAAAACGGATCTGCAACGGAAGTCCGTCCCAAAATGGAAACGCCATTCGCTGTCCTCGGGTTGAACCTTATTAAGTCTGTTTGGCTTTCTTTGGCTTTGCCTGCATTTGTCTCTTGTTTTGCTACGTGTGGTCGTCCGTGTCTTTGGGAGTATTGATCTTGCATTGGCGTCTTCCTCTCTGTCCTGAGATTAGACGTGAAATTTGCTTCCGTCGCCCCGTTTATTCACTTGGGTTGGCTCGCAGTCGAGCCCAAAGCCATCAGCTTCTCTTCACTCTTCACTGCCCTCACTTCCTGTCTGTTACATCTCATCTCTCTTGTCTAGAGACGCACTGTTTCAGTCATCTAAAAGGCATGAAAGCGGGTTAAATGTGAATTAAACCTGGGTATTTTTTTATTTATTATTGAACACGAATATTCACTGCATGGGTGTGTGTGCTTGATACATACCAGCCTAAGTCCTGGGATTTAGTTCCATTTTACTTTTTCCAACCATAAATAATTTGTTTCAGAGGAATAGCTGTTGGTAAGGAGCATAGTGTTTATAGTTCTGGCTATGGAAGTAGCTGAGGAGAAATTTGGATGTGTGCATTATGCGCGATGGTGAGCATGACCGTAGTTCGGTACTTGCAGGCCTTAAATATAAGCCGTGGGTTTACATTTCACTCAAAATATTTCTCATTTCTTTACGTGTGTTTGCATTTGTGCTTCTATTTTAAGTAGCACTCTTCAGACCACGTTTCTGAGCAAAACATCACTCTGCTGAATAATAAACCAATTCCCCGGGGCTGCTGGAAATATTAATGATGGCGTGGCAGGGAGAGG
Organism: Anguilla rostrata; assembly: GCF_018555375.3. Taxonomy (NCBI): domain Eukaryota; kingdom Metazoa; phylum Chordata; class Actinopteri; order Anguilliformes; family Anguillidae; genus Anguilla; species Anguilla rostrata. The sequence continues at coordinate 9,846,146 of NC_057938.1, forward strand.
GGGAGCCATAGAGGAGAGGAAGAGGGGGGATGTATGGGAGGAGGCTAAGGGGGGAAAGGTATGAAACCATCGCTACTGCGCAATTTACCGGTTTCCAGGTAGTTGGTGTTCCTGAGCTACCAGCTTCGTTGTAATTGTACCACCTGACTGAGAAAATGTATACAGCTGAAATTAAAACTATGGCGAAGGTTGCTGTTTGAGGTGGTAATCAGTTTATCCGTATGGCTCTCTTGCCCCAATCAGGCAAATTGGTTGAAGCGTTCCGGCGGGGCACGGCGAACGATCCCCCCCATTCCCGGGCTCCCTCGGATGCGGAATTCTCTGGTCGTCCGGGCGGTTCATTTCCCCCTGTTTATCCCGCCTTAACGAGTCGCCCACTTGACCCCTGGGAAGCGGCGGCGGGACCGCAGGGCGAGCCGGGGCGTCTTTCATCTGCTAAATGAAATGTTACCCGGGGCGTCCGTATCAAAGAGAACTCCCAGCCCCCCCCTTCACTCAAAGCAGCATGCAAATTGGCAATCAATTAAAGCTGCCCTTGGCCCCCCGTCATCGCGTTAGACTGGAACTCTGCTTATAAACAGATCGAGCTGGTGGAAAAAAAGGAATAAGGAGAAAGAGTATGGGGAGGAAAAAGGAAAGGAATTGTGGTACCAGTAAAGAGACCAAGGAAAGAAGGAATGTAGTGGAGGAAGATATTCTCTACCTACAGACAAGTCTGTCTGAGAGATAATATTTAAGGTGCAGCACCAGGAGATTGCTAATAACTGGAACTTTGCATCTGAATCTCAGGGGAGGCACTGATTTTTTGCATTGTTTGCCCACTTGCTGCTGATTGTTTGGGTAAATGTGTGGTAGTGTGCATTGGTAGTAGCCTATACATATATTGATTTTAAGAAGTAAGATTTTCTGTATACAGTACTGTCTAAAAATATCTGACACAGCTATCTGCTTTACCATAACTTAGATCTTTTGCTTTTTTTGATGTCTGTTCATATGTGAGCGTATGTGTGTGTGTGGGTGTCTGTTTCTGTGTGCATGCACGTGCAGCAGCTTGCATGACTTTCCTCAGGAGACACACACTCACACCTGCGGCACACGCATGCGCGCACGCACACACGCACACACACACACACACACACACACACACACACACACACACAAACACACCGCTCAATTCCTGCACTCAGTACACTGAGTCTGAAATGCGCAGGGGTTTCTTTTCAAAGGCCAGACCTCTTATCTCACCCCAGAGCCAAAATGAAATTTCAGAGAAACCATGTGATCAAAGCCAGAGGAGAGCCTTCTGCTCACAGCTGCGTTTCCCGCTTGTTCCGAGATGAAACCAGAACCAGGGTTTCAGATTTAGAAGTAAAAGCGGGTTAAATGTATCCCATCCACTCGAAAATATACACATATTTATCCTGTGCGGCAACACGATTTCTGTACTACTTTACTGGCATTAATAATTCATGCCTTACATCCCCAACAGTTTTTTTTGATATTCTAATATCTGGGCAGCAGCGTGGTCCAATGCTAAGGGACTTAACCAGAATTGCTTCAGTAAATATCCCGCTGTATAACTGGATTGCGTTTGACGATTGCGAGCCGTCTGCATCGCTCTGGATAAGAGCATCTGCTAAACGCCTGAAATATCAAAACGGTAAATGTAAATGTTTGTTTTATATCCCTTCGCTGATTTTTACGACTGACGGATGCTTCTGGAAGCCCGTGATACATGAGGGTTTGAAAGCCAGGGCTGCTTAATTAACTGCCGAGCCTCTCCTCTCTCCAGGCACATGTTCTTTTCTGTAGTGGCTCTTCGCTCAGAACTCAAGGTGCTGCGGATTGGGGGTGTCTCACGGGGGACCCAGGCAGTCTACCACTTTCCTGCTGCATCTGTTCCAGGACACTCTCGAGGCCTGATTCACTCCGATCTCTAGCATGTACGAAACCTTTTTGCACGCGCAAAAACCAATAACACGGCCAGTGATTGGTTATGGTATTTGTTTTGCACCAATCATTGGTTGTGTTACTAGTTTTGCGTGTGCTATGGGTCTGAGTAAATTGGGCCCTCGGTGCACTGCTCCCTACCTCCTGCAGCCCTTCCCCTCGGCCTCTCTACTGCAGTGGCCCCCAGTGGACCTTCCTCTTATTCAGCCCACAGCCAGTCTTTCATATCTACTCACAGGTTTCATATGTACTCATTTCTTTCTTTTTGATCAGCTTCTCCATCAAATGGTTGATTTTTATATTTTTTTAAATTACTACTTCAGACCTCTTTTGGACAAGGTTTGACACTAAATACACACGCGTGAATGAAAAATCAACATATACAGATATGACATACACGTAAAGACATGGACAGTTAATCTCCGCTGACAGTTCTTGCGGTGAACGTGTAGGAAAATAAATCCAGAGCCGCATAGTCCATCTGCAGCTGCCGGTCTGTCTGTCATAGAATAAGTGCTAACTGTGACCTTTGTGCCGGTTTGTGTTCACAGCTTCTTCCATGAATAGCTTTGGCAAAGCTGTCGACATATTGTAATTGATTTATCATTGGCAGGCCTGGAATTGGCATAGTCCCCTGCATCCTGCTTATGAGAGGATGTGATGGGACTCCATAGAGTACCGTTACTCAAATGCAGGTCCTGCGAGCTGCAGTGTGTGCAGGTATTCGCTCCATCCACTTGGTTTCACTAATTACTTCACCTACTTCAGGAAGTAAGCTCGTTAGTGAAATCGGGCGGTGCAGTGCATTGTGGGAGCGGGTACCTGCCGACACCGTGGCCTGCGGGGCGTTTTTAGCCGAGTGCGGCTTCTCCTGCTTTGTTTGAGTTGTGCAGGGAGCCGTGCTGTTTTGGCAGGTCTTTAAGGACCGAACCAGGGAAATGAAACGATATCCCCATTCGCGGTGACTGCGCGCTGACCTCGGCACTGATGCAGCAATTATTTTTATCCAGTGTCGCGGTGTAGCTGTCACAGTTTAGACCCGCCCGCGCTTTGAATGTGGAGGATAATGAGTCCATTGTTGAGTTATCTCTACGACCTTTCACACCTTCCTCGCTTTTTTGAGTGGCACGTTGAGCTCTGAGATAGCAGCTGCTTTTTTCCCCCTTCTGTTTTCCTCCCCCCCACCACCATTTACTCTCTGCCCCTCCCCCCGCCCCTCCCTTTCCCCCCCCTCTCTACCCATCGCCTGTGAGCTAACGATGTATCCTTCAACAAGAAGTCCTGACAGTGAGGGGTTTAGCTGTGTCAGTTCATAGCAGTTCATAGCCCCTCGAGCGAGATGCTAGTGGAATATTGCGCATTTGCCCTCCCCCCACGCGTGGCTAATGACATTAAGATGTCCTCACATCCCCTCACATCCCCTTATCACCGCCGGCCTGAGAGCCGGCTAATTCCGTAGCTCACAGTTTGGCCCCCGGAGTCGCGCGCTAATCCAGCCGTTTGGACCTAGCGGCGGCGCGATTGCACGGTCTCTCGCCCTGCGACAGCAAGGGATTGTGGGACTTTCCAGCCAGGTTCATGCTTCATTTTCCCCATTTGCAAAACCCCTGTGTGCGCACGCATGTCCCAGCATCCCCCAGTTCCGTAAAGCCCAGCCCCACCTGGAATTAAGGCTCTTACACCGCCGGTTATAAATACTGCATAACGGACAGCGATTTTTTTTTTGTGATGCGCGATTTGCTTTGGACAGCACCCAGTCCGTCCATGCCGGGTGGTGATGGCCCCCGTCGAGCGAGATCGCGCGGCTCCTCGATCCGTTTGAGCTGCGTTTCGACTTCCCCCCAGGAGAGCGCCGGCCTCGATTCGCTCTCGTGGAGGTCGGGAGATGGTAAGCGTGGATCCGCACGCCGGCCCGAGCGGCGGTCGCTCACGCCACCGCGCTCGGCTCTCAGAACCCAGGCTCATTACGTTTACACGCCTGCCTTCCTCCCCGAGGGCACCTTGACCCCGAACGTGTTCCACGCAGGTGTACGCCTGAGCGCGGAGCTTCCACCTCGGTACCTCCTGGGGAAAAAAAAGCAAGGGGAAGTAATGCAGTCTCTGTTCTGCAGTGCAAGTATGTCAATCGAGACCTGGGAAGGATTTTTTTTTGAGTGCTGTACTTTCTACTGTGAAAAGAAGGTTGGAGAAGCACTGCGCATGTCTCGGTGAATATCCAGTTCTGCGAACTGAACGTGTCAAATGCGAGCGAGGCGAATTGCGGTTTTGTTCGTAACTGGATCTCGCTCGGGTTGTTGGGACTGTATCCTTTTTTTGGGTCAGAGAGAACCCCCTAACCCCCCCCCCTCGCCTCCTTGCCCGTCCTAGCTCGGCTCTTGGCGTGAATTATTTTGTGCGATTAGCGGAAACAAAAATCGATGCCCTCCCTCGCGTGATTACCGCAGAGCCGAGGACATTGACGCTCCTCTGTCCTGCGCGGCGCGTCGCGCGCTCCGGAGGCACTCTGGGAAACGGGCGCGCTCTCGCGACGGCTCCGCGGCGGCCTTCCCGGCGGTCAGCGGTCCCCAGACTCATCGCCTGCTTGATTAATACGTCCGTTACGAGCGCGGCGCTGCAATGATTGCCGAACCGGGTCTATCCGAAGACCTTTAGCTCAGCCCAGCCATGTTTACCGTAGCGTGTAAAGCGCCGGTGCTTTAACACGCGTGTTTCTCTCCCCCTTCTTATTTTAAAAGCGCGTTCCAGAGTGATATCGATTTTTTTCAATCAATATTAAAAGGTTGCAGCGCTAGGGTTACCTCCCCCCACCCTGAGATTGTAAGACGCACGCATTCGCAGTGTGAAAAAAAAAAACATTAACGGCATGCTCTTCAGACGCAGGGAAATGCCTGTTGCTGTTCCCGGCCATTTTAAAAACCAGTGCGCATTTTCCTATAGGGGAGATCATGCACACACGCATCGCTACCGCAGTTTCCGCATTGTTCATTTCTGCAGGGTGTTGCTTGTGTGGCTGATGTGTTGTTTTTTTCGACCTTACTAAAGCCAATAATATGGAGCCTGGTACTCGCTGGCCTAGGCAGTTTGAATTCAGTGGTGCATAACATACAGGCTGGAGACCTAACATGCAGCACATTCTTTATTTTCATTTTTCACAGGTACTACCGTTTTTCCTGCTTTATTCTATGGTATTATGTCTGGAAGAATGCTGCTCCCCCTCCCCCAACTGCCCTAAGGGTCCGTAGCACCGCGTGGTCATCGCTGCGATCTCCGCCTTGTAGTAATGGGGGCTAATGGCTGCAAAGTGCCTGGAGGACTGGCTGGTCTGGGGAGGAGGGAGTGATACAGGCTGCAGTAATGTGGCTTTCCCAGCATCTTACGGATTCTCCTCTCTCCCTCTCTCTCTCTCTCTCTCTCTCTCTGTCTGTCTCTCAAGAGCAGAGCCTACGGCCCGATTGATCTTTGTTTGTGAAATTAGAAAAGCGTCTTTTTAATCTAACGCATGTATTATGTATTTATTTCTGTTTATATTGTTCAACCTGTTCCGCCAGGGGGCCCAGACTTTCAGCCCCGTGAAAGTCGTAAAGGAGATGCTTCTCCATCAGAAGTGCATCCAGGCGACAGTCTCGTATTGATTAACAGATCTTTAGGCCGGACTAATTGAACTTAAAGAGCATTGATTAGTGTGGTCTGGAACCCGCTGTCTGCCTGGTGTTTGTGAGCCCATGTGGGGTTGCTGTGGTCAAGGACGCCACATCCGGCACTGGCCTTCATTTCTGACCACGCCCTCAAAAATTTCAGACTCTAGCTGTCCAGCTGTTCCCATAGCGCATTTCCCTCCAGATAGCTGTCTGAGACGCTAAAACGCACGTGCTCAGTATGTTTACCGAGGTATGGGCATTTCCTGCAGTGAAACCCTTGGGCTTCCTATGGAAAGGTCTGTATATTCTCTGTTCCATTACGCTAAAGGGAGAGCAGGCAGGCTGGGAGCGGTAATTGGATTTTGCTCTTGTACTTTCGTAATGTACAGCCCCAGTGTCTGGGAGCTCGGCTCAGCTGGAAACTCCGGCTTTAGAAACACGAACCAATTCACCCTCGCACTCAAATCTATATTTTCCCTTTCGCTTCTCCCCCCCCTCCCCTCCCCCAGTATTTTTCTCCCCTATTTGGAGTGCCATATTGCGACTAGGGTTACTGCTGTGCCACCTGCACACTTGCAGTAAATTGCAGCTGAAGCATATGCAGTACTCCAGTCTGCCAGCCACGGCAAGACAGCATCTGATTGGATGCCAGCCGGTAGCCTGCGGGATCCTTGCGCATTATTGGATGGCGCTGAGGAAGGGGCGGTGACCCGAGGAACCCTGGCTGACTTCTCTGTGGCCGAGGCTAAACTCGTGATGACTCCTCCGTGAGGCCCCAGCCTGCTGTGGCTGACCGACCTGAGCTGCTCAGGCAGGGTAGTTCCTGTTTCTCCAGGTCTCATTGTATCAGTGGGTAATGGACACTTGTGGGTTTGTGGAGTGGAATTCCATTAAGTAAATTTTCTCTGTTTATGATTGTCAGATTTTTATGATGCTGCAGCTCTTTGTCACGTGCGTGCTGGTTCATGGTTGCGAAGAGATGCACAAGTTTGCGCAGAGAGCGTGGTCTTTGGTTGCTGTTTGTTGAGTGTCCTTAGTTAGAGACTGTGCAAGTCGGTGGATGTACATATTTGGGTGTGTATATTAAAAGCAGACCGTGCTATAGACTGCTAAAGAGTAAGCTCAACAGCGGCTGTAATACCCGTGCAGTCTCAGGGCCTTTAGATTTAACCAGAAAATACTGCTTCAATTCCACCTGGACGTAATAGCGCTGTTTGCTACGGCGCTACAGCTCGGCTTGGTAATCGCCCCGGTTCAAGTCGAATTGCGACTCGCCCCCCTTGAGAAAGAATTGCTGGGAAAATCACAGGCGTGACACCTGCATTTTCTACACGCGATATTTATGGGCGGAGGGCTTTCGAGCGAACTGTTGATCTCAGCCCGTTCCCGTGCGCTGGACCCGCGCGCGGATTTTCCTGTCAGGGCGGCGATATATCTCTGCGAAGCGAGGGCCTAATAGATGTGTAAAAGCGCTATCCCTTTGTCAGTTAAACTGCATGACAGTAAGTGGTAATGGTCTTTGGGTGTGTGGTGCGGCTGTGCGGTTAATGCTTGTTTTTTCTTTTCTCTCCCCCCCCCTCCCCCAGGTATGTATTACGGCTGTGCCAGTAAACAGTTGTTATCTCCGAGTGTGTATTTTGACAACGCCAGTAAATAGTTGTTATCCGCATTTGTGTTCTGCCTATTCCAGTAAAGACTGGGCACAACTTTAGTTTTTTGTTTTTTTTGCACTGTCATCCAGATTGTATGTTTGTATTTATCATTTTTACTGTTTATTTAATTGTTCCCTGTTTCATTGTCTTGTGGTCATCGAATGTAATTTTCCCTCTGAAGGGACGTAAAGTGCCTTATCTTTACTTAACTCAGGGGATATCTCATCTCATCCGCGTCTCTCTGTCTCCCCCCCCTCTCTTCCTCTTTCTCTCTCCCTGTCTGTCTCCCCTCCTCTCTCTCTCTCTCTCTCCCCCTCCTCTCTCTGTCTCTCTCTCTCTCCCTCTCTGTCACTTTCTCTATTTCTCACTCTCACCCTCTATCTCTCTCTCTCTGTGTGCACTTTCTTTATTTCTCTGTCTCTCCCCCTCTCCCTCTCTCTCTATCTCTCTCTCTCACAGCGGAGCCCCTTCCGCTGCTGGACCTGTGTCGGCGCGCCGCCCGGCTGGCGCTGGGCCGGGGTCGGCTGCACCAGATCCACACCCTGCCGCTGCCTCAGTCTCTGAAGAACTACCTGCAGTACCAGTGAGGCGGGCCTCCCGGCGCCGCCGCCGCCGCCTTCCTTTCCGGGGCTCCGCCCATCCGGGACCTGCTCCCGCCCTGACGGACAGGTGGGTGTGGGAACGGGCCGGGCGAAGAGAAGCGCGTACGAGCGCCATCGCCCCCCGGAGTGGGGCGGAGCTGGGCGGGGCTGGGCGGGGCTCGACCCGTGAAACCCAGGGCTCTGGGGCTAAGCCGCGGGGGGGGGGGGGGGGTTCTGAAAGCACACTACTCGTGGCGCGGCTTTGGGATGTTTATAACCGGATTTATCGGTCACCGGATCTCTCAGGACTCGTAACCGCGCTGGGTCCAACCCAGCCGCCCGGAAGTGGGACCCTGAGGTCTGACTGGGGACCGCGTTTCACTGCGTTCCAGTTCCCACGGTCACAGCCCGCCTCGCCCCGTCGGCTCATTGCCATGCTGGGTAATTATGTGCCACGTACTGAGCACAACACCAACCTGGACCAATCGCCAGGAGGCTCTGCTTCGGTCAACCAATCAGAAGCAAGATCCAGTCACCGGGTGGCTCCTTGAGTCACCGAGCTTCCTGTTTTATCTGAATCATCTTTTATTTCAAAAGGAGGCTGTACTCCAAAGGTTACATTTCTTTTTTTATTTTCGAGTGTTAGTTTTTAAAACTGCTATTTATATACGTGTGGATTCTGGTTCTGATTATTTTAAGAATGGTGGTGATCATAACTGTAATGTGTTAGACTGACTTTTTTAATTCTGAGGGGTTTACAATGCAGGTCTGTACACCTGGGGTGGGGAAGACCGCTTCTGTCACCACACTTTATTTTTAATAAGATGCTGCTTTTTCAACATTATTATTATTATTTCTAATGTCTTAGGTCTGTCAGCCTGCTTGGCTCGGACGTGTGATTGGACATCATCATGTCATGAGAGGTAGTGGAATGTACTCTACGGACAATGCTGCCCTTTGCTTTTAAAATGTGAATAAAAATTAATTATCACACCTGTAATGTGGAAGTTGTGATGATTCCTCAGTGGTGTCAGCTGTCCTCGTCAGAAGCAGGAGGTCGTTGTCATTGTAGGTCCAACTGTCACATTTTCCACACTTAGTCCTTCTTTTTAGAGCAACTGTCTTCACTGCCATGTCATCGGGTAACTGTTAGCTGAATTTTAGCACATTTTACTTGAGAGATGCAAGCACACACACACACACACACAGACTTGGGCTCTCTCTCTCGGTTTCTGACACGTGCTGGTCCAACTGAGAGCCATGTTGTACTGCAGAACGGAGCAATTCAGTCAAATGGCTAATCACGGACTTCCTTTAAAAGGGGCGGGCATTCAGTGCATTAGCAGTGTCAGTGGACACAGCAGTGGCCAGTGGGACCGATATCCACAGTCCTGCAAGCAGTCTCAAAGCTGTCGAGTGTTCTGTCGCACAGAAAGTGACATGATACACTCCTCCCATCCCTCTCTGTCTCCCTCTCTCTCTGTCTCTCGCTCTGCTGTGCGATTCAGTCTAAATTTATGTGTAATTAATAGTTTTCAGCCATGTCTATTTCTGTTGGCACGCTACGACATTGATTTCTTTTTTGTGTGTGAAACTGTGAAGTTATTCCTCTTGCTGAAGAGAATGTATACTTGGGAGCAATAGCACGCCGGTTTCCAGTGCTGGAAAAACACTTGCAGAAATATGAAAAAAATGTACAAAGTTGGACACCTTGTACAAAGAGGGGAGGGCTGGATTCTCAAGCTCGTGAGTTGTGCGAAAGTGACTATTTGTCACTTTCTTTTAAAAAAAAGATGGATTTTCTTATCTATTCTGACCAGAATTCGCCTTTCAATATTGTGTAAAAGACTCCGGCTCAAAGCTGGGCACGTTTCCAGGGAAACGGTGTGTTGTGTGAAACAGGAGAGAATTGGTTGGATGAGTAGAAACAATGGGCGGCCATGCGAGGCGACAGCCGTGCCATTACAGCATTACAGCGTGCCGCCCCTTATCAGTCAATCGCTGACCAGGGGGGACGGCTTCCCTGGCAGTCAGACTACAGGTCAAAATTTGAGGGTTTTGATATGGATCTAGAGGAGGCAGAGGGATAGAACGGTTCGGTGTAAATTGCTCATTGCTGGAGAAAGTGCAGGCTCCTGGTTTCTCACATTTTAAGTGGTGTAAATCCCCTGCGGTGACTGGCGTCTTAAGAACACGTCTCGTAGAGAGATTGTAAAGTGGCAGGTCCTTCTAAGGCAGTGTGAGATATGCTCTACATGGTATCAAATCCTGAACATTGCCAATGCTGACTGGCTGGCAGACCTGCTGGCTGGGGCCAGGGATAAACAGCGTTTTTCATTGGTGGGGTTACCTCAGTCTCATCCTACAAGATTCTTCCTGCAGCGCATTTTTACTCGGATGTGTAATAGAATGTACGGTCTTCGTCCGTAGACTACATTACCCAGCAAGCACTGCTCATGAAACCATAAGCTCCCAGAGGACCCTCTCAACTGACTGCAGCAGGAGTTTTATCGGTCACTGTACTTTTCCAGGCTATGGCCATTTGTCTCGTCTCGTTGTGGACATTTTTGTGGGGATATTCAAGCTTACCCCACCCTCTGCACTCCTCTTGGGTCTCATTCACAGCTTTATAAACATGGGCTTGAGGAGGGAAAGTGGGTTGCTGGGTGCCAGGAAGGGGGCGGCAGCCAATGCCTCGCATTTTAGCAGCCGTTTCCCTGCCCCCCAGCCCCCCTCCCTCCCTCCCTCCCCCCAGCCCTACCCACCGCACTTAAAACAGGCAAGGGTGTTCTCTATCACTGCTATGAATCTCAAACGAGGGTAATTAGTTTTAACAGCCTGGAGGAAGACTTCATATGAGATCCATCCTGTCTCTCAGCACCAGTGCCCCCTCCCCTCTCGATTTGCGCCGAGCAGCCGGATTAGTCCGAGGCGTCGCGCTCCATCTCCGATGCTCCGGTCTCCCTCGGCCATGGCCCTGTCGCAGGGTTGTCATGCTGCCATCAGTTATGTGGATGCAGATATCCTGCAGTGTGCAAGTGCATCCAGGCTTCCCGAGCACCAGGGCTCAACATCATCGCTCAAAAGAAGATTATATGGTTATCTCCTATTGCCTGCAGACCTTATTTCAACCTTCAGTTGACAGACTGCAGTGCTGGCAAGAGGAAAAGAAAACTTCTGTACTTTTGTATCACTTTAGATTAGGAGGATTTTTTTTTCTTTATTTGGGGCGAATGATCCAACAGAAGAGAAATACTCTCCTCAGAAGACCAGGTTTTTTGGAATGTTTTCTTCCTCCAAAATTCAAAGTCAGTGTTCTAGAACCCCTTTGCATTCATTTGCCAGGAGTGACTGTGACATCAGCACTAGAATGTTCAGTTATAAATATTCTAATCACATTAGCGATTTTACACCCTAAAGGGTTAAAAGGGATGTTTATGCGGCAGTTATTTTAATTAGCATAGTGACGATCGCCCAATGTTAATTGGTGCGAGGGAAGTTGCGTCTCCGTGGTGCGATGTTGCGCAGTGATGTGTAATGCCTGTGATCCGGGGTGCGATTTTTATGGGTACGGTAAATGACGCGAGCTGGCTCCGAGGGGACCCTTCTTAAACGCCGTCGGACGTGATGTGATTAGTCAGCGCGTGTTCCCGCCACCTTCCTCTGATGTCAGCGGCCTGACAGGAGCGGGAATAAAAGTTAATGGCTTGATAAATTGTCAGCCATAAACAGTGGCCGTCCTCTGCAGGTCGATGTGATGTGACAAATTAGACTGGTTGTCAAGGGGAGGTAAGCATGTGTGTGTGCAGGGTGAACTTGCCATGAGGATGCATTAAAGACTCTGCAGAGCACTGTAGTCCCAACCCCGCAAACAGCATACACACACACACACACACACACATTTATACACAATCACACGTATTCATACATGAACACACACACACATTGACTCATATAAGCACACAGACCGTCACACACTCCTCACATGCCCACATGCCCTTCTGCACAGTGCTCTGATTTCGCCGTTTGTCTTCAGACCGATGGCATTTTCTATCCCGTCATTATTTTGCTTGATTTTGTTAACTGAGATTTAAGATTGTTTGTTATTTTGCTGCAGTTCATATATCATTATTCAAATGTCAAAATGAAAATGAGCCAACTGCACGGCATTGAGCCAGTCCTTGCTGCATAGCTACTTACAGTAGCTCACTCTTGCCATCTATTGACTATGTGCTGTAAAGGCAGCCAAGTGAATTTTGAATACTGAGCAAAAGACCGATCAATGCTAATATTAAGTAGGAAGTGGTTTTAAGGTGTTCTTAATTAGATTTTTTCCACATGTTTTTATAGCCGGTGCTGCTGCATCCTAAGGCCCAACAGCCTGCATTGTTGGACTTACGCAAAGAGGAAATTCTGATTCAACGAACTTGCTTTGATAAATGTAAACTAAAAACATATTTTCTGATTTCTTCTGTTTATGGTTTTTACCAACTTTTCGTGAATAGCTGATTGTAACCAGTTATTTCCTTTTCATTGGCTTACCTTTTCAACTGCATAAAAATCATATCCTTATTGCTTTAATACATTGTATTGCCTGCTTGTGCAATGAACCCTGTTTCAAGGATTTCAGTGTGTGCATTGTGCACTTACAATAGACTTATTTCTTTAGCACTAATAGTGGTTCTGCGTAAGTACTGACGAACCTATAACATATTTCATATGGAACAGAGGGCATGGCCATGATGGCAGTGTGCATTTTAGTTATGGACTTAAGGGCCAAACTGACTTCATAAGCCTCTGAAGATTAAGGGTCATACAATTAAAGGCCTGATTGCTAAGGCCTGATTTACTAAGACCTTCAGTATGTGCAAAATCTTTTAGCGCCCACAAAAGTAATAACACAAATAACACAACCAATGATTGATGCAAAACAAATACCACAACCAATTAATTATTGATTGTGTTATTGGTTTTATGTGAGCTTAAAGAGTTTGCACATGCTAAAGATTTTAGTAAAGCAGGCCCTAATTGGCTAGTTTCATTGTCATGCCTGAGGTGGTAACATCTCTATTCCTGTGTCTGTGTGTTTGTTTCTAATTCCATACAATTAACTCTGTTTCTATGTTGTGGCCAGAACACAACAATGCTCACCTGCTTCTTCGCTCTGTCCCCCTATACTCAGATGGAAATGGAAATGCATTCCGTTTACATCCGACACCTCATTCACAGTAAAGAATGAACACGGCTGGATTCTAAAACAAGCCTTTATTGGCTGACATACAGAAAGTGCTGCAGTCACCATCAAGGAAAGGAAAGAACAGAAAAACGGGGGGGAAAATTAAAGAAAAACTTATAAAATAGTTTTACACATTTTTACAGGCTAGATATTTCGAATGGCTCTTTAATCGTCATTGGAGTCATGGAGACGAGCAAAAACATGATCTGACGAAGCAGGCGGTAACACAGAGTGGAGATTGGGAGGAGGGGGTGGGGGGGGAGTTGCACATTGATGACATCACAAGCACAGGCTTTATAAAGTTGATGCGGTGGAAGAACTCCTAATCACTGCTACAGACTTTACATGTAACCAATACACAAATTCAAAATGGAGCTCTTCAGGAAAACCATGGGCAAGAATAAAGCACAGAAAAAAAGATCCATCTACAACACCACCCACGTTCTCCCCGATGGGGGCGGGGTCCTTACGTCTGCTCTTTAAACACATCTGGACCAGATGCTGGTAAATTATGTACTGTAGTTAGTTAAGGGTTAAACTACAACAGGCCACACTCAATGAATTAGGATGATGTGATACTAATAGTTTTGCACTAACTTAATTGGTAGCAGACTGGTCAGTTTAGTGAAAGTGGATATTAGCAATTTAGTCGGCAAGAAACAGAGCAATAACAATTAAACTCTTCATTAGTGAAAGACAAATCCACATGCTGCCTCGTGGAGAATTCAAAGTGTCAGTTGAAAGCTCTGAACACGCTTACAGCTTTCTGATTAAACACTTTATTTACAGCTGCATTTACTGTGGCTCTATAAACGTGTACACTCAATTGCCCTTTTAACATAACAGATCTGTTTTGTTCAGTCGTACTGCATTTCGAATCACAAAATGGTGCGGAAGAGTACACGGGTATCAGATCGACGCAATCTTGTGAACAGAAGGGTGTTAACTAGTAAAATCAGCAATCCCTCACCATGTCAAACCCTCTGCTGAGGTCCAACTACAAACTGTACTCTTACGTCGCTCTCTCTTTTGCATATTTTCTGCAAGTTTTGCAATGTATTATGGATGTTACTTGATTGACATTGCATATTTGTGCTGTTTGGTACTGTGCAACCGGAGCAGAACCAGGCTCTACAGCATATCGTACATACGCACTTAACATGGAGAGAAATAAAAATGAAGCGAAAAAAAGACGTTTGCTACTCTGGCCGAAACTAAGTCGATCTCGGTCTGGGGCAGTTCTGAGTGCGAGCAAAGCCATACGAAGGAGAATTCAACCTTAGCTGACCTGTTTTGAAGGTGCACACAAAAGCCTCTGCCTGGAGGAGGGCGATTGGGAAGTCGGCCGCGAATGGAGAGAAAGATCGGGCGATCGCAATGAAAAGGCAGTTACCGTATGAATGCACACGAATGAGAGAAGCTGGCGTGAAGTGCTTCAGTTATCCTACTTGAACCATATAGTGTACCTACAGAACGGTATATAAAAAGACATTGCTCCCTCTGCCCTCATCGTGTTACCTGGACAAGAGGAGAAAAGTGGGAAATCTTTGACAAACAAAAGCACAAAAATGTGAGACATGTTAATAAAGAATAACGGGAAAATAATAAACCCCGATTAGCGACGAGTCATATCTTCTAAACTCTATTCTATTGTAAATTTAACATAAGTGTAATCGTTAAAATATAGGCTATACCATCATAAAAAACTGCTTTAAGATATTAAAATACTGAAAATAAATGCAATAATGTTCATGTCAAAGATTAGTTTTTACATTTTTCAATATATTGTATGAAACAAAAGGTACTATGTCCAGTCTATAAAGTACTTTGCATGGATTTTGTCATTGATTCATTGTATGTTTCACGCAAAACAGCTTCTTTTTGCTACTTGCTGGAAACTGTTCCGAGCATTCCGAGAAGAATCAGCTCAAAAGGGGCAGAGCTCTTGTGGCTTTTGACCCAGAAAGGAAACGAAAAATCACACAAATGTCGATCTACAATTGTGCCGGTGTGGCTTTATGGTGCAGTACATAATACCAATCAGCAGAGGGAGACATTGTTTTGCAAACAGATTGGTTGCAAAAATTTGAATTTGGTCAAAGGAATTTATCATCTGAAATGTAATTTTTTTTTAGAAAGGCATAGATGTTCCGTGTGCATCAGTGCATGTTTGTGTATTTATGTCATGAGTGTGAGTGTGTGTGTGTTAGTCTAAGATAAGGTAGTATTCCACTCCAGCCTGCCCTTGCTCTTGCCTTCCTCTGTCCCCCTGTGGACCCCCGCCTCCTCATCATCACTATCTTCGGACTCCATGCTTGTGACGTCATCCTCCAGTCCATCATCCTCTTCTTCCTCGTCCTCTTCATCTTCCTCTTCTTCTTCACTGGCTTCCTCATCCGCAGCCTTCGGCTCTTCGACATTCTGGGACGAGAAACGGACGTGACATTACTTAGTTCATTACTTGTCACTCTCTCTCTCTGTCTCGCTTACTCTCTCTTCCTCACTCTTCCTCTCTGTCTGTCTCGATTCTTCCAGTATTCAATATACTGAATTACAGAACTATATAACTGCTGTTCAATACCTCTCATTCATTTTATTCTCAGAATCAAGCTGTTCTTCTCAGTGGTTGACATTGAAGTCAGTGGCTATATGAGGTCAGAGGCTGAACTAGAAATATCTTAATAACTGCCATCCACTGATCACAGCAGACGGAGACCAGGTGCACTCCTTGAAGGTGCCCTTCCTTTATTCCATGACAGGCTAAGCAGTTGCTCTGCCCTCGTCCTAGGGCTCACCTCCATGGGGTTGACAGTGATGGTGAGCGCCGACTCGTCCCAGTCAGCATCCCTGTGCTCGGTGTCGCCCTCCTCGCTCTTAGAGCCCAGCTGGTGGGCTGCATGCATGCGATAAATGCCCAGGACAACGATGACCACCAGGGCGGCGATGCACATCACAATCACCACAGTGGCTACTGGGGGGGTGCCTGTTATATGGGGAAAAGGGTTTAAAAACAGAGAGGCGTTTCTCACAATTATGTTCTTTTACTGAAATAGATTTCAGATAGTACATTTATATTACCACTAGATGGCGACAAAACATTATGAAGTGGGTCCACCGAGGAATTGCTAACTCTGGAATAGTGCCTCTTGGGGCCCTTTTATTATTTCTATCTTACTATACATGGTCCGAGGGAGGCTGGGAAGTGGGTTTCCTCCAGTAGGGGGCAGAGTGAGATTATGGGCACTTTTCTATTCAGTGATCCATGATTTTTTTTTTCTTGTTTCGATCATCCCTGCAATTTCCTTCCCCCCACTGTCCTTCATTTCAGACCCCTTTACATGCAAATTGTTTTTGCAAACCTGCTCCTGCAGGATGCAATTACGGTTGGCCGTTAAAATGGAGTAACTGGGATGAATAATTAATCGAGTGAAAGTAGTCATGACATCATAGATTATTAAAGGGGTATTTTCAATCTGCCGCTGTTCAGGCAGGGCTCCTTACCTGTGCTGTGGGCGGAGTTCAGACTGTGGACCATGACTGGGTGATGCACCGCCCGCATGTACTGCGATTGGGCAGCCATGTGATTGACATGGTCCACGGCCTCTGACCTGTGGAGCACACTGACCTGGGAGGCAAAGAAAAAGCACATACATCAAGGTTGACCATAGATAATTTAATAATTAATGGTTGCATACTGTATGCTACTTTGAAAAGCAGTATGCAGTACATACTGATATAGTATGTAGTATGTAGCACATAGTAGGTGGTTTCAAATACAGCCTATGTCTGTGAGGCTATCTGATAACCCTTTGGCTTGGTCTTGTACGCATCATAAATTTCCCCTGATTTTAATGCTTGTAGAGCATGCTCCAGGAATTGATCCAGGTTGCATTATATTTTGGAGTACATTCAACGGGCAGATTATCAAACAAAAGAGAACAGGGATCAACAATGAGGCTTGCCCCGAGCAATCTCGTGTGTATAAAGTAAAACAGCTTGGCCACTTGCCCAATTGGCCAAATAACGAGTCAGAGCTAATTTAAATCTTAGTTCATTCAAATCTCAGTGCGGTGCTGAACTAAAAATAGCGTTCCAAGCACATGTGGCTTCCAAACAGAGAAAATTAGAGGAGCTGTTATTTGAATCCCCATCTAGTGTCCACAAGGGAGAACTGCAATCCCAGCTCAAATAAAGACATCGCCTCGCGAGTTGCAGGAGATTGAAACTCCGCCCCCATGAGTGGTTGCCAGGTTCTCTCACACCTGAGTCTTATGTTGGGCCATAGACTGTAGAAAAATAAGGACAAAGTCACTGTGACTCTCCATGGGCTCGGTGATACGCGTTTTGAAGCCCAGGAAGTGCAGTTTGTGGGCACCGCCATGTTGCACAAACTGCAGCCAGAGACTGCTCAGTAGGTACATGAAGTCCAATCATCTACTAAGCGCGTGACATCCAGTGACTCGGCAAGCAAACTTAAACTCCACACAGATTTACTTTGGACAAGCAGATTTCTGACCAACTTGCCAGACTGGACAAGTGGAGGGAAAAAAACCTCAAGGTTGAAGCGAGTGGAACATGACCAGACCCCGAGCTCTGACCTCCATGTTGAACTCGTTGCTGGTGTAGCGTCCGTTGAGCTCCGAGCAGGTGACGCAGAACCGGCGCTCCTTCAGGCCCGCCGGGTGCCAGTTGCGGTACCTCACCTGCCGGATGGCCTCCTCATAATGTGACATGGAGTCCACGCCTGGGACGAGACAAGCAGCCTGTTGCAGGTGGTGGACACGATCTCACTTACGCTCTGTAGATGGAGTTGCAGGATATGGGAGTTGATGTTGAGATTGGCTGAGATACCTACCATAGATGGAGATGCCCGAGGTGGAGTTGGTGGCGTCCAGGTGCTTCCCCTGCAGGGCTGAACGGGGTATGTGCAGGCTCTCCTGCTCTGAGTCCAGCTCCTCTCCAATCACCAGCACGTCGCAGTAGTCCAGGTTATGGAGGAGCTCAATGACTCCTGGTCTGTGGGCTGTATACACATACACATACACGGCTGGGTATGAAGGTGCCTAGCGTCACAGAAAGGGCGAGTCAATCAAGCCAATTAGCTTTTATCTTCAGGGACCTAAGAGTTTAGCACGGTCCAACTGCGAACTGGATGCTCTGGTGATCTCTCACACGGCGTGACTTGGGGATCAATGCTTTCCTGCCCAATGCCAAATGAGACAGAAAAGACACGTGCAGTACTCACTAAGCGTGAGTCAATAATACCAGTAACTCGCACACAGCAGACCTCCCCGACCCCTAAGGTCACGGCTGTGGCACTCGGGCGACGACAAAAGAAGCGAAGCTGTCAGTCAGATTCACTGTGTCCACCCTACTGAGACGCACCGTAGCGAACATTTCTGCGCCCTTAATTGAGATCACACTGGGCCATTTGTCTGGCCGACAGAAGGCTTGCTCAGCACAGGAGTCCAAGTCCTTATCAATCAAGGCTTTGTTCAAAGAGCTGCAGACTATCCATCCTCCCCTCAAAAATGACCGCAGACAAACTCGTGATTGATTGCAGGACTTTCAAAGGCACCCGGAGTTGCTCTCCGAAACACAAGCCACATTTCGACGAACAATTATAACTTACTTAATTCCAGTTTGAGCTCGAAAGAGTTTTGAAGCTTTCTGGGAAAAATTCCAAAAGTTCATGAAAGATAAACCCAGTGAAAGTGTTTGGTTGGACCATAGACTCACTCAGTCAATGGCCTTTCATTAATATTGATTGCACATTCCCCACCACTGTAGTTTTTTGTTCACGATGACTGGTGTCCATTGTGCATTGTGAAAGTCTCTGCCATCTGATCAGCGCTACCACAGATTCTATACATCCACCAAATAGAACCCTAAATGTTCTGCATCTCTGCCACTGTTCTAACTCTCTGCCACAGTCCAATTTGAAGCATCGTAAGGGGCTTGGATCAAGAACAGCACCGGAGCAAAGTTATCCTTTGTATGTGATTCATGAAAACATGCACAAAAAAATCATACATTGATTGTTTGTGTACCATCCTTGACCCACACCACACCATTTATCACCCATAAAGGGTGTGGATCAAAGACAGCACTGAAGCAATGTATGCTTTTTCTGGGTACACCTTTTCATGAATATTCATACAGTGCCAGAAGCTCCCGCTACCATCTGGAACCTCCTGAAGTTGAGAGGACATAAGGAGCGCGGGAGTTGCCCATCTGGTTGCTGCGGAGAGTCTTTCTCCAGCCGCCAGCCGCGGCGCGGCGGTCCTTACCCGCGCTGTGTGCGGCCGCGTCGCTCTTGCTGACCGTGCTGACGATGCGCAGGTCCTGGAAGAGCGCCACGCCCGCCGGGTCGCGCAGGTCGGGGGCGGGCCGGGTCAGGAGCTCCGCCCCGGCGATGGTGATGCGCGGCTCGCTGGGCGGCAGGACCATCACCACGGTCTCCACATCCAGAATGGAGATGCAGGAGTCCTCGCCGAAGCACCTGAGCCGGAGGGGGAGGGGCAGGAGAGAGGAAGAGAGGCTACAGATTGATGCTTTCGGGTGATTCCGCTTTATTCAATTTAAACAGCAATCCGCTACCGTTCGTTGAATGGGCGGCCTGTGCACTCCTTACTTGTGATTACTTTTGATTAGATGCATGTGCCTCCAAATGACTCAGGAGCTCCATTAACTGAGTATTGTAATTCTCACTCCCCTGCTCTAAACAGCCTGATGAAGATGCACGACAGTGGAGAGGCACCGCATAAACCTCAATGGGCTACCCACCTTCAGTTATTTACTTTTCTTCAGTGATGTCATACTAACTGACTAAAAGCTTTCTCATTTGAGTCCCAGTTTTGAACAAAGTGTTTACTTTCTTATTTTAAGAAATATCTCAATTAAGAAAAACACTTAAAAAAAAAAACTAAACAGGTGGTGCGGTGGAGGGCTGTAGCCATTGAAGCAGGAATAAGAGCTCATTTGTGGAGTCTAGCTCCAGCTCCGCAATTGGACTCCTTCCAGCTTGATTAAGGAGAAAAATTAAGTGAAGAAATGGCTCATCGGAGCACTGCGTTCCTCCATGAGCTGTCATTTGCAATTACATTTCTAGGTGGCCTGTCGAAACAATGAATTTTCTCTTTCCTGATTCAGAGCTGGTTACCAATTTATGCCGAAGAAGAAGTATGTTTATTTTAAGAAATACTAATATGGCAGAATGTTAGATAGTTTAACACAGTTTTGATTGTTCTTGTCACGACAGTTCCTTTGCAGATTAATTTGCCGCTGCAGTGCTTTATGTTTTCTGCTGGCTTACCCAGTTGAATAACAGACCGCAAGTCATTGGCTGTAATATTCAAGATGGAAACTCACTATGGAATTCATTAGGTTTAACAAATGCAAACCAGGTGTCTAATAGTTCTAAGAACCCTATTTGAGATATATTTCAGGTAATCCTGCAGCATTCTTTCAACCCTGTATCACTGGAAAAAAATAAATATTTTATTTGGATATTAAGGTGAGCAACAAAACCACTTCTCGCCTCTTTTTAATCGATGATATACATAACATATAGTGAGTGATGTGGACATTCCCACCGAATGAAATCTTTCTCCCTCAGCGACACAACAGCCAATCGTGGCGCAGCACGGTCCAGACTTGCTGACCAATGGAGCAGTGCCTTCACAGGAGGAGCCACCCAGCAGCCCAGCAGGACCCCATTCAAGCAAGACGTCCGACCCTCAGCCTGATTTTCATTCTCCTGATACAATTTATAAGCCATGTGGAGATTGGGCTCTCCTAAAATGGGTTTAATAGCTCTCTGGTTCAGTGTAAATTAAAGATGTCTGCTCTGGTTTGGCTCACCCTCTCTATCCCTTTTCACAGAGAAGATTTTGGCAGACTGCCCCCCCCCCTTCCCCACCCCCCACACACACACAGGTGGGAGAATCTCTTCCTGAAGGCAAATGTTGGGCTCTGCTTGGCCATGTTTGTTCTGTGTGCTTTATGAGCAATCTGGCAGACTCCTCTCATTTAACCCTCATCTATTAGGGTCCAAATTAACACCAGTGTGCGCAGAATACTGCCTAACTTTACGGAAGTTTCTGGAAGTACCCACTGTGGGAACATGAGAGATGAGCAATGACTGATGATTATATGAGCATTCTTTTTCCACTTTTATGAGGATGCAAACACTTCATTACTGCATTCAGAGTTGATAAATATAAGATTCAATCGGCATAGTTTTGAGATATACAATAAAGCATTATGATAGAAGTCCCATATAACAGTTTTTTGCTGTTTCGCATCTACTGTATGTTTGTTTTACTGTTTAATAAAGTAATTCCACGTTTTGAATCTGTTGTTTTGCAAAAACACAACAAAGAGTATTTTCCATGTTAATTAATGACAAATTGGACCCAGCTATTCTAAGTTCTCCTTTTATGAAGTGTTTCCATAGATCACTGATGTCACATTTGCAATGCTATATTAGCAATACTTTATAAATTATTTCTTATTAGAAACAAAAAATGTATACATGAAAAGAAAAAAGGTTACATCAAAATTTTAACCTACTCATTTCTCTTAAGGATCAGCAATAAACTGCTAGCCTGCCATTGAGGTATATCACCTTCTAACATAAACATCACATGACATCATTTTACTTAAACTGTAACACAGGTAATAGCATAATTAGAAGTTTCAAAAGACCTGTTGACTTCACAATAGCTGGTATATGGTTGCTTGGGCAGGTCATCAAAATCCATCTGTGAATATCTAGAATATTCTTCATCGCACACAAAAACTGTCTGGACCAATGGAAAATATACACTTAGGGCCAGATTTGCTACGGAAATGGAACGCAAAACATTTGCTACAGTAGATGCTATATGCTATATGGCTCTGTTGCGGTTGCAGATACAGACACATGAATAACCAATTTACCGAGACTGGTTCTATTTATGCAACCAAATAAATTCAACGCCCTCATTAAAATTTCTGCAGTAGGAGACACCCATAAAAAGGGTCAGAAACAATACAGGATGCTATACACGTCCAGATTACAAGGCGCTAAAAAATGGATATGGAGCAGCCAGGTACAGGCAGCGAGGGAACCACAAGAAAAAGAAAACATAAATTTACAAATGAGGAAATACAGGTAATGGTCAACGAGGTACATCATCACAGTGGCATATTATAGCATAGGAATGAATACAACCCCAAGGTAGATGATAAAAATTTGGCTTGACATCACATATAAAATTAATTCATTAGGTATAATAAAACGAGCAGTAGAGGACATAAGGAGGAGATGGCATGATATTAGGCAGGACACGAAAAGAAAAACTTTACCAGGGCAAAAGACACAGGTGGTGGTCCAACTAAGGAAAGAATATTAACAGCGATAAAACAACAGGTGGAAAATCTCTGCAAAATGAGCAGGTCATGGGGCTGGAAGAAGTAGACGTGGATGAACTAGCGATGGGAGATAGCGATAGCGAAGGCCACAGACTGTCTGAAGGTAAAACTGTGGACTATTCACAATTCATTATATACCCTACTGAACACATACGCAGAACAATTGTTTATATTCAGAACTGTGTTATCATACTAACTGCTAGCTGATGACATCAACCAAAATCCTGCGTCCTTTCAATAAAACAGATATTTCATATTGCATGAAAAAATAAATAAGGAACGATTAGTAGAAATGTGTGAAACGTATTTGAAATCCTATCTCCTTTCCAGAGCGTTATGAATCATTCGTTCATCTTCACCCCACGCAGCCCACAAGAGAAACTGATCTGACTGAGGAGGGTGTGTGTACAGCCCGACAGCCTGTGCATGAGCTATAGGCTATCGGCTATATATCAGCGCAAATTACCGCCTGCTTTCAGGAGTTATAGAAATTCTAACACAAAGAGGGGTGTCGCAATTAATGCGTGCTTTAGTAAATTACACAGAATACTTAATTGGCCTAATTTACATAATCTCCCGACCAGTTTTAAGTGCGTTCACCCCAGGTATGCATATGCATGACCAGATCTAATTATGCATCAAAAGGAAAGTCAAAGCGTGATATAATCCACAAAAAATACATCCTAGTAGCAATTCTCGTCTTAACTACTGCTTGTATTTTTGCATAGACTGCGTTGTTGCTGTTCTCGTTTGTGTTAGTGTTAATCAGCTTAACCCACAGGGTCCAAGTTGAACTATGCGGTTGTTCCCTGCACTTGGAACGGTACTTCTCTCTGGGGTTTTCGACACACTTGTTCCTGGTTCTGGTTATACACTTTGTTGTACGTCGCTCTGGATAAGAGTGTCTGCCAAATGCCTGTAATGTAATGTAATTCTGACCCATTGCGTCCTTTTAGTAAATACGAAGTGGATATTGTGCCCTTGTAGCAACTGCATTTGCATCAGAAAAGCAGTCGTAATCATTTAGAACATCTGGGCCTGAGAAACCCCACAGAAAGAACAATCACTTTAAAGGCGAGATTGTCACATCTCCTGTTTCATGCTAACAAGCCTCCACTGAAAACACCTTCTGTTCCCACCTCAGCTGATGCACGATGAGCATTCTGGCGTTAAAATGGCTGCCGTGCATCGCCCAGGTAAGCCCTGCACGCTGGCGGCGTGTCTGAATCGCGTTCCCCTCCCTGACCGTATCTGCTTTTTGTCTTTTGTGTAGATGTGTTGCCGGTGTCTCCGGTGCCTCGGAAGGCGAGGCCAGCGGGCGTGCGAGAGAGAGAGAGCGGCTGACGGAGGCGCGCGGGGCTCACTGCGCGGAGGTGGCGATCCGCAGCCGCCGGATCCCGGGCGTGGGGAACTGGCGGGAGTTGATGTAGGACACCTTGGACAGGGCCGCGTTGATGCTGTCCAGGTCGTCCCCCTCCATGACCAGGATGGACTGGGCCGGGTTGAAGTGGAACTGGAGAAAGAGCGCAGAGCGTTTTTAAGTGTTAATTCAACTCCAGCAGCGATTATATGAGTCCATGTGCTCTATCAGAGTTTTTTTTTTTTGTTTTGTTTTGTTTTTTAAAAGCCATCGCCTTCTCTAGTGGATCTGAGCAGAGCTCGGCCTGGCCGACCCCGGCCCCCCGTTTCCCCACAGAGCATACAAACAGCTGTCCAGGTGAGCTATTGCGGGGTCGCCGGGAAACAAGGCCAGCCCACTTCATGCTGCTCCCCAATCAAACACTGTAATTCACAGGAAGTGAGTTACTCTCTGGGTCTTAAGCCCCCCCCACCCCCTTCCTCCCAGAGCACTGTGGGCCAGGGGGCACAGAGGAAAACAGACAAAGAAAATTGAATGTTTTTTTTTTTTTTTGTGGAAAGGTGAAACGAGGCATGCCTTCCTGTTTTCCCCCACTCTCCCTACATCTGATTTGCTCTCTCTCCTTCTACCTTGAAAACTGACAAGATTTAATCAGTCTATTTCTAAAGAAAGTGCACTTTGCCACTGCTGACTGAAGAACACAGCCCTGGAGTATACAAAATTGACCTGGCTGTTTTATCAACCACAGGATTGTGATGGGTGGGAAATAAATAAATCCCCCCCCCCTCCCTTACACACACGCACACACTATCACAGGCCACCCCTCACCCAGCAGACCTCGTCAATGCTCCAATCATTCAGTTTAATTCCTCTCGTGCTCATCAAATTATTCTACACCCATGCAAATGAGAACACAATTTTTTCACAGGGCAGGTTGTTCATGTGCGTTTCCGGCTAACCGAGAAGTATTTGAGTATGTATCTCTTCTTATCTGATGACTCCGCCCCCTGGGGGTCTGGGTTTATGTCAGTAATTACTGCGTGTTCCCTGTGAAAACAGTGCTATGAAGCAGCAGAGAGTTAAAGGGGAGAAGATAGCAGTAGTGTTACTGCAGTGCACTGCCTCCTCACCCCTCACTCTGTGCTAATAGAATACCACAGATACGTTCCTTACTCATACTGCGACCGTATGCTTAAAATAGCTGAGATTAGTTCCCTTAGAAGCAAATACTGGATTTTACAATATTGTCCTTGTGTAAAATTCTGCAAAGAAATAATAAACAGGAAAATCTAATCATAATTTGGCTCAGGTGGAGAGGAATTCTGTTTGAGGAAGTGGCTTTGACACTTGGTTGGCTCCTGAGAATTGCAACAGGGTTTGTGTGATATTGATGTTGTTGTATAATACCATCAAAAATGTTTAAACCATCAGCACTGTAAATCAAAGGAAACTAAAGTAGCAATAAATGCATATTTACACACATAAAGCAGAGTTATAGTGTAGTGAGAGACAAATGATTGATGTACCCCTATAATAAGACTGTTTTTTCCCTACTAGTTATTTAGTGTGTATACAGTGTGTAGAGTGTGTGCATGCAACTTTGTATATGCATGAGAGTGAACATATGTATAATGTATCTGTGTCTGTACTTGTGTGCTTTTGTGTACCTGCATACATACTGTATATGTTTGTTGGTATGTGGATGTGTGCGTGTGTGTGAATGTGCATGTGTGTGTGCGTGTGTATGTGTGTGTATGTGCGTATATGTCTATGTGCATGTGGGTGTATGTGCGTGTGTGTGTGTGTGTGTGCGTGAGTGTGTGTGTGCATGTGCATGTGTGTGTGTGTATGTGCATGTGGGTGTATGTGTGTGTTTATGTGCATGTGTGTGTATGTGTGCGTGTGTGTGTGTGTGTGCGTGTGCATGTGTGTGTGTGTGTGTGTGTGTGTGTGTGTGTGTGTATATGTGTATGAGTGAGTGAGTGAGTGAGAGAGAGAGCCATCACCTTGATGCCTCTGCCCAGGCTCTCCAGAGAGTTTATGTCGAGACCCTCCTTGCAGGCCTGCAGACAGGAGATGACCTTCTGGGTCTCGATCTTTCCCGGGCGGATGGTCAGGCCTGAGAGACTCCCTCTGAAATACTGGGTGAACCGTGGAGTGGTGACTTCACCTCCTGGGGGAAGGGAGTCGAGGGTTGGGATTTGGGGGTTTGGAGTGGGGGTGGGGATGACAGATCGAACACAGTTAAAGAAGTATGTGAGGCATTTTATTTTGCATTATCTTCACAGAATAGTGGTCTTTGTGGCTATTATAGTTTTTCACAACTGCTTATTTCCTGAAATGATGCTTCATTTCCCAAAACTATAAACACAAAACGCAAAACACTGCTCTGGCAAGACCTCAGACTTGGATGAACCAAAATGATGTACTCTAAAACATCTTAACTTCCATCTTAATTAAACATTGCCTTCAGATGGCTCACAAAAGCCATCAAATAAAATACATAAACATTGCTGAATACCCATTACACACTGGTGAGCTAAATTAGAAACACTAATATAAAAGTTGTTAATGAATCAACAACCATATGCTTTTTCTTAACCTATATATGTATACACTTATCGACATGAATTGTGTAAATGTGCAAGTGTTAAAGGGAAACAGTACGCAGTATCCACAAGGGTGTACACTACAATTACACTGCAAGGATGTGTCATTTCACAGAATTTTATTTGTATTTTCCAGCATACAAGAGAAGTCAGGGAAAGAATTAAAAATAAAATTGAAGTAAAAATGTTAAAAAAAAATTTCAAACTGTTCAACTAAAATAAGAGACATGTACACATTGTCAAAGAAAGAAATTCTGCCTCTGGGTTGAGTCAGTCCAGAAGCTTCCATCTACACCGCATGCAATGTCAGCCCTAGGCAGACAGTGGGTATGCCTTTTCCCTGGCAAGACCCCAAGATAATGTCCCCACAAGCCTCATCCATCGCCTGAAGAAGGTCTTCCCACTCATATGTAATTATTTCATATACTGTACCTTCCACCACCATGCACAGAAAAAGCTCATCTATGGTGTTTAGGAACGGGGAATAGGGTGTAAGAATCAAATTACGGAATCGAGGACTGTCAGTGAATAAGCTGTGGACCACAGCAGTGTGGTTGAAACTCATGTTAGCCCAAATAGCAATGTAGCGTGACTGCTCTGGCTGCCCTGACTCCCTCTGCTCTCAGTGAAATGTATTATCCTGAAGACCATCGAGGAAAGCCAGCAGATGTGCTGTGTTATATTGGCCCAGGGTGGGAAGGCAGCAGAGGACTTAAAACTCTTTTTAAGTTATTTTCAAAAGGAACATGGCAAGCTTGTTTCGTTCGTATTCTGTTGCATCGAAGGATGTGGCGAACGGTTGAAATGCTGATTCGGTCAATTCCGTGAAATATACACTCATCTTCTATTATTCTGGTCTGAATTTCTCACAAACAAATAACATTGCCGCAATTTTAACACTCACAATCTATAATTTCACGGACAAGGACATGCTCAACTACAGAAGCACAGATCTCATCAGATACAAATGCTCTCCTTGTCATTCTTCCTCCTCTTCCACCTCCTCACAGTTGTAATCTTCCTCTTACTTCAGCTCAATCTGCATTGTTTGGATCCATTGTTCCAAAGCAAATTAACTCATAGGTGGCCCTTTTTAATTCATGCTGAGGTTCTGATTGGTGTCTTAACAATTTTGCTTCTGAGTGTTTGCACCTAGAGAACTGTGTGGAAATCGAGGTGAGGTTGCGATGACTTGAGTTAATTATATTGAATGTCTGTTTCCTAAATGAGCACATGGTGCAACCTGTGCTTTATAAAAAGAGTTTTGCACAGAGGGCTCAACAAATCTCCAACATGGATGAAAACAGGTGTTTACAGTTTAAAGAAATGAGTCGTGTAATGGTTTGGGATGTTTTCCTCATAGAACCAGTTTTAGTGTGTAAATAAGAAAAACAGTTTTTCATTTTTTAAATATTAAAACTTCTTTGGGCTGACATTACGTACTTTGCGCTTAAATAGTTAAATGTATTGTGTGAAACACAGTAAGGGGGATGGTTTGATGTCATTTTTATAGATAGCTATGTTCTTCCAGTTACACACGCATGTTAAGGGTTTTGATCCCTAATAATTGGTTCTGCTAGCTGCTGCTCATTAAATTAACGTAGAGGAGACTCTGACCTTCGAACAAGTCATTTCTTACAGGCTGTTTTCCTCAATGAACAACTGAGCCAATTAGTTGACTGGCACATACTTGCCTTTCTCTTATCGGCGTCAGAAGTGGCTGCTTTTCTCATAATTTACAAGATTACATAACTTCATTAAATCTATGTAATTATTAGAATACATTTTTAACAGTAATTTTCAGAGAGACATTTCTGGGAATTAATTGTAAGATGGGAGCTCTATAAATGGTATGGAGGGAAAATCTTGTTATTTTGTATAGGACTTAAATTTCTGAGAGAAATCTTCACACGTTTATGGGAACACATTATATTCTCAACATTGTTCAGAGAGTGAGAAATAAACGCACCTGCAATCTAATCAGTGAATGTTGGAAGATGCTGCAGAATCTGAGGCATAAGTATGACAATGCTACCATAAAACAAATTAAGAGAATGAGCTGTTTAGCTACCCACCAGTGTAATTATATACGGTAATTATATAAGGTAATTAGTTGCTTCATAAGTCAAGCAAAAAATAAAAAATAAAATAAATAGGCAGAGCCATGATTAAGGGTAAGATTTTAGTCTCATCCAGTTCCAGCTCATGAACCATAACCTGATTCTGCTCAGTGCTGTTCTCAGAATCTGAATGGCATAGCGTAGTTTTATGCATATACTGTATGTGAACATATTGCATTTCATTGTTCATTGGTTCAGTCAGTGTTCAGTGATTCAAGACAGTGTCCTGGAGCGATCTGAAAGTTTTTAATGATTCCTGCAGCTGTTAGCAGGAACACAGCAAAAACTTTCTGTCTCTTGGCTCCAACCCAGCTTGATTTCCAGTGAATTTCTCTTATCTCCTGACAGGTGTTGTGAATTTAATTTTGGGACACTGTGATGTTAATTATAGCTGAAAAGCAGAATCAAAACAATTACCCTGCCAGGCTTAACTAAGTTTCTTTGGCAGGGATATTGGACATGTTTCTTAAAATGCATTTTTTTTTGTTGCATTAAGTAAGTTCGCAAAGTAACTTTACCGCCTAATTTGCCTCATTGTGGAGCTTGTCATATTCCTGGGGGAGGGGAGGGGAGTCGGTGCTTTTGTGAATTTGAAGTTCTCTTAAGCTGACATTCCTTGTCAGGGAACGTTAGTCAGACTGAATTGACTTGAACAACATCTTGTGCTGGATTCAGTTAAAGGAGAACCTGCTCAAACGGAATCTCCTTAACCCTCAGGGGCCTCTCAAAACCACACCGCCCCCCCCCCCCTCCCTGCCCACTCCTGTTCGGCTCTGGAGTTCTGTGCGCTAAACACAAAATAAAATCACCGAGTCAGGCCAATTAGCAACTCCCCGAGATGAGGCCGAAGCGCAAATTATTAGTACGCCGGTATCTCATCTGTGCGATAAAGGAAGCGGGGTCCGCACAGTTTGAGTCCCACTGTCACTCGCTGTTCTGCGCTTGATTAGGAACCGGAAAACTAGCGCCCACGAAAGACAATCTGGTTCGTTAATAGCCTGGAAAGATATCAGTGTCAGCTCAGTGGAGCTTAGCCCAGTTTCAGAGGGACGGAGTTCCGTAGCCAGTGAACTTTTGTTTTATTCGGGCCTCATAATCCTCCATTCAGGCAGTCTTAACACGGGCGCGGTGTCGAGGACAGGAATGAAAGAACAGAAATATGGCTAATACAAAGGAATCCAAATGACGACTCAACTGTAAGAACTGGAAAGCCTCTGCAGAGGGCCCAGGCTATTGAGATGCATCGTCGCGTAGTTCCGCTACCCAGCACGTTTCCATAATTATTCAGATCATAAAAGTGGCGTTAAGCAGTTTTTTCTTTGTTCAAATGAAGTCATTATTCCTGTGTTTGACAAGCTGAAATGAATACACCAACTTTTAAACTTCCCTTTTTTCCCCTTTGACATTTTTCTGAAGCTGAGACTTCTTTGTATGAAGATTAAGTCACTTTCTTAAAAATCAGCATGCAAGAATGGTCTTGCTGTGGTCAGTGATGTTAAATTTCTTTATTTTTTTAAGCTATATCCCTGTATCTCATGTATGTACTCTAACAATAAGCCAGTTTTTTGTTAGAGTACATTAGTAATACTTTCTTTAAATGATTTTTATTTTAGGAGCAATGAGCTCAAACACAGCCCCCTAGTTTCCAGACTCACCTTGCCAGCAGGCACCCACTGTCAGCTGGACATCAATCTTGGAGGGGTGGATGGGCCAATCGTCTGTTACCAGGTAGGGTTCATAGGTCACGCCGTCCACGTAGAGAGTTACCAGGGGAAACTCCACATTAATCACGTAGTAATGCCACTCCTGGTCACAGATCTGTCCAGAGCAAATATCCATTATCAATAAGCGTTGACATACATTGGCCACCATGACCAACAAACAGGCACACACATTAGCACACACTCTGAACACAGACACAAACACAGCCAAGGAGCACACACAGTCAGATGTGTCTTAGATCTTTGATGCAGAGGCGTGCATTGGGCGTAGGCAAGAATAAGAATATTTTTTACAGTTACATGCATTGCTATAACAACACGGATCACAGACAGCATTTGATCGTAAAACGCATGCATATTATGTAACAGTTACACAAGTGAGGAGCGCTGAACAACTGGAAGAACAGCGACATGAAAGAGAACTGCTTCTGCTACTGACAGCACTGGTTTTGCTACCAGAGAACCATCATAAAAAATGCAGTTTACATTTGCTTACCAACTAAGCAGCTAGCTAGCTGGCAAACAAACTAAAAGTAATGGCCAAACATCTTTGCTAACCCTAGACAAGCATGTCATGAACTCATAAGGGAAAAATAAGACATCCATTCCGGATTGCAACCACAATATTAATTCCCCAGGCTGTTTTTTACAAAACCGTTTAGCATTCAACCAGACATGAACCCAAGTTTCCCTTCTCTCTGTCTTAATCAACTGTACGATAAATATAGTTAGGGCAGGCGCTCAATCACCTGTTTAAACTGAAAAAGGAAGGCGTGCCTTTTTTGATGAGAAAAAATCTCTCCTAGCAGGCATTATCTTGATGGTGAGGTTTTTGCCAAACTGGCCTACTTATCAATATCAGATATATTGGATCTGCTGAACCAGCTGGAACTGTCCATCCAGGAAGAAAGAGCAGTATGTCTGCAGTTTGTGACATAACTGCAGGATTTAACCGTGGAAGGATTTAATACTTTGGAACAAGTGAAAAAGGGATGAATGCAAATGCCCCCACTCTGGAGTGAGATTCTGGAAGATTCTCTCCAAATGTGTGTGTTTTGGGCATTTGAGTCAGCTGTCACATAAATCCTCAGGCTACCTCCCAGACGACCCACAGAGATGGCAATCTCTGGATTTGGGAGCCATTTTCAGAAGATACTGCGGCTGAAGACTTGGCTCCGTCCACTTTGCTGGAAGCCCAGCTGACAGAACTATCATCTGATGGCAGAGAGTGAAACTTCAGCTCACAGAAGTTGACGCACTGCTTCATTTTGCAATTTGGCACCACTGAATATTCGGCTCCGTTACGACAGGCGGCCAAGTTTCTGTTGCCTTTCGCCACGCCATACTTGCGTGAGTCAGGATTTTCATAGTAAATACTGACCATATTAAGACCAAAGACTAGGAATAAGCAGGAAGTAAATTTGAATGAAACGCCTGTGAGTCACCATCTGGTCCATCACACTCCAGTTTGACCCAGTTATTTTGCAGAATTTACAGTAAATAATCTACGTATCCCCAAAGGTGAATAGCCATCTGTATGTTATTTCATCATTTCAACGGACAGTTATATACAAAGTGTTATGTCCCTGCTTAGGACATACAGGTATTTAAATGAAAAGGGAAACGCGGACAGACAAACAGCTAGATTACAGTACTTTAGGAATGAACTCTCGGGCCCTGGCACATAAAGCAAAACCCCTCAGTGGTGGATGTTGTATTTCATTAACAGCCTAACACATGAACCGAGCAGCTCCTGCTGCACCACACTCTCTCCATAGAAACTACATTTTCACTTCTTTATATGCTAGTCTCTTTACCAATCACAATGCAGTGTTTACCAGCGACCAAATGCTTTACCATTTTAAAATATAATTAATCCTAACATGGGGTTAATTCACCATTCTTTAGGTTTTTTTCCCTGAAGTTTTTTGGTTATGCCTCATGCGCTCCCAGGCTTCCTTGATATATGCAATATAAATCTAAGTGGGACTTGAGGCACAAAAGGATGAGGACACCTGGAAGAGAGTATGTCTATGTGGGGAGAATATTTATCAAAAAGAGAAAAACAACTTGCTGCAGGGGAAATGTTTCTCAGTAAATGTAATACTCCGCAAAAGCGGATTTCACCTGAGGATGTAACAGCCCTGTTACATTGGCCTGCCGGGAGCTATTTGTCATTCCTGTCATATTCTTTTCAAATGGTATCCGCTGTAATTTCCGAATACCATTTTACAGCATAAGCCTACTCGGGACGACTTAATTATCACTTTACTGCGGCCGTACTGCACTAATAATGACAGCTTTTATGTTATTATAATTACATATATACAATGAGGTGGATATGCATTAAGGCAGAAAATGGGTTATTTGCATTGGAATGACAGCCGTTTCACAATCCTTTCATTCCTATCCCTAACATGTGCACTCAGCATGTAGGCATCACTAACAAAAATCAATACAAGTGAATCAGTCCTACAGAGTTCCAACACTAAGCCCTAACCTCCTCTCTCTCTCTCTTCCTCTTTCTCTCTGTCTTTCTTCCCTCTCTCTCTCTCTCTCTCTCTTCCCCCCCCCCTCACTCTCTCTCTCGCACCATCATCTCTGAGCCTCTCCACACCCAGCTGGTCCTGACGTTATGATAAAATGCCCCATCTGTGGCTCGCTGTTCACTCCATTCTCAGCATTGCACGGCACAACACGGCAATATATTGCCTTCTTGAAAAATCAATTTCTGTAGTGGAATTATAATAATGTATCACGGAGTGCAGACATGCTTTAGCACTCTAAGACCCCTCAGATAATTGTGCCAAGCAAGTGCATTGCAGGCCTGTTTCTCCCGTAAAGGGCTTTGTAATGTCAAAGCCTAAGTATTGTGTCGCTTTCAGTCATATTCAAAATACGCAATGTGTACCAGCACACCCTCCTCCGTGTGACGCTGTGAAGGGGCTAGTTACTGAAAAATAATCACCATGACTGCATTCATAAGAAAATACGCTGCCTGTCTAATGAGAAATCCACTTGAGATATCAATCTTGGCATGACGGGGGGGGGGGGGCGGACCCAGCTGGTCATACACGGACGGGCTCGTGCGGCACCCGTTAACGAACAGCCCCCCAAACAAGAGCGCTTCTCTGTCCTCCCCGCCTTTTCTTTCCATTTTAAGCCACGCAGACGTTTTTTAAATCGGTTTTCTATGCTACGTTTAGCGTGATGCTGACCTTCAGAGCAAGGAAATGGCGCACACGACCGGGACAAAGGGGGACCTGGAGTGCACACAAGGCACGCTAGCAATGCTCATGAACCTTCGGGCCCATCAGGGAGAAACCGGGGCGACGAGCGGAGCGGCGGCAGCGGACCCCAGCCGAGGCAGATCACAGAGCCGGGACCAGGGCGGGAACGCCTCACGGTGTACTAGCCGGAGGCAGGGAGGGGGGGAGGGACAGGACGGCAGGGTGCGGCAGAAACAGAAACTCCCGCGGTCCGCCAGCGTCAGCTCCGCCGCTCACGCGGTCCTCCGCGGCGGCGACTGCGCGGCTCCGCTGATGGATTGCAGAGTGAAGAGGAAGTGGCAGCGGCAGGAGGACGCGCGCGAGCGAGCGAGCGAGCGTCGCCATCCATCGCAAATTGATGGATGGCGACGGAACCCGAAGCTGCGGGGATGAGAGGGGTGAACAATTACGGCTGGACTTCCGAAGTTTGGAGGGGAAAGAAAATATTCGGTTAATGTTTTAAAAAGATACAAGGCTTGAATTAACCGTAGGCTCCCTCAGTCCCTGCTGCATGCGGCAGCTCATCTGTGCAGTGGTGTTAGGCAACAGAAAGTTGGACAGAGACGGTCAGTCTCTGAATTTCTATGAGAAACACCTAGACTGATAAGTTCCAGCCCCTCACTGGATAGGTTCTCCCATACTGCATGTGCCGTGCCGTGCTATGCTATGATATTTTATAAGAGAAAACCGAAGACGGTTCTCCTCACAAACGATCTGTAACACATATGCCTCATGTTTCTCACACACGTGGCCTGTTTCTGTCAACCCCCCCCCCCCCCCGTGTTTTTTGCTTTCACTTCTCATTCCACCTCTTTCTGCCCCCTTCGATCTGGGTAAAAATAAAAACCTGCAGAAATGAAAATCTGTCAGAGCAAAATACTGAAAGCCTCTGATAAATTTGATCAGTGAGATGCTACCTTAACACACACACACAAAATTACAGAAGCAGGCAGAAAATTCATACCTAACACCTCTGTGATGAAATCTCCACATGTCTGTGAGTGTTAATATACCGGTTCTGTTACCATTCAGTCAATCACAAACTGGAACCACTTTTAACTTTCCCTGCAACATGTAATTCTCAGAACGCCAACAAGATAACAATTTATTAAGGGACCTGACAAGCAAGTGTAGTTGGTATCTGTGTTCCGAAGACAAATAAAGAGATGTCTGGTTGCTGAGAGACGAAAGAAGTCAATGTTATGATTGGCTGCAGGAAGGA
This sequence comes from Anguilla rostrata, assembly GCF_018555375.3. Classification (NCBI taxonomy): domain Eukaryota; kingdom Metazoa; phylum Chordata; class Actinopteri; order Anguilliformes; family Anguillidae; genus Anguilla; species Anguilla rostrata. Next base: position 9,880,921 of record NC_057938.1, read on the forward strand.
AGCTGTGATACAGGCTCTGAGGCTTGCCCACCATCGCAAATCATGGTGCTCGCTGGATTCTGATAAGTGCACAGGTGTCACATGACACCAGTCAGAGATGAGTGTGAGTGGTGAGGGGTGAGGAGAAAAATTTGGCTGTTATAGTGGTCAGGGGAAGACTGACCTCATGATCCACTTCACTGCTTAACTTGACCTAACCCCCTCTGGTCCAAGTCACGGCAAGGGGGTGGGGGATAATCATTCCCAAAGAAAATCCATCACGCATTGGTAAGACATGCTAATGGATCCAAAATCCACTAAGCACTCCCTCTCCCCCCCAGATTGAATTAAAACGAATGCAATGAAAGCAGAGCAGCAACTCCAGTGAGCTCAGGAGGGAAATCAAAGCAATAGTGAATTCTGATACATCAAAGGCAGCAACATTGCCCCTGCCCCCCCCACTCGGCACACAAAGAGAAACACCGTTATTTCTGCACCTCGTTCCGCGACCACCTCCCTCGCCTTCACTTGTTCCTGGATTACCACAGGTTTTCAGAGAGCAGCACCGTATATCAGAAGGGGGTTAAACCACGTTTAAGAGAGTGGGGAGCAGGGTAATCTGGGATGAAAATCATGTACGTAGCATATTGATCCGTCCATAGGCTGAGGGCAAATGTTTTCATGAAGGAAAATTGATATCACAACCAATAAACCCGGTTCTGTATATTTAAAGCAAACAGAAAAAAATAAATGGAAAATGCTGTTGGGAAGGACCCAAGAGGACATACAAGGATGGATTTATGAATACCAGAAACATGAGAGAAATTGTGAAGTGGCTGGACATGCCACACCTCCCCTGGTACGTACGTGCAGAGCTGAGTATTGTGATAATGCGATGACATCACAATCCATCGCTTCCTTGGGTAGTATTGCCGTTTTCAGCATCCACAGAGGAGCTCTACTCAAAGAGGATCATCCGAGAGCAGGCATTTCCCGTCCGGATGAGCTAGGGATCGATTTGTTATTCACGGCACATTTGCGGTAATCAAAACTGAGCCGGTTGGAATTTGCACTGTAACTGGTGTGTCAATAATCACAAATCTGGGGATGATTTCCGTCTCCGTGTCGGAGAGAATGTTTCTGTTTCTCTTCATTGATGCCACGAGGCCGCAAGACAGCAGCTTAATGAGTCTGAAAATCTCTCCCCGGGATTCTCAGCACAAATCCGTTCGGAACACTTTACTATTATGGCCACACAAATTTGAAAAATGTTTTTTAAATGGCTGGATAAATTTGGACAAGACCATTTGTCAAATAATGAAGCAAATACACACCGTTACAATGGAGAGAACCAGATTAAGGACTTTAATTACAGATGGGAAGGTGAGAATTAGTGCTGATGAGCCCATGATGATGCCTCGGGCGGTTCACATGTCAATCATGGCCTGGCCTGGAGGCATTGCCTGCACAGAGAGGGACTGACAGCTTTACATGGCTCTGCTAACTGTCCATACGTGTTCCCATGTGGGCATGCATATGGATGTGTGGACATGTGATTTTTTTAAAATACGCATATATGTGTGCAAGTTTACAGTTGTGTGTATGTGCCCACGCGTATGGGCGCACGCGTGTGCGGGTATGTTTATGTCGGTATGTTCTTGCGGGCGTGTGGTCATGTTGGCATACGTGTGCTTTGTGTGCCTGAGGAAATAAAGAAGATGAAGAAACATAAGGAGTCAGTGGAGAGCGATCTTTCGCCCCCGGCTGACTGAGGCCGACAGCACAAGTCAGCACTACTCAGTCCGACCCAAGCCCACCCTGGGCCTTTATTCAAAACCCCTGACAAGGAACAAAGATCGGTTAATGTTCCGCACTCAAGCTTCTCCTGGAAAGCCCATCACTGTTTCCCTGCATTATTAATGCGGGCCCATTAAGCGTTCGTACTCCGGAACGGATTTGTAACTGTGCAGCAGTGAAATTAACTTCGCCTTTCAGACGCCTCCACAACATATTTCCAGGTCAGCGTTGAGGTGGCGAGGGGAAGCGCACCACAAACATGGAGCTGAATAGTTTCAGACTCATCTCAGGTCATGAATGCTAAACAGAGGGCTGCTTTTTAGAAAAGGGCATGCCATGGCATTGACCCACAGTTTGCATAATAAGAATATTATCTGTAGGTGACTGAATTACATCTTTACATGCCTTGCTATGCAAAAACCGTTTCAGCATGGAGCCTGAGCTCAAGTGGACACCCCTCCCTCTACTGCCCATTGGCTGCCTCTCGGTGATTGACTGTTTGCTGTGTTTTCTGACCCACAAAAGTAGCGCCCTTCTCTGAAAAAGGGCACTAAAATATGATAGGCACAAAGTCATTGCAAACACCAAAACATAATTCAAACTAAACAAGTATTTCTTAAAACACAGTTTGACGCATTTCAAGATTTGCCAATGGTGTAAGTAATTTTCACTCGTCAAGCAAACGGAAACTTAAAGCTAAAGGTAATATTTCTTACATGAAAAAATACGACTTTAAGTTTCATTACAAGACCAAAACCCTTGTTAAGCTATTCTTTTTGCAGTGATTGTAATTTACTGGTGGATTCCCCCAGTCGATCGATTTGTCCTAATTTGTCCTGACATAGTCACTGGGACGGATCGTGGCTGACCACACGGGAGCCCAGCCAATGGAGCCCTTCTCGAGTTTCACCTTGCGCTTCTTTCAAGAGAGACGGCGCCCGTCGTGGGGTCGCGGAGTGCCTGCTAAAACAGATTGCTGCTCTCCAGGCGTTCGTATTTTAAAAAATAACTTTCGGAAGAACATCCAAAAACTTCCGTCGTCCTATCTTTCTTTCTCCCTCGCTCTCCCCCTGCCGGTTTTGAAATCGCGTCTGTCAGTTGTGGCCAGGGTGACAATGGCGGTTTCCCACACTGCAGGGTACGACGTCCGACTCTATAAAGCGCCGAAAGTCATCTTAATGGAAACCTTTTGCGGGGTGAATACCCGTCTGCGCGTGACAGACCAGCGCAACGTGCCCCGTCGAAGCGGGAATAGAGCCATGCCGGTGAATAATTTAGCATTCGCGATTATTTCACGCTATTAAACAGCCTTTAGGTAGCTTATAAATGGGGTTTTACTGAAACGAGACGGGAAGGAGCAGGAGAGAGAGAGAGACGGGCTGCCTTTGACTCCTCCGAACGTGCTTTCATCGCGCCTTTTGAAATCTTTGTGCGGAGGAGAAACAGATTATGGAAATGAGGCGGCTTCCGACATCCAATCTAATGCTCAGCCCGGTGCGGCTGGAGAAAGGGAAACATGACGTAGGAAACGAGAAGCCGCAGACCTGACCCCCCTCCAGCTTTTTATTTGAGAGCCCACAGAGGTGAAAATCAGAAGGCAGAATCCGAAATGAAAACAGGGAACTGTGAGAAATGTGTGAATTACAACCGGCTTTCAGCATCAGATATGCATCTCAATGTCTAAGGTGTTGGAGTAGTTATTCTGGGAACTTTGTCGTCAGTCTTTGTTCTATAGTTAAGCTTATTCCAGGCCTTCTGCAGATAAAATATACCTTATGGAAATAAAAAACCGCAGCAAAAGGATGAGGCTGGGTATGCGGGGAAAATTATAATAATGAACAAACAATATAATCACAATAAAAATGATTATCATATTTTTTCATAAGTAATCCATGCATGCAAATTCAAGGAATATATAATTAAAAACATGGAAAAAAAATATCCAAAGGCAGTGCCGGAACATAAAAATAAAGCACTCGAGTGAAGAATAAAATCCTCACAGCGATAAAAAGGAACTAAATCGGAACAGAAAAGGGCTGAGTCAGGCGAGCGCTAGAGGTCTCAAAGTACCTGCGACAAGCACAGGTGCAGGCTTGTGTGCAATTCACATCTGGCGAGAGACACACTAACCGATGATGGCGAATAAATAAATAAAGGCCTGGGCAAACGGCTAACCAGACATCGTTGGATTCGGAGCTCTTCCACCGCAGCTGGTTTCCACGGTGTGCTGATTGTATCGAGGCAGCGAGGAATGGAAAAACGTGTTCTCGTTAGGGGGACCAGATTCCCGGGAGGACCGTGTACACAATGCAGCGAGGACCTACAATAACGCCAATTACGGCCAGCAAACGCTTTGAAATATGGCGCCGCTGAAACACGGGACAAATCAGGATTTTCTAAGGGTTGGCTGGGACACGTGAAAAGGGGTGAAATACGGAGCTCTCCCAGAAAAAAATCGGGGCGTCTCGTCGCCCTAGTGCTGCGTGCCTGCAGTGTGCATTCTCTCCTTCCGCACTTACAGGTGCCAGACCTGCACCACGCCAGTCCAGACAGAGCCTGTCTCTGAGCTTATCGCAGTCCAGGTGGCTGACGTGATTCCCCTCTCATTTCCGTGCTCCATCACTATCAATCTTGCTTCTGTGTACATTGATTTTTCCCCCCCACATATCCACAAGACAGTTGTGCATTTGAACGGGCAAGAATCAATGTCAAACTAATGCATGTTTTATGTTTTGCTTTTCTCGCAAATGGCGGTTTAATTATCTTTCGTTCGAATCCAGCACGACGAAGCGGCAACGACTGAAACAGCTTTGGCTTTGTGGTAATGCTTACAAGACAGAGAAGCTCTGACACAACAGGGCTCACGGGGTTGAACGCCGCCTCGTTCTGCCCTGACACGTCGTTCCACAAACGCGTCGTGAGTAACGGTCGCTCAGCTGAGAACGATCCATTCTTTTAAAGCCATTAAGGATGAAGAACTGCGGAAGAATCGCACGCTTTCTCTCCATCCCGTGTCATTCGCTGGGAAATGGAGCAAAACAGAGCATCCTCTCCAAAAAAAAAGCTAAGTGCGCAGAAGATTGCAAATCGATATAGCTAAATGGAGTTGCGACGAAAGACTGTGAGAGTCTTTTCAGAGTTTCAACGCTGCCATTGGTTATGTACTGCTGATGGTATGGGGAAAGGGAGGGGGGTGGTGGAACAACATTGAACAGCCAAGACTAAGAATTGTTCCTCACGAAATGTTTGTTTCTGTCTTTGAAGCTGAGACTGTCTTCTGCTGAAACAAATTATTGTGTGTATGTGAGTCACACAATTCAAACAGATTTCCCATGAATTTGGATCAAAAGATTCTTCAAATGTGAGTCTATTTGTTTTGGAGACATCTAACACAGCTGGGCAGTGAGAGCATAGGGGGCCACTCCTGGCCAACAGAGGTACTGCACAATGAGTAACTAGTTCCTCTCCTGTCAATTTGGTCCAGTCCTAGTCATGAAAGTGATGACAAAGTTCCCAAATCATGAGCCTTTCAAACATGGTGAGGTTAATCTCATTTCTCTCCTTGGGGAGTGAAATAGTATCACTGGAGAGAACTTGGACTTTGAGGGGGATGTGTGACAACCTGAAGATTCTTGGGAATACAAATGCTGAGACTTAATCTGCAAAGGAGTCCATGGAAGTGAATGGGACACCATGGGGCCTTGAATCACGATTCACCATCCTCTCCAGTTCTCTCCAGTTATCATGTCAGGATTTTAGTGTTCGACAAATTTGATCGAGGGTAAAACTGCGCTATATAGCAGTATACAAAGTAAGAATAACAAGTTTTTTGATAGAGGTAATTAGCTGTGCTTCCATACACTCATAAACTTTTCAAAAAATGATAGGTTAACCTCAAGTATTTCTTCTCCTGCTGACTCAGTGGGAGGACTCAGTGCTCACTGCGTGGGTAGATGTAGATTGGGCCTGTATGATACTAAAAAGCAGTCTGTATGATGGGACATGGAAAAGGACACTGTGGGGCAACCTCTATGCTGCATTAGCAATGTTGAATAGTTTCTCAAATCAAATATCTACCAAAACAGACAAAAATCTTCAAGTCCACTAGGGAACAAAGGAACTGTTCGACTGTTTCCCCCTCACTTCAGTACACATTTCAGTCATCTTCAGTCATCCTATGTAACAATATTTTACTAAAATACATAACCAGCAGAAACATAACTGAGACTTTCCAAAAGATGCCAACTTTGATCACATTTCACCGCTTCTTCTTTTGTCATTCTTGGTTATTATGAGGCCATGCGCAGGTGGCAAACAATCTCTATTTACTGGTTTTATTATTATGTCTTCTGTCATTTTTGCCAATTCAGCGAGTCTGCTTGGTTGATTTTGAGAAGACTTTGCACAATGGTACAGCCAAAATGTCTCTAAAATCCCCCTTTTTGGATCCCACCTGAACAGTACAGGGTTTTAAACACTTGTCAGTGGGCTTTGGGCTGGAAAAAGCAAAGAGGAGCAAAATGGCTCAGGCTGATATTTATGCGCACACAGAATCACATTAGCGGTGGCTGCAGGGATTTGATTTATGGAGTGGCAAAATTCTGTTTATTGTCACCAAGTAAACAGAACACAGATATTATAAAAACACAAAAACAAAAGCACAATAAATCTCTCTAAAACCTTGACATGTTAAAAAATGGATTTGAAAAGATTAAAAATCAGCATGTACATTTTTCCACACAACAAATGCAGACACCAGTCTGAAGATGATGAAGATGTAGATGAAGAAGATGATGACGGACAAGATGAAGAAAAAGATGAAGACAAAGAAGAAGAAGAAACTATTTAAGAATGGAATTGAGCATGATGAATGGTAAGAGACAGGGATCCTGGAGTGAAAAAAAGAGAAATTCTCTCACTCTGGCCCATGCTGTTGTTTGCATTCAAAGGCACTCTGTGTTGCAGAACACATTTACCCTTAAATGTAGGCATTGGCAGGCCCTCTTATTTAGAGTGACTTACATAAGTGCACACATACAGGTTTGCTGATGCCAAGTCATCAGGGTCATGACCAGCAGTAGTTGTTGATACATAATCTTACAACATAAATGTTTAATCACACATAAAACCAACACTTAGTAGCACGTAGTAGTTCACAGCTGCCCAGTTAAACCTTAGCAGTAAAACTGAGATTCCCGCTAATTGCACATGGTACTCAGCTCCAAACTCTTTAGTAATTCATAAAAGTTATCGGTAGGATCTCTGTATCTCACAAAATCTGCGCGGCAGTGGTTCACTGATTTAGAACAGCAGCATCTGATTGACTACTGCAATGTGTCAGCTTATCATTGCTTGATCCTTCCTGATACACAAATGTCAAGGCAGCAACATCCAGAGAAACTTAAATTAGATGCATGGCAACAGCACAGGGGAGAAAGTTGCAGACGGTGTGCAAGGTGATACTGAGGGATAGGACGAATATTGTTTAAGTCTTGTTGGCTGCCAGAAAGTTAGTCTTGCGGTATGTTTTATGTCAATCAGGTTTTCTCTACTGTGGAAGCATATTTCATGGCAGCATAGGAAACTCACCCAAGTCATCTGAAAAATATATAGGACAGAGCTTCTATTTCTTTCGCAACCATATTTTGAACGTTAAAGGTTATAATGGGTTGGCCAAAAAAGGGAAGAAAAACATGCAGGCTTTTGTCTTTTTTAGTAAGGTGATTCATCATTAAAAAGCCCACTGTAATCCACTACACACTTATATGTGACATAATGGTAGCATCCCAATGGAGAGGAGCAAGGGGTATTTTGCCATTTCATTTTCACTTTACAAATTACTTTAAATATATGCCGACATAAAGCTGAGGTGGACAGCACAGAACCCTCTTTGGGCTTACGGTCGTCTTCTAAGTCCCTTTACTGAGAGACTGTTGCCAACCACACACTTCCTCTCAAACGAGTCAGTCCCTAACTCCCCACAGAAAGAACATGAGAACAATATATGGGAGCTGCTATAGACCTCCCGCTGTACCGAGACGGCCTCACCCTCATTGGCTGTATGAGGAACTGAAGGCCCACTGCAGTGCTTTTTCCTTTGCCAACACTTAGCCTCCCCATGCTCCCGTTCTGCTCCATTAGCCACAGCCATCCGAAGCACTCAGCCATGTTGACGTGTAAGCAGGAAGTGAGGGCTTCCTCATCTCTTCTGTCAGTAGAGCTTTGCTTCCTGTCAGTGTTGAGCACCTCTCCATTGACGTACGGGCACTCCATGAACTCAATGTGTATTGAACAACAGACTCCTAAGAGGGAACGGAGTGATGGCATTCAGTGACATCACACGGAAGGTTAGCATTGGGTAGTAGCGGTGTATCCAGGCCCAAAAACTATTTGGTAATGAACAGATAATGTGTTGTATACAGATTTCTTTTCTTCCCAAAGTTAACCAATGGTATTCAGAACATTTTGGGAACATTATATCAGTGAAAAGAGTGAACAGTTTGTTTGTGTGTGTGTGTGTGTGTGTGTGTGTGTGTGTGAATGAGTGGCTGCCTACATACGTGCGTGTGTGTGCGTCTGTGTGTACACATGTATGCGTTGGATTGTATGCGTGAATGCGCTTGTGTCATTGTATCAATGCGTGTTTTGGCAGCGCATAGGTGTCGGCGATGTGTGGGTTTTCATCACAGGTGATGGAGTATCGCTGTTTTCCCTGAGAAAGGTCACTGCCGTGGAGTGCACTTCATCCAGATTACACGCGTCTCAGCGCGGCGCTCTCCTCTCCGCGCGGCGAGATAAGAGTCGGGTGACACCGCCGCACCCACACCGCCAATTTCACAAACAAGGAGAGAGGCTTTCAGCAGAAAACACCGCAGGAAACGCTCGCCTCACTGAATAACAGATAAGTGCTCATGGAAATCAGATGTTTTCTGAGTGCACTTCAGCTCTTCAAAATAGACACGGGCTGTCATGAAATCGGAATTAGATTTATGAAAGCACGGCCAGACGGGCAAACTTGTTATTGCTGATTATTAACAGTAATGACTTTCGTCTGCATGCAACCTTCCAATCAGAGGTCTTAAATCTGGGAGGTGGAAAGCTCATTCACCAGCCCACGCAAGAGCAGAGCATAGTTTTCAGGTGGTTAATGGACAGTTACCATTTATGCACCTAACAAAGTTGCCACATTAGTTGAGGTGGAAAAGCTAGATACGGAAAGACAACGATGATGACAGTTCTAGTATGATCAGAAATTCTAAATTACTTGTGCAATGGTTTCCTATCTTATCCAGAAAGGGCTGCCGTGGGTGCAGGCTATTGTTTTAGCCCAGCACTACAACACTTGATTTAACAAATTAACTAATGGTCTTCAGTCAAGACCTTGCTAAGTAGAATCAGGGGTCTTAGGGTTGGGCTAAAACAGAAAGCTGCACCCACACCGGCCCTTTCCAGATAAGATTGGATACCCCTGATCTAGGTGCCAGAGACAAGAGAGACCGTGGGCAAGGACGGTCTTCAAACAGTAAAGATCATACAGGAGTTTTATTCACTTTCCAAAAGAAACCACTTTATTTCCGAAAGATCCAATTAAGTCTCAGCTAAAATATGAATTAAAACTAGCAGGCAATATAGGCTTCAGTGAGCATAGCAGTTTGCCTTTTGTCCAGGTGTACGTGCACCCCCTTTTGACCCAAAAAAATGTTCCACAGTCTCTCTCAGGGCGCTCACCTGCTCCAGCCTCCAGTGGAACTCAGCCGGGCGGAAGGTGTCCACCTGCGTGAAGTCCCTCCTCAGCAGGAAGACCAGGCGGCAGTGGTGGACGTACAGGGAATAATGATGTCGATTCATTTCTGTCCAAGACAACACAGATGCAAGTGTCACAGCCCTACACTCACTTCCGCGCATCACTCTGGATAACAGCATCTGCTAGGTGACTGTAATATAATGCGATGACACCGTGAGAGGGTGTGCAGTTCTGACAGGAACACTTTGATGAAGAGCCTATCAATATGAAGAGCCAAACATCCTGGAAATTATCCTGCAAATAAATGTTCCCACATACTTACAAATATGAACAACAATGAGCAGCAGGTGACTGCAAGCTGCTGACTGTTCTCAGGCTGACTGCTTATCTTTCTCAAGCCTCTGGAACTGTAGGACCCAACAGTCAGCTGTCCCTTTAATGGAGATGGTGCTGACCGTGGTTCATCTCAGTTTTCTGCTCCCATTGATTTCAATTACATCTTTCTTTGATTTGCTGTGATGCACATGATGGGGCTGCCCAATGAGAAGCTAAAAGGGCTGCCATCTCTGATCACGGCTGTTCCATGTCCTATCAGCGAAAGCGCATGACCGCAAGAATACGATCTAATCAAGAGAACCTATGCATCAACAGCACACCCCCGCTGCTTGCTGACTGTCCTAGTCAAACTGTCATTGGAAATTAAATCAACGGGAAGCAGAGGGAGTCACAGAATGGTAGAATAGTTATAGGACTCTATTGACAGTGCCCTCTTGACCACATTGGTTTGAAATCGATGGCGTAATTCCACCTCTGTCCTCCTGTTTGGTGTCCTCCCTCAACCCTCATTTTCATGTACCTCAGTACTATATGCTTCACTGGCCGACACTGACTCTATTCCATACAGTATCTCAGGCTTGTATCTACCCCTGCCTATACCCTATTCCCTATGCTGGCTTCAATCTGTATCCATGGCTATGCCTCTACCCCTGTCTATACCCCATTCCCTACGTTGGCTTCAACCTGTATCCATGGCTATGCCTCTTCTCCTGCCTATACCCCATTCTCTATGCTGGCTGCAACCTGTATCCATGGCGATACCTCTAGCCCTGGCTATGCTCTATTCCCTATGCTGGCTTCAAAGTGTATCCACGGCTACACCTCTCTGATTGTATCTACACCCTATGTGCCTCTACCGTTGTCTATGCCTCTACCTGTTTCTACCCCTGTGCCTGTTTAAGATGCCTTCATTACCCCTGCCTATACCCCATCCACTGTGCTGGCTGCAGCTTCTACCGCTCCGTCTATCCCTATACCTCTAACTGGCCCTGCCCCAACCCCTACACCTTTCCTATCTGCATCTGTGCTCCTACGTTGCTTCTACCCCTAACAGCTGCTTCTACCCCTCCCCTTTCCTCCCCTGTCCTACCATCCCCTCCCCTTCCCTCCCCTCGACGCCCCTCCCCTGCCCCCGCCCCTGGCCCCGCAGAGTCCCTCTCACCCGTCTTATCGGAGTTGCAGAGCAGTGTCTCCTTCTCGGCCCTCGGGCCCAGACTCGGGCCGTGCTTCATCCAGGTGGCGATGGTGAACTGGTCCGTCAGGTTCTGGGGCACCACCTGGTCCGGCACGTTGGCCGCCTGCCGTCCGTCAAAGCGGAAGATGAGGTCGCTGTCCCTCCCGCTGTCCGTCAGCAGAGAGGCTGTCCAATTGGTGGAAGCGCTGGGGGCGGGGAGAAGGTCAGTGCTGCCAGACTCAGCACCTGAAAAATCACCACAGGGACACGACGCCATTAATCTCTGCATGCCCAATATAAACCGCGATCAACTGATTCTCATTTGTTTACTCCAATAAGTAAAATAATAGCATGATTAATGGTACAGCAGTCATTTTTCACAAGAGTTTTTTTTATCACTTGTGCATTACAAATGCAAGACAACCGTTCATCCACTCACTCATTGCAAATGACATTGTATATCCATTATGTCACAATCAACCAAATGACTGCAATTTTGTCTGTGCTTGGCCTGTTGTGTGAATCTATTTTGAAAAGGAAGCAGGGGAAACGGAAGTGCAAAGGTGTGACTAATTTGGATGTTACAACATTCAACATTATACAGTGTTTTTTCAGTGTTGAGAGTGTTGCCCGCATCCTGCATGGGCTTATCTTTGAGATCCTTGAAGTAAACGATATGCCTTCTAGACTTTATTATAGCTACAGGATTGGAATAATGCCATGACAACGGTAAGTGGGGTGAAGGCGAAGCAATTATACTGCATGTCTGTGTTTGAGATGCCTTAAGACTTTATATGTGATCTCCAGCTGAAACCCCTACAGACTGGTGGTCACAGACATTAAGGACAGACAAAGACAGTCTCAGCCTTAAGTGTTTAGTATTGATCCTGATAATTAATTCTAGACACCTCTGACATCTTCAGAAAGGTTAAATATTTGAGTGAAATATGTGCAAAGAATAAAGTCATTTGATAAAATAAATGAGATATGAAAAATAAATTTGCAAAAGGCCTTCCAGTAAAAGAACCTACCAACACACAATGCCACAAAACATTTTTATTAAAATTAGTTTTTAAACTTAAACTGATAATAAAGCATTTTCTGAAATAATTATATCCATAGAGAAATTGCAATGACTTTCTTTAAATTCATATTTGTCGTTGCATTATATCTTTCCATACAATGTTCTGCTCTGTATTGATTTATTTTCATAAATATTTTCATTTCAATGGTACCTGCCGCACAATGGTGCTCTGGACCCTTTGGAAACAGCCTCAGGGGAAGAGGAGTTAAGCGCTATTGTTGTGAAACTGATTACTGGCCCATAATTGACCTCAGCCTCCTTTTCATGAAGGCTGAATCCCACAGCATATCGACAAGGTTGTGCCCATTACCCCCGTGAAAAATGAAAGAAGGCCTTTTTGTATGTGCAGCCTACAGCTGTTTCTTTTTGCTCAGTTCATTATGCTCGGTTTCCCCGAACCTTTTATAATAGCAGTGGAAAGTTATTGACGTAATTAAAATGAATGTGGAAGATCTCGCCAGTGAGCTTTGTGCAGCTTGTTATCCGAACTCTTTGTGTGCGATCTTAAATTGATTTTGCAACTATAATTTATTTTACGGTGTACATTAGGTAATGATTATGGAACCCTGAAAAGCACTCAAGTTGTAAACCAGGCATAATGAAGAAGTAAGAAGAAGCATTTCACTAAGGTTATCAAGACACATCGGAGGCCATTATTCAAGCAGTGCCAGTCTATGGCACCATATAATGAACTGCAGTTGTCACAAAGAAAAAAAACACAAAGACTTTACTATAATTTACTTATGAGAAATTTGTACATTCAGGATAATACACTGCCGAGCTTTTTAGATCTGAAGTTCTGTAGCAGTCTAAATGTATTTATGTACAGGCTCTTTTTAGATGTATATCGCCAGATTTTCTGTCGCACACCTGTGAATGAGGGGGGGGGGGTGTGTGTGAAAAGAACGTGACACAGTGACAATTGCAGTGACAAGGAGATAGAACAGAACAGAATTAGCAAATTGCCATTTGATTCCCCGCCCTTTTGAGTGTCGAAACCAAATAAAGATTAAATAAAGTGCCAAGCCACAGAGTTTCTGAAAGATTCCCAGCCTTTGGGACAGAATAGGAACCCCTGTCGGCAGCCATCTCTGGATCTCCTTGACCCCTCAGGTTTCACACATAGATAAAACCAACTGCTGATAACTGAGCATACTCTGGTCTGTTGAATTAGGTTTTCACTCTTACCAGAGTGTTCATACAACAGATGTAAGAGAAGGGCAGGAAGACTAAAATGGGGCCAGCTGCACTCTATGCACCGATAACAGAGTTTGTGAGTGCCTGGCAAATAATTTGTCGCTTGGGCGGTGCAAGGGACTAGCGTACCGCACAGTTTCTGCAGCGACTTCTCGGAGTAGGTCTCCCGGTCACATCCTTTCCCAATATGGCTGGTCTGCAGCTCCACGGTGGCCCTCACCGAGGACAGAGGGCTGTCGCACGTCTCCAGGTGCATCTTGGGAAACAGCTGCTTGCTGCCGGTCCCCGGGTCATAGTCTACTCGCTTGTTCCAGCCTGGGAAAGAGACACGCTAATAATGACTCTAAAAATATGGCCTCGTGCAACTTTCAGCAGCTGTCCTCGTCAGGAGATGATTTACATTGCTTATATCTTGCGTGCTACCCATTTGCACAGCTGGGTCTTTCCTGATTAAGTGGCACAAGCTCTTGGCAGCAGCGCCATACCTGTGGATTCAAATCAGCAACATTCTTGTTACAAGGCCAGGCCCATAACCACCACAATTCACTGAAACCATTTAGCAAAGAAGGAAGCATAAACAGAGTACTACAGACAAAAGCACGGCCTTACAGAAGTTGTATGCTTTTGTGCATATCCCAGATGTATGAGATGATGAATGCTGACTCTGTTTATTTTAAGTCCAATCCGGTTCATGTGATTAGAATAAGAAAACAGCCATGAACAAATACAGACAAGAAAAAAAAGAAGAATGAGGACATTTTCTTACACACAGTTTACAATCAAATGTGATCATACGCATGTTTCGTGAATGACACCCAAAATCTTTATTTTTCTATCTCAATCATAGCAAGTCAAGGTCATATTGCACACAAAAACATTCTTCTGGCTTACTATTTATAACAATGTAAAGCAAGGTGTAGTTTGACAAATCGGCTCATGGCCAAAGAAGTAAATTATAGGACAAGACTATTTGCTAGTCAGCAAAAAAAATATAATAATGTAGTCTTATGTCAAGGTCAGAGTCTGTAGGAATCTAAATATGCTGGCGATCCAAAGGAAGGAACATAGGAATGATGGTCAAGGAATGCAATACTTACGTTAATACCAGCCAATCTGAGTTATTTCTACCCCCAGCCAATCAGAATAACATCAACACTCATGACAGGTAGTCAGAGTAACTCCAGTATTACACAGGGCAGAGCTAAATCTCTGCCTTGAAAGGCAAGATCAAACTCCACACAGACAGGAAACCCTCCTGGAGCACGACTGATGCCAGACCACTGGAGTTAATAATCGTTCCCTTTCCAAATTTAATTGGACCGGGGCTCTTCTTGTTTGTGCAGCGCAGTAAACGGGAGGCAGAAATAGAACAAAGCGGAGAGGAAAGTGCAGCGTGTGCCCGTGCTTAGCAGCCTGCTCCAGCCGTCTTCCCTTATAACACTCAGCGCTTCATACGTCTCCTATTTACTTTGTTTGAAGGATATTCCCAGGGTAGGCTTCGGCTAAGAGAACACAGATCAAGTTATTTTTCTGGCTTCTGCTCCGGTCGATAGGAAAAGGAGGCAGTGGCGCTAAGAGCAGAGCTCCGAGCTTTGCGGCAGTTTTCATTCAAAAAAAAAAAAACCTGTAAATACTTTAGCCAATTCAAATTAGGTAAGCTCAGCGCAGGGGGAAATCTCACTGATGAAACGGCTGGTCGTGTCTGGGGTTTGGCAATGGCGGAATGCTTTCCCAACACTTGTTAATCCCTGTCATGCAGTGACTCGCAGACATATGGCATATCTGTGCTAATGTTTTTCATCAGACTCGTTACCATGCCCTGCTGTAAAAGACACATTTTTATTGAATTTATGGAAAACATACACATAGTGATACTTTGCAAATGGGAACTCTGCCAAACCCGTGCCTAGCGCTGAAAGCTAATTCATGGGCACTGACACTGTTCCCAAGCTAACATGTAATGCCTCTCTAATGTTGTGGCAACAACATCGAATTGCTGGAACACTGATTATCACCTGGCAGTCTGTGCATGGCTTGCTCCTCACTGGCTGGGGTTCCAGTTCACAATCACATTTGGTGAAATAAAGGGTTTCAGTGATGCAGTAATGCAGTTCTTACATAGTTACACAGCCCTACGGCTGTGGGGCATAAAATAGCTTGAGCAGAGCGCGCTGAGGCCGGATGTCTGTGCATTTCTAAAACCCCCTGCGACCCTCGAGACTACAGAGTAATAATGCACACACAATGCGGGCAACGTCAACTTAAAATAGTGCGGTTGTTACAAGCTGAGTTCACAGGTAGGGCACTGAAGCAATGGGCTTATCCTGATTTGGCCCACTGAATATCCAGCCTTGCTGATGTGGAAATATAAGATACATAATTTTTTCTGGATAAGGCTAAACACAGAAATAAAGTGATGTAGGCCTACCACAGAGTAACATGGATACTGAATGATCCCACAGCCATACGAGACACTGCACCCTTCCAGACCTTAAAAAGCAACACCATCGACAGATTGGATTTAATCTGAGGGCAAACATCTGATAATCCAGATTAGGGGGTCAGATGATAAGGAAAAAGGGATGGATGTCTAAATGGGCATGTTTTTATGCCACAAAAATATGTCACTGTATTAATCTTCAGCTTTTCAAATAGTACGTACATATGGAACAGCATACATATTTTAAAAGCAGGAAATGGGCATTGGCAAATCTCCTCCTCACAAGGGTAAGAGTTGCTGTGATAGGAAAAAAGTAGGAAAATTCACTGTGGAAGATCACAAATGAAAGGTTAGTGCAAGTGTGATGCAGTGTGATTTTTAAAGTCAGAGTCTCTTCTTCTGTTTCCACATCTCCTGAAAAAAAATCTAAAAGTGATGAGCAGGACTGTAAGGACAGAGAACAAGGTTCTTTCGATATGGGAAAAGCGACAGGGAAGTTTATCGCAAGAGCAGTGATTTCTAGCGCGTAATCCGTGCTGACAGACAGGGAACGAGAGCGAGACGAGACCGACAAAAAGACAGAACAGAGAGGGAGAGAGACACGCAATGACCCAGCGAGCATTTCTGTGGTGAAAAGTCAGTGACACGTCGGTCAAGCGCTGTCCAGGCGTTGAGCAGAAAACGGCCTGTCTTTGTTTGAAAAGTGAGTTTTCTACCTGACTAGAACGTAGTCAGGCCATTAACCTACTCCATTTATGTCAAATCTCTCAACCTTGAGTTCCACCCCTCCAGATGTCTAGGTTCCGGCTTTTGCTCACTGGAGAGAGCCCAATTCGCAGAGAGTGGCTGAGACAGAGATACAGTTAGAGAATGAGATTATATCACAGAAACCTGTAAAAGGGAGGATTTATATATGTCAGATAATCTGCTTTCACACCCTTACTACATGTCCATTTCCAGCTTAGCAGAATTTCCTTATACACTCCATGCATTCTCAGTATTATACACCATACAGTATATCCTACTTAATATGTACAAGCCACAGTGTACATCTTTCTTGTAGTATCTGCTTTGACTGCGTGCATTTCATACAGAGAAAATCGATTTATTAAAGCTGTCGACACCTCTATGGACCGTGTCAGTGATGTAATTGCAATCAAACGGGGACCAATGAAGAGCTGAAATACACCACCTTATAAGGCAAAGGTGATGAGGACAGAGAGTTTTATTGGGGTTGTAAAGGTTGTTAACTGAATAAATGTTTAGACAATTATGCGACCAAGTGGCGTGAATGTCAGATGTTTCAGCCCTGTTCCAGGGCACTGGGAGTCGGCGAGCTCTCTCTGCTCAATAGAAGGCGCGGCTGACGCATTTTAGCACAGAAAGAACGGGGGACGCGCCACCACTGTTGCCGGGAGTTACGGGACGATGCGATTGCTTCTTAGCCTGCTCTGGGTGACATTTAGGGCACGTCTCTCTGGTATACACACGCCACGCTGCCCTTTGCGAGCGGGATCAGCCACTGCTCCATCAGGGGAGCTGCTCTCCGGCTAATGAAATGTCTAAATCCTCATTTTGAGAAGGAAAAAAACAGGAGAGGAGCAAAGTCGCATCAAAGGAAAGATTAGGGCGCCTGCAGTTGTGGAGGTGCACGAGCGCGCCCCACGTTCAACCGTTCGCTGCTCAGCCACTGCTCTGGCCTTTATTATTATTTTCCTTTTCGGGCATGATTGGAGGATGTTACTAGCCTGCTGGGAACAGCCTGCCGCTTGAACAGATGTGCGAAAAGGAAATTAGGCTCGCATGCACAGCTCTTCAGCTATATCCTGTTGGTGTTAGATGAGAACTCATTAAAATTTCACCTATAGTATGAATAGAGCCTGTCAATTATTATCATGCTGAAAGTTGACAATTCATATATATTTAGGTCATTCCAGTGCGAACGGGCCTTATGAATTAAAACTGCTACATGAACCTTGATGGCAGGGGTCCCGTCGAGAAGTCTATCCAATGTGGCTGACAGGAGAGCTATAAACAGGCTTTTTTACTGAGCAAGTTGTGCATTGATGCAACTGCCAGAAACTTAAGTAATCACCAGATTGTTGTCCTTCATGATATATTTCTGATATTGAAAAATATTTTGTATTGAGCTGTACCTTATGTGAAAATTGCAATAACTGCAATAAAATAGTATCAGATTAGCTATCATGCTAGCAATCATTGCTAGGTAATATCAATGCCACATCAATGTCAGAAAAAATTCAGCAGCTTTAATTTAATGACTAATTGTAATTTGCTGTGAGCTGTGAAAAAAGTGGGGCTTCCTGACAGATTTCTTGACGGGTTGCATCTATGGCCTTTTTATATCACCACATGACCCTTGGCTCCTACATCCCAGCGCTGCCCTACTCAGAAATGATCAGGCAGATCTGTGGCCGGTGCAGTGTTGGGGTGAGACCTGAAAGGGTCTGAACACCTGAGTGAATGCTGCTGCTTACCTTGCCAGCCTGGCTTGCAGACGGGCTTGACATCGATGCGCACCAGCACGCTCTCCGCTGCCCTCTTTTGGCCGCAGTCGAACGCAGTCACCATGATCTTGTACCGCGGCTGCTTGTCGAAGCTCAGTCTCTCTGTATTCCTGATGTTGCCTGGAAGAGGAGAGAGGACATCTGTTTATGAATAAACTAAAACAGAAATCAGTCACAAAAACAATTATGAAAATGCAATTAGACCAAAAACTGGTTTTATCTTTTCAGTGTTTGTATCCTAATGGTCCAGATAGGTGTGTTTGAAATGATGGTTTACTCTCAGGAAGTGTTCCTACAACGCTGACCTGAAGATTACTAATTGTGTTGTTCATCCACTTAGAATCAGCTGACTGAGGGTTCTCACTTGTGTATTCTCTCAATATGGAAGGGCCTTGCTGAGGTTCATATTTGGATCACTGAGTTGTGTAAGTGTAATTGATAAAGGCCTAATTTCATTTGGCCCACCCTGTGTTGTTTGTATTCTTCTTTATAATTTAAAATGGAGGGTTTCACTAGTGTGTTTCACTTCAGCCACGAAAGGAAAGACACTAACACAAAAAGGAAACTGAAACCCTCTACGACATGGGGTAGGGATGCTCTGTATGAAGTGATACTTATTTATCTGAGGCTTAGCTTCCCTTCACAGTATCATGACATGTGTTTTTGCCGCCAGTATCTAAAGCTAAAAGGACTATGCTAACAGAACCAAGCTCAGACGTGAATGATCTGTGTGGGTGGCAGTAGGCCCAGGTCATCGACAAAAGACTGGGATCTGATTTCATTATAAAGATTAAGTACTAGGGCTGCAGGACAGAGCCAACATAATGGCTAGTTTACTGTACGTAGATGTCAAACAGCGCTGGAGTTATGACTCACACACGGCCCTTGAGAGAAGAATTCTGCTATTTTGTTTCCAAATTTCTCAACATATTTATATTCTCAATACTGATTTTTATGGCATCATGTGCATTACCACCTACACCAATTTGAACAAATGTAATAAATGGACCTGATGTCAAATTGAACCAAATGTCTTTTAAAGTCTGCAAAGCAAGCCAAAGCTACCTTTATTATTTTCCCTTTATTTATTATTCTGGTGAACATTTTCATTAATTAGATTATGAAGACTGCAACTGTGGTCAGTTGTGCTGCAGTTTGGAAG
The DNA here is from genome assembly GCF_018555375.3 of Anguilla rostrata. Classification (NCBI taxonomy): domain Eukaryota; kingdom Metazoa; phylum Chordata; class Actinopteri; order Anguilliformes; family Anguillidae; genus Anguilla; species Anguilla rostrata. Next base: position 9,900,362 of record NC_057938.1, read on the forward strand.
AAAGTCAATCTGATTCTTCCTCAAGGCATAATTCTGAGCCAATATCCATCAAATATACTGCAGAAAAGCTACCTCTCCCTCTCGGTCTCTCTCTCCTTCCCTTCCAATCTCTCTCTCTCTCTCTCGATCTTTCTCACTTTCTCTTTTTCTGTCTCACCCCACTCATTCTCTCTCCATCTTCCTTCTCTTAATCTCGGAAGAACTGGAGGTATCTTGGGGGCGTTTATGCAGTGGTTAGCACCTCGGACTTGGCCTCTGTGTTCTCTTACTTATCCTCTCTCTCTTGTCTGACAGCACTTTGATCCAGTGGAGCGACTTTTCTGCTCGCGGTTGTCAGACATGCCTCTCAGATTTAAAAAAGGGCCGTCTGACAATGCCATCTACACCAGCCCAGAGTGCAGAATATATATTTTGAATGCTGCTCATCTCCGATAACACCCTAACCTCAATTTACTGTTAAATATTCAATTGTCTTTTGAGAGAGGGCGCACATAATTTGGGCCGTGCATAAAGCACGACGGACTGGGCTGATGCTAAATCTGAAGCGGCACGTGTTCTAATGCAGATGAGCTTACACTGGATCACTTTGACCTTTTCTGTCAGATGTGGCAACACCTGTCATTAAGACGATGTATAAACCGACAGAGCTCTGATATTTATATGTGCACGCCCCACTGGTTCTTATTCCATTTTAGGGGATATAAATAGCCTTGGATATATATTCTAACCCACGCAGTGCATGCAATCTCTTTAACTACAGGATATATATATATATCGAAATTCAATAAAAGCATTCAGATATCATTCTCTTTAATAAAGTTCCAACAGTTCCTCTGCCTATGTTCTCCAGACCACTGCATCTCCAATCATCTTCTCTCACTCCACTCCCTCTCCGTCTTTCTCAGTCACCGAGAGCCAGAGGCCTGTTGTTTTTAATAAACCACAAAGGCCTGTGATCCACATTTAATCACGGAGCCAAATACCCCCAAACTAAACGCAGTCTGGAGGCCCAGGCATCCCTCACTGTCATTTCGGCTCAAACGGATCAGCGAGAGCACCAGTCACCGAGCAGACACTGGGACGGCCCTAGGCGGCAGCGCGACCGGCAGCGGAGGAGCCGTAACTGGAGCTGCTGCTGGAGATGTGCGATCAAAGTGTTCCCAGGTGACAGACAACTAGCCCTCATTGTATTGGAAAATTACACTGAGACAAGTAATGGAGGTAGAAGAGAATGCCAGGGGTGTAGATGGTTGGATTGAAAGTGCCAAATCAGATATCAAAAAAGTACCTTTTTTTTGGTTAGTCACAGAATTGTAAAAGAACAGAAACCAGCAAAGGCAGCCATGTGAAAGGTAAAATGTCACCCTGAGAAGGACTGCGACTGTTAAACACAATCAAAGCGGTGATACAGTGCAGCCAACTTCCTACCCAGTAACACAGGCTATTTATAAGAACATTTTTTACGTTGCTGATGAGAGAATCAAAAGAGGTTGAAAAGGCCACACCAACACTTTAGACTAGGTTTCTTAGCGACAAATAAATAGTTCCTTTCGATGACTGAATGCTTTCATAAATGCTCAGTGAATTTGTAAGAAGATGTAAGGAGAAAGGTGACTGCTTTGGAACCAAACACAGAAGATAAATGTAGAATGGAGGACTAATTGGAACAGACGAAAACAGCATTTTCTGACGGAAATGTGAAATAGATTGGACATACAAGAGTGTCTACAGCCTAGACCAGGGATCATCAACTCTGGCCCTCGAATCCAAATCCAGCCCTGGTTTTCTTTTCTCCCAGATAATTAGTGCTACTGATTGGCCAGACTGTCTTCACACCTGACTCCCAGGCAAAGGGAGGGTGGAAAACCAGCAGTTCTCGGCCCTCGAGGACCGTGAGTTGCTGATCCCTGGTCTAGACAGAGAAAGGGGAAAAAAACACAGTTGGGGTTAGGCGCTGACCATTGCGATCGATGGCGAAGGGCGTGTCGGCGGTGATGATGTCGTAGTTGCAGATCTGGCTGTATTGCGGCGAGCAGTCCTGGTCCCAGGCCTCCACCTGCAGGATGCTGTCGTAGATCCTCCCCTCCGTCACCGCCGCGTGGTACACCGGCTCCCGGAACACCGGGGCGAACTCGTTCACATCGTCCACCTGGATGTGCACCACTGCCCTGGCCAACGGCAGACACGAGGGGGCGACGGTGAGTCAGAGAGGCGAGGTTAAGGTGCGACAAGAGGAATTCAGGTGGAATCAGGTGTGGTAACGTGTGTGAATGCAAAGACACCTCTAGCTAGGGGTACCTACCTTAAAAATAAAAAGTGTCACAAGTTCAAGTCAACCAGAGTAATGCTCAGTTCTCTGATGGTAGCATCAGATATATGATATATGATATTAGCTGACATTGGCTACTGTTTTGACATGATCCATGTCCTTTCCCTTTCTGGCTGGGATTGGCGTGAGTAGGTTCAGAATTAAGACAAGATGAATGTATTCAGGGGCCTCTTTACATTAGTCAAACGAGTGGAACAGAGAGGTATCATTAATAAAGATTAACACAAGCGAATCACTACCAGAGTTCCAACAGAGAATCTAACACTAAGCCTTAACTCCTTCTTTCTCCCTCTTTCACTTTCTCTCAGCCTCTTCTCTCCCCTTTTATCTCTTTCCTTTCTCCCTCTCTCTCCCCCTTGCTTATCTCCCCCCTCTCTCTTTCTCTGCCTCTTTTCTCCTGCTCTTATCGCACCACCCCTCTCTCTTTCAGCTAAAGAGCAAGTATCAGAAGGCAGTAATTAAAGATGGAGGGAGGTGACAAGCAGAAGGCAGCCCCATGGGAGGTCAGGAAATGCCAACCCGGGTGCCTCTCTTTGCCAATACACTGCGACAGGTGAGGAGAAGCAGGTGCGCCCTGAACAGTGAGCTTCAGCACACACTGGCATAACTGCAGCATTTCCTACGCTTCCACCCAGGAAACGCGGACTCCCATGTGTAATGTTGCGCACAGCCAAATTCATTCTTGTACTACACAGGCAAGTTAAGAGACTTAACTCACCAAGAAATGTTTTTGTTTGTGCTCCCAGGCAGAATAATGTCTGTTTTTTTTTTTCTCAGGAAGAGGTGAGCACAGCATAGTCACTCAGTAAGAGGTGTGACTGTCACCTCCATCACCTCTGTGGTCAGCCACATTGAGCTCACTCTGAACTACGCTCAGCTGTTTATATTAATGGACGTCATACAGGCAAGGTGTAGTAACATTGGGTGTGATGCTAGCAGGACCAGAAGATGAGTTCAGTGCCTGGCTGGTATTGGATCTACCCTAGAGCAAGGTGTGACCCACATGAAGAGTGAAGTCCTGGGAAGAAATAAGGGTTTGAGGATAAGGAGGATCTAAAGCTCTGCAAGCTCTGACCCTGGGTAAGTGGGACAGGGTTGGAGATATAATGAAGCCAGGTGCCCAGGGGCATCAATCCTTCAAAGGCCTCCTCTTGACCACACTCTGTGTCTGAGAATGAAAGAAAGATCTTATCTGGGCCAAGATTATGACCACATAAATTTCAGAGCGTATATGGAGTATGGGCCCGGGGAGCATGTGTCAGTCAGCTGTTCTCCTACCTTGTAGAGTGTGATAGAGGTGATGTGGTTGTGTGTGTGTATGTCTCCCTCTCACACACACGGACCAACGTGCTCAGGCACTTAAAGTGTGTTCACATTCCGCTTTAAACAAGCCTTGTCTGTGATGGGAGCCATTGTTTTTGATGGGGCCCTGGTGTTGGCTTGCTTTGGTGCTTGGACTAGCATTTTTTTTTTTAATTATCGAGTCTACCTTAAGCCACCTTCCACGCATTGCAAGAACATCCAGCCAATCATGAAACAAAAAGGGGGTGGGCTAATATGTACAGCTAATATTAGCTATGTGGAAGGAACACTAGCTATCTATTCAGCTAGTTGACCAAATAGTTTCATTTCAGGTAGATAAACAGATTAAATTTAGCTTGATAGGTAATTCTAGGACACTGGGCGCCCACTGTCCCTATCAAATAAATAAATAAATATAAATGTCAGCTCTGTTCTGTATTTATGTATTCCATGCAAGCTTCAGTAAATGGTTGCTATGCAGTAATTACATCCCCTCATTTCAATATTTTTATTGACAAGTATGAGACACACCCCCAACAAAACATTGCTTCAAGCTTTGTGTTAGCTCCATATGAGTGTAGCTTTACTCCCCCACAGGCATCCACCCACACACACACACACTCACAGCTTCCAATGCCAACACGCATACAAACACACACACAGAAGCTTACTTGTGGGACTTCTTCCAGTCTGCTCCATTGGGCTGGGCACCACAGTCATAGGCTTGAACAACGAAGGTGTACTCCTTCTGCAGCTCACAGTCGATGGGGCTCTTGGCTCGTAGCTGTCCTTCCCCAGACGTCCTGTTCAGCACCACCGCCTCAAATGGGGCTTCCTGTCCGTGGATCTTAAATGCACAGATCTCACCTACAGAGGAGGACAAAAGGCAAAGGGAGAGATTACATCTTCTACAGGACCACAGAGACCCAGGCACTGATCTCCACTTCTCGTTATTCTAATCTTTCAACAGCGTCGTCGACTATGAATGGTGGGGTGAATGGGTCTCACAAGTGTCTACTTTTACTTTCCGTTTAAGCTTCAAAGGCTGTCAGCAGGGATAGAGTCTCAAGAGAATCAAATCTTGCCTTAGTTTCCATTCAAGGCCATTATGACAGTATGACTCATCGTAATCTTGATCTTAAAGGCGTTCTTTGGTCTTGGTTTCATATGCAGTGCTGTACATGCACAATTACCAATTTTCTGACCCTGATTTAATGCAGCTATATAATGGTTAAGACTGAATCTGGGTTTCATTACTGGTTCCTTGCTCATATTGTCTTGGTCAGACCATTAAGAAATCGACCCTTTGCGTTGGCTATCACCAGCTCCAAAACCAGAAAAAAAGCTTCAAGGAGCAATAAGCATGACTGAGCCATATCAACCCCACCACAAACAGTTCGGCTCATCATAAATCAGATAGATCCCTCTTCGCCAAAACAGTTCCAATCTCAGCCTCCTGTCCCACCACTCCACCGTGGAAGAGTGTTCTTCTCACGGATTTAGCGAAATATCCCAGTCACGTCTCTCAAGCTGGCGGGTCTTAGCCTGGCTGGAATCCGTGCTCATTCTGCACTCTGGAGGCTGCTGGCAGGTCCTGATAAGCCCAAACTTTCTTTGCCGTGCTGAGCTCTTCCTTTGTTTCTATTTTACGGCGGGTTTAGGCGGCACAATCTCTGCGCCTCTCGAAAGAGTTCAAATGACAATTTACCCTCCGCAGTTGAAAGTGACTTCGGTCCCGCCCCTTTTCTTTCAGCAGTGCAGTTATATAAGTCCCACAGTCTTTTATCAGACTCACTGTGTATGGGCAGCACAATGGCGGAGCGGTGAGTTGGGAGAAATGATAAAAAATAATGCAGACTGCTGCGCTGTGCATGTGCGCATGCGTGTGTGCGCGTGCGTGTGGACGTGTGTTGTGTGCACAGGAGATATAAGAAAACAACCATTCAAAATCTTCAAAATACTATTACGGGCACAAGGAATGGGGAAAATCCAATATGAGGATGACAATACATTATATACCTGTACACTAGAATGGGTCAGTACTGTATAGCAACTGAAAAGTTTGTTTATCACTTTGCACCATGTGAACCATTTTAGACTTCATCTGTCAGCTGCTGTAGCATAATTAATTTTGGATCAAACTCGTAGGATCAAACTTGAAAGTCAAAGGCAAAAAAGCCAAGCCAAGACACGCTGCACACACTGTACAATAGATCAGGATATCAATGCTTTCCTGTCCCCATAATTATTGAAGTGATCATGATGATGATTAATTTATAATTTGTTGTTATTTCAAACCGATTTGTGTCTGAAGGCTAAAATGTTAACCTGCCTGCTGAGTGTTTTGCATTCACCACTTGTACATACAGAAATCTTTCCCCTCAGATAATAAAGGCCTTCAAACCACAAAGCCAAAACCTCCACGTCACAGTGAGTCACATCACAGCACAACAATGGGCTTATTACACATACTGTATAAAAGAAAGCACTGGGGAATCTGTAGCCATATTTTCACTGAAGCTGCTAGGAAACCAGTGGGTTGGATATGCATATGAATCTGTGTTAACATGCAGATTCATACAGTGCACTAGAATAGCAGCAGATCACATGAGAAACATCCAAGAGCACTCATAGGCCATCTTAATACCTACACATCCCTCTCTTCAATCAACTAAATGAAAACAAAGATCGTGATCATGCAGGTCTCATACTGGCACACACACACACGCTGTCACTCTCACGCCCACATCTTCTGAGATGATTAACTCTCGACCTTTCCTCAGTGCAGTAATTACTCGAGCAAAAAGAAAAAATGTTGATCTGTTTTGGGGGAGTTTACCAACACTGCAAAGCATACTGGCGATACATTTGACATTTTAAAATCTGTATATTTCAGTTCAGAAAGAAAAAAACATCATCCATCTTTGCTGATGGGATTACTGGCACATCCAAACGGCTGTTTGCTTATTTAAGATGGTGAAGCTCAGGTGGTGGACCATTTCCAGAACTGACTATTTCCTGAATTGATGGGGGGGGGTGAGTTTACTGCAACAGGACAAGCCTACACACACAACTGGCCATTCCAAAATGGATTCAAGGAGGGGGGGGGGGGGGGAGTAGGTAAAAGGTAAAAAAAAAAGACTTTAAAAAGGCTCAGCTTTGAAAACTCATCTGGGCGTTATTTGCAGTGCGGAGCGAGGATGAGAGAGAGGTGATGTGCTAAAAATAGCTGCGCCGCAGGCCCCGGAGCTGCTCCCCGTTACGTCTCCCACTCCCCCTCCAGGCGACCCCTGTTAAAAAGGGCATTCATTATTCATCTCTCAAAGCCATCAGCATCCAGGTGCTCGCCTGGCCGCCGCCCACTAGCCACTCGGCGACGGCCTTGTAAACTCCCCCTGAACCTGGCGGCGTATCCCCGCGCATCAGCGCTGACAGATCCCACGCTACCCGGGGACACGGGGTCATCCCCCAGCAGCTGAGGGGGCGCTCTTCATCTAAGGAATTCCATTACTGGCTACATCCACTTTTTTTTTTGCAAATTTATTTGCTTTTGATACTGTCCCACCCCCCCCCCATTTTTACCTCTTGATATTTCCTGGAGCCATTTAGATGTATATTGCTCAAGGGTGCTCCACCTAGGATTCAAACCCTTAGCCTCCTGGTTACACACTGGGTTCCATAATCTAAAGGATACACTGCCATCTAAGCCCGATTCATCCAGATAGGAGAGCGTAGTCTCCCTATTGGTTGTCACCCGGGCCCTTTTTCGCTGATAAGACAACTGGTGATGGTGATCAATTTCTTCTGCACAGTACACATTGTCACATACGTGAGGGCTTACTTGAAAGACTGAAGCAAAACCAGTCCTAGTTAATCGCAAACACTGAAAAAATAAACATTGTTTTCTCTGTTCTTTCGCAGAGTTTCCTCAAATAACTCCCGCAATCCGAGGAAAAGCTCACAGGTTTTCGCTGGCTGACAAGGTGCTTGGTGCGGGTGTGGATTTTCTCTTAGCGAATCGGAGTTTGTGTTTGCGCGCGCGTGCGGCGGCGCTCTCAGCTGCCTCGCTGATAACCGCTGCCGCTCCGTGAATCTTCATTAGCGGCTTTCTCGCCCGACGGAGCTGAAAGCCGACAGCCAGGGAGCGCAGGGGTGTGACGGGACGCTGTCGGCCAGAGAAGACGAGCGCGTTAGGGGGGACGCTCCTCAGATCAGACGTCCGGGCCAAATCGCTTTTACCTCTGATTTCACCCGCTCACATCCTAATGTGAAGCAATGGCCTCTGGGCGTAAATTTATCTGAATAATAATAAATGGGTTGGAATGAATTTTATCACCCTCTGTCCCTGAGTCCTGCAGAGAGTCGTGTCACATGCTACTTCATTTAAACATTCAATTCCTACTGAAGCTTAATTAAAATATGATTCAAACCCTAGCCGATAGCTTTTGCATAGGCTACGCAGAACACATACTTTTTCCTCGTGAATACTAACCTACTTGTGACAGCAGAGCTCAAACGCAGGACCAAGCATTTGCAACACTGATCATATTAATACATATAATGTAACTGAAGCAACGTGCTCTACTGTTGGCGAGCCAATCACCTTCAGATGCCTGGGAGAAACACCAGTTCAACTGTATGGGTTTTCAGTGGGATCGTGGGATACAACGAATTCTGTGAAACTTCTCAGCAGGTCGTTGGCAGCACAGCCCTAGCTACCAACATTTACATTTATGCTGATGACATACTTCAGTAAACTGAATCCGCTGGAACAGACTGTGGTCTTATTTTAACGTCATTTTTTTCCCAATTCTGCGAGCAGGACCCCTTTTTTCCTCTTAATGATTTAATGCTGGGTGAGTAATGAGTTGATGCTTTTAGCACGGAGAGAAATAACCTTGAGAACCAGGAAAGCAATGCAATGCTGTATCCAGTGTACAGTGGAGGGGGAGAGTCATTAATTCTGTGAATTGAAAAGCAGGCCTTCCCACGGGATTCACATTAACCTATGGAGAGCACAGGGTTTTGTTATTTATAAATTCCCATTTTTACTGACACGTTTAATGCAGTTATGCGAATCTACCAAGCAAATTAAGTCATAAGCAATAGGATGTTTTCCCTCTTCCACCTCTGAAGATGATTTTGTGTGAGTTTATGAGATGTGTTGTGTTCCTAAAAAAATGAGCCGTGACATCAGACAATAGTCCGTTAACTGGACTTGCAACAAATCAAATTTGACAGCAAATAAAATAAAGGTCAACTTTGTCTAGACATAAATTGTCTAGACAAAGTAAAAAAAAAAAAAAACAAGGCTCAAGATCTGTGCTAAGGATATTAAAATGACAGACTACATTACCCATAATTGCTTTGTGCAGACAAAGCCACAATCCTCAGAAGGCTGCTTCAGAAGAGGCTTGATGAGTCAATTGAGGAGCCAATCCTAAGGTGTAAACCTTCATTTTCTGCACATGCCCTGCTGACTTTGTGACCCAGTGTTTACAGTGTTTACTGCTGTAGGTGTGGCAAACCACAAACAGTAACGGAACCAATTTCTTTTAGTTCAAAACAGACTGTTTCGCGCATGAATTTAATGATCTGTAATCACCTCTGCATCATAGCTTTAAGCGAATTCTCCAGCAGGATGACTGCTCTTGCAAAGTCAAACCTTGCTGGGTAATAGTGCAGTGAAACAGGAGTTGGCTCCATTTTTGGGTTCTCTCACAGAGCTTCCAACAAGCCTGGAAAGGCACACCAGACAACAGATGGGGACATCTAAAAAAAAATAATCGACTGGCTTATAAGCACCAATTGATGGATTTACTGTAAGAGACATTACCGAAGGCAAACCTTTGTTACCCACTGAGGCAAACCTTTGTTTCCCTCCTTTACCTTTTCAATCCATCCCGAAACTGAGGATAAGTCAAAAACGCCCTGCAATTTGCCTGTCCCGTTCAGAGGGAATATGTACTTCATGTACTGGTGAGCTTCAACCCCATGTGCCAATCAGGCCTGGAGGCAGGTAGACTCTCCAGCCAGCAAACATGCTGGCCCCACTCGCTGCCCACCAGCGACCCACCATTGGTGCAACTGTCGGCCGGCTGGAGTTCACAAGTCGCTACCACTGTCCGCAAGCAGACGGCTGAGGCGAGTTGAGATGAAAATTTGCTGTATAAAGAACGCGAAACACTTGCAAGCTGATGGTGGACCGACAGCTAGCGCTGACAGCAGTCCACTAGGTGCTTGCTTACTGAGCCACATACTGAGCCTCAGCTAATAAATAAATACTAATAAACCGTGTTTGTTAGAACAGGATGCGGGCCAATAAAGCCAAAAATACATGGCAAACAAACTCAGTCATGATTGGACTTTTTGTTGTTTTTGTTGATTTTCCATTCTCATTTTCTCAGCAGTGCTCTCCGTCTTATTTCTCTGTGTACATTTCATTAGAGCTTCACTTGTGTTTAAGTGCTGCAGAAATTAGCTGAGATGGCAGGGTGTTTTTCTTCCTGATAGAAAAACTCCGACCTTGGGAACCGTGATTTCTTTCAGAACAACATTTCAATTCAGTTTCAGTGTGTGGATTCACAAATGCAAACACATATTGCACAATCATCGATACACACACACACACACACACACACACACAGGCACACACTTATGCTCATGCACCAACCTTCAGTAACACCAGTGTTTGCAACAACAGAATGTGTGCAGATCTGAGCGCCATTCTTGATCATATTTCCATTTTCTGCCTCGCTAACACACACTCACAAATGTAACCACACACACACACACACACACACACACACACACACAAACGAGCCCTCCCTTGATGCCCTGCTACCATGAACAGTGGTAAAAGATTGAAAAGATCTAGCACAGCCTTTGTGGTGATTTCCTCTAATTAAACAATGGAGCTAATGTGAAGTGAGGGTTCAGTGATAAAAGCGTAGGACAATGTGAGGTCAACTCCATGATTGAGAAGGAGAGGTGAGATAGGAACTCTGCGTTGATTCTGTGCATACCAATACAGCTCACAGCCACACATTCTCACTCATCTTCTATTTCTCATAAAAACCAATACATTTTAAAATAGAAAATCCAAAATGTAAGCCACAGTATACGAGACAAGTTACTTTAACAATTTTATTTTAACTTCATGATCGCACATGATACACTAAATGCTATACATTACAAAATACAAAAAAGTTTCATAAATGGGATTTCATTTCGTTAAAGTTTTTTTGGTGAGTAAACCCTTCATACAGTGTAGTCCTTTACCACACCTTTTAAATAAAGCGCATCAGCAGGAAGCACATAACCTATTGGGATTCGGGTGACTCACAGATCAACCCCTGAGGCAAAAAGAAAACTTACAAAAAGAACAGAATACCTGATTGATCCCAAAGGGAGACTTTAACTCGCAGGATTCAGTGGAGCAGGATAATAGGCCTATATAATCCACACCATGTTCTACAGCAATATACGCTGGGCATGACACATGCACTGAAAATAGTTCAGTGGGAAATCAACTCGAACAGAAATGATGAGCGAAATAGGTATAAAATATGCTGATGTACCATCGGAGCTAATTCAACTCAGAACGTGTTTCTGTGCGCTAACAGGCAACGGCAACCAAACAGTCAGAGATTTATTTCAGAAATCAAAGGTACGGCATTCTAGATCAATGTTTCCATTCCTACCGGTACTCATGGATGATGAGAGATGTTACCTATTCCCAGCGCGTTTTACCTGCTAACTGAGGTTGCTATGTAGGGGATCACACGCAGTAAATTGTTCAGCGTTAAATCAACTCTCATACGGTAAATTCTACTGGACGATGCTGGAGCACATTTGTTCCCATTTGAACTATAGTTCATTTAACACTGAAAATTTTACTGCTTAAATGTAATGTGTGATGAGTGTCTTTCTGAAGTGACAGCTGGAAAAAGGGAATGTCAGTTTTTCCGTACAGCAGATAGACTAGATTGGCACATTTCACAATCCTGCTGTACTGACATTTTCCCTAGTATGTGTGAAGTCACGTACGCCTCTTTAAAAAAGAATGAAATCACTCTCAAGATACTGTTCATGAAGGCTGTCCTCCGTGAGTTACAGTATGTGTCCTGATGGAGAAACATAACACAATATCACACAATCACACATACAATCACAATTTGGCTCACAATAAAATGCAAGCATTTGTTTTTTTTTTCTTACATTCTTCACTGGTAAAAATCCACAGTTTCAATAAAGGCTATATGTATGGAATTAGAATTAGAAAACTTGAATTTATTTGTAAGACAACATGAAAACCTAATTTTGTGTCAGGTCCAATGGTATCTCTCCTAGGGTAGATATCAGGGCAGAGGAGGAAGGTGGGTGATTGACCTTGTCATGGGCTGTGGACCACAGGGAGTGCTTTCCCACCAAGCCCCTTGATGCTATGCAAACGGTGGTAAACTCTAACCCTTAGTGACACCCAGGACCACACGTGGCTAATATTGATAGCTGTCATAAAAGCAACAATACAGCATGGAAAAAATGAACTCTCCTGTCGGAGAGATCATTTAATTCTAGGAACTGCTCGCAATTTAGTGAAGGTCAGGCTGGGGTCAAGAAGACCCAGGAATGGGGAAACTTCAAAACGAAGGGCTGCGGGGGATCGTAATATCAAAGCAACATGTCCCTGGAGAACTGGAGTATGTGTGTTCTTCATACAATCATAGAATCATCCTGATCCTATATATATATATATATGTGTATATATGGATTCTAGAATAACATGGTTGTACCAGCAGAATGTCACAGCGATGCTTCAGGCTGCTGAATTGTTGTTTTATTGTTGTTCTTCCCCTGGCATACAAACTAAGGTCACATCAGCAGAGATTCTAGCAGTTTTTCTTCTTCTGCTATTCTATTCTACTGCCTCAGAAAGAGAAGATTGGTTGGCATTGTCAGAGAGAGATGTTACCCCGTATCACTGTGCGATGACAGCCCATAGGTGACACTGATAAGGCATTAGAATGATTACATTATGCCATCTGGATGTTCCAATGTTTCAGTGTTATGCTGTCAATTAAAAACCTGCACAACAAACAAACGTGATTTCTTGATGTACTGAAAGTGAGGGAGGTCAGGGAAGGGTAGATATATTCTTAGCAAATGGCAGAGAACTGTTAGAACTATAGAACTGTCGCAGAAGTTGGAATAATTAGTGTAAATTAACGTTACTGAGAGCATATCTTTGTTCTGTGCTCTGTGCAGTTGTGTGTGTGCTATATGCATGTGACTATGAATATCTGTGAGTGTTTTGTGTGTGCGGATGTCAGTGTATGTGTATAATATTAATTATAGAATAACAGCCTATGGCTGTGGTGCCCAGCCCAGTGGAGCAGACTGGAAGAAGTCCCACAAGTAAGACTGCGTGTGTGTGTGTGTGTGTGTGTAAGTGTGTGTGTGTGTGTGTGAGTGTATGCGTGTGCGTGTGCGTGTGCATGTGTGTGCGTGCATGTGTGTGTATGTCTGATACAATTAAGTTGTATGCTCTTTAAGCATGTACACAGTATGTAAAAGCAGACGGCAGGGTCAGGGAGACCAGCTCACCAGCTCAGAGCAGGTGACACTTGGTGTGGTAGTGTAGGTAAGGACAGCGTGTGGATGACTGCCACTTGCCAGGTCGGTGCGACACGGATGATTTCCTGGATATACTCCATAAGATGTCCCGCTGGTGTACTGGAGATGTTATACTGCCTTGTCCCACTCCCCCATTAATCCTGCCTGACATTCACTCACACTTCACAGGCTGATGTGACATCCAAGCAGTGGAAGGCCTTGCCTTGTGACTCGCTGTAGATAAGAGCATCTGCTAAACGTAAATTTGAGTTGTGCCCTTGATCTGCATTTGATTGCTTTGCAAACTACCCGTGGCACTTTGAATGAGGATCACCCACCATCAGTGCGTGTACAGAGAGAGAGAGAGGGGGCGGGGGATCAACATGTTTATTTGAAGAACTTCAGGTTTCCTTTATAATAATATACAATAGCTCCATCTAACTAATATAACATGAAATGCAAAAACATTAAGCACAAATTAAAAATTAAAAATAAGTCAATTACTCACAGATAATACTGCACTTGGGAAGCTTGTGAATAAAAAAAAATAAATCTAGTTGTGTACTAATATTAGTTCAAAGCTACTTTCTGTGCCTCCACAGAGTATCTCAGCAGATACCACTGGCCCAAAGATAGGGGATTGGCCCTGAAAGTCTTGGAGGAACACTGATTGTGTTTTTAAGGGGTCAGTGTTAGCCTAAAAAAGCCCTTGTCTGACTGTGCAGAGCATTTCCTGTAAAAACAGCTAAAATGTTTTCCCTCCCCTCATTTAATCAAACATGCCCTCTCTCCCTGTCAGGCTCGAGACGAATACTGATGAAGAACCAGCTGTCTTCTTCACCAGTAAAACCGTCTCTCCCACGTCTGCGGTTGGCCCGGGGAGATGCCGTTGGCTGGGGTTGGCGGGGAAAAAGAATCCCTGGCAGGGAAAGCAGGAGACGAAGCTGGCAGCCCTGGCCTTTGTTCTAAGGATTCTCTCAGAGGAAAGTGGTTGTTGATAGCGACAGCGAGCTGCGAAGAGAGGGGAATTAGGCTGAATTATCACTCTCCCCGGACACTTTCTGCCTGAATAATGACTCACCATGTTGCATTCCTGTGCGCCGAGAGTTGAAGGCCAGGAAATTACAACCCGTACAACAATTTTTTTTTTCTTCTCCCCTCCTCTTGTTTCTCTGTTCCTTCTCTGAATTTTACAGGACATTGTTGTTGAGTGCAGCTGAACAGGAGCCAGATGAATGCTTAGGGGACATCCCCTGTGCATTTTTAAAAAGCTGGACCTCTCCTGAATGTGGTCTCTGTTTTTATTATTAAATCTATGCATCTGTTTTTCACTGGGTATAAATCGGTGCTCAATTAATTTTCTTAATTAAAATGTAAAGATCCTATTGGATGGTCGACAACAACTAAGAAACTCGTTTGCATTTCTTTTCTAATTAAATTTTATGAATAATCAAAATGCCTGTTAAGCTGTTCAAAAATTGCTTATCAAAATATTACTTAAACAATCACAATTAACTGCACAAAGCAGTATGCCAAATCATTACAAATTTTAGCCACATTGACAATTTTAGCTCAACCTGGAGAGGACATAATTCCTGTTCCTCTATCACTGTTAATGGATCGACAGAATCTCCCTCTTGCTCCTCTAAGAGCCCCTTGGTGTGGCATAGCAGCAACCACCATGGTTATGCAGGTTCTCCCTTCACAACATCAGGACAATCCAGCTCTTCCTCATCCAAGAGGCTGTGCAGCTTTGTGTCCAGGCCCTTGTAATATCTTATCTGGACTAGCTTGATGACTGGCTGTTTGATTTACAGGCATCTGTCATCAGGTCCCTGCAACAGGTCCAGAATGCCTAAACTGACACATGCCACTCCACTTTTGAACGCTGTTCACTGGCTTCTGCTGGCTGCCTGAATTCACTGCAAATTTCTCTCAGTGGACCATCTCAGTCAGGAAGGCAGATTCACTGGCTCTATTTCACAAGTGTTAAAGAAACCCACATTTACAGACTACACCTCAATGTTCGCATTTTTTTTTTTAAACAACGTTCTCTCCATTTGTCTTGTAGGTCTTGAGACTTGCACATTAATGATGGAACTTAATATTACTGTAACTCTTCTCTAGGTTCTTTGCAATGTCTTGCTCTAGTGCCACTTGTCTACCATGTGAAACGCGCTTTTGTAAGTCGCTTTGACTAAAAGCATCCTCCAAATTACCGTGAATTGTGAACTGAACATAATAGCTACCTGCTTTTAACATGTCATGGACAGGGAACTTACAGTATGGAATCATGAATAAAATATGAACCATCACTTGTAGAATAAGCATATGATGTGACCCGTACACCTATTATTACCTATGCCAATTTGGGAAATAATAATTTTGTCATTGCACAGTGAAGAGAACCAAATGACTCCTCTCTGATATGTTCCAACCACTATCAGAACAGTGATTTCTCACGTTTCTCCTGGCATTTGATAAAACTACGTCTGGCCAACTATAGCTAAGGAAACTGTGGCTGTGTTAGTTACCAGCATGGCGCAGATCTGTTTCACTCTTGGCAAATAATGCTGCTGTACTGTTCCTCAAGTCAATGGTAAGCGGAAAATGGAAGAGAATGAATTCTCAATGAATCGGAAATTTGTCATGACTGACACAAATGGCGAAAATGTTGGCAGGAGAAACCTATTTAGGATCAATCTTTTCAGACTATAGGTAATAAGAGGAATCTCTTTATGAGTGCACTTTCCTGAGCCTGCGTTTCATGTTCCCAGAGCGAGGCCCAGCAACACCCTCACACATTGCTAAGTCACTCAACAATAATGTGTGTCAAAATTGTCAGAATCTCTGCTAATATCCTTTCTTACCACGAGGTCACTGGGTTGGCATGGATCTGGGCGTGTAGCACCGAAAGCATTCGGTTTCGGGCTTTTCATCCCTTTCCTGTAATGAACGTTGGAGCTTTTGAAAATCGCAGCGAGGTGAAGGCGGTGAGCTGTTAGTAATTTGTCCTTCCACTTGATCGAAAGGCAGAGTGCACTACTGAGCTTTCGATGTGCCCTTTCAAAGCACACAAAGGGTCGCATTCCATTTAGAAGCCTCCAAAAATCGCAAGGCCAAAGAGAGGTAATTAAAGTACACAAAATCAGCGATTAATGCAGCCCTGTCAAATCATCAGGCGGTAATAGAGGAGGAAGCATTAAAACAATAACAACACACGGTATGATAAGTACTGCCATTATCTCAACCTCCCGGCCTGCCCTTTTCGCTGAAAATTTGACGCACAGGTGCAAAAAAGCATGTTCTTCCTTTTAATCACGAGTAGCAGCAATATGACTTAAGTTAACATTTACTGTATATCAATTGATATACAATGCATGATGCAGCCAGATATCAAGTGAAGTGAATGTCTGCTTGATATAGTATTGCACGATTTCTGTAAACAGCAAAAACTCAGTAGACAAATGTTGCATTGTCAACATACGGTACCCAGCATCCATTATGACTCAGAACACAATCAATTTATGTAAGAAGTCCAAACAAAGCAAAAAATAATGTATTTATTTTCTTTCTATTCCAAACTGAAAGCATACTTTAGGAAATATATGAAATACTTCTACTATGTTCCACAGAACTTTAGCGATATATTGTAAATTATAAATGTGTGTGTAATGCCACTAACTAGTTTTTTCAATACATTGTAAATACAAAGACTGAAATATTGAAATATTTTGCTGACCGCCAAAGACTAAATCCTGGGGAGGGTGCCCATAGACCATGCAAAAGGGATCAATGGCTTCGGCTCTGGACATCTTAAATAGACTCTGCTCATTATAAACTGATGGAGACTCGGATTTTCTGGAGGCTTCGTAACTGCTTTCTTTTCATTTTTCTGAGTTAATCTTTTCTGGTTTCATATGGTTTTCTTGCACCATTTATTTCTCCTCCCAGTTTATGAGACTGTTTGATTCCATCATTCAGTTTTTTGTAATAGCCTAGTTGAATGCTGTATTATTACGTGTTGCATAATTGCATATTGTATTATATACATATTATACATACTTTCCCTCTAAAATGTATCCTACAAATTTAATATATTTGGCCTAAAAGCCTCTCCCCCTGTCTGCATGTCTCTCTCACTCTCATAACAGCGCACTTTTCATCTCAACCGATATCCATACTTGGCTAATGTAATATCCGTACTTGGCTAATGTAATAACCTTCAAATAATCAGTAATGTTTTCCTCACAACATGCATTAACGCAATGTATACCGTACAGAAAAACACACTGGGAGTTTAAAGAACCACACAGAACCTTCGAGGCGCTGCATTATTCTGGTCTGACGCAGTCCTGTGACAGCCGATTTCTAACAGTGCATGGCATTAATGGCTGGACATTTATTCAGGGTTACTGCCACATTCATCACTGTGATGCAATGACAACGTGTTCATCAAATTACAAAATCTTCAGCTCGACATTAACAAGGGTAATGGGGCTGAAATTACTTAGTTATATTAATTACGCCACAGAAACTGACCCCAGCCTCCTTCCATTCATATCTGCTGAAGATAAGGAACTGGGGGAGGGAGGCTTATCCTCCATGTCCTTAATTAGACCAGCATCAATAATTAAGACAATGCCTTTGCTTCTCCGTAACCTCTCTTTTGCCTTGTCCCCGCAGGTTGGAAATAGCTTGACATCTGTCAGAGCTAAAAGGCTGGGGAAAAATAATGACTGTGCTTAAGCCATGACATTACCATTACTCCACGCTAAAAGCTGTCACAAGGCTTCTGCTCCTGCCGACTGCACTTTTTGAGTGAACAAAAAAATAAATAAACGCAGTCACACTAACATATGATGCAAAGCAATATGCAAGTTTCCTCATGTCAAATATTTTACATAAATACGTCCTTCACAGTTGATATTTCTTAAGTCTCAGAGCTACAGTATCCTTCAAAAGTATGGAAACAGCAGTGTGAAATTTATTTTTTGCTATATATGTAGGCATTTGGATTTGAGATCAAAATATGAATATGACAATAAGTTCTTATTTCACTGCATTTACATGTGTATATTTGTTACCATTTTACAGAAGCAACTGTTTTTGTGTTAAAGTATACGTACTGTATAAAGTTCAGTCTATAGCAAAAAATAACAATCTTACTCTACCGTTCCCATACTTTTGGAGGGCACTGTATAATGAACCATTGCTGATATAAAGCTACAGCAGCAAAGCACTGGATCAAAAGGAATAAAAATATTACAACCACAAGAATGAAGTAGCTTCAAACTTTACATATTTCACTGTGATCTCATTCAGTACCTACCGTTTTGAGCACCTCACATATATTATTTTTACTGCTGGCTATTAATCTGCTCTTAGTGTGGCAAATACTACGTGCAACAACTCTTCCAAAGGAGACAGGGTGCAGCCTGAGCAGTGACCACCTTCCTTGTCCAATGATTGAGCGCTTCACAGTTAATCAAAAAGCGGCAGAACTGCTGACGCGGGGATTTTACTCATGACACGTAAGTTTATCTGACACTACTGATGAAAGATCAGTCTCTGTATTTCATTTTTACAATGCTTCAATGCACTTGATGCCCTGTATGACTCCCCCATCCCCCCCTCCCCCCAGCACTGGCCCCTCCCATCCTCAAATCTAGTTCATCACACGTAACATGACAAACATCCAAGCTGGTTTTTCCCCTCATTACTTTTCAGGCAGAGGAAATCAGGAAATCCTTGCAAGGGATTTACACTGAAGCCCTTTCCGATACGTTTTTCAATTATTCCGCTCGCCAGCACCCAATTGTTAGATTCACTTCTATACACTGGTTTTAAAGCCCTGAGAAATTAAAACTGGAGGCTGATCTCAATGCAGTAACAAGCAACATTTTATGCAAAGGGACTTTTCTCCAATTGTTTGAGTCCGTGTAAGTATCATACTGAGGTTCTGTTATATTCGTGTAATTTCATTACTGTGATTGAACACTGGTTTTTTTTCCTTTTGCCCCTGAGCGCTCTATGAAACACCAGCTGTGAATAATGGCTCACCGCAAAGATCTGCATTCATTCACACATTCAGTCAGGAAAATTAATTACATCAATGAATTATGTGTTATTTTATGCAGAGTTCCTCAGCACTCCTTCATGCATATTGATTAGGAAGAACATAATCCTGGAGTTTCCTTGTTCCTTGTTAATTAAGAAGCATCTGAGTACTGGATTAAGTAATCGATCAGTGATCTCTGGGCCAAATATCAAATTATTAATGCATTCTTTTATTAACTCTGATTATCCCTGATAAATAGACTGAGTAAACACGCTGACACATACTAATTATTTGCGTACAAGTTATCTGTGGATTCTGGGCATTGCCAGGTAGTTGGTTGCCTCTGATAAGACTTTGATTAAAGCACACTGTATGTGGGAGCCTGCCATGTCATGGCGGATTCGTCATCATTTGTTAACGCATGTCAATCTGTCTCGACAATACTATATAAACACAAGGGCCTGTTTGCCGTCTGGCTGACACAGAGGGTAACATAGGGCATCCTCCGGGCTCGAGATGCAACCCATGTTCCAATGCATTAAGGACTCCGCTTCCATACAGGAATGCACAAGAGCCCGAGGGGTAAGCATCAGGGCAGCAGTTTCACAATGACTCACGATGTCACGGTGTCGCTACGGCATTGCTGTAAAGTTATGACATCCACATCTGCTGGTTACCTACTGGTTAAATATACTCAGTGAAAAATACATGACCTTCCTGGGGGCAGTAGATTTGTCAAAGCGAGGAAGACAAATCCTTGATAAATATTAAGGACATCACGTGTGTCCAAATCTCTCTTTTTCATTATCGCTTGCCATGTTGAACCCTGGATCTGCACTCAGCCCCTCAAAAGATGAGAGGGGGAGGGCTGGGGGGGAGGGGGGGGTGGTGATTGCGATCTGGGCCACAGCCTTTGGATACGTTCAGCCATTTTTAGAGTCAATACAGAGAGAATAAGAGAATTCCATCACAGGCGATGTGAAGGCAAAATCCTTCACCTCTCCCGCTCTCAAGGAGGGACGTGAATATTTGAAAGACGAGCGAACGAGGTGCCCTGTAACCCACCCCAGGCATGGCGAAGAACCCCCCCCCCTGCCACTGACAGCACCCAGCTGACGTTTGAGCACGCATCACGCTTCTGTGCTCCGTGGACACACTTACCCCGGGAAACAAGCAGAGCTTCCATTGGTTTCCTTACCCCTTAAAGAGCACTTACCTCCAGCGTTTCTCTGAAAGAATTATCAGCGGTTTACATCACGTTTGCCTTGGAAGACGTATCTCCAGCCGGAGACTGAAATGAACGTCCACTTATAGAAATGTCTGAATTCGCAGAGGCGTTCCTGAGGGCCCTGGGCGCCTCCGTGCATGTGCTCTTAGGAAGCTCCGTCAAAGTCCTTCGGCTGATGTGCTTCTCAATTTTCAGCGCGTGCTTTGCGTGTGCCAAGGTGACTGCGGCTGTTATTTTTGGAGGGGATGAACTGAAAAGTCTATCAAATTTACCCAGTAATGCATTTAATTGGCAGGTTTCACCTTCCCTAATAAATAAATAAGCTGGGTGTAGACTGCTATGAATTCAAACTAAGTTTGCCTATGATATTTCCTTGATGTACCAAGAACAGAGTAAATTGAGTGATTTATAAATAATAAGTGAATCTGTACGCTTGACCTCTAGAGTTAATTTTCTCATAGAACCATTCTAGGGGCCCTTTTTTACTACTGGGAGCTTAAGGAAAAATATGGCAGAGGAAGAGGAAGAGGGGTAAACAGATTGGACATCACTTTATGATGTCACTTCCACAGTCCAATGTCACTGACCTTACAGGTCCTTATTAGCTTCAAACCCATACGAGAAATGCTCTGGTACCTATCCAATGGTCTATAAACATTGCTGAGATGAGTTTGAAAAAGCAATAAATAAAAATGGTAAAAATGACTCAGGCAATTTAAGAGACCTCTACCAGGTACAGTGGCTCTGCACCACACGGGAGTCAAATGAAAAACCGGCCAATTGCAACAACCCGGTTTCCAAATGTCGCTCGCCCCCGCTTGCGCTCCTTCCCTCCTTCAGCAAGCGTGGTCTCGCGCCGAGGCCAGAAGAGACGCGGCGATGTGAACCCCGGGGCCGAGGGGATGGGCGCGCGAGGTGTCACGGAGCGGAGACGGCGAAATTGAGAAATCTTGCTGAGCTGGGGGATGTACCGCGCGGCGGTTCCATTTTACGCCTCCGCGAACAAGGTGAACACAGTCCAGGAGATATGCAAATACGCCTCTAATTGGACTGTCATTGGACCGTCGTACTCCCGTCAAGCCCACGGTGGTGGAGGAGACAGAACAGACAGATTGGGCCCAGCTGCCGCCGTTATACATTTCATTAAACCGTTCAGTACGTATCACACCTCGGGTCAGCGCACCAACCTTGAATGATGCTTATACCAGCGTCAGAGACGACTAAATCTGCCCATATCTGAACGTCGTCCCTCTTTCATCAACTCTCTTTCTGTCTGTCTCTTTCCCTTTCTCTCCACCCCCCCCCCCCCCATTCTCAGTTTCTATTTCCCTACCGAAACTCACAGGCTCAGCTAGCTCAAGCTCAGCTAATTGACTGAAGAAACAAACGCACGCACACAATCGGTTAATCTGTTTTTCTCCCTACGTGAGTCGCAGAGAACCACCTACTTTTGGGCGGTGTAGCATAGTCGTGAACATGAACTCAGGGAATGGAGCTGCAGGCTTCACACCACTCAATCTCTGCACGACAGTAACAGTTGGGCTGCATGTGGTGTAGCTGGAAGTGGGACGCAATGTGCTACATCCAGAGGATTTAGACATGTACACTGGGACTGCAATCTGTGCGCCACAATCCTGGAAGTTTTAATGCATCACACTGTGGTCTAGGAAGAGAGACGGAATCGAAATGAAAGTCAGACCCGCCATTTTATCTGTTTTTCCCTTTCTGCTTTGAAGTAATTGTCTTTCTCTGTCATATATACAACACACAGTAAACTCCATAAGGTTTGGGACAAAGGCATAGTTTTTTTCTTGATTTAGCTCTGTACTCCAGAATTTTACATTTGTAATCAAATGATTCAAATGTGATACAAGTGCAGAAGGGTATTTTTTTATATACATTTTAGTTTCCCGATTTAAAGTTTTGAACTTTTTCATACATAGGCCCCCCATTTCAGGGCACTATAACGTTGGAACAAATGGCTTTACGGGTGTTTCTGATTAGTCTGGTGAGTTCAATTGTTTCCTTAGTGCAGGTATAAGAGAGGTTTCAATATCTAGTCTTGATTCCAGGCTTTTGATTTCTCTTGGAGTCTGTTATAGACATTTGTCAACATGAGGACCAAGTTGTGCCAATGAAAGTCAAGGAAGCCATTATGAGATTGAGGTTGAGAAATAAAAGATTAAAGCAGTCAGAGACATAGGCCAAACCTTAGGCTAACCTAAATCAACAACATCATGGAACACATTGGAACATCATGAAGAAGAAACAGAGCACTTGGTGAGCTGAGAAATGGCAATATAAATGCGTCACAGTTGGGTACTGCTGTACCAATTGCAGGAATGCAGTAGATTATTGACAGAGGGAACATATCCTCTATCTCTGAACTGATCTTGCTCATTGTTTTAATTGAACTTGAGGTCTAATTTAAAGGAATGAGGAAAAGAAAGCTGGATGAATTTCATCTTTGTGGTACGGGCCCTCGACAGGAACAAAACTCCATGAAACATCATGTGCGTGGTTCAAAGAATGCCGGAACAACATTCCGACCCCAGCAACAAAGATCTGTCAGCATAATTTGATTTAGCACAGCTCCAGAAATACCCTCACTGAACACAAATTACAGAACCATCAAATTGATATATGAAGAATGAGAGGACAGCAGAACTTAACTAGCCAGGAGAGGAAGGAGACACATCCAGCCCTGGATGTTTCAGTAGAATTTAATGAAGGAGGCAGCAGTGAGATGATCCCTTCATTAGAAGCTTCTGTGCTTGTGCTGAGTTCTGTGTGAATTGAATACGTGTGTTTGTGTGTGTGTGTGTGTGTGTGTGTGTGTGTGGGAGGGGGGTTGTGGGCGTGTGCTATAAATCAATGCTCATGATTTATCTGCACAATGAAAAATTATAATCTCTCTCACACTGAGAATTATTAACAGGGCCAGGTGCATGGAAAGAAAGCCAATGCATGGAAGGAACACCAGAGAATTCAAGGACAGACACCAGCTCAATAGCGTCTGCTTTCATCTCAAATACCTTTCCTTAGAAAAAGAATCCTTCATCCCCCCCCCCCCCCTCCTCCCCCCCCAACACACACAAACAAACACACACTTTGTAAACTACTTATTTGGTGTGAATGCCTTGGACTTCAGATGACTGATGATGTCACTACAAAGAGAATATTAAAACCAATGGTAAACGGTGTGGCCTATTGTTGCCAAAACTCCCATGGGTGTGGCAATCTGTCTTTAATCTGCGTCCTGCATCCAACAGTTCTTCACCACTAGCAGCAGCTGAGCTCTTATTACAATCAGCAGTGTGGAGCAGACTACCAGCACTATATGCACTCCAGAGTCCAGAACAGGTGACTTGTGCTTAAGATGCAAAACCTGACAGTCATAATGCGTCCATACACACTATAGTGACATGGTAAGGGTTCTATGAAAATCCTGGGTGCAACTGCTAAAGAAACCACAACTTCACCATACGAAAAAGAGCTCAGACGATGCACAGCATAAACACACAAAGAAATTAGATATAGAGGTAAGATACACGGCTTCCTGCAAAACAAACATAATATGCAGTATTGATTTGTTTGATATATTAATACAGGAAGTCAGTCTGGATTTGGCTTTGTTCGTATCAAACATAACCTTTTACACCGTTTAGCATCTCCCCTCCCCCCATCCCCCCGCCCCTTCTCTGCACTAACAGACGGGCTGTGTTGACAGTTGCTTTGGCCAGAGGTGCAGAAAATGAAAGGCTTGAATGTGTCCAGCAGGGCTCATTTACGGCACTATTGATTGAACCTATGCATTGAGTTCTCATTCAAGTAATGGTTTATGTTCAAGATGTATGCATCTCCATGCACTCTCTGAGGTATTCATTATAAACAAAACCACAGCAAAGGCAAATAACCTGATATCAACTGTTCTCTTTCCAGTGCAATAGATGCTTCATGTTTCTCTATGCAGCTGACGTTAATAAACCACTCGTCCATATGCAAATTTCCAAGCAATTTAAGGTTTAAAGGGACTAGGCCACACTTTTGAAAGAAATTGACTTATCCAGATTAGGGCTAGCCAATCAATTATACATAAATATCAGGATCGAGCACCCAAATGGACAAGTTGTGGATGATGAATGTAAATAGGCTTTGTGGAAAGTAGTATTGATTTTGATTTGTCACTTCTTGTTGGACGTTCGTGCATATTGGTAACTGATGCCATTTGGATCATACGTGCAATCATGATCATTCTGGTTGGAAATTCTGAGATTTTTTATTGAGAATTATTGATTTGTGCTAGAATAGATTTCCTCACTTAAAATACATCACTAATCTTATCCGTGACAACTATGGCATCAAGATCTTTGAAAGACTTAAATTGTCGAGAGATGTGAGCTCCCTGGTCTTTTATTTGTACATTTTATTGAGAGTTTACATTGGAAAAATCTTTTTTTGTTTTTATCTTTCAAAAATTTGTGTACGTATGTGTAATGTATAAATGTTGATCTAATTAATTTATTTCACTGTAATACATTTTTGAAATTGTACAAAGGGTGTATTTGACTCGTTATCAATGCTTTAAAATGAAACTGGGTGATGAGCTTAGTGATAGTCTCCCTCTGGTGCTATACAAATTTATACACAGGCTCTGGGAGTAATGTGCTTTGGATGTGATCTATTTTTGCAATGGCAATCTCCTTGAATCAAACTTATGCTTGAGACTTTTTTTTTTTTTTTGGTTTGGTTTGGTTCTTACCATTCCATAACACACGTAGCACACTGCCACAACATTCCACATCTTAACATCTAGTTTAAAACCCTCTGAAGAGTAGGTTTTTTTGGATTTCTAAAAAAAATTATGAGTCTTCTATGAGTTTATGAGTGTTCTAGAACTCCATTGCTTTCAATTACTAGTAATGATTGTTACATCAGCTTTGAAATGTTCAGTTCAGTTCAAGAACATTCACATATCACATATTTGTGATAGCACACCTTAAAGGGTTAAAAAAGATTCAGTAGAGGAGTAGCAGTGGAGCAGGAGGGCTACAGCGACGATGGAATAATCAAAGACATATCATGTCTCCAGAAGACATTCAACGCATTTTCTGAAACAAAAGCCGTGGCTCTTCAAGCTGCCTGTAGCTATAAATACTCTGGCTTTGTGTACTGTCATAATCTAATGTTTAAAAAAAAACAATAAAATGAAGCAGCTGCTTGAAGGGTAAGTAAACACACTGCATACTCTTGAAAAACAGAATACAACTTCTGGATGAAATAAAGCCTGCTTTATTTAAGCACACTTTGAGCTGGTCCACTGTATTATAATAACTGCAGAGCTGAATTATTGCCATGGAATTATTTTCTTGCTTCTTTTCACTTCAGCTGGTATTTCTCTTCAGCTGGTATATAATACGAATAGATAGCAATACAATAGCAACACAAGTTTTTATATTTTTCAGTAATAAGGTGTTACGACTAATAGTGCTCTGCATATTGCTTCAGCATTGATACCGATGCTTAATAAATGTATATTTTTTCATACAAATAGTTTATTATTATTTTTGCTCAGCATTAAGGAATCATTAGACATGATATTTAGAAGGCTAGGGTTATCAACTGATCAATTCCATACAGGCTACAATCAAGTACTATGGCTGTGTCGCAGATGCTCACATCTCAAGCACATATCGCAACCATGTGCCAAAATCTTTACTGTTGAGAAAGATCTCGGTTTACTTAAAATGCCATAACATGCCAGACAAATGCTTTTTGTCCCACAGTTGAAATTGATACCACCTCCGCAATTAGCGGTTCCTTCCATTTACTGCAAGTAGACTCTGAAAGGATGATGGGAAAATCAATGTGTTAATGTGCCCATCTATGCATGTGCACGGGAGCGTGTATCTGAATCAGCACGTTTCCCCTCAAAGGGCTTTCTCTATGCTTCATGAGAACATTAGTCTCTTCACCCTCCAGCTAACCCCGCACATACAGCCTGATGCCGTCCCTGGCTAGCACGCCGCACAGAGACCAAGCAGAAGGGAGGTGGAGAGGGAGGACTTGGAGGCGCTGCTCAATGCTCAGCACCTGTGTCACCCTGAAAGATGTGATTAACAGCTCTGATGGCTGACACACTGAGGGAGATTATTAATACCCTCAAAAAAAACAAATCTTTCGCGTTTTTTTAAAGGCCTGAACACAACACAGGCAGATCCTGAGAACTTCTCTGTTGGACACAGAGGGTGAGAAGTGCATGCGAATCGAAGGCCCAAATTTACATCACTTCCTGCAGGAAGTGATTTTCTCTCCATTCAGAAAGAACGTTTTCTCCAATACGTCAGCCTGGTGCCAACCTTACCATTCATTAACCCTAGACATTAATTACAAAAAACATTGATTGATCAGTGTTTGGAGACATATACTGCTACTGTTTACTGGCTGAAACAAGCACTACATGCTGTGATTAACACCAGTTTTTCATTGCTTTTAAATAGTTTAATAATCAATGTGGCACTTTGTCGCACACAGTGTAGAACTTTTGATATGGATGACTTAACTTAAAATGAACAGTGTATGTATTGCACTCGCTAAGAAAACTGACCCAAATTACCATCCGTCTATGGCCTTAGCGTTTGCTTATTATTTTGTCAACAGTAAATACACGATTAGCTCGGTATTGTGCATTTATCACTTGTCGGACCGTATTTCACTCTTGATAAACGGCGAGCGCAGCCGGCTGCGGTCGCTGATGGAGAGGAAAAGGGGGCGCGGGGAGCGGCATCGCTCACTGTCTGCGGAGGGGAAGTCACGGCGCGCGACCTTCTGCGTCGGTCAAACAAGACGGAGCGCGGGGCCCAGGGGAACGAGATACGGTCGAACGAGAGAAACGGGTCACGGCGATTCGTCTCTCTCTCTCTCTCTCTCTCTCTCTCTCTCCGAATTTGGCTAACGGCGTCGGCGCTTTCATTACGCGCGGCTTTATCCGATGCTACGGAACGCACGCGGCCCGGGCGCGGCCGCTCAACCAAGCAGAGCCGCTCGACCGAAAGAGGCGGTTACTCTCCCCGCCGTCATTATCTCTCACTGCATAGCGCATTTTGGCCCGTAATGTGGCCTAATCACATATGCAGCGTGAAGACTTGTCCAAGCGAAGGCATTTTTCATGGTTTTGAGGCTGTTAAACTTGACTTTATCTTTATTTGGCAGGCTTCCTTATCTTGAGTGACATGCTGAGCGAGGTGTCGTCAGTGTATTTCAGCACAGGGCCACATATAGACAATATAAGTGATAGCTCAGACCGAGGGCGAAACATTAAAGGCGTTAGGGGTATAGGGGAAGGGACATAAAAGGGAATTAATTGGATTGAGAATACGTGACTCCTCTTTCCAATTAAAACCTCACGCATTATTGACAATGACAAATGCGATGAATAATAACAGAGCGGGATTTGTTAAGTACGCATTAGGCCTGTTCTTCAATCACTGAGACGACGAGGGGCTAATTAATCAAGTCTGATTATCCTCCGAGTGGGCCGGGCCCGGCGCGAGGGGTGTTTGTTGATATTCGTGTGCTCGTTTGGCGGAGTTATTAAATTAAGCCTCCACTGGAAATCAAATGGCCTCGCACTGTTCCACTCTAGCTGTTATCCTCCCGCGAAAGGACAGAAAATTCCGTCGGGAAGGGGAGGGGGGTGGGGTGGGGGGGGGCCTGGTCTGACTGAGGCTTGGAGCGTTGGGTAGCCACCACGCGGGTGTGCACAATGTCAGATGAAAGTGAGGCGAGAGGAGAACAGCCTTTTGACTCGCTTGTATCATCACTTATCACTTCATCACGTAATGGTGACATAAGAGACAAGTGTCATTCACACACACACAGCTCAAAGCACAAGGTGATGTCAAAGCGATTGCCAGGGTCAGGATCAACAGCTAATAAAACAATGCGAAACATGTCTAAACATTATGTCGAGACAGCGTTTGAAACTAAATTAGTTGTGGAATATCACACGCATACACCCGGTCTACCTCTCTGTGGTTAAATTCACAACTTTCAAGTTGCAAGTGCACCAAGTATTTAGCAGAGATGAATAAATACTTAAAACCTGCCATCTGCTGAACGCATACAGTATGCATAATGAAGGTCCATGCCTGCAAGCATATCAGCTTTCATTAATAACAGCTAGAAAAGATAAAGCGCATCCAATTAACAGAAATATAAATTACACCCACCAAACATATCATATCATATTAAGGAAAAGGAATTATTCAATAAATAATCACCAAATTAAGAATTAAAAGTTTGTTAACATTTAATGAATAGGGAGAGTTGGGTTGTTGACATGAAAAGGCTTCAAGAAGCTGAAGATACCCTGAAAAAAAAGTCTTAACTCGCACTCGTTGTCTTGTAATGAGACTTAAAATCTTTTTTTTTTTCTTTCAAGTAGAAAATAATAGCTTGTTTTAAGTTACTGTTTGCTTGAGAAGTGAAATTTTCTTACGCCATTGGCAAATCATGACGAGTTTGAATCTGTCTGACCTCATTGGCAATAGTTTACTTACTTAGCAAAAATATGAAGACTAAAATACTTGAGATTTTTTGAGTATGGTGCTTTGATGTTGGGATGGTATAAATGCTCGTTTACATGATGTAATAGCTGCGAAAAGGGCTGCAGAACATAACAAGCCGCACAGTCCTGGGCTTATCTGTTTACTATCCATCTAGAATCAGAAACCTGATGATTCCAGAAGCTTCCTATGGTCTTTTGAGGAGTAATTGGACTGTAAGGGAAGACATGGAGAGCACGTCGGGACGCGCAGACAGAGATTGCTATCTGTTGGCAGCGCTATGCAAAAGTCCTCTGACGAGTGCCGGTACCGAAAGCCGGCCAAAGTGAGGCATAAACGCCACATCACTCCAGCTGACATACACTGCTGCTTTATCCGCTCAGATTAGCACCGCCAATCTGGGTGATATAAATACAACATGACAGGCCGGCAGACAGATACGCAGAACGGCGATCGCGGTGATGCATTGCACGGGGCCCCGAGTGCTTTTTGAGGTTTCTCGCGGTTGTTGTTTTTGGACGCATTTCTTTGGATTCAAGCTGTGCTCAAATTGAGGATAAATACCCGTCTGACTATTGAAATTGGCAATCAGGCATTTTACGTCTGCAAAATCAAGTTTACAAATGTCTCCTTAATTTCCCGAACGGGGCCCATCGGAAACCATGAGGCGTGCGCGCTGGCGTGCCGCTCGCTCTCAGAGGAAATCAGATGCCACCGGGGGGAGGAGGCCGTTGGTTAATCAGCGTGATGTAGTCACTCAACAGGCAAGCCTCACGCTGAGACACCGAGGGAGAAGAATCTCCCACAGAGACAGGCTTGTAGATAATCGGCTTGTTTTGTCTATCGTTCCGTCACCCTCCGTACGGTTTCGGATGCTCGAGGGGCGTAGAGACCGTCAGCCGCCTTTCATGTTTCTCATTCTAAAAATCCTCTGTGCGTGTTTGCGCATGTGTATTCCTTTTTATTTATTTTTAACTAGGCTTTAGCGACAATTTGTCGTCCCGATATAGAATTCCTAGTCCCACTTCTGCAACACAGGTGCACAGCCAGACAGGGGGAGAGTTGCAGGTTCATCCACTCCCCCCAACCTCAAGTTACAGTACTATTAAGTGTTAAATGTCTCACCAGTGGCCAATTCTGAGTATCTGTGCACAGTCTGGCACTATGCATCTCCCCTCACGCTCACAAGTATGACAGCTGCAGCAAATAAAGTTTGTGCCTCTGTCATTATGACAAAGATTTCTCACACAGCACGCCATGTGCAAAATTAGGTCACATTTGACTGTAGCGAGCTCCAGCATTGATCGCTAATGTTAGAATATAGCAAAACGTGTAAAGGTCACCAGCACTCTACGGCTGTAACATCTCCTCGGAAATTGCCACTGGAAATAAGCACTCGAAACAACGGAGGCAGCCAAAATGGAAAACATTTAGGTTGTGTTCAGATCAGTGCACACCTTTAAAACAAGACATATAGTTTTACGACTCTGTGTGAATGTGTGAGTGAGCAGCAAATTTACTTGCTGCATTGGGAAACTGTTATAAGAGGCAGCTAGGCAACTTAGGAGCTAGCTTGCAAGATAAAGCTGTGTTAGTCGTAGTAAACCCTGTTGTTTCCAGGCTAGCTCTATGCCACCATGAACTGCTGTCATCTACCTTGCCAGCTAGTGTACTGACGACATGGCTGACCATTGAAGCTACATTCAGTTTGTAATTATTTCTTGATTTCACATATTTAATGGCCATTAACAAATAACTACATCGTGATTAGGTTTAATGTGCAAATTCAAGACTGCAAGCACCTGCTAGCCCACTTGCAGTTCTTGCAGCATGAACCAGAGACAGCCTTGCTGACTAAGACCCCTTTTCCTGGGACGGGTGCTTAGGTGGCACCCTATGGGGCTGCCAGACACAGGTATGAACAGCTTGCAGCCCATCTCTCTAGTTACAGTGTATTATATGGATAAAAAGAGCGGTGCACCCTGGGAAAGCACTCTTAGAAGGAAGGAGGTCACGTTCCTCGTGAGCATAAAATAGGACACACTTTGCCTTGTCTTTCTTGTCTTTACTTTGTCCTTGTCTTTTTCATTGCTTTCCTTTTCTGTTTCTTTTTTTTTTTGGATTATCTCCCTTCGTCTCGCTCTTGCTGTCAATTCAAATTCTCTTTCTCTCTCTCTCTCATTTGTGCATATGGATCTATCCTCTCGGCTACAAAGCACGGGATTTTCACAATGAAGCGCACCCCCCTTCATGTGACTACAGCTCCCGGCAGAAGAGCCGAAGCTTAGCAGACACAATGTAGCGCCGCTCCGTCTTCCCTCTCTCTCCTGCAGAGAGATTAATGGCTGGAGCGCAAGTGTAACTCTGGCCTAGATAACAAATTAGCAGAGGGGGCTGCTTTTTTTCTGTCGTAGTTTGTTTTCTATGCCGGAGTTGTCATTCGCGGTGATGTGATGGAGAATGCTAAGCGTGCGGTACAAGCCTAGCGCACCGTACCTTACAGGGGGTGTTTCTGTTCTGAGGGAGAACAATCCATTCTCTGGATCCAGGCTCCTGCGTATGTCACCCCCTTTTTGAGTTTCATCATTGTTACTTCACGGCTAAAAAAAGGCAAGCATTTAACAATCCCGGGCAACGCTCCAACAGCAATTAATGCAATGCCAAGGGATCGCCCCATTCCTTTCCCCGCAGAGACAAAACCAGGATTGATGACAAAGCACACTGTGAATAATTCAGGGACTTTGTGCGAGAGAAAGAGTGAGAGGGAGAGAGTGAGAGAGGGAGGGAGGATGAGAGAGAGGAAAAAGGGAGGGAGAGAGTGAGAGAGAGAATGCACCTTTTCAGCAGATCTTTTTCAAATTCATCTCCGTTGTAGGTCAATGCCATAAGTATGGAGAACGTTGTTGTTTTTGTTTTCTTTGGAGTTGCGCTAACCTTCAAATGTTCTTCTGGTTTTGGCTCTGTTTGGGGCAGTGGGGTTCATGAGCCTAGACCTGCCCTCCATTTGTGCAAAGACTTGTTTATGCCTTTGGTGGCATTTTGAATATTGTGTTGTAAACCGCACTTTATGTTGGCAAGTCTGAACAGCCCACTACTACAGCAGACATCAGTATTTCCTGGCTGTCAGAGAGGCAATTAATTTCAGCCGCCTTCAGCTAATGAGGTGTAAGGCTCGAACTGCCACAAAACCTCAGAGGGTTAAAAAATCCACTTGCTCTAATTACACAGTGCCTGTCACCCACCTGCACTTCTCTTCTGATTTATCTTTAATCAGAACCCAGTGGCAGAAAAGCTTTCCAATTACACATGGGAAATGGTCTAATGCCGGGGCGGAGCATGTCACCTACAGCCAATCAGCTACAAGGCCACAAGGTCCTTCCTGGGAGTCCCCAGTGGGCTTCTGGGTGAGCAGGGGAAGAAAAATATCAACAGATGAGGACTCCTACCTGCAAAGGGGACTGGCGCATCTTTATCAAGGGCCACCAGGGGAGGATCCAGAAGGACAGTGTCCGTGTTCTCGGTTATTACTCCATGATAGGACGTCTCTATCCAGGGCTTGTGTTTGTTCACTGTGGGAGGGGGAGGAAAGAGAGAGAGCGAGAGGGGGAGAGAAGAAAAAAGAATGTCAGTTGGTCATCTCTTACATAAACAGTACTTTTTGACAGATTGGCCTCTTCATGAAAGGAACGTAACAGCAAGTGGTAGATGGATCTGCTTCGACTAACCCTGCACCACTGCCTGTTCCACCTTTGCCCTATTTGGCCCATTAGATGGTCTCTCTCTCTTTCAGGTGGTCCTCTAACATGGTGGTAATAATCACGGAATAGAAATACAGAAAGTAGTTTGATTTTTTTTAAATGCACGTGCCCATGTGTATATGTTATCCTGCTCAAGGATACATTGCTTAGTTAAAATAACACAACTTTTATAAGGCAATAAAGCATTGAAAATATACCAGGTATTCAAAAAACCTCAGACCATAAAAACATAAGTACTTTCTTTTCATCGGCCTATTATCCTCCCGAGTTAGTCTGTGTTTTAAGATGATTCATTTTGGTGAGGTCGCAAAAATGAATGGGAGGGAATGGAAACCGGAAAACCGGAAGGAACGGCGGTGAAAACGTTAACAGAAAACAGGGACATCTGCCGTCGCTAGTATTCACGCAACGCAAATACAATGGAGTAAGCTCCACAAAATTACTCGTGTTATACCGAAGTGAAATATCCCTTTAATAGCAAGAACCACAACTGCAGGCTCCTTTCCTTTATGTAAGCATTTGAGAGCCTTATACAGACTCCTTTCACACAACATGAAAAGATGCTTTTGTTCCACCATGCAGGCATTATGGGAGCTCAGCGCAGCCGACACACTGTTGCCTTTTCAAGACGCCTTTGATTTGTTGTGCGAATTGATTATCGATGCCTTTTGTACGTCGCAGACACAGTTTGTAAAAGTGTACCACAAACACCAGAAGGCTGGAAAGAAAATTCACATTTTTTAGCGTCAAATTCTTTACATTTCTGTGTTCACCCCAGATATTCAACTGAACTGCTGTTCAATGAGCTTTGTCAACAGTTTCACATCGCCTTTGGCCTCTCTGAACAGCAAGAAATCTCAGCATTTCGTATACGTGTGATATTAACTGGTGCAATGCACTCAGTCGCTGATAACATATCACATGTGAAACATCCCCTTTGGGTTAGCCTTCACCGCACACAAAAAATATTATCACAACTGAAAATGAGCAAGCTAAATATAAATTTCGCGTATTTTACCCCTTCTGGGTCAAAAAAATGTACCAAAATAGGATTTCATTTTACCTGGTGAGGTAGAGTTAATTTATCTAGCCACTGCTATAGCTATTCATTTCTAAACAATCTGACTAAAGCACCAACAGGCACACTTTAAGAGCAAATGGAAAAGGGTAAAGGGAGACATTGCCTGATGCAATCTGAATTCCAATGCTACCATGACGCGTTTTGGGCGGCAATGGTCATTAGTGGCCAGAAGGGTAAAGCCACCATTTATGAGGCGGCAAATAACCAGCCTGTTTGGTTTTGATTGCTACGAAGGGGTGAAGAAATGCTGATTCTAACACCCCCCCCAGCACACACACTAATGTGGGTCTGTGATATAGGGAGTAGCATTCACAACAGAAATACAGTGTGTTCTGCCTAACAGTAACCACTGGGAACATTCTGTACCATTATTCCACATTAGGGAGCAGGGGTAGAAAAGGGGGAGATTAACTGCATTATGACTGTAAAAGGATGCATTACAGCAGACTTGGAAAGCACCTCATTCCTCACTTGATAGCGCTATCATTCTGTTTTAAGGTATTGTATTCATAAAAGTGTCAGAAAAGTGTCAGGGAGTGCTGGTCTAGATCAGTTTTGCCCTGTAGCTTGTAACACTGTAGAACTTCATAAACATTTATGTACTTTATGAAGTTTATAAACATGGGTCCACATGTCTGTCAGCTAATTTTGACCTTATTTTGTCCTTTTTGCAAGTCAAGGCCGATGTGTCAAAGCTACAGTATAATCAGGTGCTAACTTACAGAAAGATAGAATTCTTTGTTAGAAGTCCATTAAATATGATAGAAATGGGGCATTTGCATCAGATCATTGACTAGCAGATGATGCATAATCACAATAATCATAGCAATCTTAACAAAAAACTGTTTATAACTTCTACATAGTGTCTTCTGTGTATTGTGGGCCAGCATCATAACCTACGTATAAAACAAACACAGCTGCTCAATCTGGGTCTCTAAACTAATTCCAATGTGGTTGATATGGCCAGGAGGTAAGACCCTACCCACCAGTTTCCCACCAGCACTGTAACAGTGAACCGCAAAATCTTAGAGGAACTCCAGGGGAGAAAGAACTCCATTCAGCACTTTGTGGTCATGACAGAAAAAGCAACCACATACTGAAGACCTCTGATGACCCCTATTAGAGGATCAAGTGAAGATCTCACCTGAACAACAACAGCAGAGAAGAAGGTTTAGAGAGAAGCTGTGAAGCTGTGGCCCTGACTCAAGGAGCAAGACTGTTGAGCTTTTTCAGTGATTTAAATTTCAAAGGAAGCACATTTCATGAGGTATCACTGAAAACAACACGATCTAAGCTTGATCTAATATTAAAATGCAAATCTAATGCTTCACATTTACAAACTGAAATGGCCGACCTTTACAGGAGTTTCATCTGCTGTAGATGCTGTACTAGATGCTGTACTAATCCTTGCTCTTTGCTTTCAACACCATTCAAATGTCATAATCTACCTCCTGCACCGGACAATGCCGTTACTATTAATCTTATCTTTCCGACTTAATGTTTGCATCACCCAGCAGGACATTTCTGTGTTCTTCAGTTTTTTCACCACATAATTAAATCTCAAATAAAAACCAATTTCTCACATCACACACCTACCTCACGAAAAGAAAGAATGAGAGAGATGTGTGACACGACCAAGAGAATAGTCTTGAATGGAAATAAAGAGATAATTACACGTTCAGAAGGAGGTATGGTTATTTCGATATCGCATGGGGCTTTTTCAGTGCTGTGCTGAGAATCAGGAGCAGGCTAAGCAGTTGCAAATGTGCCTCTGACCTCTCCCTGCCCTCCTCTAACGATGTGGTAATTAAACCTGGAAGCCACACATTTGACTTAGTGGGGATTTCTGAGTGTCGCAGAGGTGATGCAACATGCAATTAATCCCTTACCAGACGACCCTGCTCTGAGTATCTTTGGGTTATAACTCATGGACCCGTCAATGATTGTAACACATTCACAGAGAGAGAGAGAGAGAGAGAGAGAGAGAGAAAGAGGTGTAGTCATAGTAGCAGTCGAGGTGGTAAAGGTAATGAGAGATAACGTAAATTAAGGAAACATGTCTAATCCTGTAATCGTGTGAAATGGGTGTCTGTGAAGATAGTGGGATTTCAACAAAACGCGAAATACAAAAATGTGACTTTTCAGGAGCCCTCCTAGGATCGTGTCATGGTTTGCCATTTCTGATGAAAGGCCTTATTAGGATCAGTGAACCTGTGCAATTAGAGGTGGAGCTCTGAAATGGCCGAGACTTGTCTAATAGCATAAAAGCTAAAGCTCTTGGCTTTGTCATGGCTGCAGGAGCTACAGTTTAAAATTTAAAGAGTTAAGTGAGCAGTTTACAGTTACCAGTGCCGATCAGCAGCTACACTACAATCAGATCATGACCAGGAAAACATTTTATTTACATTATGTTATACACTTGTTTAGCAGGCTCCCTTATCCAGAAGGACTTACAAGGTGTTCTTTCTTTCTTTGTTTCTTTGTTTGTTTTTTACATTTGGTGACACTATCCATTTATATTGCATGATGTTATCATTACTTGTGGGAGGGGGACTGAATCCTAGGTGGAGATGTTGTAATCTTGGGACTTTTCTGTAAGGGATAGTCCACTGCAGTTTTAGTATATATTTCGGATTGACCCCGACAGGTTTTATATGCGATGTTTTAGATAGTTACAGAAGTTTATGACGACCTTTACAATTATGGGCATTTGCAGCTTCAAGGTTTTAAAGCAAAAATATGCTTCTTGTAGCTTCAAAGCAGCTTTAACAGCAATGTTATGCTAGCAGTTAAGAAGGTTCAGTGTATGTTTATTACTTGGTTATTTTTCAGAGATCTATATTTAGTATTATTTTCAGTTGGAACTATTTCCTAAGGCGGATGCAGCCTGAGCCTGCTGCGCTCAAACAAAGAAGTACCGGCATGGTGTGAAAACAGACATTCATGTCTACAGTGTGAATAAATGCTATACTGTACAACTAATCTGTTAATATGTAGATCCTCTGAAAACATAACTATGCAGTATGAGCTGCTTTGGGAGTTATAAAGAGTGCTTTTTTTAAGCCATGGAACCACAAATGTCCCTATACCAGCCTTTATAAAGCTGGCAGGTCATCAGAAACATCTGTAAATATACAGAGGGTAGAAAAAAAGAATGCATGCTACTAGCCACAAAGCACATACCACAGCAATGTGCCTGTGTATCTCCCAACAAGGTGACCCATTCCCCCAGTCACTCTTCAAGGTCACCTCTCACCCAGCCCTTGCATCGTACCATTTCTTCGCCCCGCACAGAAGCAGCTTAAAACAGAAAACATCACCAGAATCCCTCTCGTGCGTGCCTCCTCCCCTCTCTTACAGTTCATCCGCTCTCACAGCTGATTTACTAAAATCACAGGGCAGATAAAAGCTTCTAATGGTGCTTTAAGTTCCTTCATAACCAATGACAGCCAGCCACTGAGCGACATGAAATATTAATAAGGGAGCACCGTAGCCTGGAAGAGCTAAAGCCTTCTGAATTAGTTATGAATGTGAATGAAGGAAAAGACATTTTTTTTTCCATTTTGCCATGGAAGGTGACATTAAAGTTTCAAAAAATATTATTAGTGAAACAAATCTGTCCCTCTTGCAGCCAGGCCACTGAGCAATACCGCCAAAGAGCTCTGAGAGACTCAGGGTGACCCGCCATCCAGATATTCATTCCTATTTTTATTTATTCACTTATCTCTGTCGCTACTTAGGTTTTCAGTACACTCGCACATTTTAAATCAAGCCTGTCAGACCGGCCTAGATTGAATAAAAATCACTTCTGGATTGGTGTGTATTTAATCAAAATTTGTCCTTCACTTGAAGCTGTAATTAATAGTAATTGCCCGCTTTTATCTTAACCGATGCAGCTTTTCAAAACTGTGTTGGTGAAGACAAAAAAAGACATTCACAAAATAAGTCAAATTAAGGACAAAAGTCCAGGACATTGTTCTGTTCAAATATTCTATCTCTCCACAGTGTCCCACTTCGAATAAATCAAGCCATCTCTTTCAATGCGGTGCATCCAAATTACAAAAACAAAGCCTCTGACACCATCAGACTTTCATAAACTATTCTCAGAGCACTTTTCAGGTAAGAAAATATGTGAAGATGGGACAAGCCAATATTTACTCAAAAAGCACAATTTAGACTGATGGCTGTTGGTAGGGGGGCATTTAAATTCCATTAACATTTATAAGGATGTGGTTCAGTCGCTGAACCATTTGCAGTGTCACAAAACAGCATGTTCTTCGGTTCTCCTTCATTTGATGTTATTGGGAAGGATTTAGATAACATTTTATAAATGTCACGTCAGTCGTATACTTTTTAAAAGGAGCCACCTCCACCGGGGGAAAAGTTATCTGTAAACTGAACTTTTAATTGATTTGAAAGCCATCGACCGAGAAGGCCAGACAGACAAATCTCTTAAACAGACATCCCTGGCACTGTTCCTCAGTCCGCTGCCATGCTCACCCTACGCCGAGCATTAAAAAGCATCAAAGAGCAACACGGCGGCTTTGATTGGCCTTTATCATTCACTGCGCGGGGCTTCGCGACAATGCGAAAGCAAAGTGGCCTCCTACACACTTCTAGAAGAGTCCGAGAGGGAACCCAGCTGTCTAACAGTGCCCGGCATCGACGACAAATATTTAAAAATTAAATATTGAACGGTCAACTATCAGAGTGCAATGTACATGAGAGGCTCCCTGCCATAGATGTCCCCTCATTTGACATTTACCCGTTTCAGAGCTGAAGCGACGCCCCTGGGGATCTGCAAATGTCATGTGTGCACAATTAATTATATATTGCCTTCGTCAAAATCTGGCCTTCAGCCTTAATGAACCGCATTTGATAAGCATATTGT
Organism: Anguilla rostrata; assembly: GCF_018555375.3. Lineage (NCBI taxonomy): Eukaryota > Metazoa > Chordata > Actinopteri > Anguilliformes > Anguillidae > Anguilla > Anguilla rostrata. The sequence continues at coordinate 9,939,194 of NC_057938.1, forward strand.
TGATTGTTCGGATATGCGGGAGCATCAAGGCCAATTGCTTTGATAGCGCGCGGGCAAAATGTGATTTTTGCCACCGGCCGATATTGAAATAATCAAAAAAATTCACTTAGCTATCAAAGCTAATTTCTAATTTATATCAGCACTTTGAGGGGACAAGCGAACTGGCCCCCGCTGTCAGGATATGCTTATACCCACCCTTTCATCTCTCACTGGCTCATATTTGTGTACTAGCTAGCTGTGCATTCATTTTTATATAATCAGACTGTGTAGCTTTCATTGCCTCTCTCTCTCTCTCTCTCCATTTTTTCCAGTCAATACTTTCATCTCCTTACCTTGATCACCTACACTTGCCCATCAATTACACCTGTCATTCAACACAGGTGGCAAACAGTCACTGCAAACAGACACTGGACTGGTATTGGACACTGGGCCGGACCCATAATAACGTACAGCAGCTTCAGTACGATGCAATATTGGCTCCTGTCATGAGCACATGCATGTGAACCACCCCCCCCCCCAAAAAGAAATAAAATAAAATCCAACCCCAAGCCTTGAGGGTTAGTCTATTAGTTCAACAGTACTTTTGCAGTTTTTATTTTACCTGTGATTTATTGCACTTGTAAACCAACAGACCATTTCTTTATTACATGAGGCCTTAAATATCTTAACAAGATAATAAACTACGTCTGCGGTCTCAATGCTCAGCCACCTCTTTGGTTAAAAATAATGTACATACTGTAAAACCTACAGTACAAAAATTACGATCTGATAATACCACATCTTTTGCCACTTATGGAAGACTGATAACAGATCTGAAGCACCATTTTTCACATAAGTCCCACAAACAATTCAGCAAAATATAATTGTCTTCACTGACATCCTCAGCTTATTCTATTAGTTAGCCTGCGCAGGCCCTAATTGAGCAGTCAAATAAATGCCCATGGTTTCGCGTGCCAGTTTTACATTTCCCTTATTGGAGAACAGTGAAAAATACCTTTATGTGTCGAATAATAAAATAAGGGGAAGTGTCCTCATCGATTGTAATTGTGATTTGCATGTTATATTTATTTTCCCCTGTTCGCTTTATTTTATTTCATCCAAGAAATCCCACATTCATTGTTGACAGGATAGGTTTTTTTTCTTATTTCTATGTCAGATAAATGTTCAATAAATAGCTGGATGGAATAGAAGAAGAGAATATGAAAACTGAAAAAAAACTGTGATCATTTCACTGACAAACCAAAGGCTTTCAGAAACAGATATGATTCATCAGGTGTGACAGAGACAAGCTTGCCTGGGGCCAAGCTGTCATTCAGTCCACAGATGCCTGGTGGTTCAGTTCCTGCCAGCAGTGGGGCTTTCAGGATGAATTTCATAAGATCACGTTTCTGCGATCTAATAGCATCATTTTCAGCGAAGCATTGCAGTGTCTCGAAAAAGGGAGGAACAGACAATGCACACCAACACAAGAGCTGCTCCTCTTACTGTAGCAAAGTTCATTTAATTAGCTCATTTTAAGCATACAGCTTAAAAGTGTATGCTTAAAAGTGTATATTTAAAAGTGTTCATTGTTAGTTATTTCCTAGTTAGCTATTAGTCAGCATGATATACAGTAAATGCAGTTGTGGTATAAAACATTGAAATTAGTCTTTGTGCATTGTGTATGCACACCCTTTCTAGGATTCTTTAACCATTTTATGTTACAGTGTTTGCCGTTTTCACTATCACAGTACTTTCAATTAATTTTATGATATAATTTGTATATAAAACAAGAAAATGAACTAAGCCTGTAAAAAAAGGAACACTTGTATTTATTTTAAGCTTAGAATATTAATTGAAGGCTTTAGTGTGATTGTCACATAAATATTTTGCTATGTACTGTGAAAATTTGTGAATTATTATTATTTTCTTCTGGTTACATATTTTTATGTTCGCAGTTGAAATTCCACGCGGTTTTAATTGGCCCAGCGCATTTAGGGGACATAAATTATGCTTAGAATCAGGAGTAATGTCCCATGTAAAAATGTCAGGGGTTCTGCACATGCTCCGTAACGTGTTTAAAAACCTGTCAACTGATGGAAGGCGCTCTTTGCTGCCTCATTAACGCCGCCCCTTGCAGTGTTCCTGAGGTTGCGTGAGGTTGCAGCCTTGGGGCTGTAGCCTGCATTCTCTGCATTCAATCGACACCCCAAGGTAAATCACCGAAACAGAAACAAACGCGGGGCCGGCGTGGAATAGTCTCTTTGGCTGGGCGCCAGTTGCACAATGATTTATAGACCGTCCGCGTATTGTTGATTGTATTCCGTAGTTATCATGTGACCACCGGCTCCTTATTTCCTCCCTGTTCCGATTCTGTGCGCCGACTACACCAGCGAAAAGCCATTTTGGGGAGCAAATGTGCTTCGGCGCGAGCGTAGATGGAAGCATAATCAGTGTGACGCGCTCTTCTGTGTCTCATGATTGAATCATTGCCCCCTAAGCATGCACAAGCATCAGTATTCCTTTCCAATTACCGCCGTACTCAACCACAATCCAATCTGTGACTCATGCCTGAAAGCCATACTGTGAAGGGAAACCTTCATTCATAGTTAACGTCAACACCATCTGAGCGTTAAACACTTGTGGGAGATCCGACTACAGAGTCCAGGGTGTTTGTTTGCCTTCTGAACAAGCAACGGTGAAAATCACACATACTGTGCAAAGCAGGTCACTGCCCTAAGCCTCAAAACCTGGCAACCATTTTAAGTTACTTTATGCAGACGTGACCCAACTCTGACACCATCTTTGAACCCGTCTCTTTGATACACTGTTCCTGTTTATGCAAGGATTTTGAAAGATACATTTACTGTCGTCAAGGTAACGATACCTGTTCTGATCCCTTTGATATTTGAACGTTCTATGATTTATAAGAATCAAATATTCCAACAATCAAACCTTGTTTTCAGTTCCCAAGGCCTGCATGGTAATGTTGAGAACAATGCAGTGCAGAGCACATCTTCATTCACAGCAGACATTGCACTTGCAGGCAGGAATAGTAATACCATCAAGGAATTATCTGTTATTTAGTGCCGGAATCATAGGTTCCTAATGAATATTAAGAACCCATGAATCAAGTATTAAATAACAGATAGTATTTTTCTTGTTGCAGTTGCTGGTTAATTAAGCAGAATTAGAAAAATACTGATCCAGGTAATTGCTCTGGGACCTTGTCGAGGAATATCAGAAGATACAAATATTCAATCTCAGGCCTCACAGTATGGAGGTGCGATTCACAGTATGGAGGAAAATCTGCATGGAAAACTCCATTTTCTATACCCTAAGTGTTTAGGCACGTTTAATCTGTCCAGTGGTCTGCAGGTCACACACATAGGCTTCGATTCAATCAACATTTTCCCTTCACTTTGACTCAAAATTAACATTTAATTAACTTCTTTTTTTTTTTTTTTTTTGCACAGCTAGGTGAGGAAAATGGCTTGTTCACTTGGTCTCGCAACAGAACATACTTAAAAATAGCATATTACGTAAAATAAATAAATAAACAAATAAATACATACATACATAAATAAATGGAACTGAAGTATACCACAGCATTGAGCTAAAATAGCAAGCGCGTCAAGTCTCACTGTGTTCCACAGTCCCAACACAGGGCTGCGTTTTTGCCGGTGTTTGGGTTCTGAGGCCATTTCGCATGGCTGAGATACTGGAGAGTGCCTTCGAAGGGGTCTGCTATCTATCTGGCAGTTTGCGCTCAGGAAGAGGAGCTCAAGGTTATCTTTCTCCATGCTCTGATCTGCAGCAACATTAGCGTTTTTGAACTTTCCCAGTCACCCAAGAGATTAAAAAAAATCATTTGAACACACTCTGAAGTGTGATTTGCTGACTTCCCAAAGCAGTGACTGGAAAGCAGGAAATTACCATTTTCTCAAGTGGATGGTCAGGTATTAGTTCACAGTCAAAGCGTCCACACATACCACGGAACAATCCTAGCAAAAAATAAAAAAAAGTGTGAAAACTGCTTGTTTATGCAAGAGCAGCCTGAATTTCCCTGCACCGGTCAGATTAATAAATGCCCTGGCGCTGATGAGCAGCTGTTGTTAATTCTCTGAAAGAATGAGGCAGCTCAGCTACAGCGTATTAATCCAGTGCACAGCTGTCCGCAGTTATCCCCTCCTCCGGATGCTTAGGCATGTCCGACTCCAGCTTTCCGATGACATTCGCACTTTATCCCCGCTGTTTGATGGGATTAGGAAATTCTGTCAAAACGCTTACAGCACACACTGTGTAAGCAGAGGTTTCACTCTCCGAGATACATGAAGGTTAACAGAGATCATTCAGTTCCACTTTCACAGCACAAGTGGTGAGTTAACCACCACAGACCCCTGTGCATTCATGGAGGGTAGAAGCTACAGAGAGGGAGAGGGGGGGAAAAAACAAATAAAAATAAACTAAATCAAAATCCACACATTTTTATCCATTTTTCATTTCGCCTTTCATGTAAATTAATCAATAGCAAAAGGAAGCAGACATTGCTTTTCTCATCGCGAAGATAACCTCCCAAGAGCCAGAGACACAGTGTTCCAGTACACTATTCAGTAAGTATAAATATGTAGCTTATTTCTTCAGTTAATGTTTGTTTGTCTAAGCCATGTATAACCATTTATAACCTTACTATTCAAAGTGACTACATCTGTTTGACCCTTGATGAGGGCCACCACCCTGTTTGCACACCCACAGAGGCTGAAACTTGTGTGAAAAGTGCCCTGGGCACTTAAAACAAGGGTGCCTTGTCCTCAGTGTATGCAACAGCACTATATATAACAAGGAACAGAGCCCAGCTGAGAGGCCAACCCTTTTCTTCAGATCATTCTTCTTCTCCAGCCCAGTGAAGTGTTTACAAGTGGTGCTCATTTCTGATATGGTAAGAGTTCCGGATCTTACCTCTGCCTCGTGTGCTTTCAATCCCGGCGAATCTGCCAATGACAGCGCCCTTTTGAGAGCTTCAATATGCTCTTTATTGCCAGTGTTGGCGAGAGAATTCTCAAGACTCACAATTTTAATATCTAAGTCTCTCTTTGATTGACTAATGCTCCTGGTGACATTCAGCATATTCTGTTAGGTAGAACTGTTTACCTTTACTTTTTTTGCACCCTTTTTAAGTGGAGGAAAATCTAACTTGTAAGCCCTCTACTCATTCCAGAAGGTAAAAAATCCTTTTAACATTAAGTCACTCAATAACCCAAGGTTAAAATGGCAGTAAGCTCATCTTTTTCTTGTAGATTTTATGAAGACTACCCAAATTAATATATAATTGTCAGGAGTCCCTACTGGACTTATATATATATATACTTATAATGCTGCAAAGCTATCGAGCCTGGAAATGGAAATTTGAAAATGTCTTTAAACAGACTCCAGGTATACTGTCAAGGTTTTCATCAGCGAAATATCTTCAACAACATAATTTATTACTGTTTTGGACTGGGAGTGAGTTAATTTTGGATGAACTTAATTTGTTTACAGATGCTCAATTAAACCCATTAGCAGATAGATATCTCGCTTTTACAAGACACTGTATTTGCTATATTTTTCTGTATGCTTCCATAATAAAAGAGGTGTAGCACATCCAATGAATGTCCCTTCACAAGAGCTATATAACTCCTCCATAAACAGAACATAAACATTTATAAATGGTTATGTTGATCGCCACAAAAGGCATATGTGTGTTGATGCCACAAGTAACAGCTGCTATTACATACGAGTTGACACACACCATATGCCTATGTGTGGTTACTGGCAGAAGAAAACTCTGAGAGACTTTCTTTCATTACTGCTTGCATGCTTGTATTTGATTTAATAAAGATAAAGCTGTCAAATGTAGCTTCTAAATTAAGGATTTGCCCTTTAGCTACTTCCTTTGCCTCGAGGTCTCATGAGGTCATTCTACACAGACACTCGTAAACACGCACATGCGTGTGCGCAGGCAGGCACGCGCACACACACGTACCAGCACACGCGTGAACGCTCGAGTCCACATGCACCCACACACGCGCGGGGGTCTCTACGCTCCCAGACAGCTACAATCGTCGATCATTATTCCAGTCTCTTTTGCTCAGCGTGATATTCATTTTTGTTCAATGCAAATTTAAACCATGTCAAACAGAACCGTATAATTTTTTTTTAATGGCTTTTTTATGGCTGATGACATGCTGCGAATCTGCAAAACCAGACAGCGGTGTGACATTTGATAATTGTGATGTTTTCTCCAGTTTGCATTGTTTTAATTGTCTCGCAATAAGAGTGTTATGGTTTCATATGTGCCTCTTGTGCGAGCTTGGAGCTGGCAAATTGTGATATATTATATTTCCTCTCTGGGTTTAGTCACAGCTTTATGGTCATTTACAGCTGAGGATTAATTACTCTGAAATAAAAGAAAGTAAAACAGCTTAATTCACAGTGGAAAGAAATATGTATAAACATTCATAGAATACAGTAGAGAATGAGTCAATATGTGTGAGAGAAACGTCACCAAGTAGGAATGGCATCTGTGCTGCCAACACCTGTACTTTTTTCTACTAAAGTAATTCCTGGACTGTACCATTCAGCATATTGTTGACATGCTTTATCCTTGTACTATTTCTTATTTATTTGTTTTAGTTCAAAACCAGTTGATTTTGCTTCAAGGGTATATCGCATTAGAAGTCATAAGGCATCCAAATCAAAAATGGACGAAGAGAACAGTAATCATAAAGGTTGAAAACCATGAAAGCGTCATTATTCATAATGCCATAGACGTGGTGGAAGATGAATGACTGTGCTCCATTGGGTGGGTTCTTTTATTGGACGCAGTTATGCGTATTACCAACGAAAAGATTTTTCTTTTTCCTTGGCCACTAGTTGTTCAAAGCTGTCCCAAACCAGCGAGAGGCATGAATTAAAGTTCAACCTCTCAATTAAACGGAGAACCACATATTGAACACCCTCAAATCAGCATCATTGCTAATAACTTGGTTAAATAAAAGTGTCATCTTCCTTGTTTCCCACGATAGCCATTTTTTCTGTTAAACACTGTCCTTACCATTCATCCAATAACAGCCATTAAAACTGAACATTATTGGGTAAATGCAATGAAGATGTTGTAATTACTGAAATGTTGTAAGATTAGCTGGTCCCACTTATAATCCATAACTCTGCAGAAGCCGGCTAATTAATACGACTCCCAGGCCTTGCTTTCCTTTTAAGAAGCTTTCATTAGGGTGTAGGGAAAAAAAAGTGGTTTTAACATAAATCGGATAAATAATAAATCTGCATTTTCTCCTGTGTTTTACCGCAGCTCCATAACCTGTGGAGCACGGGCATCTTATTGTGGCTAAAGCCCTCATCGGGATTCTCCGGGAGGCACAAAAGATTATGAATATTTAATATGTTCACAGACACAGCAGCTTCAAAATGATTGGGCTTCCAGTTCAAAGTCCTCTCATCATCAAAAGCAGTTTCAGTTAGCACCCATTCGGAGAGAAAGAAATAGACAGAGACAGAGACAAAGAAAGCAAGTTAGAAAGAGACAGAGATAGGGAATTAGAGAACACGAGAAAGAAAGAGAGAGATAAGTACTCATAGTAGCAGTAGAATTAGTAGCAGTAATAATGACAGTGCGGGTGATGGTAATGATATGTTTACTATGCAATATCTTCATCAACCGCAGATTGATCCTGTACTTAAGGCTTTGTTTACTATTTTTTTTATTTACTCCTGGAATGTGCACCCAAGTATGTCAAACTAAGAGGCGCCAAGCATTGAATGGGGAATTTGAATGAGAGAGTGGAAAATAACAAGAGAAGACAATAAGGATGAACAGTAAACTGGGGGATTCAGATATCAATGAGTGACTTACTTTTATAAATGGTTGTAGTCACATTAACAATGAAAGTTTAAGGACATTTGTTACATCCAAAGGAATCTATGGTTTGGAATCACATTTGTCATTTCTTATCTTGCCTCAGACCTTCAAACAAGGGTACAAATCTAAAAGTACACTGAGGAATCTGCTCTAACAAACACCGGGCACATTGTCAATTTAGCATTGTCTAGGCACTAAGACTTACACACACAATCATCAATGGAAGCAGTTGCGCTGACAATAATGATGTTAAAAGGTTTGTTTAAAGCCTCAAGGTGGTTGTCATATTTTCCATACTCGTTTCCCACCTGCAAGGATCGCCATGTCAACGGCGTTGTTGAAAGGTGATATCCTCTGCCTCATAATTCTGGGTATCAACACAAATCTGCCACGAGGCTGTATTTTACGTACAATGCGCACCTGACCTGTCATGACATCCGGCTCCACCACACATACAGTATAACCCCATATATCTCAACAATCAGCCTGCCAAGGTCTTTACCAAGGTACTCAATAACACTGCGCTGGGTCAGAAAAATACACATCCCACATACACATCCTACATATCATTTGTACAATGTCTTTATATACACCACCTTCAGGATTCCCCCCACCCCCCCCCCCCATCTTAAAAAAAACTGTTTCTAGAACCTACCTATCATTTTCAATAGTTCTATGCCAGTCTGTGGTTATCCAAGTTCCAGAACTGGCAGAGAGATCAACAATATCAACACAACAGAACACAACTCACAAGAGGTGGGCACTTAGCAGTTTTCTGGGCATGTTTTACTCTTTGGGGTCCTCTCCCACCCCCTAAACTTATGCTTCCCTTACTACACACAAAAACTCAAATGGAACCAAATATGCTGGAGGAAGAAGGATTGGAGTGCTGCTTACCTTCAGGTGCATCAAAAAAGGTGTTGTTTGAAAGCTGGGTTCTTTCAAAATGGCAAAGATAAGTCTAGAGGCTACTTGTTAGGTTGCCATAGCTACCAAAATGGTGTACGATGAGAACAAAAAAAATCCCTAAACTTCTTAAAGGAAAAATTCAAAATGGCTCTTGTTGCAGCATTCTTGTCAATCTGCCACCACTTCTCTCTGATTTGCCAATTCAAATTGCCAGCGGCCAATCACTTTCAGAGAAGCAGAGTTATTCCCACAGACTGCCTTATAGTGACTGCCCATTAGATAATCCTCATTTCCTGTTTTAATTGTATATCTTTTAGCCTGCCTTTTTCCCAATGGAGAAGCTGCCAGAAGGACGCTCCAGATGGTAAATCACATCTGTTGTTTTTCAATTAATAAAACCATTGATATATCCTGTCTGAGTCATTGACATAATAAAAGAGTTCAGTCATAAAAGAGGTAGCATGTTTGAACAGCGCTTGCACCCGCTACACCCACCTTGGTCGCATTGGTTGGTTCGGCAGCCAAGAAATACGTTTAGGTGGCTGTGGGTGTAATTGCTGTTCATACTCATACAATGTAAGGCAATTTGACTGGGATTATAGCTGCTGTTTCAGTCCCAAGCATGTATTCCAACAGAGGCCCACAACAATTCATTGGCACTGGTCAATGGGAGTATGAGCGGCAAAGATAAAGAGAGATTTTTTGTGTTTTGTAATTGTTGAATTCTTTGGCAGCATGACTGCAAAATCTGTAGTGCCAATAAAGCTTGTGTAATTGAACTGATCTGAAGATGAGAGCAGGTTGCGTTGCCAAGCTGATTTGGAAGTCAGATCAATCGGTTATTTAACCACTAATCTAGCATATCCCTGTCCCTTTGCTGCTCCAAAAGGGCACATTGTCTGACCTTTGCTAGCATCTAGCAACCGCCATTAGCGGGTTCAGTAGACTAAATTTTCCTCACAAGCAAAATTAAAGCTTGCCTGTAGAACTGGCAAGAAATCCAAGCTCTTTATTCTCTGTCTTGCTTGGACACATTTCTAACAAAGCAGGTTTGTCGTTGCCTCACAATGCAAACATCACTGCACCCTGCAGCAGGTGTTGCATCTCGTTTGGTTCCGCCCACAAAATCATGTTCCCTTTTGCAAGCCTCAAATCAGTTCATCAATCAAGAATATTACCACCGTTGCTACAGATGGTACAGAGATCTTATTTTGATTATTTATGCTGTTAACTCAAGTGCATATCTATCCATCTGTTCCCCGTCTAGTTATGTCCTCAGAATATGACAAATATGTGCAGGTTTTGAGAATTTACAATTTATTACAGAATATAAACACTTTATTGGGCCTTTGGCTTTTTTTTGAAAGATGATGACTTGCTATTTGATTCACAGGATGAGCTAATTTCAAGTTGAGCACGTTTCAATATGGAGTGTGTGAACAAGCGCACCAATCTTCTGAAAGCATGTCTTGGATGGCACCCCACAAAGTGAGCATGGTTCTGGGGTGAACCAAACCTGTTGCAAGGAACCACAAACTACAATGCTAGCTAGGCACATAAACTCTACTTTAGGTATGGATAATGTAAATTTTGAAAATTCAGCAGTGGTGAAAGTGATGACTGTTTCTGAGGTTCTTTGTTTATGCAACATCGATGGAAAAAATGGAAAATGGAAAATTACTGAATCGTTCAATAAGCTATGCTGCATCATCTTTTTAGGCGGCTCCCTGCCCCTAACAATTCCAACATCTTTATTCAGTGTTATATGGACAAAGGAAGACATCATTACACACTCACAATATACGCAGTGGTGGGAATGGGGAATCGAGAACTGAAAGGAGGAGGGCAGTGGGGGGATTTGCTCGATGTAAGCAGTGACAGAAAGACAGACAGCTCAGTCAGCGATGGACAGGCCCTGAATGACATGAATAAAGGAAATAGTGTTTGCCTCTCTATCAATGCCTTGGTCAGTACATAATCAATGGAAGGACCCAGGGAGCTCTCTCTCTATCTCAAGAGAGAGGCAGTATTGCTGAAGGTCATGCTATAACTGACATTGAGCTGAAAATATAAATGCATTTATTGTCAAGTAGCAAATCCCACATGTCAGCACGCTTAAACTATTCAACAGACCAATACGCATGCACCATGACTCCTACTGAAAAACTGACCCCCTCAAGACTAATTTGTATACAGACTAAATTCAACACAAAGCAGCTCACAAGCAGCATAGAAATAAACAACTTCTTGGAATCGAATAAATTCTACCACTAAACATCTGAATTAATTAGTCTGGAAACTTTGTAGTTGGTATAAACCTTTTTTTTTTTTTTAAAGTCAACAATAAAATACACTAATGGAGAAGCAAAAATGGGAAAGGGCTTGACCAAGAACGCAATCCTATCAGTAATTACCACGCGAACACACTCCAATAAAAACACAGAGGACATTCAGTCAAGAGGTGCAGCTACCCACAGGTCCAGGGACAACACAAACAATTCCTGTGCAAGAAAAAATATGAAATTACAGTATGATGGAAAAAGTAAACCAAACAAAGAAACTGACCAACAGTCGTTTATATCCAGGGATTTACATGACAAACTTGATAACCAAAAACATTTTTTCAAATTCCAATTCAGAAAGCCACTATTTGAAAATACTTTGAAAATTAAATAAATTAATTATAAACCAGGGTTTCCAAATTATAAATATAATATATAGATACTATATCTCCTACAGCACAGTGCAGTTTATATGTCACTGCAGGTATTGACTTTCTGGATAATAGCCACTGTGTGGTTGTTCTGGTTATTGCCGTCCTCCATAACTGATGCTACGAGCATTGCGGCAGGTAAGCTATGCCTAAAGTGACATCTGTACAGCCAAGCTCCTTCAAAGCAAATCAGCCACCTGACTGATACAGCCACAGCCGCCAAGATGGCATGCTATCCTGCCTACAGAAAAGCGGTCCACTTTCCTTCGGGCTTTTCCAAACTCCCATTGCTACAGTGCATTCAGAGGCTATTTATTCTCTAAACCTCCACTTGCAGACTTGCAGTCTGATTTAAAACTCATTATTTCCCCTCTCGGCTTAATCACACTCTTTCTTGGGCTCTTGCATTCCCTGCCCCCTAATCTTTGTGGAGCTAAATAAAGGCCTGTTCCACACCAGCATGTGGACTGGAGCTCAGTGATTTATTTATTTATTTATTTATTTATTTATTTATTTATTTATTTATTTATTTATTTATTTATTTATTTATTTTGCAGAACATGTAGACGATTTTGTACTTTATAACGAGTTGGGTAAAATGTGCTGGAGAGAGTGTGCCCAAGTACGTTGAGGCCCTTCTCCCACCGGTTCGATGGGGAGGGGGGGGCAAAGCCATCAGCTTCAGCCATCAGTTCCTTAGGGAGCTCATAGATGCTGTTGCCTGAGAATCACCATTCCCCAGTCCCCCTCCCTCAGCAATCTTTAGCCTGTGGATATGATCTGCGCTCCCCTCTCTCTGGTGGGATTCAATGGCCCCAGCTCACACTCACACACACAGACACACACACACAGACACAGACACACACACACTTTTTCAAGTTAACTCTTATTTTGGAGTGTACGTATCAGCTGCTTTTCAGTACCTTAAATAAGCCCAAAATACCCAGGGAAGATGATGTTTCTCGCTGCTATATTCGATAAGGCTGTACTTCCCGTACACTGTATTGTCAGATATTATGCCGTTCAGAATCTCACACCAGCCTTTCCTTGTATAATTACGCCGATTGAAACTGCAAGCGCCTGTGCCTGCAATCGCGGGGTTCTTAATTTCAAGCTTCTTAAGTTGGATAAGGTGCTCCACTGGGTATCAGAAACCTAATTAAACAAGGGAGGCGCAATATTGACAAGAACTTGTACGACTTAATTAGAGTGCAGGAACAAGGCATTTATTTTTCATTAGTATTACTATTTAAGAAATGCTGCCAAGACTCTAGCCGCTCGGTTCTTTATTTCTATTATAATAACTGATGTCGTCAGACAAAACGAATTATCATCTTTTGAGTTTTTGTTCGCGTTCTGGTTGCGGTTGCAGTCTCGATCTCGGTAGTCACGGCATCGTCCATTATGGTGAGTGACGGTTAACGAGAGAGCCCGGTGCAATTAGGTCCAGCAAACTTTCGCCTGAAAGGGAATGTTCAATTAGGAAGAACTTCAGATTAAAAAAAGCATATGTGCAAGAAGCACAATCTTCCCTGGGCATTTTTATTTGTGGTAATGAAAAGCAGCAGGAGCTCACACTCCAAAATAAGGACACACTTGCAAAAGAGGTAGAAAAATGCACAATTTAATGTAAAAAATTTTTTTTTTGTTTCTATGTGTGTGCAAACTGTGCATGTGTGTGTGTGTGTGTGTGTGTGTGTGTGTGGTGGGGGAATTTTTGTCTGAGCACTCATTAGTGCTTGTCTGTACATGTGGGATGTGATTCAGAGGACTAGTGACAAGAGTCACTGTTGTTTCAGCAGCATGCTAAATATACTGGGGAAAAAAACATCTCCTACGGCTGATCTGCCCATGCTCTGAGCCACAAAGCTGGAAACTACCCTCAGGCCAGTTGTAATGACAAGTCCAAGTACAGCACAGCACAGGGGGATTGTGGGAACCCAGGCATGTGAGCCCACTGGACAGGAAATAAGAAATATGAAAGCAAGGCCGATCATTTAAAATAATAATAATAATCCATCACACAATGAAACATCCCTGCCACACTTTGCTGCTTCGCTTCTCTCATCTCAGAAAAACGGAGGAGAGCTGGTTTGCAACAGCGCTGTGCCTACATCACATGCAACAGTGTGCAGATGGAATCTAATGTACCATCAAGGCTGCAATAAAAACACTCTGCTCTAATATATGCCGCTATCTGGTATGTCTCCATTTGTTTGTTTTGCTTCCTCGTATGAAAAATTAGGTTTGGTAAATCTGTCAAAAAAATTCAGGGAACAGTTGAGGATTAGATCAGTTAATACAACTGTCAAGAAAGTATAATAAATGCTTTTTTATTTTAATTATAAATGATATTTGTCAATGCATTCATTCATTTAATATTTAATTTATAAATTCAAATAAGTAGTTTAAAATTTTAACATTAACATCGGTGATGTTTATTACCTGTCTTTTTATTTTGGTGTGTATTATAATAATGATGTGAAGGACACACTATTATGGATATTGCTGGCTATCGGTGGCTAATCAGGTCTACTGTATTGCCCTGATTCATGAACTTGGTTCTGGTCAGTGGGTGATTTGCATACAGAGAATTTAGTAGGGCGATCAGATAAGTCAGCTGCCACAGGACACTGGTATTCACCCATAGAACGGACCATCAACCGAAGCAGGCATCAGACCGCTAAGATGAGCCTCTTCAACGCTCAGCACACATCCATGCAGTTTACCAGGGGGGGAGGGGGATCACCCTGAAACTAAATCAAACCTGATTTGCTTGCATGGTGTCTGTACATGGCAGTGCCATCAAATAGGATTTGCGGTCTCTAAGTCTCAGATTGCTGTCCCGCTTTCTGCGCTCTGACAAATACTGTGAAGCCTCAGTTTGATCTGCAGTCTTGTGCCAATTTCTTGAACTGAAGTACAGTCATCTCCAGAAGATTGATGCTGTCTCGCAGTGGTACGTTGAATATTTATATGACACCGACGATGGCAGTTGAGGGGTTCCAACATTATTTGAAGAGTTACATAATATCCAGAACCTGTATTCACTATGCATAGATTCAGAGATCCCCTTATGCCACCTCTTTAATTTCATTTTCTATTCCTCCTTTATCCTGTCTCCCTCTTTCATTTCACTGACACACGGCACAATCTCTGGTGACATTTATGCGAGGCTCGCCCCATTCATTTGCAACAGGTCTCACGCTGTTATCTAGGGGGTATAGCTCTCCATTTTGAATCGCATATCATCTTCCTGCTATCATTCTGGTCCCTAATGTTTTCCCTGTGTAAATTAGGCCATTAAAACATTTGCACTACATGACTGCTCCTGGAAGCCCATTGATGATGCTGGCCAAGGATTGCCAGTGTAATTAAGAGACTGCCCCTGCTGCGATGCAGTCTCTCAAGCCTCAACAGGATCACACAGCAACCGATTATCTGTTCAAAAGCACCTGCTAAAGGGTTCTTCTGTAACCACCTATTTAAAATCAAATACTATAGATTGACCTTGTAAGGGTCCATATACTTTGATAAGCTAATAGTTTAATAATTCCCAGTTTTCTTTTAATTTTTTAAAGGTTTTGAATGGTGCTCAGTTGCATTCTGAAGCCGGTGTCATTGCTGCAAAACCCTCTGTCAATTTGGGCATAGACTAGCATGGGCTTCCCATGAAAGGATGCTACCAGCCTGCATCCACAAGCTGAACTGCTTTAAATTTTAAACTTTCAAATACTTACTGGCCTTTATAAGACACCCTAATATTGCCTGGAATGAAAATCCATGCTAAATCTTTGATAATACATTTGTTAACATATAATAAATCAGGGATGCTAAGGAACTGAATCAGTAAATAATCAGTACATACATAAGGTGATAAAATTTCTAGAGAAATATCTAAGCCCCTGAATCAGAGTTATTATTATTGTGAGGTTCATTGTGGGGAAGCACACTTCACTTGAGTTCTATACAGAGCCATATTCACTTCCAGCCCTGTGCATGTACAAGCTTCACACCGCACACGGCCTTCAACAGACCGCTCGGGTTACTAGCGTACAGTCCTCACACACCACAGAATGTTCGCATGTACCACACACAGAATGACAGTCCAGGCACTGTTGACAGCCGACAAAGCCTCACACTGTCTGAAAAGTAATAGGATTCAGTAACAATAACACAGTAATTACCTCTTTACAATAAGATATGGCCGTGTGTGGGTGGATCACATGTGAGGTAACGTCATCTAAAATAATGCCGTCACAGCCTTCAGTTTAAAACTTCAGTCAGGAGGCTGCGACAGCACTAAAGAACATCTGCACTGATGGAGGGGAGGAGAATAGGAGGGAGCAGAATTATTTGAATTGGAAGACTCCATGCACTCAGAAAAGAGTCAAAACATAAAAACATAAAAAACTATAACAAGATTGTAATAATAATATGACAAATTACCACATATAAGTGCACCTCAGGTATATTCATTAGCAGGCTACTTCGATATATGTGGTAGATGGGTCATGGGAAGTTTCTTTTTGCCACTTTGCCCTTTCCATCAGTCTGATACACGTGAATCTTGATCTCATCTGTTCACAAGATCTTTTTTCCAGAACTCCACAAGCCCTTTCTTCGCGAAATGTAACCAAGTCATCTTGTTTTTGCGGCTAGCAAGTGGTTTGCATCTTGCTGTGTAGCCTTTGTAGCTCTGATTGTGAAGTATTTGCTGTCAAAATTAGCACAACATAAATCTGTTAGAATATCAATTTTGAAAGATTACTATGTTGCTTTCTGAGTGTACAGAACAGGTCCACAGTTTTAGGAACAGAAAGTGCAGAACTATTGTTTTTTAAAACCACAGAATCCTGCATGACATTCGTCTAACTGATGTCGAGTAAAATATATAAGATTGTTCAGGCACCATAACATTGGACCAGTGTGCTGGAAAGATTGTAGGATTTTGAGCAGTCCTATTCAATTACGAGCTTCACTCCTGATCCAAAACAGCTCTCTGACCTTATAACAACCAGGAGTTGATTGCCATTGATCAGAACCCCGTGTCTCCGTTCTTAAGGAAATGTACACTTCAAACAAAAACATTTGCTCCCCACAGTTCTTTCAGCTTCATCCAAAAAAATAACTTCCCCAACACAGCAGGCGAGATTAATTCCACTCACAGGGATTTCCAAATCAAACAAGGCCTCCAGAAAGGCAATGGGAGGATTATGTTTTTCTCTGTTTGAATCTATCTTTCACTGTTTGCTATTTTGTTTGTTAACCTGACTCAGTTCATCTATCCTGCCTGTGTCTGACTCTGCGTAGATCATTCTATCCTGCCTGTGATTCTCTGTAGGCCGATCCGTCCTGTTGTGTTTGTTGGCCAACCTGTGCAGTCACTCCATACGTGGAGATGAGAGCTGTGGTTCTACGAAGATCCAGGTTTATCAGAGTGGGGCTGTGTAATTAACAGTCAGGGTAAATAGAGAAGGAATTTGGTAATGCTAAAAACCATTACCCCTAGCTTCATGTCCAAAGTTATCAATCTCCTCATGTCATCAGCATCCCATTGACTGTAAAAGCACCGCAAATCTGAAATATACCATGGAGTCTTATTTTAACTGACTTAAAAAACTCATAACGTTGCCTTGATGTAAAATTCATCAGCCATACCAATGTGAAAATCAACACAGTTCACTTACACCGTAAAACATCCAATGTTAATTCAACTCTACCAGAGTACATATGAGTCCAACTGGGACTATATGTACTCTGTAAGAGTTAATTTAACTCTGAATATCTTTGTTTGAATTCAGTTCTCATGACATTATCGTTCTATAGATGAACGTACAGCGTTACCAAGGTCACCCATTCAGCAGATGAACATACAGATAAACAAGAACAGATGAACCAGCACAGATACTTCATATCACAATTTGTGGCTCGAGTTCTGATATGAAAAGGAAAATGTTTTGAAATAAAATGGACGCTATTACACAGAGCACTGCAGATGCAGGTGAAAGGATGTTCCACCTAAATTGCTGCCGATTGCCTGCAGTAACGGAGCAGGAATATTAGCTTCTGAGTTCAAACACATTCAGCGCTGTGCATTCATGGTATGAATCTGAATTATCTGTTACTGCAAAGTCATCTAAAGCAAAAAATAAAGGGACTGGGGAGGTAGCAAGAGCATAGCATCAAGGTGCATTTATTATTATAGCTCCAAAATGCTTCGGGGCCAACTAATATTTCTGGACTTATAAAGCAATATACCAGCGCTCACATGACCAACATAAGGCAATCAGTTTAGCAGGGATTGCTGTGGCTCTAATATAAGGTTTTATGTTCGGAATGAGAATGGACGGCAAACCCAGCTCAATCACTCCTGGTGTTATGTGAGACAGGCCTTAGTCTTACGGCCCTGAATTATGTACACTTGAGCAGACTATGAAAAATTTACATTTAAATGAAATGTAAATGTTTTTTTGAAAAAGACTGAGAGGGGAGCTGAACCTCGACGCGGAGCAGAAATTCCAAAGGGAAGAGGGAGAAATTCTCAACAAACTCCAAATGCATTCACTTCGCTTCACTTTGAACCTGCGCCCTCGTTTACCAAGGATAATGAAAACCCTGAACTAAACCAACATGTCAATGAAACATCCTTTAATACCAATGTTAAAGTCACATTGGCATATATTTATTTATTTATTGGCATGGAATCTGAAATTTTATCCAACCTGTCTCTTCCTTTGACAGAATACCACTGTTTAACTTGTTTTTACCCAGAAGTTCTCATTTTCAGGTTGTAGTTGATATCTCTGAATGTATCTCTTGAAGTGCAATAAATGAAAGAAAAAAACATTAAATGGTTAGGGAAACACGGTTATGAAAAGCATGTCTGAAACCGACTTACTTTGGTGGCTAAGTTTTCTCATTTGCTCACATTGCTACTTTACATCAAAAGCCATCTTTTGCACAGCACATTTTGTACAATAAAATACAAACCACCTCATTAACAACCTTGTGTTGTGCTATTTTTCGATTGCTCTCCAAGAGATTATCTCCCCATCTCTGCCCTGCATATCTGGAGGACCCTTAATGAACTCAGCAGTTCATCAAAGCCAATCAGATATAAAGATTGGAATTACAGCACAATTAGAAAGCAGGCCCCGCAGGCTGCAGGCTGTATGGGGTTCATTACTTCTATGTAACAAAGACCCAGATAAATAAATGAAGCTCGTCCTTTCAATAACACAGAAAATAAGAAGGCAGGAGTCTGTTAGCTTGCTTTAAGATGGTTCGCGATGTATGACCATCTGGGTAGAATGCTAGCCGCTAACATTTGGTCTTTTGTGGTTCCTTTCAGTTAGAATCTGTGGACATTTAAGCGGTCTCTTGTAAACCTCTGACACAAGGAGACAAAAGATGAGACACAGATCTAGCCAAGGCTTTTGATAATGGATCAATAGAGAGGTCATCACCATGAGTAATGCCCACAATCTACAGAGCTGCAGTTCCCATCCTGCATATTATCGGCTCCTCTCTGGCTCTGCAGAGAGAGCAAGCTCCATTTCTCTGATATGTTTTATCTTCTCCGTTTCCAAGCACAACAGTGGGAACTGCAGAAAACCTAGTCTTTATGAATGTTCCTTGTTTTCTAATGAGCAACAGAGAATGTGTGTGTGTGTGTGTGTGTGTGTGAGAGAGAGAGAGAGAGAGAGAGAGGGAGAAAGAGATTGTGTGTGTCCTCATCTTCTGGAGAATTCTACCCAACACATTTTTTTTTCTGTAAAGAAAAGGTTGCGCAACATTTTATTCCTTGCTCTGCATTAATTGCTTAGTTAATGAAGCAAGATAGACTCAGAGAGGTCTTTCCTAATTAGAAATGTATTCTTCAGGGAAAGTTGCCTACACTTAATTGCATAAATATGAACAAACCCAATCAAGTACTGTGATCCCCGCTACCTTTTACTAAGTCTGAGCAACGGCATAAACGCGCCAGGTTTTCAGGTATTACGAAGAGAAAAGTTCTGAAAGGTTAATTAAAGGTAGGCTGAAAAGACTAGATACGAGTTCCGCAGAGAAGCACAAAACATTTAAGAAAAGAAAATTCATATTCCTTCACTATTAAGGCTCAAAGTTATTCATACTCGTGGTTCTGTCTGTTTAGTGACTCGTATAAATTATTGCACTTTATATGGGATTGAGATGAAACTGGGCCTGAAGCTGGGGCCTTTATTGCAGTTCATTGTTACAGATGGCTCCACTGTGGTGTGGGAGCGCCGCATTTCCCATTTGTATTTCGCAAAGCGTATCTTTCTTCCATTCGCCGGGAAGCGGAGTCACGGCTGCTAAAAGCTGAATAAAATACAATCGAGAGAGATAGGAGAGAGAAGTGCGTTTTGTTTTGCTTTTCATCAGTCGCCCGCTGTTCCCCATTCCGCACCCACGCGGCCTCCTTAAGCATTTCGCTCCGCCGTCAGGGGCATTTCCACTCCATTTCCGGAAAAAAAAAAAAAACACGGGGCCAATTTCAGGGAGGAAAGGGAAATGAGGAGATTGTATCGGTCCCTCCGCCGCATCCCCGGTTTGGTTTCGGCGCACTCCGGTTCCCCCGCCCGGCTGTGTACCTGACCGTGCAGGGGTCTCTCGCAAACCGAAAGACATTTCCCCGAGCGATCGCTATCTCTCCACTTTCCTCCCCGCCTTCATTCCATCGCACCTCCAGAATATGCGGGTCTCGTTGAGGGGAAGCCAGCTGCTGTTTCCTGGAAGGGCTAGCAAAAAGCCTTCGAGCTGCACAAAGATTTCAGCAGTGTGCTTTGCTCAAAGATACACTGCCGGTACATGGGTTAGGATCCTGGATCTGTGTGCAAAGACTCAAAATCCAAGGGTCAATGGGCCTGCTGGGTTGATTGACTGGATGTAAATTGATTGATCTTTAGCTAAACCACTGACAAATAGTTGGATAATTAAGTGCAGGTTCCAGATAAAGGTTCAGATTTTCAAACTGCTTTCTTTTATTTTTTCTTCCAGGCTTGCTAAACATGGTAAAAGAGTAGCAATACTCATAATTAGTTGTTATTCTGAGTTAATACTGGAGTTATTCTTAAAGATTTCCATTTTAATTGGACACGATTGCTCCAAGATGTCTTTTTGACACCAGCATGCTGTGGGCTGTAGTGCACTTAATGGGTATTTATAGGCAAAATTATATCTGCAGTATTAATCATCTAAGTCATAAAAATGCATGTGGCCAATGTGAAAAACTAACACAAGGCTTTCTCTTTATTTTTATTTTTTTCTTTAATGGTATTAAGGCCCAAACTGTGTTAATTGTTAAAAATTGTTCTTTGAACACAACCATTAAGTAAACTCTGCGGACTGAGTAGTTCTTTGCATTAGAGGGAAATCAGCTGATATTAGCTCACATGGACAATGAAGCCAAAGTATGTGTCTGTGGAACTGTCCAAGGTTCTGAAACAGCTTCAGAACTGTTTTGGTCATACATGTTTGCTTGTGTCCACATCTTTGTGCGCGCAGGAGCACTCGTGTGTGTGTGTGTGTGTGTGTGTGTGTGTGTGCGTGCGTGCATGTATGTGTATATGTCTTTCTGCATGTGAGAATTGATTTTTGTGATCCATGCACCGACATGAACCTGAAGAGTAACAGGAAAATATGAAAATTACTTTTGGAGATAAAATTGTCATCGAATGAAATGGAAATGGTTTGCGTCAATAGTATTGACACATTGCAAACCTGCTTTGACATCGTTCCGAGAGCAACCTCATGCTCGATGCCAACGTGCGGTGAGATTAGAAGGAGAACGCAAGGGAGATCTCACCTGCCAAGAGCTTCTTATGAATTCTGCTCTCCATTACCATCAAAGTGCAGGAATCTGACAAGCACCGAGATTACACTCGCATCTCAGCCACGCGCCCTGATTTGCCTGCCACTGAAATTTGCTCTTTTGAAGACGGATGTACAGTTGACAGCAGCTGGAGATGTTTTTCAGGCTCGGACGACAGTGGCGCTCACACGCCTGCACCGTTTCGCATCCGGGAGACGAAGAACGAAAACTGTGGTGTCACATTGTCTCAGATTTCATTACACGGGCAATAGCTGGGGGAGAGACCCTTAAAAAGGGCAGGGGCGGGGAGCGCTCCAGGATAACTCATTATCCTTCCTCCTTTAGGAATGATGTCCAAGCCTCAAGTCCATATAGGGTCACGGCATACCCCGATGACTGTGAAATGAAGAGACGTGATATTTAAGAACACCCCATGGGCAGGACACCAGCCTCTTACAGGGGCATTACCCACAATTCACCACCTTAATGCCAGGAGCAAAGCAAACAGACAGTAGGTAAAACGTGTAAACTCTTCAAAATTAAATCCCAAATCACTCAGGTCAGGATGGATTGTATAGCCTCAAAGCCTCAGAGGTGCCAGTAAATTCATTGTATATATTACAAACTATAAAAATGTATTCTTTACAGAGCAGGGGAGTATAACCAAGATGAAACTTTTTCAGCTCTAAACCCCGCCCTTCACAGACCTGATGGTGCCACTGCACTGTTGGTGTTGCTTCCAATGAGAGCCGTTGGCTGTTCCCAGGGAAACACATGGACCAATGAGAAGCTGACTGACAGTAGGAGGCACTCCTGGCAGATAGAGCCCTTCACACTGATCTAGGTTCAGCTATTCACCGTGTCATTCAAACTTTAGTTCTCTGGCACCGAGAAATAAAGAAGAAGAGAGAAAAATCTGATTCGGGGTCAGCAGACAGGAGTAGTGACACGCGGTATCTGCTCCATAGCAGAAGGACGCTTTCCGCCGTCTTTGATTCCCCCAGGATTCGGGGATATCTGAAATTACCTAGACGACTGCCGCGTCCAACCCCGGCTCTCTGCTTTAAATTCTGTGGGAGGGCAGCGTCGCAGATCCCGCTGAAGGAGTTTATTTCTTTTCGCAGATATCTTCAGAGAGACAGACGGAAAGCTGGGATAAGAGAGAGAGAGATGGCTCAGGGAAACCAGCGCAAAGTAATGTCTCCCTAATGCAAAAATAATTGTGCATATTAAAGCTTCTCAAAATTCTAGCTCAGTCTGGGAACAAAAGCAAGAAGGATTTCAGGAGTCAGTAATATAATAAAGAGGAACGGGTTTAGCTGGCAGATTTCATA
The DNA here is from genome assembly GCF_018555375.3 of Anguilla rostrata. Taxonomy (NCBI): domain Eukaryota; kingdom Metazoa; phylum Chordata; class Actinopteri; order Anguilliformes; family Anguillidae; genus Anguilla; species Anguilla rostrata. The sequence continues at coordinate 9,961,882 of NC_057938.1, forward strand.
AGAAGTTTGAAAAAAAGGTGCGCTTCACTTTAAAATGTGCAGATGCTGAAGGACAGGCCATTCCTCAACAGCTCAGCAGCTAGGAGTCAGTAACACAGGGCTCTCTGAGATTAAGTGGTACATTTTGCTAAGATTATTAACTTTACTATACTTTTCTTATTTTTTTGGGGGGGGGGGAGAGCGAAGCTTTCCCAGAGATGGCAAAATTAAATAAAAACCAAGCGCAAACACTTCATAAACACGAGCCAAAAGTTTTACACATTCAGCAAACGAATACTCCACAAGCAGAAAGCATAGATCTGTTTCCAAACTATAACAAAATCACAACAAAAATGTGGAATTTTTTGTGATAAAACAAAGATGTGTTACCAGATGGCCACATTTCCCCAGCAAGAATGTTAAAAAAAAAACTGTATTCCAACTGTCTCTACAATAAAGCTCCTATAGGTACTGGACTGCTTACAAGTGAGCTGTCAAGAGAAAGATGTTAATGCGCATCACCGCTGACATCACAGCAGTACAGCCAGTTAAGGAGCAGACAGGGACGAGGAAACAGCTGCCATAAAGGTGCAGAGCTATTTGGAGCTTTACCTTTTTGGACAAAGAAATAACGTTAAGCTGGTTCGAGGTAATTGCATCAGGACCACAACTCCCTTCCCAGATGTTCACGTACACTGTAAAGCTCCTGCATATGGAAGGTCTGAAATACTTCATAGTGTGTCTGCCATTCCGGCTCAAAAACAAAGCGCACGTTTGCTGTTGGCTTTTCTTCCTTTTGACCGCTGCAAAAACTGTTTGTCTTTGACATACAGCATAAATGATGACAGACGCGTGTATCAAGTCCAAGCCACGTAATGAGGAACGAACGCTCTTGTCCTACATCCGGGGTAATGTGTATAACAACAAAGTAATAGATTGCCGATGGCATCGATCTAACTAGGCCCCCGTAACAAAAACCTCTGGGATCTGGCGCCTGTTCGGAATGTGCCTGTGAAAGTGAAGGTGTGTTTTTTTTTCCCACAGGTGCGCGTTCCATCCATGGGGAGAGCACACTCTGTGGTCTTCGCTGTTGAGAGGCAGGGCACTGCCCAGGATTGCATTGTCCCTGAGTTAGTGCTCCAGAGCGGTGAAAGTGACATTCTTCGCGGGCAAAAGCAGAGCCATGGTTACGGTCTCAGCAATGCGCTGTTTTTAACGGCCACAGATCCTCACACGCGGTCGACAGCCATGCCACACACACAAAGGCAAAGGACAAACCAGCCAGAGGGCTTTCTTCGCAGGCTAAAGAAAAAAAAAGACCATTTTCTCTCAAAGAAACCCCTCAATGTTCCCTGGAATTCAAAACAGCACTGTGTAGTGCTCTTGAATCATTTGTTAATTGCGTAACTGTTGATTATTTCAGTGGCAACAGAGCGCAAACCTATTCATTTGGAAAAGGTTGTGGATTTCTGCCAGTACAAACAGTCCACTCCTCATAAACAAACATGCGCAAAAATACACGCACACACACACACACACACACACACACACAAAGCCCAAGCAGCCGTGTTTCATAGTGATGGTACAGGACTAGTCAACTCCATCAAGAAAGCAATTCAGTAGTTGGTGAATGCTACTCAAAATGGCTATTAACGTGGGTGAATATGAACAAGCTTGAAATTTTACTATTGGTCGTCTGGCAGCCACAAGCACGCATGGTCTCGAATGTATATGAGCTCTCATTTTCCTTTCATCTGGCAGTCACCAGCACGGGTGCTGTTTAGCATTTGGTAGCGGATATGTAAACAGGAACTACAATGTCATTATGAGCCGTACAATTATTTTTCTTGTACTGTAAGGTATGCAACTACGCACAGCTAAATAACCAAGGGTGTCAAGGCTAACTAGCATCAGGTCCAACAGCACAACAGTGGTAGATATAATTCAGTAACTTGGTGAACTGCATTTAAATGAATGCAAAAATATACACTGGATGTAAGATATTAAAGGGGCCAGGCGAACCTTTGGTGTGAGTTATTCATGATGCCCTGCTCTACGCCAGCTGTTTCAAAAGCTGAAACCCCAGACTGTGCACTTGACTGTTCATGGCCATCGAGGTTAAGGCCTTTCACTGCACACCCTCTCTCTAGTCAGTTTGACTGATCTTATTATTTGCAAGTGCTGAACATGTAAATTATGCAGGACAAACTTTAGGGAATTTGGTTGGGGGTGTTTGTGTTGATCCAGACGTTTGTGCCGAATTGCAATGCATTTGGCGTGTTTGAATTGTTCCGTTCTTTTGCAATATGTCATGCGTGCTTGATTTGCTGCAGTCAGTGTGATCAGATAATTGACACAGATGTTTGATCTAGTGACAGGTTGCTAGATTCCCTGTCCCAGCCATTTAACTTGGCAATTCACCATAATTTCTTAGCACCTCCTTATTACTTTATCAACTCAAATTGCACTCCTTCGCTAAATCAAGAGAGTGTCGTCTCCCTGATTATTAGTCTCCAGTCTTCTGACAGACTCCGCCCACCCGGTGATGTCACATTTGTTCCCCTTCACTTGGATGCGTGGGTATAATTATGCTCAATTGAAAGGACAGCGGCTTGCCTTCAGTCATGATTTGTTGTATTTCCATGGTAACCAGTTTTTCTGCTCCATGCTATTGTTATTATGTGTTAATCACAGCGCTGCCAATTACTATAGCTAAACGCTTCTCCTGTGATGAAACGTTGTCATTTAAAGCCAGCCGCTCAGCCTGTGAAATGTTTCCTCTCTGAGTTTTTGAAGACTTTTATAGGCTGTCACTCCTGTTTCCCATGCAGTGACAATCAATAGCTACAGAGATTCCCTGCCAGGAGAGGCTGTAAACTTGTTAAAAATGCTAGAAAATTCTAGAAGGAAGCCTCAGCTCCAACCTTACCTCAAGTTTATTCCATGTTCAAATGTATCAGCTCCCGCAGCTGTTCAGATGCAAGAGTTGTTATTTACAAGTACATATCTCAAAGTACTCAAATACTGGATATACACACAAAGAAACACACAGGAGCCCAAGATGAAGCATAGGTGTGCATGCACAGATAGGAACACACATCCATACTTAGTCCTGCATGCACACACACACACACACACACACGCACACACGTTTAAACAGCTACGCAGAGGCACGTCCATTTATCATTGAGCCATCTGAAAATGTGCTCAGTTATTACACAGATGCCTGGACATTTTCATCAGCTCTGACTCATCTCCCATTTAGAATCAGCAGTTGGGGCTCTCATGTTTCCACCCACACTGATATAGGGAGCACTGAAGCCTACGCTGACGCCTTCCTCTGATGCATTCACATTTGAGCCAGTTACGCTTTAACACCCTATGCTAAACTGGCTGCTGTCTTTTTTCTTCTGAATCGTGTTATAAACAGCGCGTTGTAAGTGACCAGCAACAAAATGAATATATTACCACAACGTATGCCAAGTCCTGACGATCGAAATGGTGAATCCAACTCCCGTCAGCAGACCTCAATGTACTACAGGAGAAAGCTAGCGCTGAACAAAGTTGAGTTTCCTGTGGGCACCTTAGAATTAAATGGGGTAGCAGAAATCTGAGCCAACATGAACCCAGGCAGCTCCTGGTCACATGAGATGAAATTGGGCCGCACTGCAGAGGACAGATGTAGTCAGTAAATGATGTAGCTGAGGATCTATTAGGCTACAAATTCACACCACGGGTCAGCGCGTTTACTGACAAGACCACTCAGGAACTCCAGATGCACTGTTCAGCTATTCCACGCAAGTACAATATGAGAGAGCAATTCAGGAGATAAGGACGACTGGCAGCTCTGTAAAACAGTGCACTTTTCTTTATCAGTAAAATAAATAGCTCCTTGGCGCATACAGGACTGTCAAGGCCATCCGCGGCTTTCGTCAGGACAATATTTAACAAATGATGAGGTCATAGATAAGTGTGCGCGTCGGGATGTATTGGGCTGCGTGTATGATAAAAGTCCCTGTCCAGACACACAGTAGCTCCCGCTAAGGCGCACCATCACGTGGGAGTGCCTCTCTTAGATTAAAATGAGCCTGCAAGGACAGGAAGTTAACCCCTGAATGGTCTGGCTGCAAGATTTCCATGGTATATCTGAGTCAACTGTCCGGAGTGTGCTTTGGTCATGGGGAACCTTGGCCTGAGTTTCTGTATCAAACGTACAAATGAGAATTGGTGGATTTGAGATGTTTTAGTTATGCATCTTATATTTAATTGGATATCTTCGGCATGGACCTCTTCGCCTGTGGTAGTCTTTAAATATACAGCTGCTGTAATGACGAGCTGCTTTCTTCGCACGGAAGTGTACTGATTGGTCCACATCTGTTCATCAATTGTGAAATTATTGGCTCATAAGGGCTTGGTGCTTTGTGAGGGTACATCGCAAGCATGGGACATTAGAGGAAAGCACTGAGCCGGAGAAATAAGCTCAAGCAAACAATGATTTCAAGCTCATGGAGGGAAAATAGGGAAGGAAAGTCTTTTTTTAACTTAGGTGTTCCCTTCAGTGTCAGGAGTAATATACTGTAAGGAAAAGCATACTTTTGGCTAGGCATTTAATGTTTGCTTTTTGCATAAATAGACAGATACTAAATGCATCCAGCTTCATTAAGGACTGTGTTCTATATTAAAAGCAGACTGTGCATCAGCAGTTTCCTTACATTCATAGAATGCAGTTAATAAACAACAACATTTTATCTAGGAAACCGGTCCAAGTGAGAGTAAAAAAAGGTCTATCCTGTATATTTCTTTCAACCACAAACTTGGAATTCTTGCCAAACTTTGGAGTGGCACTCTGGCTGTTGCTAAGTGATGAATAATTTCCTCTCTCTCTCCTGCAACATGGTTTGAGAACACACCAGAGTGTACTGGCCCCTTCATACCCACTCCAGTGCAAATGGACTGGGTGCATTTATCTACAAGTACTTTCCAGCCACTGGCAGTAGGTAGCCAAGCATCATGATCCCACACAGTGCGGAATTTCTCTACATTCCACGAGTTTAAAGTTTCTGCTTTTAAAACCCTGCACAGTTTTGAGGTTTTCCTGTAGGATTGTGCAATTTTCATTGAAAAAACTTTCACAAGACATTCCCCAAAATTCTATCAAATGCAATTGAAACAACACTCTAGAAATCTGCAACCTAATCAGGCCACTTAGCATTTAAAGGCAGGTACATTTGCAATGAAATTACCAGTCTGACACAACCCACTGAGTCAATCCCTCAGTGAAAATGAATTTTCATTAGCTAGACACTCTTACTTCCTGCTCCGTAATGGCATAAGCCTGCATTATGGGGACACGGTGCCGGATTAATCCAAGACAGGTAAATCTGGTTTGATTGAATTACATATGCCCTTAAACTGGCTAAGTGCATTTGACTGAATCCATCCCATTGTTTTTCCGTTATCCAATATGCTTGTAGATTAGTACCAAAATAGACAGACCTGACTGCAGTAGCCAGAGGGAAATGAGAGTAGAGTCGTGGCCCTCCTGTTACTCTGACATGGCTGTCCAGCTTAGCGAGCAGGACTGGACATGATCACCGGCCAGCGAACCGCGGTTAAAGCCACGTCAGAATTGCAACGGATGTCACAACCGCAAGGAAACGCTGGTTTACAGCGGAGTGTGGGACAGGACGCACGACCAGAAAACAAAAAATATTACCGCCTATATTATGAAACCCTAAAATAGGAAAGGGCTAGATGAATGAAGTGAAATGATCAAATGAATAAAAATAATGCTCAGAAATGCTCTGAAGTAAGTTCATGTGCCTGCAGCTTGCATGGTATATAGTGTGTCTAAAATCCCAAGCATTGTGCCTCTAACAATAGCAATGATTAATATATTCATGAACTGAATTAATTTTATTTTTTTCATTGTGTGGCACAATTCTGAATTTGTCAGTTTGTCGGTGATGAAGTCAAGTGGTCAGGTATGCTGGGATTGCCGGGGATGTGGGTTTGAATCCAGAACGAGAGACACTGCCGTACAGGTAAAGCACAAGTCAACAAAGTTCCGGTAGAGATCCCACTGTGTAAATATTACACAGATGCCATGTTAAACAGAAATAAGCTGTAAATCACACCTGATCCTCTCGAACACAAATAAAAATCTCCGCACGTCAGATTATTTTCTTCAAAGGGGGAGAGACGCACGCGCACTCTGATATTTACGCATTACCACTCGAACGTGTCACGGCTCTTTGAGATAACGGGAAAGCGCACGGCACATGAAAAGGATGCTTCAGCCGAACAGGGTGACCGTTTGGGACGCTCGACTGTTTCGCTTTGCTCCGCTTCGTCGCATGTAAACGATGTTCAGGCTTTACAAAGCAGCGCGAGTGGAAAGGGGCGAAAGGCGGGGGAGCTTTCACGTTCCACAATACAATCAAAAATCACTTATTTTGTACGCTGCGTCTGATCTGGCCCTTGATGTGCAGCGTACCTCACGGGGGCTGGAGGGGCCGAGGAGCGCTTTTAAGTGTCAGGCGTACAGTGCCGGCCCCTCGGTGCCCCACTGGAGAAATATCACCTCAAGGAAAAGGCTCTGGGTTTTCTTGGCAGAAGAATACATTTTCCTGCCGAATAGTCTGCGTCTGGCCTGACTTCAAACTTCCTCTTGGCAAATCCATGGAGAAGCGCAAACCTCACCGACAGCATCCGTTACATTATCTCTGAAATTTATGCGTTCTTCATTTGACAGGGGACTTCATTTATTTATTCACGAGGATATTTGTTTTTAATATTTACAGAAATTATTCGTAGAACAATCAGCTCTCAATCTGGGCACATTTTCTGTTGTTTATTCTTCATAATAATAATCATTATAACCCCCTGAGACCCAGCAGAAAAAAATGTTTAAGTAGTTTAATACATAATACAAGTTTCTTGGATGACAAAAACATGTTGCAGAGAAAATATTATTTTCTAAAATATTATATTCCTTAACCGAATGTGCCTTGTAGGGTAGGTTTTACCACAGCAAAATATATGGTTATTGAGATGATTGGGTTTTATTGTTTCTTTTGAATGCTTTATCATTTTTATTGATTGTTTGATGTTTTTTTTATTCATGGTTTCATTGTTTTTTTATATTGCCACTTCTCTAAACATTTATTAAAATAAATAAATGAAGAGCCAAGTTGGGCTGAATGGCCTGTTATTGTCATCATTTGTTCTTATCATCTTATATTCTTAAGACCAGAGACTCGTGTTCCCTACAAGGGACAATAATTAATTGCTGGGTCTTTGGAGGATATGATAATCATTTGGCCTTGACATTTCAAATTGGGATATAAATAAAAAATAGGGGGATCCAAATATGTTAAAAAGGCTCTTCAGCTGGCTGATGGAATTAGTGAAAGATCGTACAATGAGCTAGAGAACCTGGGATATTTAAATAGTTTGAGCAGTAGTACACAAGCTTGTTATCCGTTTCTGAGATTGACTGGTATCATCTGGAAAAATCTCAACTGAAAACAGATAAATGCAATTCAAATGACTTTTAGCTGTGCATCCAACTTCTTTAACATGCTCTATAACATTGGTGTTTCATGTTAGACGTCTTTCACAGCAGCGCAGGAGACCAAAGTTAAGCCCAGTGGAATTCATGATGCAGTTGTTTCTGATAACCTAACCTTCAAAACAGCGAGTGCTGGACCCTGTCTTCCTCACTCAAACACCTCTCTCCAGAGACATGTATGAAATATACAAGATAGCTGCCACAAATCAGACGTGCTGCTCAACCTTGCCAAACCGTGGGCGGAGGTTTTGACATTTAATTATGACTGCTGTGTCATCATCCAGGTCTGCTTCTGCCATTACTAAATGAGCCTGTCAAAACAGTTGGTTTTCTGACAATCAAGTCCATTAAGTTTGGGCGTCCAGGAGTAAAATGTGTTGTTTTAATGCCACAGTTTTCCTCCTACTAGCAGTATATTCTGAACTGGAAAGTGAGCATTTTACTGCAGTGCAGATTCAGTGTTCTAAGCAGAGGAGCAGACATGGAAAGATCTTCTCTAGGATTGAGCAGGCCCAGAGACAGGCATATGAATTCAATTTCCTCATATCTCCACCAAAGTGCGATATTAAGCTGAAAGTGGTCTTTTGAGTGAAAAGCTTCTGGCTGTCTCCCCCCATCTCTGTCTTTATCTCCTTTTTTCTCCTTACTCTCGTTCCCTCTTTCTTCCTCTGCTGATCTTCTCTCCAACTCTTCGCCTCCAGCACTCCATCTTTCACCATTTCTTTATCTTTGTTTCACTTCCAAATTCAAATTCAATAAGCTTTATTAGCATGACAAAAATGTCTTAAAACACCTGAATTTTTTCATAGACAGTATAAATTTTATGGGTATAACTGAGTGACATGAGGACACATAGACACCACAGTAGGCTACTTATTGCACTCTAACTCTCTCTGACATTTCCATTTCTCCTCTCTCCCCTCTTTGCCCACACTCTCCCTCTACCTCACTATTTTTTCTCTCACTCCCTCTCTCTATTTCTCTCATAGTGGTCTGGTGCATGCTGGGAATTCTTTCACAGATAAAGGCGGCCCTCTGCAATTCTCCACCACATATTCTCCAGCCTTTGCTTGTTTCAGACGGACACGGTAAAGATTCAGCCTAAGAAGTTCAGTTACAGGCAAAACAGTTCATCATATCTTGCTTGGAACACCTTGCGACGGAGCGCGGAGACCACGTTCTCGCCTGATTCACATGCGTCAGTCCCCTGACTGCGCAGACAGACAGAATGGCAGGAGCAAACAAACGCGGGCACAAATGACCCGTTTTATATTTAAGTGGAGGAAAATCAAACCTGATTTTCTCCAAAAGGTAAAATAGCAACTGAGTTCCCTCTGAGCACAAACACACCACGCTATTAAAAACAGGAGATACTGGAAAATGTCAGCCCGACAGCACTGTGCCACGGCTCCGTGGGTATATCAACCGTTCTCTTTTTCAAACCTCAGTGGAGAAAAAATGGAGCTTGCTCAGCCATCAAAAAGATGGATAAATAGTTATTTGTTTTTCTGTTGACAGATAAATTATAATTAAGCAAGGACAGAAAGTTCTGGACGCTCTCGCAGTGCCTGTCGTCTCTATGGAAACCCAGGCGCGTTGCCTTGCAGTGATGGACTTCCCGCCGAAGGTGGTGGGTATCGGGTTTCGGGTTGTTTGAGCCTCAGACCCACCAGCAGGGGGCAGACAGCAGCGAGGGGAAGGGCTAGGGAGACGGATTGGTTCGAGGGTGATGCACAAAATCTTGCATGGTGCTGCGGGACAACATAAAAAAAAACGATCCTGATCTCACACAGATGCTTCACAGGTATCAACCAGAGAACAATTTCAGCTAATGTGAGAAACATAAGCAAGTGACATCTGCGATGCCTCCAGTGTTGACTGGGAAAAATATAGTGAGCTACGGTGAAGAGACGTGTGGCCCGGGCTCTCCAGCCATATGTGAATCCCCCCACCCCCCATCCCCGAGGGGGAGGAGGGTTTCGATCTCTGCTGTGGCACCTTCTGAGCTGTTACACTCCCAGCTTTCTCCCTGACTAAAGGTGAAAATATGAAAGGAGGGCTGGCATGAGACTAATCCACTGACTGACATGAGCACATGGAAATCTGCTAAATGCTTGAAAGCAATTAGGCAGGTTGTAATTTAAATTGAAAAAGTACGAGCACACATATTCACATCCCGTAATGGCAAAAGGCAATGATGGAGGACCTTAATGATAGCAAAAAGGGGTTTCATCAACCCCGTAATGGGTGGAGGTGCAATCAGCTATCAATCGCATGGGAGTCCGATTTTGCTCATTACAGCAGAACGATGATTGAGTCAAACAAGCTAGTCACTGATAGCATAACATGGCACTGCCTATTTCAGATTGACCAAAGTTTTGTTTTCCCATCATAAGAAGAGGTTATATTATTACATTTTTTGTTTGTTTTTAAAAGGAGGGAGCGATAGATGTTTGTACCCGCAAGATCAAAACTTGGCAGACAGGAATCCATATTTGGTGCAAAGGCAGTGACAATTTAGACAAACTGTGTACCCTCCCTCTGGCACACAAGAGCTCCGCCCAGGTCCTGGGGAGCCACAGGGTCTGCTGTTTACTGTTCTCATCTTAAATACAACAACCACTTTAGTCCCAAGAAACCAGGTGATGGGACTTCATGTGCCATCACCCGTTTTAATTGACCAATTAAGCGCCAAGTAACAACAAAAACCAGCAGGGTATGAGGCTCTCCAAGACCTGGGTTGACCTCAAGCCACTTACACAACTGCTCACACATACACACATGCACGGACATACACTTACGCGCACATTTCCCAGAGCGGTTGTTAGATTAGGTGGCACTTTAATCACAGGGCAGGCTGGCTGGTGTGGACACAGTTACATGGAGGGATTGACAGGATCGTTCTACCACTGTGAGGACCTTTGAGACTGCATCATACTGTACGCGTATGCGCTGCATGAATTTGTTTAGGTACTGTAAATCCATCAGCCCCAAGTTCTGGCCCCTATGAGCATGCAGGTTTTCATTCCAACCATAATTGAAACCCCCGAGTCATAAAAAGCAGTTAATTTTTCTAAATTATACCATTTTAATGTATATTGAGGACAAATTACTCTCTTATGGGCACATTATATTGGAAATAGGCTATAGTTATGCATGCCTTGACACAATTCATATTCACATCGCAGTTAGATCAATTAACGCTTTCATTTTCTGTAATGTGCTATTTGGCAAATGATTTCTTCATAAAGCAGTTACGTTTTTGAAATGAATACGACATAGACTCGCAGGTGAAATCAGCTGGGTCCTAATTGCGAAAAGTGAGAAAGGACACTGAATCAAAACCTGAGAAATTAAACTTAAGTGCATACACAATGGGTCCCCAACAGGGAGGCTGGGAACCACTCACATACATGTATGTGTTCAAAATCCATATTTTCATTCATATATATATATATATATATATATATATATATGACATGACATTAACACAACCAGAACCAGACACCCTCTGATATTTAAGTGAATTTACTCAAGCTTTCCTGTAATTCCACCTCAAACATTGGACCTTCCCCGGGGGTATTTGCTCATTTAACTCCTTTAAAGAACTAAAAAGCGAGTGAGCTTTAGTACAGCGCCCCCTGGGGTGCGCTGCTGTGTTTGCGGAGTTAATGTCAACCGGGACGAGCCTCAGCCAGGACGGCTAGAAAGGCGGGTTTTGCCAGCGTGTGTAAGAGCGCTGAAGTCACCCGCACCATTCAGGACATCAGGAAACAGTTACATTATCTTTCCTGACACTCCACACAAAGCCTGTTTTGCTGTCATATCATCTCTCCAACCGGCGGTCTGAAAGTGTGGACCTAGCTTCAGATGCTTCCGGGCTGTTCTGGACCGTTCCGGACTGTGGCACTGCCATAAGTCTCTGCCCGGGCAATTCATTTAGAGGCCCTAAACCCCTCAGTTGGCTCCCACTGTACACTTCAAAATAATACAATCAGTTGCTTGACAGAGATGGATTGAGATGTTGGGATTGTGGGGCTAAGAGTGCTTTTCTTGCCAGAGGGGGAGAGAGAGAGAGAGAGAGGGAAAAGAAAGGCAGAAGCGCAAATCTCCACAAAGGGGACCTCACAGCAGCAAACGGCACTCAGCTTCAAATTAATTCTCATCAGACTCCCGCCGAGGCAATCCACCCAAACCGCGTCTTCTGCCGAAAGAGCTGTGTCCACACAAACGCGTGTGACGCCGCGCAGGAGCGAGGAATAACAAGCTATTTATCTGAAATCTGTCTCCCTCCTTCCACATAAAATAAACTGGATCTCATTAACAGCCCCTCTGAATGATTGCATTGGAAGTGTGCTAGTGGTACCAATGATGGGAACAATGACAGTAATCATGCTGAAATTGATCCATTTCACTGGCTTTTAAAGTGGGCTCCAAACTAGGCAGGATTCTGCTGGGGTTTTTTTTCTGACAAATTGACTGATTAGCTTTGACAGGTGATTCAGGGACGGTGGTGAGACTAGTCGACATATTTACTGCATATATAAGAATATACCTAGTCTCACTTAGACTTTCCAAAGATATATGATGACTACATTTGATAGCTGGAGTACCAAGGGCAGATTTATTCTACAGTTTAATCTTTTCATAAAGCATGCCCAAGCTCGGGGATATTGGGAACAGAGGGATAGAGAAGAAAGAAGAAAGAGGTACAGTAGAAGAGAGGAAGAGAGAGGGTTGGTAGCACCACAGCTGAACAGAGCCTGTGGGCTCGTAGGCTGACCTTGCAATTGAAGCAGAGATTCACTCTCTGTCCCCCTGGCCAGCCTCTACAGCCAGGTGCTGCAGCTGCCTGTTCTTACGCTAATGAATTCTGTTCCTGCTATAACTAGCAACCGCACACGAAAAGACACAACTCTACACGTAGCTCTGCTTCATGCTGTTCACAGCGAGGTGCTCTGTATACCGGCACAGTCGCTCCGAGTCCACATCCAGTTTGTAAGTCTTCGACGGAGAAGAAAGGCTAAACTATCGTCTGTCTGAGGAGGAAGGGAAGTCATCGCACCAACGGAAGTTCTGACTGAGCTCTTCATTTTCCTTTCGTGTGCCGAGACTCACGCTCTTCACGCATAACACGCGCCATGCCCTTCAAACGCAAACATCGCTCTGTCTGCGTGCCTCACTCGGTCGTTCAAATCGCCTGCTCGTTCTTGTTCCCGGGGAGCACCGCTATAGGGGTGACATAGCTCAGGAGGTAAGAGCGGTTGTCTGGCAGTCGGAGGGTTGCCGGTTCGATCCCCCACCCTGGGCATGTCGAAGTGTCCCTGAGCAAGACACCCAACCCCTAATTGCTCTGGCGAATGCGAGGCATCAATTGTAAAGCGCTTTGGATAAAAGCGCTATATAAATGCAGTCCGTTTACCATTTGCCACCGCGCACGATGCCCTTCGCGTGCGCCCAGATCCAGCTCCGCCGCCTCCCCGTAATACGGCGTGATTTACCGCGGGATGGACACAAGGTCGTGCGGACGTGAGAGCGCTATCGGGTAAATGGCTTTTAACGAGCGAGATTAAAGACAATGAAAAGCAGTCGCATTAGCATACCTTCCGAGCAGCGGGGAGGCTCCCGCAAGCAAAAAAAAACTCTCCTGGGAAAACCTGATAAAGCCACGCTTTTATTTCTCAAACATCTTTCATTCTATTTTTTTTTTTAATACCTTTCCTTTAATACCTCGCTGTTCGCCGCCTGCTCGTTTTAAACCGCACGTTCAGATCCGGTTTTTTTACGGAAACCCCGCGCTCTCCCCGGTGAACGGCGGGTCGAATGCGGGAAGCGGGGTGGTGGCCGGGCTGTGCTCGTTTTAACCTTCGCGTTTTTGATGAAGGAAAACAAATAAAAGTCCCGGTGAGGTGAACAGGCCGGCGGAGCTGTCGCGCTGACGCTCCGGCCCGGGCTTCAGCCCCCTGATAGGGCCCTCTCCTCATCTTTTCTTCACCGCAGGGACAAAGGGTGCGCTCCGGAGCCGCTCGCCGCTAAGCACACGCATCACAAGGCCAGCTGTCAGCCGCCGCTGTCAGACCTTAACAATGAATGCTTCTCCCATTCAGCGGAGAACTCCTGAGCCGCGATGGACCCAGGCTGTGCCGCTGACACTAAGCACTGCGGTTCTGAGGACAGGGAGGATAATCCTCTCCCTTTCAAAACCTGGGTGACTGGTTTAGGTGACTGCGTGATGAATGAAGATGAACACTCAGAGAACACACATATGAAAGCACGCACACACACAAACAAACAGACCATTGCACACGCAAACATACTCACACACTGGCACACACACACACACACACATATAACTACACAGATACACATTCTGTACTATAAGCACTATATTGTCATATACATGCACATATGTATGCACACATACACACATATTAATATGCTCCACCTGTGGCCAGAACCTGGAAAACTACTTACAGTATAAAGAGATTTCAACAGCAAGGCAAGCGGTGCCCAATGACTTCAGACAAGGCATCAGACTGGATTCCCATCAAACCGGCCCACTTCCGCTTCATTCATTAATTCTATTACAAAAGGCCTCCCTCAGCGGACAAGTAAAAGGCTGAGAAACATTTTGGCTGACAGGGACTCACATTAATGTCCGACAGGCCTGTCCGCCCCCAAAGATCCGGCAGAAGGCCGTCGTGGCCCTCCAGCAATGGGGAAATGGAGAAGGCCATTGGCCTGTCACCCTGGATTGCCTGTAACCTCTGGACTGGGCCAAAGTTCCTGTAACACCCATGCCCTACATGGCCAAAAGTATGTGGACACCTGACATCCAACATCTAATCCAAAATTATGGGCATTAATTTGGGAGCTGGTCCACCCTTCGCTGCTCATTTATACTAGATGATGGAGCATTGCTGCAGGAATTTTCTTCCATTCAGCCAGAAGAGCATTAGTGAGGTCGGGTATTGATCGGGTGATTAGGCCTGGCTCGCAGTTGGTGTTCCAATTGATCTCAAAGGTGTTGGATGAGGGCTCTGTGCAGGCTACACCGTTATTTAAGATTTAAGCATTAAGATTTGCCTTCACTGGAACTAAGGGGCCTAGCCCCAACCATGAAAAACAGCCCCCGACCAAAGGGTGTCCAGATACTTTTGGTCATATAGTGTATCACAATGAATCAGAGTATGGTGCACATACGAACAATGTGTGGACTATGTATCATATGGATCAACTATGGATCATATATCGACCGTGTATTGAACATGCACGAACAATGTATGGATGATGCACAGATCATATGCAGACCATGGTGAAAATATTTCTCTCAACAGGAGAGGCTAGTGCAGATTACCAGGACCTCCCTCCAGGCTTCAGAATGATTCACTTCAGGACGCAGTTCTTAACGTGCGAAACCCCTTGCGTTTACAAAAGATGACCCAGGGGCAAAAGAAAAGGAGCAGCAAAACGAGTGCACGTCTGCGTATTTATTTATTTACTCGCTCCACACACAAAGTCAGAGTCGAGATGACAGCCTCTTTCTGCAGCACAGCTGCGCAACATTGTCGGGCAGGATGGCGGGCGGCCTTGTTAGCTCGATTTACGACCCGCGATCGACCGGCCCGAACCTGCCGGAGACACCGAGAGGGAGACGTCAGAGCCACCGTGGCCGGCGTCTCCTTGCACCCTGAGCTAAGCGTGCCCTTCCAGCTACCAGAACAGCCCTCGCCGGCTCACAAGGCCAAATTAGCCTGTAATAGATTCCAAGAGAGACACAACTATAGAGGCCCATTATAAGGCCCATTACTTTAAATGACATTGAGGTTTTTTAAAAAAAAAGGTCTGCTCGGGGGAAGCTTACAATTCAAAGATGTACACAGCTAACAGATGATAGCTGTAATAGGAGTCATTTGGCAACAATAACAACCCGCTAAATGTGCCACACTGAAGCCTCAATTAAAACAGAGCAATTTTCTCTCTTGTTCCGTAGCAGAGGAAGGCTTCCAACGTTTCAAAGAGATGAGACGCAGCCAAAATTAAAGAATCCTTTTCTTCTCGGCGTGGGCGTGAGTCCTGGGGAATACACTACAGGCTGGCAGCGTTCTAGTTTGGAATGCAGTACCTTTTCCCCGTCAGCAGGGCGGCACTGTTCACATTAACTGCAAACCGGGTTGTTACCCGTCCACATTTCAGCCCCGTTGTGTCCTCTTGAAATCAGAAAAGATCTTTAAAAAAGTAATAAGAATACCGTATCATACTGTATTTATCATACTACTGCCTACTAAAGGTTTACTATTTTCCAGAATTTTAGTAGTAGAATAATTACTTTACAGAAACGTTAAAATTGATACTTGACTACTGAAATCCTGAAATAATTCTGGATATGAATGTTACAGGCACGATTCTGGTAACTAAAATGTTACGCTTGAAAGCGAAGTGATTTTTAAGAAAAAATGGATTCTTCAAGTCCCCAGTCCTGATCTGCTGACTGACAGGAAAAAGAGGAAGTGACATTGTTAAATGTCAGAGTTCAATGGCTTTTTCCTTCAATGCCAGTTCATCTGGTGCCTCTTCAACAACATAACATTTGGAGTGATGTCAGACTTGACACACCATTGTTCACGACATACTGAAAGAAAAATATTACTTTTCGTGACCCATGGTGCCCTGCAGTAATTCAATTTCTCAGCGGCAAAGCCGCCAATCGCATGGAAGATTCACACAGAGACACGTCAGCAGTTATCAATCACTATAGCTACATTAGCCTGAACCCATATGACTTTAGAACACCCATTCCACCTTTCATATTATGTGCTTTATGGAAACAAGAGTTAGTATATAATGTAAGAAAGTTAGACTGTTATAAACTCACTTGGCCATTTCACTTTTGCTCAGTAGATGATTTCCCGAACAGCATATGAAAAATGAGACTCTGCCCAGACTGTTAAAGCAAACAGAAACAGGAGCAATTTGCACATGACTTCCTCCCCACCTTGGCTGCATCAAAAAAAACACACCATTCTCACATGTGAAATCATTGCAGTGCACCACATGCTTGCTTGAATGGTGTGATAGCACTTTAACCCTCCGCTGCACGCGTTATGATAGATCTGTCGTTTAAAAAAAAATGTTTCACGCACTATTTCATTTTTTAGAAGGCAATTTTAGATGCAATGCCATTTCACAACAACATATGACAATGGAAATCATTAAGACAGTTTCATTTTTTTCTATACTCTATATTTTTTCACAGGAAATTCAGTTTATGTTAACTCTTTACCATTAACGTACGCCTGGTTTGCATAGTGTAGCCGATTAGCGCCATTACACTTCCGCTCTTCACGATCTTGCTGCTTCCCGTGGCCTCAGAGCTAAAATGGCCGCCCTGACCCTGGACCATGGGTGCCCACTGCTTTTCTTCTTGGTACTTGGTATTAAAGATGGATTGGGGTTAAGTACCCTTGCACAGACTCCTTCACGCCAAAGGGAGCTCAGGATAAACTATGAGCCATCCCAGCTCACCCACAGCACGCTCACAACTCTGCAACAGCACTAGCTGAGTAATACCCCCACATGGGCCATACCGGATCTTTCCGCCTCACTGACCGAGACTCAAGCCTTGTTCCGCCAAGGGAGGGAGGGGGCACTTTTTAGCATCTAAGTAGCTGCAGGCCTCCATAACCAGGACCGATTCTGCCCCTGTGAGCCATAAAATCGCAGACTGCCGATCCTCTGTTCAGGCCAACAGTCACACGGGCCGGCCCGGCGTTCCATTTATGTCAGCGTTGTTATTTATTCGGCAGGAACGTGGCATGGCGGCGCAAAGCACAACAGCACGCTGTCGCACCGTGCTCTGCATGAGAGGACTACTCCAGACCTACGCAAACTATGAAACACCGCTGAGCTCTCCACCCTGTATTTTGCCAAAGGGAAGGCGACAACATTCACCGAGAAATACAGCAAAAAGAAAAGAAAAAACTCCAAAAAAAAACAGCCACGTACCAGTGGAGCAATCAGAAATCTCTCCTGGTTTCACTAATGCCTCTATTTGTAACAAGGAACAGCGAGCTGAGGCAGACACGTAATTATTACTTGAATGTAAAACATACCCCTGGAGATCTTCTATTAGAGGAAATCACACCGCGACAGGAAAGCAGTTCTCACGGCTCAGGGAACGAACTCATTTGCGCAGTAAACTCTGCAGCCGGGGCTGCACGAGTCCCTTAATGGCGTGACCGGGGAGGGGAGGGACGGGGCGCTGAATGAGACGTAGCCGCTGACGGTTGAGGACCGGAATCCACAGGAAGCGGCCTCCGCTGCGGACGGGACTCAGCGACAGGGTTCCGCTCCAGCGCGCCCCACTACAGGTGCTGCTCTAATGGGTCCCACAGCAGGACAGACTGCGTCTGAGTGAGAGGCCTTCAAATGCACGTGGATACAATGCACGCACACACACACAGACACACACTCACACACACACACACACACACACTCACACACACACACACAGACACACACTCACACACAGACACACACACACACACACACACACACACACACACACACACACACTCTCTCATTTTCTCTAAAACACAGGCACACACACTCACACATACACTCTCTCTCTCTATCACAGGCACACACACCCACACACAAAGACACACACCCTCAATCTTGCTCTGTCTTTCTAAAACACACACTCTAAAACACATGCACACACACACACAAACAAATTACAGTCTTGTACACTAGAGGGGATGCATAAACAAATGCACTGTAAATAGGCCACATTGTTCCCATGGCATTTAAAAGAGATGAAACTGGTACATGTGTAATTTCCACACAAACAGCTAGGGGGCAGTGATGGTAATTTTAAATGTCACCTATGCCCAAACCTCCACCTATTCCAGCAGTGATAAGGCTCTTCAAAGACAAAAATAAAGCAGAATCTGACAGGCGCCAGAGCGTCTTGCGCGCGTTAGGCGGGTTTAGGCGAGGTGCGGTAGAGCTCAGCGCGGGCCCCCTGTTTTGGCAGGTGACCCAGAGCACACAGACACAGACACAGGGGCTAGGACCCCCAGCTGGAACACCCAAATAATTACCACTCAAGGGTACCTTGCTGCCTACCTCCCAGCTTCCCTGTCATCTGCTGCCTCTCACTCCACCATACACACACGTGGGGAAAAATATTCTTTATCTCTCCCTCCCTCCCTCTCTCTCTCTCTCTCTCTCTCCCACACACACACCTGCCTACCTGCATTGATTCCATGTACAGTTGGAAAGGGCAGTGCAGTGATTAAGCTCTCGATTAGAAGAGGCTCTAAAGCAGAAGTGACAGAATCACTGAGGTATGCACTAGCCAGGAGGTGTTGCATTTTCTGTGGTAGCGAATAACATATAATCACAGACACACACAATGAGACCTGTTTCTCTGGCACACAAAGTGTAGGCCATGCTTTCATGCTGTCCTAAAAAGAAAAAAGGGAGACAGACAGACAAACAGTCAAACAGGCAGGCAGTCAGACAGAGAGGTTCCAAATGCAATTAAATATGTCTCTTTTTTAGCAAGCTAATTCTGTGCACATAATGACAGAAAACAAGAAACAATTAATCACTCTGCAAAAATTTGTCTGGGCTTGAGTGGGTTTGCTAAACAGTAGGTTACATTAAAGTCATGACTGTATGTTATTGACCGGACTGGGGTCTGGACTGAACTAGATCTTATTGTACGTTAAACAAGCTGATCCAAAGTTTGTATAACAAGTCTGTTCTGTATCTAAGCTGTACAAAGTTTAATTCTATTTGTCTTCCAATTGTATATGGTACATGGGTGTGATTTTTCTTTACCCAGAAAAAGAGTCACGAATGCGCACTGAGGATCAGCCATCTTGTAGCTTTCTCTACTTCCAGGCTAATCTCAGATATCAGCAGAGGACACACCCACACATTACACTAAAATAAGGCCACACCAACCCAGCTATATTTAAATAAGTGCACATCTATACTACAATAATTTCACACCCACGCAATACACTAAAATAATGATACACCTACCCAGCTACATTAAAACAAGGACCCATCTACACATTTACTCTAAAATAAGGACATACCCAACAAGCCACACTGCAACATGGACACACCCTCACATCTCCATAGCTGCACTATTGCAGATGTGCACAGCTACACACCCGACAGCAGCTACACAACAGAAAAGGCACACTTAAAAAAAAACTACGGCACACAGATGAAAACATATTCATACACAACTGCACCGCAGCATTCGCACAATTTCACTGCAGTACTGTGATTATGCCAATCACGGGAACGCAAACCAGAACAAGCAGATAGCCCTGAATAGGATGTCACAGGAAAGTCGTGACGTGCGGTATGTGAGGCACAGGATCACGTGGTCGTGGGACATACAGTATATCACAGATACACATGAGTAAGGGCCCCCACCCAACATAACTCAGACACACTGGGGGACTGAAGGATTTGTGAGAGTTTACTGCCACCTTTCAGAAGAGGAAATACTGTCCACCCAAATCACAGGTTTCACTGCTCAGTACATAAGGCTCCCTTAGCCTCACCTAAAAAGTGCAGGGTGGGGCTTTCTCCCCTCCGGCCCCCAATATACAGGGATCAGTAAGAGCACCCAGCCACCTGGCCACACATCGAGAATCATCATTCCAAATCAAAACATAGCACAAAAATAAAAATAAATAAAAATAGCGAAAATGAAAATGATCATAAAAATTATGAAGAGCACCAAAACGACTGGCAGCTATTTCGCTTCGAAAGTCGTGCCGCAAATACGGAAATGGTCTGATAAAAGAGGAGGGGGGGGGAGGGGGGCATTATAAAAGATCCATTTAAGCCCGACAGAAAGTGTCACTGCAGGGGGCGTGAGGGAATATGGTGCCGGGTCTTGGACGTGATGGAGAAAATGAACGCTCAGTTCAGAGCGACAGGCTTTTATCCTTCTCTCCCCCGGAGTCTCGCCCCGAGCGGGAGGCCCGCTCCAGCGAGTCGGGCGGTACCGCTCGCGGCGCGCGACCGCGCGAGAGAGGCGCCGCCGCCGCCGCCGCGCCTCGCCGACTCCTCCGGCCCTCTCTCCGCTCTTTCATCCGGCTGCCTTTCCGCCGTGATTCTGCTTCTTACGGTCCCTGTGGCAACCGCTGGCAGTATCACAGGCTATTAATTTTGCATCAGGTAATGTTGGCCAGTTTATATTCACATGGCAGAAGGCGCCATCTTACATTTTTCTGCGTGCGCAATCGAGATGACTGAGGGATGGAAATGGCTTTTTTTTCTGGTTGGCGTGTATTTTTCTGAGGGATACATTTGTGCACACACACACACACACACACACACACACACACGTTCTACATGCAGATATGCTTGGACACAAGCTTTAACAAACATGGAAATTGGTTGCAAGACTATATCGGCTCTCTTTCTGAAAGTAAGCATGGTGAGAGAGAGAGAGAGTGAAGAGAGAGAGAGAGACAGAGAGAGAAAGAGAAACAGAAAAAGAGAGAGGAGCGGCGCAGACAGAATCAGTGGAGTCCCCTCAGGAGGTTTTCCCCTGAGTTGAAGAGAGAGAGAGAGCAGAATGATGCAGCTGTGTTGGTCTCCAAAGCGCACCTGCAGCCTGTGCTACCTTCATTGTCCAGCGCGCAGGCGTGAAAGAAAACAAGCGGGATTTACATAACATTTACATTCATGAAAAACACAAACACTACTTGATTCCGAATGCCAGCAGTGAGCAGGAAGTCCTGGGTACAAAACTCTGCATGTGGCCTTTCAGCATTTCTACAGCATCTGTGGCTGGATCCGCATTACCCCGACGCAAACCACACTCCGCCCGTTTGCCGCAGTTAAGAGGTGAGCTTTCAGACGTTGAAAGACGGCACTACCTTAATGAGCCTGGGAAGCAGCGGTCGGCCTCTCCAACAGCTAAAGCCAATTTCCATACTAAAATGCTGAAATGTGTTGTTTTTGCTGATCGGTGGAGGGGGGAGTGGAGAGAAAATCACCTGGCCATTGTTCAGGGCCCTTTGTCCAGAGAGACTTGCAGTTTTGCAAATTCTGTAACCCATTTACACAGCAGGGCCTTTTTTTTGGAACAACCGCACTGAAGAACGCAAGGCAAAAGAGCTTAGCTGCCCAAACTTTGCGGCTGGGAGTATTTCAAACCATGAGTATTTCGGGACCACAGGTTTAAAAAAAAGCACAAAGAAAAGCGAGAACCTACATAAATGGAGCAAGGGTTCAGGTTTTTTGAGTTAAGTTTTCTGAACAAAGCTGCAGCAGGCCATCCACTGATTGTACCGATAACCAATCCCAGCACTCTGCTTGTCTCCAGCCAATTGGAACACGGAATGGGAAGCTAAATAGTCAACATTCGTCACTTTTAACTGTTTGCTGCTATTCTCACTAAAACCTCTTTCCTTCTGATTGATCATTCTGGCTTTGCCCTAATGTGGGGTGTCAGGAACCCCATCCCCTGCCTCCTGCCTCCTGCCTCCTGTCCCCAGCCTGGTAAACGGGGCTGTCAGCTCTGCGCTCCTCCCAACTCTGGTCAGCATTCTTTCCCTCAGAGCTAATAGCGCCGTCCATGCTAGCCTACCACCAAATGTATGCTGAGCATTTGCCCCCCACCCCCATCCCCTGCCCCCTTATGAATACTCACAGTCGGGACAGCGAATCAGAGCACATTTGGCCTCGGCAACTGCAGCGCAGACAGAACCGCTCGCGCTAAACAGGCCGAGTAATCGTGCGGCGCGCGGAATATCTGCGCCTCCGGACGCATCCGCCAGGCGATCGGCGCGTTTCCCTCCGACAGAGCCAGGACGCGGGGCCCCTAAATCTAATTTTACGCCAGCCTGCACACCATTGTTTACCGTTTCTGCATAATTGCTCGCAATGTTAATTGTTTGTTTCCGACGCGATTAGATTCTGAATACACAAGCTGATGAGCCGACATGATAGCACTGACCCCTGCGAGCGTTCGGGTGGCGGGGCACGGTGACCAGAAGCTGCAGCGTGGGAAGGGTTCAGCGGAGAAATAGAGACCTGCAGAACCGCTATCTGATCTCCCCTCCTACTTAATGCTGTTAATGTGGCTTTATCGCAGGGTATTATCGATGTTTAATATGCTATGGTGAGAAATGATTTTTTTGCTGCGGGCCTACATTGCTGTGCAATCCGGTGGATCTGCACCTGGGGGAACGCTGATATTTAACAAAAACACAAAATATAAGAAGTTATTCATTTTGCATCCAAAATTGATAGAACTGTTCCAACTGGCTCCAAAATAAGACGCTTTAAGTTAAGTTTAGGAAAATGAGAAATCACATGAACAGAAAGCACTGGGTACAACTTATCCTTTTACACACGGACACACGCACACACATAGACAGACACACACAAGCACACGCACACACACACACACATAGACAGACACACACATGCAGGTACACACACACACACACAAACACATACTCACACATGCGCAAAACCCTATCTGCCTTTAACCACTTGCGAAACAGAAGTCAGCAAAAAAACGTCTCGCACTGCTAATTAGCACAAACATTCAAGGACGGTGTGCCTGAGACCCCTTTCCCTCCCCAACGGGCAGCCAGGGCGCTTTAATTGAGTCTGAGTTACAACAAAGTCTGCTCTGCAGGCAGGATAGGGCCCAGGCTTTGGATCAAGCTCGGCCTTTAGCCGCATGAGCCGCTGAGGGTTGTACACTTAACCCCAGGCTGGTCATTATGGCACTGTGGGCTGTGCTCACCACGAACTGCCCATTATGGCACTGTGGGCTGTGCTCACCACAGACTGGCTATTATGATACTGTGGGCTGTACTTTCCATAGACTTGTTATTATGAAACCACGGGCTGTACTTACCACGAATTATCTATAACATTGTGGAATGTACTGACCCTAGACAGTCCATAATGGCATTGTAAGCCGTACTCTTTGCAGATGGGCAATTATCACACTGAGTACTTACAGTACCTGAGAAAGGCCATTTTGACCCTGTGGGCTGTACTTAACAATGTGGGGTGTACTTACCCTAGACCGGCTATTATGACAATGTGCGCTGTACTTACCCTCGAAAGGCCATTATGACAATGTGGGGTGTACTTACCCTAGACCGGCTATTATGACAATGTGCGCTGTACTTACCCTAGAAAGGCCATTATGACGATGTGGGCTGTACTTACCCTAGAAAGGCCATTATGACAATGTGGGCTGTACTTGCCCTAGAAAGGCCATTATGACTCCATGGGCAGCTCTTACCGCAGATGGCCTATTATGGCACAGTGGAACACACACTTACCCCAGGTTTATTTGTGCCATGCTAGCTCCGCTGCAGCGAGTGTGCAAGTCCTGCTGAACGGCCATGATCATTACTGCACACCAGCGGAGGATTAAAAGCTTTTAAAAAAGATATCTTATAACCGAGACCTGTAAACCAATCCCTGCTCTCAGCCCATCCTGCTTGGTCAACAAGCGAGACTGTTATCTGATCAATCCATACCCGTTGCAAGGTAATTCCCTCTCGATTAATTGTCATCTCTCGTGTGGTAGTTTTTTTATGTTTATGAGGTGTTATAGAACATAAATGATGAGAGTTTAATTTCAAAACTCAATTAAATAATCATTATGCGGTCAACACTTACGATAACCTAAAGTGGTAAATCATCCATAATGCAAAAGCTTTGAATGCAAAGTTCAATAAAGGCTAGTGAATTGTTTCCATGGGGAATTAAAATATCTACGTCAATTAAATAATAGTGGTCATAGTTAAAGAGTGCTAAATCTACAAATATGATCATGTAGTCTGTGTATGTAGGCAAATGTACCACAATTTCATGTTAATAAGAAAATAATTCTATGACTAGACAACTGAGAGAAAGGGAATTTGCTGCCAACTGGAATGCATTATGGAGCCAATTATTTGCTTGATTGGTAATCAGTTTTCCCTCACATTTTTTGGCTAGTCTCGAGATGGCAAAATCATTGCCGGAATGTCACTACATCTGTCCATCATTTGCGATTATGCAGTCATTCAAATGAACCATGCACTGCCAATCGTCAAACCCATCCAGTCATCCACCCATCCACCCACCCATCCACTCATCTAAAGTAGACCATCCCTCAGTTAGCCGACTTGAGTTAGCATATAGAACAGGCATGAAGAACAGGTGAAAAACAGATTAGCCTCGCCCAGGGCTGCACAACTCTGTTCCTGGCAATATACTGTACTTTAGCTGTTCAATTCAACCTTAATTTGGCACGACCAATTCTACTAATTAGCAGCACACTCAGACTTCCAGCTGTTGAATGAGATGTGCTTTGTTAGGGTTGGACGGTAGATCTCCAGGAACGGGGTTGGGTAGCCTTGGCCGAGCCAATCCAAGAGCTCCAGATTGGCTCAGTTAGAAAAAAACCGCTCACCAGGAGTACAGGGTGTGTCATGCAGCCTGGATATAAACTAGTTTGAGTCTGGGCTACGGTTTTAGCCAACCATGGCCGGGCCTCCGATGCGGCAGGAAGTACCTCCATCCCACAGACGTAGGGTGGAATTACCTCAGCCAGCCTCCCTCAGATTACCGCTGCACTAGTGCCCCTCAACCACTCATCAGCTGCCTACAGACTAGCACTTGACTCTAGCCCTAGCTCTCTCGCTGTACTTTGATTCCCGTGGGGTATAAAATAGTCCCAGTCTGGTGGGCGAGAGTATGGAGGAGCGCACACGCCACAGCTGCGGCGGCTAGCTAAGCAGGTGCGGGCGGCACAGCTGTGATGTTAGCGCATAGTACAATCTGCTATTCCACTGCGGCGGGGAAATAGCCAAAAGAGCTACGAGCCTGTTTACTCTGCCCACTCTTTCTCCACCAAGAGGCAGTAATTAGAAGAAGGTATCAGTGAACAGCTGGCGGCGGTCTGCCGGGAGCCGAAACACCTTTCCACCCACAGACCACCACGCCGTCCTGAGCGTCCACCTCGGGAAAAGATGGTCAGGTCCAATGGCATGCCTGCCCTACTGATGCTCTGGACTCCCTGGGTTCCTGGGCGCGGAAGCTAGCACCAGGTGTTACAATGTTTCACAGAGCCTTCCTAGCACCTCTTCCCTAGGGGCAGCAGCCTCTGCTAAGTGTGACATGAGCCTTCTGGATACACCAGTAAAAAAAGGCCCTAGTTCAGGTTAGCGTTGATTTCGGGGCCACAGACTGGAATGCGCTGAACACCTGGTTATCTGTGGCACAGTGGCACCTGCACAAGCCCCCTAGACCTATCTAGGGATTGGACCCCACTGCACAAATCTGTGGAGCACTAGCACTACCATAGTTGGATGTGAAAACTGAATACACAGCAATATTCCAATATAAAATAAATAAAGGTCAGAAAATATATTACAACACATAAATGTAATGGGAAATGTACAAATAATTGTGAATGAAAAATATGGCGCTATATATTTTTTAAAGTACACTGCTGTGATGTATTTATCATTATACGTTCCCAAAAGTCCACATATTTATGTTACATTCCAGTATATCCCGTTTCTGTAAGGGCACAGAGAAAGTTGAAAGCATATGGGTCTTGCTGGGGTGTGTTAACTTCCTTATGAGGCATAGCAACATTGAGAGGCCATTTGGGGTTTCATTAGAGCTGCAGCTGAAATACACCGGTGTTGCAGACGGGAAGAGGAGGTAACTTTGTATGACCACCTTTGGCGGCAGACGGGGTCACAGTTATGGGCAGCAGTACAATTTCCCTGTAGCGTATTAGCTACTCTTTCCTTATCCACGGCTCACACCGGCCTTCAAGATGCACGCTGGTTAATTAACAGTGAATGGCAAGACTCCAGCAAACACTAGAGACAAAAGCGGAGATGCCAGAAGGAGGGGGTTACACTGGTCTTCAATGGCTGGATTTTCCACTCTCTGCCATCTGCTCCCAACACGACACCAGCGAAATGAAAGACCCACATTTCCCAGACACTGGCTTTCCGAGTCACGGCACGAAGGTCCTGAGTTATGGAGCTGGTCTGTTCCCACACCGAGGATTTATGCTCCACTCTGATACTCCAAGTCTTTTTCTGAAACAGCCGACATAAATCTGTCGCTGCTTTTTCCCTCCTCTTTTATTTGCAGAAACTGTCTTTTCTCTTTCCTTCCCCCCCTCTCGCCCTCCCTCTCTCTCTCTCGTTCCTGTTGAGGTTTTTGAACAACAGCAGGACATACAGTATGGTATCAGAAGCAAGGAGGAGTCTCACGGGATTCTCCAGTGCTGTGTCGAAACAGAGCCTCTTCTTCTGTGTTCATTATCTAACCGCTACTGCCCGGCTAACGCACAATAGCAACCAAACAAAGTTGCTATGATACTGTGGCAATGTTATCTCATTGCGACAAGGTTCCAGTAATAACAGGAAAGCTGATAAGCACGCCCGTCACACACTGCCCACATTCAGCCACTACGCTACACTACACAATTGCCAGATGCCAGGGACACTGGCAGCACATCCCCCTTTTTTAAAAATACAAAAGCATGTAATCACCATTCTTCACTGATGGTATCTGCATACCTCCCTAACCCGTGCCTGTCGCACCAAATACAAAAAGAAATAGAAGCAATTTTCGGGAAGCAATTTGTTGCATTCAGTCAACCACTGCATTAAATACACACATTTTGTTTACTTATTCATTTATTCAAATTTATTGATGTGCTTCTATGTTTATACTCTTTCATATGAATTAAACCCATTAAACACTTGGGGGGTGGGGGGGTGGGGAGGGGGGGGGGTAGCAGCTCTTTATTAATTTATCAAAATATGCTAAAATATTCCTTTCTAACATCAAGGATATGTTTACATTTGTGTCACACGTATTTATATAACATAACGCATAATATATGTAAAATGTAGTGTATAAATGACATACTGTATGTATTAATGTCACCCCTATATACGGAAATGGGCTTGTAATAGGTAATGCAATGTATTCATGAAAACCTGCATACATAGTAACTATTTTATAATATAGCCTATATCTAATTCGACAAAACATGCAAAGCAGCAAAATGATCTCTTCTTGCGCATGTGCTAAAATGGTTCAATTTTGAACATCTGCCTATATGTATCCCAACATATTTCAATTTCATATTTAATCATATTGAGCTATCATACTTTTTATGGCTCATATAATGGTTCATGATTTATAATAATATACAGTGCAATGTAGGGATCCAGACCACCTGCTCATGGTGACAAATTGCCATCACGAGCGCCTCACCCTCAAACGCATAGGCTACTTCTACCACTACCTTCACCTATATAGAAACATGATTAACATTAAATACACGCCAGTAAACAGATGTTACCAGAGAAATTCGGGGTTGAAGGAAATCTTAAAGTAATAGTGGTACTGACTGTAGTGTTTTTATTTGCAGTAACCACATATGACCCGTTTCTGAAGGAGTTTACTCTAATTCCGCTTGAACAAACCCAAATGAACATAAATAGGAATTTAAATTAGAATAGACAGATATTGACAACAGTGTGTTTAATGCTCTCCCGAGTCTTGTGGGACTTAATTACATAGTAGAACTTTGAGCTGTGGTTTCCCTGAATCCTCGCCGTGTGGGTGATTTTGTTTTCTTTGAAGTGGGAGAAGAGGTTGACAAAAAAAGATAATTTGCCCCGATTCAGTCTCTGCTACCATATCCTCCAGTTCCAACTATAGGAAGTCTCTCGACATACAATGTTAACAGTCAGGTAACGGTTGTAAATTTCGCTCTTTTTTCTAACAGAAAACATTTTTGCATTTCCCGCAGCGCACAGGTAATTGGTTTCGTGGATCATTTACACTCACAGTTTGAGAGCCTGTTTGAGATTTACCGATTAGCCTTTATCGATCTCCTAAGAACAAAGTGAAAGTGCGCAGAATGCCAAAACGTGCTGTCGCTATCGCAGAAGTTTGGATGGGGCAGGTAATACATTGATTAGTTCACGTCTAAGCTTAAACTCGTAAACTCTAAGGTATATGATCAGAAATATGTGATTAGAATATTCTTAACTGAAAATTCAAATGGTGACAATGGAGTTCTAGAACACTGACTTAAATTTTTGAAAAACATTCCAAAAAGCCCACTCTTCAAAGGGTTAACGGAAAACGAAAGCAGCTTTTTCACTCCAAAGTCTCATCCTTGAACACTGTGGGAAAATTAATAACGTGGACTATGGCATCATCTGAATCCCACAGCCTCGCCGCACGATGTTAATTTTTCCTGCAGATTATTACACGAGATCGAGGTATCAGTCTCTCACTGAGCTAAACGCTTTCCTCCACCAGTCCAATGTATTAATTTCCTATGTGTGCTATATCGTTGACAACTGCTAACAATAGCAAACGACCTTAGAGAGACACCGGTCCAATGCACACTAAACAAACGCCCAAAACTTATATTGATGTTGTCATTGAATGACCAAAGCCCAAGAAACATCACAGTTAGCCGTCCCTCTACCTCAATAGTGGAACAAGAC
The DNA here is from genome assembly GCF_018555375.3 of Anguilla rostrata. Lineage (NCBI taxonomy): Eukaryota > Metazoa > Chordata > Actinopteri > Anguilliformes > Anguillidae > Anguilla > Anguilla rostrata. Next base: position 9,991,000 of record NC_057938.1, read on the forward strand.
TTAAACAGTCATCATTCTAAAAATAAGACAAGATCATCTTTGTCGACATGTGCAATTGAGGTCAATTGCTGTTAACTCAGTTGTTCAGTAGAGACAGTCTACGACGAGCGCTCTCGCCTTCACCACCTTTTCCAGGTAAGCCACTGATTTGACGTCTGTGTCCCTTCGGAATTACTGTTGCTACGGGCAGTTAGCTTTACTCACCTTTTCCAACGAGGTTGCCGCACCGTCCCAACGCCACAAAAATAAGCGCCAAGGATATTCTTAGCATCTTCTCGAATTTTAAGAGACAATTCAATCAGTGCACGATGACCTCTCTCTCTCAACGAGTCTGTCTGTTTGTCTCTCCGTCGAAGCTTTGCAATGTCTTAAAGTTGTACACGAAGAGGAAAAAGCTGACGTGAAATGTGTAAGAACGGGGACACACGGACGCAGGGCAGGGCAGTGGCAAGCGGCGCAGATCGTAACTGCTAGGTACTCTCCGAGATCTGGTAGGACGAGAGCGCAGAATAGCGCACCCCGGGACTAGGCTGTTACGTCACTGGAAACGGAGTCATTAATATTAATCTTAAGTGCGTTTTTTCTTTTTTTCTTGCGCTCCCTCTTTCTGCCGGCTCTCTGAGGTTAGAAGAGAATATTTTTCTGATATTAACAGTTTTAACCCATATAGAGAGACAGGACGATTTTTCATTTCATAATAAAATTATTCTTTACACTGATGTGTTAAAGATTTTACCTTGGTTCCCTGCTTTTCGCAAATGTTTTGCAGCTTATTATTATTATTGTTGTTGTTGTTGTTGTTGTTGTTGTTGTTGTTCATGATACTTTTATATCAATTGCTCAGTGAATCTGGCTGCATGTAACATGCAACATATCCCAACACATTTCACAATTAAGTAACCTTTCTTGGGGTGATACTGAATGTGCATGTAAGAGCAAAATTATTCCTGTTGCCACATCACAGATAGTCCAAATGTTCCCCATGATAAAGGCACACACAATTACAAAGTCTGATCCTAATCCAAAACGTTGGTGCATGGAAAATAAAATCCTAAATCTTCTGCAGCTTGCCATTTTTAATTACACTCTCTCAAACATGTCCTCCACAGGAGAGGTTTCCTTCCTGTTTGATGTTGTCCATTTTCTGCGGTTTGTAAATTAACTGCCTCTGTTATCGCTGGGTGCATGTGTTCTATTGTGGAAAATTGCACCTGGTGAATTTTCCATTCCTTTCACTCCTGGAGGCATTGCATCATGCAGGTAAGTAAATAAGGAAAGGGCCTCCCCTGAGACTGTGGGGCAGGGAGTGATGCTAATTGTATAATTATTGCTCACTGATGTAATGATAATTAAGCGCTTGCTTATAATACACAGTCAACCTCTGTGTGTGTTTGTGTGTGTGGGGGTGAAAGACCAGGGATTCTGTTTAATTTGTATTCACATTGCTATCGATGATCTAAAACTCACCAGTTTTTATTCATGTGAATTTGTTCTACACGCCTGACTCCTTTATCTGGCTGTTCTAGCATACAGTACAATGGGTTCTCAGAGCCACAGTAACAAATTACCAGTGCCCACCTCACACAGATGTTTTATTTTAATTTTTAAATTTTTTTTTTTTTTTTTTGGGGGTGTTATATTTCAGTGTATTCTATTTTCTTAAGGGAAGCCCCTCACCAGAATTTGAACTTATGCATACCTTTCCGAACAAAAATTATCCATCTTAATCAAAGCCATTCATGTACGTCATTCCTTATATTGTGTAATATCCTGTATATATATATATATATATATATATATATATATATATACATAACTGACTGTGCATTATCAGCACACTTGTAATATACTTCTGATCATAGGTATATCCCTTGCTAACACTTGGTGTATCATTACCACTGTATGCTAGTGTTACTGGAACATGTCCAGATGGTTGTGAGAGTGTGGTGTTTGCTGGGGAGTGCACTGTTTGACCAGTGAAGAGCACAGAAGCAGTGGTTTGGAAGCCTTTATGCTTGACTCCCCCAGATTGTTTAAGGTAAAAAGGGAAGGAGAGGGATTGCCTCTGAATATTTTATGGCCGACATGGTTATCTTCACATGTCTGGAATAGCAAATGAGCAACTCTCCCCCAAAACGAAACTGTTAAAAGACAACCTGCAGCACGAGGTTCACTCCTTTTTATTTCTTTGGTTTTCTGAGTAATGTTTAAATCAACATGAATAAATAAGATGTTTTAATTATTGATGGCATGTATCGTACACTTTACATCAGAGGGTTGAGATGGAGGCAAAAAATAAACATCAATGTGATCAAAGTTTCTTCATTTTATTCCTCTTTTTCTTCACCATCTTTCATGTGATAACAGCTGTTGCCTGGCCATAGTGCTGAGTTAAAATAAGATGTCAGGTCTTCACTCGTCACTCTTTTTGCAAGCAACCAAGTGTAAATGAGGGCATTATTAACAAACACCTCATAGCTATTGTGTTTTTGGATTTAGACATTTCCTCACCATCGCAATTTACTTCTGGCATCTATTACAGAAGAATACACAATTTCATGTCAGCCAGAAAGTGGATGAATATTTTTATTTTAAGGTTGAATGTTGAATATTTTAAGGTGAACATTTTAAGGAAACCTGTACCAATGGATTTCAGATACCCATATAATGATTTGTAGCAATTTATTCTCTCTCTCTCTGTCTCACATTCACTCTCTCTCTCTTTCTCTCTCCTCCCCTCTCTCTCACTCCTTTCATTAAGTGTCAACCTCCAGGGAAGCCTGGGGAAGTTTCAATAATGCCTTTAGACAATCCCCCCTTCAAAAAAAATGAGAAGTTTGAAATTCCATGTTATTTTCTAGTCCTAATCCTAAATTCTTAAAGGTAAAATGCCTGTAGCACACATGGATTAGAGAAGTCCACTTATTCATTTTAATGTCATTCCATCATTCGTTCTGCATTAAACCTTTTCAGACTATTTGTTTAGTCTGTCTGCTTTGTCACTGTTGGTTTGCAGGGGAATATCAGATAGAAACCGACTATAGATACTATGACTGCTGGCTTTGCTCCAGGGCAGCTGTCAGGAAACTAAACCTCTGATCAGCAGGTTGCAAGTTTTAATCCCATATGGTATATTGTGCATTGTTTCACTGTGCATTGGTTCATTGACAGTTATCTTGCATTATTGGTAATGCATGAAGGATGTTTAAATAAAAGACTATGTAATCAAATGGAATGCAGTAATAAAATGACTAAAATGCTAATAAGAACTTTTTTTTTGTCGTACTGGGCAGTAATGTGCCAACACTAATCTGTAATGCCCATTATGAGCTCTATAAATAATTGATCCAGATTCTATTTAAGGTCTCAAGAGCACAAATGGCAAGGCTCCGCCTCTCAATGATCTTTTCAATTCACAGACATTGGCTTGTTACTTCTCCCCTGCACCCTCTTTACACTGGCAATGATTTTCCTCACAGTTCAGTTTTAATTTCTAGTTTCTCTCTGCCCTTTTCCTGAGAGTTAAATGAAGAGGCTAACCAGTGACCTGTGTGCTTTCTTTTCAGTTCCACAGCTTCAGAACCTTGGAGAGCGCCCTACGGCAGTTACACTGACTCACTGACTACATCTCCCTGCAGGCTATAGTAAGACTATAGCAGTGATGCTCTTTTTAAAATAAAAAAAATGTACACATGCTCAGATATAGACTCTGCTTAGCACAGCGATTCCCAAACTGGCCTTCATGAGAGGGGTTGATGTGGGTCATGAGAACCATGTAAAAATAATACTACTTTATATTTTCTTTTTTTGTATGATTTCATTTTCGTTTCATTATAAACTACTTTATATTTTCAATGGGGTTCACACCAGTAAAAAGAAGCATGTTGAAAAACAAAATCATACAGGTATAGTAGATGCATATTGTGTGTGTGTGTGTGTGTGTGTGTGTGTGTGTGTGTGTGTGTGTGTGTGTAAAACTGTTTGAGGGTCAGTGAGAAGGAATCAGAAGAAAGGAGGGCAGAAGACATTGAGAGCAACAGCAAACATATGGTAACTACTGAACCATTTAAAAGGTATTTAGTGTTTAAATTTATGCATCAAAATAACCTGTACATGCAGCAAACCAGGACTGGCCAGGGGGGGTCTAGACAGATGGGGCCCTAGGAAATCACTAATGTCGCCTATGCCTGGGTCTTTGGTGGCTCACATCTTTATTCAGCTCTGTGTTTCAGTGTAAAAACGCACCCCACCGTCTGGAAACAAATCCTGATCATGTATATTTATTTGCAGTACTTCCAAAATTAGGATGTTTTATTTCTTTGGGTTGCCCTTGTCCAATTCTGCCAGTCAATCAAGTGCTCTGACATAACATCCCTGATGGATTACGCAGTGAAAAGCTTGCATCGTAGAAGTGTGCGTGTCTGCGCTCTCCCAGATTGACAGATGTTGTTTTAGCGATGAGACAGCCTGCAGATACCATTTGGCATTCCAAATAGAGAGAAAAGTTTGATTTGGGATCTAAAAGTGCTTCTTATAAACTCCCAAAATAAGTCAGATGCATATGCCTTGCAATTTCAACAAGAGCAAGATTGCTCTGGGAGAGAAAACATGGATCAATACCAGTGAGAAGTCTAACCTGCGGCGGAGCTCGCCACGGTTCAGCGGTTCGGTAACGACAGAACATGTTAATGTCTGGGTGTCTTCGCAGTCCGAGATGAACCTTACGTAGGCCTATAGGCAGTCATAACCTTGCCTTTGGCAGGCGGGATATTAATTGGTTTCAAAGCGTCTGCTTCCGACCCGTCAATAAGTTAAATAAAGCACTCACCTTGAGAGCCATGATGAAACCACCTCGTATATCTGAAAAGTGATGTGATGCTTTACAACAGAACAGCCTTTTGTCAGGATCATTTGATACTCTGTGAAGAGCTGGACAAGGTCACGATAAAGCCTGTGTACAACCCCCATTGGAAAGCGTCCAGGCATCTTTATTTACTGGCCCTCTTTGGTCCCATTATCACTATTTCAGAAGTGTTCCTGTGACACGTCACTTGGCCATTCTAGTAAGAAAGATGTGTTGTCTGGACAGGTTCTGTGTGTTATATTACATATTTTATTTGCTTAACGGGCGTATCATGTCCATATACCGGGCATCTTACAAATAATGTTATTTTTCGCATTCTATTTACTAGGTAATTTACCTCAACAACTCCAGATAGTATCTTACTGCAAAACATTTCTGCAATGAACATACGGTTCTTAAAACGCGGCACCTTTTCAAAATTTTTGAATTAATGTCAAATACCATAATGCAATAAACACAGCTGCCACCAGGGAGCACCATCTTCCTCACAGCCATTGCTAAAAACATTGCCATTTCAGCGGCGTCAGTGTCCGGGGGACAAGAAACGGTGTAACACAAACCTTTAACAGCGAAAGAAAGAGGTAAATAAATACTCAGAACACCATTCAGCATCTTGAGGCTATGGACCATACGTTGAAAGATGGCTTAGGCTACAAAGTTGTATGCCTTTTTTGGCTAGTTCAATTAATTGATAATCCGCAACTGTCGATAGTGGCTTGCTAGCCATATAGCCAGACAAGGTCAACAGCATGTACGAAACTCGAGCTAACTGGCCAGCATGCGACCACATTGACTTTTAGACCAAGTTAGATAACGTAATGTTGAGCTAGGTAGCTAACCTTGACGAATATTTTTATTTATCTAGATATCACTGACGCTAACAAACGTCTCTACAACGTTATGCTTTAGGTTAGCTAGCCTGCTTGGAATCAGATCCCCTTTCAAAAAACAGATTTGGCGTTCACATAACGTCAATTATCGTTATCTAAGAGCTCCAGTCAGCGCTTGCTTGCATACAGTTTTTATTTATTTTTTGTATGGCATTGCACAGCCACTGGCACTGCATTAATGAGCAACTTCGGAGATCAGGACTAACCGCTGCTTTGCATTGTTATTTATTATACATCATTATTACCTTAGGTTTTTCCGTTTCGTAGACTTATACAGAGAGATTTAAAGGGTGACTAAGTAGGATAATTATAGTCTATTATAAGAGTTGCAAAAACGCGGCATAAATCCGGAATGGTGAGTAACACGTGTATTAAAGCATCAAGCTAAGTGGCCTTTAACCAGTGCACAGAATTACCATTTTTTTATCATGCATTCCACATGCATACATTAGTGAAAAATATTGATCCATATGAGCTATAATTTAAATCACACTGGCTTTAACGTTGTGCTTTTCTTTGATCGTGACACTATATCACAGTTGGTGAGCTTATATTATCGGGTGGCAACATCCATGCGTCAACCTGGGTCTGGGAACTAACAAAAAAAGGTATTTTTTTGAGTCAGAAGCTGTATACGTATTGTGTGAGGCCTTTCATCACGGTTTCTTTTCAACTTCCCACCAGGCTTTTTCGTAGCCACAGGATTAGAATGAACAGGTGCTAATTAATCTGTCGACCATGGGACTAATTACCTTTTCTCCAATGGGCCATTCACAAATGTCTTCTTGCTTTCTTGAGGTACACTAAGAAACCTTTTTCTGGAATCCTAAGTGTGATTCATGGGCTGACTTTTCACTCATCTCGCAAATGTTGGGTGCATGCAGCTTGGTTATTAGCTTGCTAGCTACACATATGCATAGATTGCATTTATATATTGGTGATTCACCACTAAAATAGCATTAATGCCCTGCAGCCAATTTGTACCAGAATCAGGTGCAGAGGGAGGGGTTATAAAACTGTTAAATGGGGTGGTGATCAGATGTCCAGAATATGCAAACCAGGTTGGGAATGTGATCAGGGCCCTTGGAAAACCCCCTACTCTTTGTGATTCATTCCGTGGGATCATTGCCACAGTGAGTCAGGAGGACCTCAGTTTAACAACTCATTCCTGTGAAATTACACAAAATCTTTGGTTTTCCTGCTTAATCCAGAGTGAAGACTGCCCCCTAGAGGCCCACTAACACCACTTGTGGAAGCAATTTAGTGTTACGCTCACATCCCTGTTTGGCTTCTGCCATAACAATCCAGTAAGGTACAGGTTGGTATGGCTACTGCTGCACCAGCTGTATGCTTACTCTTTACTTTGTTCTGCTTTTTTGCCAATGTATCACAGGGCACACACTCAGACCTATGGGCAATTTAGGGTCTCCAATTAGCCTACCTGCATGTGTTTGGACCTGGGGAAACCGAACTACCCAGAGGAAACCCATGTGGACATGGGGAGAACAAACTTCAAGGCGATCTATTTCTTCTTTATGGTCTGGGAATTTTTAAGAATTTTAAAATTTTATTTCTCATTCCAAAACCATGGGCATTCATTTGGAGTTAGTTCCCCCCTTTGCTGCTGTAACAGCCTCCACTCTTCTGGGACGGCTTTCCAGTAGATTTTGAAACATGGCTGCAGGGATCCGCTTCAATTCAGCCACAAGAGCATTAGTGAGGTTGGGCTTTGTTGTTGGGTGAAAAATGAGAGCTATTTGACATTTTAAGGGCGGCAGTGTAGTATAATGGGTAAGGAGCTGGTCTTGTAACCTAAAGGTCACAGGCTTGATTCCCAAGTAAGACACTGCCGTTGTTCCCTTGAGCAAGGTACTTAACCTGCAGTGCTTCAGTATATGTCCAGCTGGATAATGGATACAATGAAAATGCTATGTAAAACGTTATGTCGCTCTGAATAAGAGCGTCTGCTAAATGCCAGGAATGTAAATGTCTGTAATGGGTGATAAGGCCTGGCTTGCCGTTGGCTTTCCGATTGATCCCGAAGGTGTTGGATGGGGTTGAGGTCAGGGCTCTGTGCAGGCCAGTCAAGTTCTTCTAACCTGAACCCACTAATCAGAAGGGGTGTTCACATACCTTTGGCTATGTGGTGTGTTTTGATAAGTGACATTTGATGGAGTTAGTTGCCAAGTGATTTTGAACTCTCATATTAGCTTCTTTTGCATGACGTTGGCCTTGGCCTCAATTATTTTGTTTTTACCAGCAGTCGTATGAAAAACGAGAGCTATTTGACATTCCAAGGGCTAATAGACATTAAATAGTAAGATGGACCCTGTGTGGACACTGCGCTTGGTATTTTGACCTTTTTTTTCCCCTCTTCCGGAAAGCTACAGTGACCTCAGTGCATAGCGAATTACAGTGTTGCTTATGCACACACCAGCTGTTTACTCAGCAAATGGGGGTGTAAGTTTTAGTCAACCCCATTAGGTGTGCCTGTTCCACCGGCTATCGAAACACGCAGATGTAATTAAGTATCGCATTAATTACAGTAGCTGGTTGCGCTTAAGCCAAGCATTTATTAAAATGCAGGGCGCAATATGTGAAGCCACATTTGACTTGAACTTAATGAGGGTGACAAATATCCTTATATATTAACTGACACACTCCAGAATGACCACCCTGGGAAGCAAATTAAAACAAACAGGTTTGGTTTATGTTTTAATTCGTTTTGCTACACTGTTGCTTTCGGTTTTATGCCTGTCTGGCTTTGTAATGGTGCGCTTTGTTCATTACTAAACCAGCTTATTTGTTTTGACGGCTTTATGTAGTGTTGCGAGTCATTTACGCAGGTGATTCCGGGCGTGGAGAACGCTCGGTATTTTCGACCCGCTACGCCAGCTGCAAATTGGAAACGTAATCAGTGCTGATTCTGTTCCTCTTGATTTCTGCTGGTGGGGCCTGATTGTGTTGCTCTAGATTAGGCCTAAATTTGGCTTGTTTCTTTATTTGTTCCGTTATGCACACTGAGGCAGGCCATTATCCAGGCCTGAGATTTGGTTCTAAATCAGGGCTAATAAGAGTTTGCGGGGAAAGCGTTAGGCTTTGTTTAATCGGTTAGATAGCTGAAGTGTTTCAGTACGGTGGAACCCTGGTGTGCACTTCCGGGCTGGTAGTCATGGAGCAGAGGTTCGCTTTAGCTCACCGGTCACCTGGTTAAGCTCACAAAGAGGCGCCGGTTCCGGCAGCAGTTATCACAAAAGAACACGGAGCTAAAAATGTAGAACTTAAGAAAATGCAGCGCTTGATTTGCTGCCCTGATGCTAGCTTTTGGCACAAAGGAGCAGTGGGAGTTTGGTCATTTGGTTTTGTACATTACATTGCAGGCATTTAGCAGACGCTCTTATCCAGAGTGACCTAGACAACTTTTTACATAGCATTTAAATAGCATCCATTTATTCAGCTGGATATATGGATGAAGCCATGCAGGTTAAGTACCTTGCTCTAGGGTACAACGGCTGTGTCTTATCCGGGAATCGAACCTGTGGCCTTTAGGTTACAAGACCAGTTCCTTATCCATTATACTACACTTTTTCATTAGTTGGGCATAACAGTAACCATGGTGTTTGTGTCTGTCTTGCAGGTTGTTTTTTTTGTGTGGTGACCATGCTGTGAGGGCAGAGATGGCCAGTCGTGTCCCCCTGGTCCTGCTGGCCTGCGGCTCTTTCAACCCCATCACCCTCCAGCACATGAGGCTGTTTGAGCTGGCCCGGGACCACATGCACCAGACAGGTGGGGCCTCAGCTGTCAATCCAAAGGCCCCGCCGGGGCCCCGCGTCAATCAATCACGGTCGCAGAGCTCAAAGTAGACAGGGAGAGTAGACGGAGGGAGAGAGTGGAGGGACCGAGAGCGAGAGATCGATTTCCAAGAGCCTGGCGATCCGCAGCCCATTCAGCGGGCCGAAGGCTGTGTGTTTGTCTGCTGCTGTGAAGTCTTTTCATCGGCACAGCGTGCGGTCCGAGCTCAGCGGGTTATGAAAATGTGATGGCTTCTCCTCTTGATGGGGGCGACCCGAAGCCGCGGTTCCCGGTGGAGCCGGGCGACCGGGCTCTCTTTGTGCGTTTCGATTCGCCGCGTGCTCCAGAGAGAGAGAAGACAGTGGCGGTTTACCCCTGCCGCTTTAAATTTCCCCGGCGTGCGTGTGAACATGAAAGTGCGGAAGTCCTCCCCCTTTACTGCGTGAGTAATGTCAGTAACCTCGTAAATGGAGTCCTCCAGCGAGTCGCCCCGCTCGTTCGCGGACGTCAGCTACACGTATGCGTATGCGGACTGTAATGTTACGATGTGGAAATCTAATCTTCTGTACCATCCCGGTGCAGCCATCACGGTGCTCCTGAGGGGGCTGCCCGCCTGAGGTTATGTGTGATTTTTACTGTGGCATATGGGTCACCGGTATTGACGTGCAAAAAAACATGTATATTTACAAGGAACAATATTTTTAAAAAGAGGAGCAGACCTACTATTGCAGCCAGTTCCCCAAAAGGCCTGTTTCCTGAAAGGCTCGCTACATGTTGGGCCTACCATTCGGTTTCCTGAATGGTCTGCCAGTTGGCTCCATGTTGGGCCTACCATTCTGTTTCCTGAATGGTCTACCAATTGGCTACATGTTGGGCCTACCATTCTGTTTCCTGAATGGTCTACCAATTGGCTACATGTTGGGCCTACCGAGGGTAAGCAGCGGTGGTGTGAAGTGGCGATCCACGGTATTCTCATGGTACAGCTTACACCTGACCTGGGGAAAACATGATTACACCATGCCAGTTTTGTTCAATAGATTTCCCCTTCTATGGCGATCTGCGTCTCAGGTGTTACCGATTTTTCTCTGATGCTCGTGGAGGTGCTTGTGAATTCAGCAGAGGCTAATGCCTGAGGGAAACTCTGTGAGCAATAGTACCAATGGTGGATAACAATATTCTCAGACCAGTGAGTATAGCAGCATCACTAAAATATCGCTAAAGTACAAATTCTGAGTACACGAAGATCTCATTTATAACAGGCCCTAAAAAGGTGGGTGCAGCATCTTATATGAGAATATAAACATCAGACATGACCCTGAAAGAATGATATTTGCGAACATATTATTACTAGCTTTACCGCTTGTGCATCTTGCATATGTGGCCATCTCTGAAATGAACGTAATTCACAGCACTTTTACATGCTTGGTTTAATTAACATCAGTATAAGACTTGTGGGCCCTGTATTGTTTCCATAAATTATTTGCTTGCCCAAGAGCCAGCCTCTGCAACTTAATTAAACAGGGCGAATTACCTCTTTATACTCCAGAAAATTTACTGAAGCAATTCAGGCGTGCATGTCGCGGAGTGCAACAGCCGAACCCCGCCACGGATTTGAGCCTACCTCCTGCAGGTGCTAAGCGCCGGACACCGTCTCCTCCCTCAGGTCAGTTCCAGGTGGTGGGCGGGATCCTGTCCCCCGTGAGCGACGTGTACGGCAAGCAGGGCCTGGCCCCGGCGCGGCACCGCGTCGCCATGGCGAGGCTGGCGCTCGGCAACTCGGACTGGGTGCGCGTGGACGACTGGGAGAGCAAGCAGGCGGACTGGACTGAGACCGTCGTCACCATGAGGTACAGTACGGCAGCCGGGGGCGGACAAAAAGCATGCAGCAACCACGGGAAGTAGGTGGGAAACTTGGGATTTGCTGTTTTATAACTTTTCCATGTTTTATTGGCAATGAGGCTGATCTCCACACGCGTACAGAGACAAAAGGAACCCTTAGCTGTGTAAGGCTAACCTGAAGAATGAGAAAAGCTGGAACAAGCAGAGCTCTACACTTAAGAGCACATTTAATGCTCAAGACAAGACTGGCCTTTTATTGCCTATGACGCATTCTTAAGAGTCCTCATATTGCATACAGGCTTTATGTTGTTCTCATATTATCCCTGCTCCAGTTTAGCACTGGAAGCCACAGCTAGCATCCTGCACATGGCAGCTTTCACAGAGCACTAGCCCACTTAGCATTCCTTATTTAGCAGGCATCCTGCTCACGGCTGGCTCACAGCTACCCTGTTTCGCACTCACCCAGCAGGGGGTTCTACCACCGCGGGTCATGCCTCTCACAGAACTCCACCTGGGCATCCAGCTCGTGACTCTCAGGTTTGGAGACCTAAATATAGGGGTGAGATAAAGGGTGAAATTGGGGGGTGGCCACGCAGGGAGAAAGTGAGAGTGTGAGAGAAAGAGAGGGAATGAGGCAGGTTGGAGAGGCTCGGATCATTCAGTGGGTGTGAATCCAGTGATAGAAGAGTTCTTCCATGAACAGTTCTATTCCCCCAGATTTCATCAGGAGCGTACTCTCCCACACTACATCTAGCTTTTCGTCTGACTATCCAACTGCACTGTCAAGCTTCTCCTCAGGATAGTGTGCACCTTAATTATTTGTGTGTGTGCATGTGCACGCGTGCGTGCATACATGCATGCGTGTATGTGTACGTCTGTATATGTGCGTATGTGTGTGTGTTCACTCACATATTGCTCACTGCAGTCAGGTAAGACGCTGGCAGAGGGTTCTCAGGTGAGTTATCGTACCCTTAAGCGAGCTGCTCTTTTTCTCAGTCCCTCAAAATCAAGCACAGCTGCAGGATGTCCAGTCTGAAGTTTAAAAATTTTGCCTGCGTAAGAGAAACTGCTAAGAGACTACATAATTGGCAGTATGATGCAATTGGATGTAATGTGTCAGACATGTGTCTTGAGCCAGTCGAGTTGCTGATAGTCAGGAGTTTTGTGCTGTTATAAGCCTAAGCTTTGTTGACTGACCCCCCCCCCATGTGGTACTCTGGCCTATTGGGTCTGGCCTATTGAAGGGGGGGGGGTAGTGCCAGCCCTGGGCCTTACAGCAGTGGGCAGAGGGAGGGTGCGGCACACACAGGAGAGCCCGTGTGGTTTGGGGTAGCGGCCTGTGTTTGCCTGTGTTGGGTGCAGCTGTGTGAGTTGAAGTGAAGGGACTGGGGAAGGGCGGTGGGCAGCCGTCTCCTCAGTGCCAGAGAAGCCTTGGGCTGCGGCAGAAACGCTGGCGCATTCAGAATCCTCTGTAACGCATGAATGCGAATGTATTACACACGCACATCTGTACACAGGCAGGTTTCATTTAACACGCGCATGCACAAAAAAATGCTTAAGCATTCTCGTGCTCAAACAAGCGCACAACGGAGTGACTTAAAAGACACACACACACACACCCCCATACATGCACAGACACACTCATATACTCACTCACTCATACACACATACGCGCACACACACACACACAAACATACACAAATGGCACACGAGCGTACACGCACAAACACAAAAACGCGAGCGAACACACACGCGCACACACACTATTACGCAAGCGCGCGCAGCATCAGAGCTGAAGGGACGGCCAATGGCGAACGCTCTTGTGGCGAGTTGCACAATCTCATCCCGGCCCTCTCAGGTCTAATCCCCTTGTGAGGGCTTCGCAGTTTAAGCTGTGCTTGCGCAGGGACCGAGCTGATTAGAGCATGAAGTGGCCTCTTGTCTCTGGCATGGCGCGAGGGGGGAGCGGGACGGGCATCCGTTGGGTGGACGGGCGGGACGGGGGCTTTGGAATCACATAATTCAACGGTGAGCTGAAATATTCTTGAAACGTCCCGTGAGAGGATTATTCGCACAGTGGCCTCTTTTATTTTTTGTCACCTTTCTCATGTGTTTGTTTCTCCCCCCCACCCCCGACGCCCCACGCCATCCCACACGCCGGCCGAGCAGGCACCATTACAACCAGATTCTGGAGCAGCACCAGAACACAGCCGGTAAGACCTTGGAGGCCTGCCCTCATAAGTATTGAAGAAAGCCTTCTTCAGTAACGAGCAAACGCCTCATGTAACTGTGTACCTGTCGCCGATGCATGAGTTAGCTTATTGTTACTCATCGTGGTACTTCCTCTCCAGTGCAAATGCCCTTATTTGTCAGCGCTCAAATGATGCCCATTTATTTACCGGGCCTGTGTGTCACTCTGTGTTAGAGCATCTGCTTGGTAAAAATAAATCGACTCCCCAATCAAGGCCCCCGACCCGCGATAATAAACCCCAAGGTCGGCGCTGAGCGTCCGCACCCAACCATTTGTCCTTTCCTCGGTTTAAATCTCAGATGAGTCAAATATCTGTAAAATAACTCCTTATAAACAATTTACAGTCCCCGTGAGAACAGTTGTATTTCTGGTGATATGTATCTGACATCCATGGTAATTGCAGTCGGTGCTGCCTGTAGGACAAATGGGCGGGCAGCTAGCACAGGTGAGCGTTAATTAGTTTATGTTCCTTCCGCAGTGAGAGCCTAGAGGCACAGGACGTTTTGTTATGGGTATAATTTTGCGCCCCTTGCTAATAATTATGAGTAGGAGTTATGCATTTGGTCCTTCGATTTTTCTGCAGTCTCTTGAATTTTCCGAGCTGAGGACCTTTTTTTTCTGAGCTAAGGACCAATCTTGAAAATCAAGCTAATCATACTGCGCTTTCCATGAAAGAGCAATATGATTAGCTCCTTTTTTAGAGCTAAGGGCCAATCAAATTGCACTTTACATCACATTAGGCCCCGTTCATTGCAACCACTTTATGACCACTGCTCAGAAAAATGAGCTTCAATGGCTATACTGGTCCTGAACTATTTTCTTTAGGATTTAGAAAGGTTTTTCTTTACAGTTTACTTACATGTGCTTATAGTTCTATGGCTACCATTACCATTGTGCATTTTACACGAGTTTATGCAGTGGTAACGAACGGATTATGCCATGTTTAGATTTTATTTGTTAGTAACAAGAGAAGAGGAAGTGAGGGAGCAACTCCTGAAAATCTATCCTGGTACTTTCTCCACCTTTACATAAATATAATACTGCAGAGGAAGAAGGATTTCTGCAATCCTGTAGAGTATGCCTGTGCTTAACGAGTGTATTATTTAATGATACCAGCACAGCGCTAAACAGGAGGAATTAGCATGGAGGTCAAGGGTTTGCTTAAGGCCATCGCTAATTATGTTCTCCGAAAAGCTTCCAGCACAAAGAAAGCCTTTATACTTTGTATGAATGTGTGTTCTAAACTGGGCACGGGCAGCCTACGGGTACATAAATAACAGGGCCGTTAGTTATGTAAGTCCCGATGCTGGCATTTGCTTAAATAATTTGGGGTGTGTTGATATATTATGAGCACACCCTTTATTGGTTTCAGCAAACCAATACAGCAGTGAAACTGGCAATTTAATTTTTATTGCATACTTTCTACAGTCAAGGTGAGGGAGGGATACTGTCAATCACGTCTGCATGATACAGTGGTTGTTTCAGAGTGTGCTTAAAACATCTCAAATCAAATACCACAGAAAAGCATACAGCAAGTTATTTTTATACCATAATAGTGAGCCCTTTTATCGCTGCCATTTTTAACTGCCGTAATTGCTGCCTTAATGAACCAATTAATTCACTTTGATTAATAGCGAACGCCATCGCTGTCATCTTCGTTTGGATGTAAGTTCAGCTCATTTGATGCCCCGCCTTCTCACAGACATTGTGAGTCTATGCCAGGTCAGGCTATCCAAGGTGACAGCGATCTCCAATTGATCTGTTCTGTTGGAAGTGCCAGAACATGGTGCTAGATGCCCTTCAGCCCACATATTGTAATGAGGAATAGAATGGTGCTCAACAGCAAGGTCAATTGAATATAAAAAGGTTATATATAATTTCTACAAAGGCTAAACCAATGAATGAGGACAGCCATTTTACACATTTAATAAACAGAACAGAACGGGACAATACAAGACTCTTCCTTCTTGAGGTTAGTCTTTTTTTTTTTTAAGTTACCTGAGTAAGGATTCTTTTTAGACCCATTCTTCTGTCTTGACCTTTGACCCTGACCTCTGACCTCCACAGGTGCTCCCCAGCTGAAGCTGCTCTGCGGGGCCGACTTCCTGGACACGTTCAAGGTGCCGGGCCTGTGGCGGGACGACCACGTAGCGGAGGTGGCGGGGCGCTTCGGGGTGGTGTGCGTGAGCCGCGGGAGCCTGCAGCCGGACCGGGCGGTGCACGAGTGCGACACGCTGTCGCGGCACAGGAGCAACGTCTTCCTGGTGCGCGAGTGGGTCAGCAACGAGATCAGCGCCACCGAGGTCCGCCGCGCCCTCAGGAGGGGCCTGAGCGTCAAGTACCTGCTGCCGGACGCCGTCATCGACTACATCCGCCGCCACGGTCTCTACACCTGGGAGAGCGAGCAGAGGAACAAGGGCGCCGCGCTGCGGCCGCTCGCCCAGCAGGGGGCGCCGCCCGAGACGCTGTCCGACTGACTGACCCGGTGGCATCATGACTGCAGGGCGTCGCTGCCTGAGCATCCAAACTGGGTTTGCTCTTCCTCTCTGAACTTCAGTATTGATTCAGCTGCCCCACCCCGGCTGTACGTAAGGGGGAGGGTCATCAGCAAAGCGGGCGGCTGATTTCTGTTTTGCTCCCCAAAACGGTAGTGTTCAGCCGTCATGGGTTTCGCCTTGAGTCTCGTACTTTTACAGCAGTGTGTTGGAGTAAAGTGCGTGACTGCTCTTCCACTGTGAATCAGAGCAAAACCCTTTTGGGCTGCCGGGATATCCCTGTCATGACCAGAGACTGTATAAAAATAGGTCATGACACGGCAGCATTGTGAAGTGTCCCGAACTCTCTCTTGTGAGCGCTCTCACGCGACAAATAAACTGCAATAAAGACGGAGAAGTGGCTGCCTCTGCTCCGCTGGGCGGCCGTTTGCACAGAGCGGAGGAGGAGCAGGCCTGGAGAGATTAATAAAGCGGGGACTGGCATGGGTCCAGTGTAAGCACGGTGCCCAGGTTCCAGCTGCACCTTCTCCATGCAGGTGCGATTTTATGGGAGTCTGCCCAATCGGCTGTGACTTCCTGCCAGCAGGTGACATATTGCATCGCGGCGTTCCGTTTCTGCCAAGCGCAAGCACTTTGCAGCACTAACTGCCATTTTCAGCCTCAAGGTGGACAGAAACCGACAATACGGTATTCAAAAAAAGATACTCATTTGCAGTCAGTTTTACAAAGTGGCAAAATGTATATTAAATATTTTATCCCCATTTAGATTAAAATTGTGTGGTGAGTGAGGGTTACGGTCCCAGTGGAATTTTATAGAAATTACCATAGTTCGGCCAACCGGCACCCAAGCACAGGAATGTGTGTGCAAAAATAAAAACAAAGGGACAGACTTTGCATACAGATCACACAGATTGCTTGCAGTTATCGGGAACATAGGTATGCACAATAGTGATGAACTGTTGTGCTGTGACCTCATGATGGCGGTGGCCCGTCAATGTGTTCCAGTTGGTGGACTGCACAGCTGGAGCGTTTACATGTGCCACCCGTTGCTTTGGTCCCTGCGCCCCCTGTCTGAAACTTCCCTGTAATAAAGTCTGTTTCCCCGGCGACTGCAAATTATGGTTTGTCTGTATATGGGTTTGTGTGCGTGTGTCGGTGAATCCTGCGCGGCGAATGCGAATATTGCGAAGGCTGTGACAGCAAAATTGAAGAGTGGGCAAATAGAGTTTTTAGTTGGCACTAAAAGCAATGGAGCGGAAGTTCGTTGTGCCACCTTCAAGCGGCTCTGTGTCAAGAAACCTGCTGGCGAAGCATTTAAATGCGCTCGGTACCGGCAGGTGTGTCTGCGGGCGCAGGGAACATTTATGCCTTAGCCCGCGCATATGGGATTCTACTCTACAGCTGCATTGTGACGGGACATACATTATCAGCCGCTGTTAAACTGAACGCCGTGCCTGGCTCAAGGTCAAATTTCTCCTTCTCTTTATCTCTTCTCATATAACACCTTCGGAAGCATGTCAGCAGCACTTCACAATGCTTAATGACGTGTCAGAGCTGGTCGTAAATGGTCATAATAAATACACAGTTTAAAAACTACATTTTACAGTAAAATTCTGGCAACTTTACTGTATAAATAACGACAACAATATGTTAAGCATACTGCAGCAGGCTGTATGTATAATATATCAAAGTGTTTGATCATAATGGATCTTTTGAGATGACAGACATTAAATCCCAAGCATCATATGGAGTTTGGGACATTTTGTCACAAGATATCTCAATATATGTGTTATTACACAAATATTTTTAATGTGTGATGACAACTGTCTAAATCTCTTATGACCGTATTACGGTTTTTGGCATGCTATCACCTGTGATATAGTGCATATGGTCATGAAGAAATTCTAAGGAGAGCATCACATAAGTTGCCCTCTTTTCCAGTGTGCTCAGCCTGTGGGACTTAGTCTACTTTGCTTAGCCAAGTGACTAAAAATGTGAGCAAATGACTGAAACATTTTGGAAGACTAAAGAATGTAGTTTCCTAGTGGGAAATTAGACTATATGAGGGTGTTCAACTGCAAAAACGGACCAACCGCGCTCACCAGTGAGTCTATATAGGTTTTCACACAGGCGTTCATCTGAAGGTGGGCGAGGCAGAGTGTGTTCCGAGTGTTATTTATTTATTTATTTAAGTCGCAATAATCGGATTATAATGTTTTCAGTTAAATCTGAGGTCATTAACAAAGGTTCGGCATTCGGTCGCAAGTAAGCTGCGATATCGAATCTCCTTTACCATATCTTTACATACGTGAAAAGGAAAAAAGCAATAATGCCTGTTGATTTGAACGGCTACTGGAAAATGATTTCCAGTGAAAACTTCGAGGAGTACTTGAAAGCGTTAGGTGAGCAGATTGTGTGCTTTTCACGGACATTTCTCCGTCTTATTGAAATTTTCATCTATTTGTTTTAATTGAGCCTACTTACATAGGTTGTAGCCTACAGCATACTTATCTTAATAATATTGCTAAGCGGACAAGGAGACCAAGTTATAAATTCATTTAATTCCTTGAATTTTTCAGTCGAGGCTTACAAAACTTTCTGAGGATGGTTGTCTCAAACCTTTCCTCCACTACTTCCCACAAAATTATTTGCAGGTTCAGACTTATTGATGTTGTGTAGCCTACGTGTCCGATTCCTCAAACCAAGCTTAGAACTAAATTTATAATTAAAGTTGGATATTTTTCGACGACAACGTATAGCCTGTGCATTCCAGTTACTAGGGCACAGCTGAAATTGTAAATATTCTCGATATTTCTTTGTGGCTCATAATTATTTTGAGTATTCACTTTTTGTTCTCTTCTTCCACTCATCTGAAAGACGTGAATGTCGCAATCAGGAAAATCGCCACTCTGCTGAAACCAGACAAAGACATCACTCATAATGGCAATCACATTATCATTAAAACGCTCAGCACATTCAAGAATTACAACATGGACTTCGAGGTGGGGAAGGAATTTGAAGAGGATCTAAGTGGTGTGGATGATCGAAAATGCATGGTAAGTATTATTGGTAATGAGCAGTGATTAGAGGTTTTGTCGCTCGGCTGATTAGAGCTAGTCAACTATATAATCTACACGAAAGGATACAAGCATATTAATAAAGTTCACATCTGTACTCGAGTTGGCATTAACAAGTCAATCTTGTTGGTGAGCTGAGCGACTCTCCCGGTTTTCTGGAAAGGAATTAAAAATTCAGAAGGCTTGCACCGAGGAGCTGTCTGAGGTGATGTAATCTGGCATCAATTGACAAAAAGTTCGGTGGAGTCTTCAGGAAGTCTTCTGAAGTTTTTCCAACGGCTCAAAAAGTGATGTTTATCCCAACATTTAGTTTTTTTTTTTTAAATAAATCTTATAAGGCGCATATAGGCTACAACTACTGTTATATAATGTACACATAGTGCACGCTGCAAAATGATGTATCGTATTATTTGATAAATGAAAGTGTTGGGGCTACGGCGGTTAATTGCGCCATGCTTGGTTTTGGATGAATCTAAATCTGAGAACACACTTGGCAAAGGAGGTACAGTGAGCTCCAAATTTGTCGGTGAACTTTCTAAAGATGAACAAAAAACCTTTATAAAATAATAGGCAAGCAGTTGTGTGCTCAACAATATGGAAAATTCTATACTTTTTACTAATGAATTTAAGAAAAACGTTTTTAACGCGTAATAATTTAGTAAGTTTAACAATAGATTGGTGGCCAAAGTATTGCCACCCCTATTTTCAGTATTTTGTGCACCCTTCTCAAGGTTAAGACTAGCCTACTAAATATGTTATATTGGCCATTTTTCCATACAAAATATTTAAATTTAAAACCCTTCAGAACCTTCAGACTGTGTTTGTGGCCTGCAGTCTTCAAACCATAAATTATCGAATGGGTTAGAATCCGGATACAGGCGATTTTGAGGTATTGTCTTTCGGAACAATTCATTTGCGGCTAAGTGTAAGCTTCCTTTAGCTTACAGTTTCATCGGGTGCATTGCCACTGCAAAAGCCAATGTTACAGGCAGCTTAAAACTAATCTTCCTCATAGTGAAGAACATTTATACTTCAAGGTATTACGTGAATATTTCAGAAGTTTTTACCTGTACGGATGTAGGCCTACTTTCCTTTGGACTTGAGGTGAAAAATATTACCACCAACAAAAGAATTCTACGTTTTTTTGTCAATAGATATGTTCCACAAGGCTCATTCAGAAAAAAGGGAAGATGGATGCTAATGTCTTAATGTAGTGCTGTGTCAGTGGTGTGTATTGTAATGAGGTGTATAGACTTCATTCATATTACGCCTATGCTTTATGTGTAATGGCGCGTTCATTGTGTGGGTAATTGTGCATTAGTTCTGCGAGTGTAATGGTGTGCCTATAACGTAATGATCTATCCGCGCTGTGCGTAATGGTGCGATGGCATTGTGATAGTAATGTTGCTCTCGAGCCGTAATGGCCAGTCTGTGCCCTGATTGTAATGGCTCTGCTGCACTGCCTGTCCTGTAGACTACGATTACCTGGGAAGGGGACAAGCTGGTTTGCGTGCAGAAGGGAGAGAAGGCAGGCAGGGGCTGGACACACTGGGTAGAGGGGAACAAGCTACATTTGGTAAGTCTGCGTGCACCCCACCCTCTTTTCTTTAGATGCTTGCTTGTGTGTTATCCTGATGTTAGCGGAGCTCTTTGGGCAGGGTGTCTGGGCTTGTTGTCTTGCCATCCCTCCCACTGTCTCAGACCTAGTGTTGTGCAAATGTCTTCATTATTCCCCTTATCATATGCAGTCATATGTGGCTGAGTTTAAAAATTAAAAATAAAGTTTTTCCTGTAATTAGGAAATGTAATGTCTGCTGATGACACTGTCAGAGATGATGGACGTGTATTTTAGTCTTTTTTGAAAGTAATATTTAGGTTATTTTACATACTTAAAAGTGTAAGTTGCATGATGTTGCCCCATGTTTACATTTGATACCCCTTAGTCCTGGTCCTGAGGCTGATGAGGCCTCTTGGCAGAGGCACAGTCAGGAATTGGACCTGAGAAACAGAAACAAAAAACCAAAACACAGAAAGAAAAAAACTTTAATGCCCTTATCAGCTAATTAAAGCTACAGAAAGTATATTCTGTGTATTCATTTTGACATTTTAAGTATGCTGTAATGGGCTACATGAGAGATGACCGGGTTAGTGCAATATTTATTTTGAAAATGTGCCCTGTAAATGTAATTGCAGTCGTAGATGTGACATAGTGGACTGTGGCGCCCCCTTGAAGTCAAACATTGCAGTGCACTCACTCTGAATATTTGGACTGCTTCACTTTATTATCAAGCATCTTTGTACCCTGTTTCCCTGCCGCACATCATGGATCCTTGCTGAGATTGTTTTCTGTCTTTTTGTTCCCCACAGGAACTGAGAGCATGCGGAGCGGTTTGCAAACAGGTCTTCGAGAAACAGAGCTAAATTTGCCCCAGTGACTGAGAGTAGCACAGAAGCACAGGGCCACAGATAGGAGCCAAACCTGTGGCAGAACCACCCTCCCTCTCTGTTCATCCGGCCATTTCTTCAATGAATCCA
Organism: Anguilla rostrata; assembly: GCF_018555375.3. Classification (NCBI taxonomy): domain Eukaryota; kingdom Metazoa; phylum Chordata; class Actinopteri; order Anguilliformes; family Anguillidae; genus Anguilla; species Anguilla rostrata. The sequence goes on from NC_057938.1 coordinate 10,012,743, forward strand.
CCTAACCCCTCCCCACTCTCCACCTCCCACCACATCCCAACGACCATCTATATCCACTATTGTATCATGCCTATAGTGTTCACCGAGCACCCCCTTCCCCCCACCCCACCCCACCCCACACCCTGTGCCTACCACGACCATTGTCTCTATTAGAGACCAGCCATACTGTAAGTGGATGGCAAAGCGTTCTGATTTGTCTTTTTCTCCTGTCAGATATAAAGATGTCAACTGCTCACACTCCTACTCTGACTCAGAGAGAGGGAACACTTTGATTAATTTGCGCCTGGGTGTGGATGAATTAACAATGTGTAGACGTAGGATTTTGCCATTAGCGCCTCTGTCTCTGATAGAGCGATGGCAGCGCCAGACGGATGTCTGGGTCAAGCTGCTGCAGGTGTGAATGCGGGATTTGTGTCTGAGAGCACAAGGAAAGGAGCCTGACACGATGCTGTGTATTTTTCCCGTGAGGTGTGGCAGTGACAAACGGCGGAAAACGGGAGAGGCGGGTGAGCCTCGCTGGGCGGTTGTAACTCTCTGGGTAGAGTCCGGCAGATACTAACGTCTCCTGGGCAAAATGTCCATCATTTATGCTTTGTCTCCGCCCCCAATTGGGGAAAAAATCAGAAGTAAATAAAGAGGAAATCGATACCCTTGTTTAGATCACTGTTTGTTTTATTGCTTCATTACACACAATTCTTATCTGTGCCTAAATCACAAGTTTATGCTTCATCTCTTTTAAACCCTTTGTAATTAAACATGTGAACTGATCTTTATGTGTATATAGATTATCTTTGTTCTTACGTTCAGATGTTCTGCCCTAGTCTATTCTCTCTCAACTCCCATATGATATTTTTAGCCCACCATACAGTATGTTGAAGGCTTGCACAGCACCAAAAAGAGCATTTAGCCGTTTTCCCTTCCTTATCATCACCTTGTTCTTTATCTTTTCACAAATACAACACCCTCATTCAGCACACGTGATCCCCCCCTCCGATCTTCAGTCATCAAAATATACCCCTGAGCCCTTTCCTTTCATAAAGCAGTCAATCTCATAGTTCACACGGACATGGAGTTTTTGCAGACAGAGATGTGCAGCTCAAGAATGTTTCTTCACAATAAAGCTCAGAATCCATGCTGAATCATCATCCACCAATTTTCACTTTATGAACTTTTAATCTGTTTACAGTAGGGAGAATGCAGAGCCGATCTGGGCAAATAAAAAAGAAACAAGAGACTCAAGAATAACTTAGTGAAGGGGGTGCTCTCCCATCTATTGCATTATGTCTGTGAAATAATATTGTTCCTGATAACATTACGTGATAGCGGCAGCACAGAGTTTGAACACTGTAATCATGTTGATTACAGTGTTCTCTCCTTAAAGCTGCAGAGTGTTTGCCGCAGTCAAAAGGAAATATCATTTCATTTACAAATAATCCAATTGCGGTGCAATCCTTATTTTATGGAAAATTGAAAGGAAATTATATAAAATCCCAGAAGCACAGAAAATATGCTGACGGATACATCCCAACTATGGCAAATGTGATAATCTAATAAGTCTGTTTTATTGGTTTGTGCGCCGATGGTTTCGTTTTAATTCAACAGACTGTATGAGTGTCCTTTGTACACACAAGGTTTTGAGGATAACATCCCATTAGTTCTCTAGCAAGCATAATTATCTGACGTAGGCTGAATGGGCAGGAGTTTGTGAGCAGATTTTCCCTTCTCCAGATCACAAAGTGGACATTACACTTTTCACCTCCACTGCAGCTCAGACCACAGGAGACGGAAACACCGGGGGCCATAAAACCCAGCTGGCGCTCCGATCAATAATGCAACAATGGAGGATGAGAGAACCAAGCGACTGGGGGCCCCTCTGTCAAACTGCTTTATCAGCATGCCACTGAGCTTGCTTAGCCTGGGACGGTCTGGCAACGCTTTGGCTGAGTGAAAGTTATCATGCAGCGCCCCTGCCCCTGTGGGAGGGGGTCTGTTGGTAGGGCACTAGAATTCTGGTCAGGTCAGACATTATATGGTGAAATCTAGGGTGGTGTGGAATGTGGGAGGAATGGTCAAAATGACATTTAAGCAGAGCACGAAGGAAAGTTTGGAGAGAATCTGCTTAACAGTCTACAGGTACTATAGTCATCTCCTTTGAGCATTTGTGGTAAGTTTCTTTCTCTTAGACTGTGTTAGGTTTTTTGTCATTTCTCTTGTGACGTAATGTTCTATATCTGCCATGTCTTGTAAATAAAAGGATTACCTATTAACATATTTAAACTGCCTATTTCTAGAAATTGGCAACTGTCATACTGTGTCATGTCATAATGTTCTTTCTCTTGCAGCTCATCCAAAATACATGGCTCACTTATATACAGATCGGGTGTACATCCATGCAAGAACCAATCACTGCATTGCCCTCATAAATACAGTTTTGGTGTAACCCCCTTTAACCGGGTACCCACTGGGAATATTAATAGCTTTACTGGCAGGTTGTGCAGCTGTTCTGGGAATAGCTGTTGGAGTCAGTGTCCAGATGGATCCTAGAGTGATTTCATACATTTATAGAGAGGTTACGCTCTGGAAAGTTTAATCAAATGTGGGAAGCTTTAGGTTGCTCCCTGGGATAACTGTTAGTTTTGATAGCTGAATCTGCATATTTTTTCAGTTGTTTCTTCTTCATGATGCAAGTATGTGAATTGCCAGATGAGCAGTATGTTTACTTCAAAGGATAGAAGGAGCACTTATACGAATGCCTGGCAGCAGTAGATAGTCTCACTTTCTGGGCTACATGGTCTTGGTGCCCGTTATTTCATGTGAACACACCTACAGTCAATGCACATATAAGCGAACACATAAATACATGTAAACATTCTGGTCACGGGATTGGAAAATGAATGGAGTCAGATAAACTTGTTTTCCTCCCTGAAAGAAAACTCTAACTCGTACCGGTTGACAATGATCAATAGTGAAAATGCACTCATTTTTTACTTATGTTGAATAATTTTACATCAAATTGCATACATTGTAAAATTCTAAAAGTTATCATCAATGACTGGACATCTTTGCATATCTGTGTCTGGGTATTGAGGTCAGCCAGCATCCTGTTTCTCCTCCACCTTCTTCTTTGTCTGACAGTGACCTTGTGAGGTCTTATCTCTGTCTGTACAGCCGGGTCAATGCAGTCTCCTACTGATCACAAGGGGTGTGTTGATCAAATAAGCACACATAAACGCAAAATCATTATGATGAAACATAGATTCAGCATCAAATAGCTAAAACAACCAGTTTTTCTTATGAGTGTCCTTCTTAATCTACACTACTGCAGACACATCAGTTATTTATCAGTACCTCAATTTAGCAACAGGGGAAAGTATCAAATACAGAACACCAACCAAGTTGTCTGTTGTCACTGGTCAGCCTTTTTACTGTGGGATTTTAAGCTGCGTCTGCAGCCTTTGCTGTTTTAACCTTTATTTCCTTGGTGGACAATGCTCGAAAGATTATTCTCTCTTCTCTAATAAATGTGTATGTGTATGCAGACCTTTGTGTGTGTGCCATTTAGTAGTATTATTCAAGTTTGGGAGGTGTGGTAGACTTTAAAAGTATATTTCAAGTTAAAACATGTTGAAATTTCATCAAACTGGCAGCCAATTTCCGCAAAAAGCGGAATTATGTAAAACTTTGCCTTTTCAGTTTGAACATTGACATTGCAGTTTGTAAATTTCAATGTGACCTTTGCACAGAATAAATAGTGGGACCTCTAAAAGGAGATAAAATAATGCACTCTGTCTGTTTGTTTAAAGTATGTTTATATTAGAATTTCAGCAAATACCACCTTCCACATATTTGGAGATATTACATATACAAAGACATTGACTTTTTCCCTGGATGTGATAGGGGGTATTTGTGTGAGCAGACAGTATTTCTAATTTCTGGAAATTAGCCCAGTCTCCATGCTGACTCTTACCAAAGCAGTTACAAAGGCTAAAAGCCAAGCTACACTAAACAGATCAACCCCCCCCCCCCCCCCCCCCCCCCCCCACACACACACACACACACACCCCACAACCCGCAATCTTATCGGCCGTACTCTGCCCCCATTCCCTACAAGTCTGACCAGTATAAAAAGACAAGGACACATCCCCTCTGGTCTCTTTGGCAGAGAGTGCCTTCCTAAAATCCACTCTCACTACTCCACCATGCCTGCAGACTACAACGGAACCTGGGAGATGGAGAGCAATGGGGACTTTGAGGATTACCTGAAAGCACTGAGTAAGCAAGTCAACTACTTCTAATGCATGTAAATTACTATAGTCAACAGGTAAATGATGAAGTATACTGAAGAAGAAGAAGTGAATGAGATAGAGGCCCCTGGTTCAACCTATTTGCAGCGTGCTTTACAAATACTTTCAAAGAGAAGCGAGGCTAAACAGTGAAACAAAAACCTTGATTCTAATTATTGACAATGTGCTCTGTCCATAATACTGAGCTGCAGATTTAGGTCCAATTTTGTTTCCATTTTTACGTTTTTGTTGTCTTTCTGGAGACTGCAGAACTCAGCCTTGTGTGAATAAAAAAGTAAAGCTTGCTTGAATTTTCTTCAAGTAAGTATTGAGAACCTGTCAGCCTTGTGTATTTGACTGGCTTCTGTTCATTAACGTGGGAAAAGATATTGATTTTCTCCCCTCAATATTTCCCTGCCTCTGAGATAAATTAGATCTGTTTCACATGTCACGCTCAGGTTCAGCCAAACTAATTTGCAGCTCTGCTCAGCATTGATTATAACCCCATCTTTCATTACTCAGCAGTTTATGTGAGATTTATTCTGTCCTATTTCCCAGTGACATTTAAAATTGTCATGTCAGCCCATTAGTTTTCATTAAGTCATGGTAAATTACACAAATGTGGCAACGGAACACATATCTTTATGTTGATATACATGTAAATGCTGGGTTTAAATCGAATTTCTACATCTTGGACATAGAAAATGAGTTATCTGTCAAATATGCAGTAAAAAAAATCATCCTTTTAGATATCAATGGCCATTAAGATGTGATGACAATGCAGTAACGGATAGTGGTCATAGAAAGAGATCCCAGTGCAGAAACAAGTCAGAATGTCTGTTCTATGCTTTTAAACAAAATGGAGGCCATATTTCTCACTTACTTAGTGCTTGTTGTTTCTTCCCTCAGATATTGATTTTGCCACCCGTAAAATCGCCGTCCACCTGTCTCCAACCAAGGTTATTATTCAGAACCAGGATGTGTTTGAGATCAAGACGCTGAGCACCTTCCGGAATTACGAGGTGAAATTTACTGTGGGGAAGGAGTTTGAGGAGCATACCAAAGGACTGGATAACAGGGTGATCAAGGTACTGCCCAATACTATCAGTGAAGTACAGTTGGAACCTGCCCACCGAAGGGCTTATTCCTTCTTTACATACCCTTGTCTCCGTAGAGCCTTATTTCATATCCTTTCTTTTTACTACCATAATTCATAGTTAGGCTAATACAGTTTAAACAGAACAAATGGGCTGACTGTCAGAAATAAATGTTGAGTGGAAGTACATTTTTGTTCTTTAGGGAACAAATTTCCCAAATTTATCCTGAAAGTTCAATAATGTTTGGGTACTAATAAATACCTTTTATAAGCAAAGAAGGTACAAATTAATCATGTATTGCTGGCCAGAGATACAATTTTGATGTACCTTTTGGGTACCACCCCAGTGACAAGCATTAGTACCTTTATAGCCACTTTTTCATACCTTTTTTTTTCTGAGAGTGCACAGAGACCAAGACATCACTGTATCCAAACAATATGTGAAATTAAAACTCACTATAAAGAAAACAGACACCAAAACCAGCGGCAAGCTAACCCAGTGTTATCAAAACAGCAACCAAGATGAGGCCTCTACTGTGCCACACAGACTAACACAGGACCCATTGTGTCTCCATCTGGTCATTAGACTCTGGTGACCTGGGACGGGGATAAATTGGTGTGCACCCAAAAAGGAGAAAAGGCCAACAGAGGGTGGAAACACTGGATAGAGGGTGATAAACTACATCTGGTGAGGTGCTTTATTTCTTTTCAATCTATTTATCTTTATTTTATAGGATACCGAGTTTAAATAGCCAATCACCATTTGAGTAGGATTTCATTTTGGTGTCCTTCTGGTATCCTTTGTAGTCCTTGATAATGTAAAACTGGATATTGGAGTGAAAAGAGTGTTTTTGAAAGTCTACAGTTTTCACAATGTAATGCCATCTTTTGGAGAAAAATGGAAGTGCAGTCTCTTTTCCCATTAGTGAAAGAATACCATAAAAGCTCATGTTCGATGTTTGCCTCCACTGACACTAGGTGAAGCAGAGGTTGTGTGATCCTCGTCGTGTGTTTGTTTGTTTGCGTGCTAGACAAGTTTGTTGTCTGTTTGTTTGTCCGCAAGCAGAAAAGGTCACAGCTAAAATGGAGTGAGTGTTGCGTATGGCGCTCAGAAGCCACATTTATGTTTCAGGGCTGCATCAGTCCTGTATTGTGGAGGAAGACTGCATTACACCAAGCACACCTCCACAAGAACAGCTCTCTTGGCAGCCATATGGCAAAAAATTCATTCTTCTTCTATTGTTTCTAGGAACTGACCTGCGAGGATAAGGTGTGCCACCAGATCTACAGGAAAAAGAAATGAAGGATAACACTGTGTATTTGTTCCTGTTTCTGCTTGTTTTCTTATTTCTTTGTTTCAAAAACCAGAATTTTACATCAACAGTAATGTAATCACACCATGTTAATAAACAGATGAACAGTTTTATGTGTGTGAGTTCATATTTTTAATTTTAGCAAGTGGACTTGTCTAGAGCAATTCACATAGATTGCATTTTGTAAACATAAAATCCCTTCATACAGCTGGATATTTTACTGAAGCAGGATAGCACCTTGCTCAAGGGCACAATTCCCAGCTCAGAACAGAACTCACAACCTTTGAATTATAAGCAACTGCCAGTCAGTGTCATGTGCATTTGCATGTGAATCTGTAAAACAGAAATGGAAAATAGAATGACATTCAACTATAAAATGCAGTATGTGCATTCTATACAACTGAAAGAACACAGTTTGAAGTGGTGTAGCTAAAGCTAACAGATTATCAAATGTTTACCACAGCTAAACTGACCTTTGGTTTGTAGGCAGTCTAAAATCTTTATAGCATTCTATTTTAATTTCAGTTTGCTTGTATTAGTATGGCAAGTGTATCATATGGCAACATGTTAAAAATACAATAAAATATAATTCTATAATATTGCTCACATTACTACAAACGCAAGGAGAGGTCATTTCACTAGTCACATCTAGTCCAAACATTACGGTCGTTCTTCACGTGAGACGTCACCAGTCCCCAGCTCTCGCGTGAGGGCATAGCAGGAAGCTCCACGTCAGTAGATCCACCGAAACAAGCTACTCTGGTTACCTGAGGGGGTGCAGAGAGGACCGGGTTCGTAGAGTTTGAGACCTCCAGGCACAGTGAAAACATGGTAAGGCAGTCCACGTACTCATATTTAAGAGTATTTACGCTTTTGGGCTTTTAAGAATGTGTCGCAGTGACCGTTTTCACAGTTATTAGCCGTCTCCGATGTGGTATGTCAAATGTTTCGTGTTCGAGGAAATCATGTATTCTGTCGCGATGATGATTGCAGGCCATTGACATACTGGTACCGTTTACAACCAGCTAGCTCGTTTCTAGCTGTGATCAACACAACCGTAGCTAGTTAATGTACTTAGCTACATGTATTGTCGACGATCCGAGACTAAAGTTTCACTGAAAATGGTTTATCAGAGATAGGTAACGTTAACGTTAGCGTACAGTCCGCTGTGTTGGTGTCCTGGCAATATGGCCCGAGCGCTCGGTTTTCGGAAGGTAACAGCCGAGTCCTCACTTGACCCTGTACTGCCAACATGTCAGAATTCGCACAATTTAGCGTTCAAGTGGTGTGCAAGCAGCACTTCGGAACACTGTTCATGCACTCTCGAATAATATACATTTTCCGATGATAACTTTTGAGTTACTGTCAGTGGTTCTAATCTGGTGGGTTAGCTAGCCATCTGGGTTCAAAAGTACAACGTGGAACCGGAATCGTGCCGCTGGCAACCTACCACATATAGTAATTTACCTCAGTTGACATTTGTGGAGCAGGGTTTCCCGAATTATACAGCTGCATAAAAATCAAAATTTGTTAACGGGGAGGTTATGCATTTACATCTACACTAAGTTTCTGAATAAATTAACCCGTTCGTGTGCCTTAAAGTAAATGCTTGTACCTGCATGATTAAAAACAAACCAAAACGTAACCGATAAAGTTGTAGAACGTTAATAGTATGGATCTGTTAAATTCGTAAGTAGCTAGCTAACATAAATTAAAATGTCCTGCATATTAACTTGCAAAGTTAAATCAGTTAAAATGTGGGGTTTGCTAACTTTTTTTAGTCGTAGCAAGTTTGCCAGAATTGCGCTGTTGATCTGGATGTGTCTGACTGCGTTCCACTCCCTCACCCCTCAGCCCCTGAGACTGGACATCAAGCGGAAGCTGACCGCACGGTCGGACCGCGTTAAGAGCGTTGACCTGCACCCGACCGAACCCTGGATGTTGGCCAGCTTGTACAATGGCAGCGTGTGCGTCTGGAACCACGAGACCCAGGTGAAATCAGCGCTGCATCTGTCGTGAAGGAGAGTGGTTCACTGACTTTTTCTGTGTTTTGCTACTTTGCTTTTAGCGCTTAAAATGTTTCGGTAGGTGAATATAATGTATTTTACACTTGTTTGCATTTTCTGTATGGTGTTTTTACCGTGCTGTGCTTTGCAGACCCTGGTGAAGACTTTTGAGGTGTGTGATCTCCCAGTGAGAGCATCCAAATTTGTGGCCCGGAAAAACTGGGTCATTACTGGAGCGGTAAGTACGTTCAGGCTCCTCGCTAACATCCATACCGTACTCTACCGTTGAAAGTTGATTAATTTATTTTAGACAACATTGTAACCTTTAATGTTTATGCTTTTTTTATTTTTATTTTGTACTTGAATCCTGGTTATTTTAAGACAATTATAAATGTTCATTTGGGAATACGAGGCATTTAACAGGCCTTATAGGTTGTTTAAGAAATGCTCAGTATTGCCCCATATCCTCTTGGGAAATGGAGTGTTAAACGACCTCAGCTGTCGGTACACTTTTTTCTATTTTTCCCCCTTGTGGTATGCAGGACGACATGCAGATCCGTGTCTTCAACTACAACACCCTGGAGCGCGTGCACATGTTCGAGGCGCATTCTGACTACATCCGCTGCATCGCCATCCATCCGACCCAGCCGTACATCCTCACAAGCAGCGGTAGGTTACCATGGCTTCCAGCACATTCAACATTGTCCCTCTGTAATCGCCGTTATGGTCATCTGCAGCAACAACACCATTTGTTGTCATTATCGTCGGCTGGCCCATCTTAATCTGCTATCTCCATTGTCATCCATCAGTTACAGTAGCACAGCCTGATTGTTCTGCCTAATGAAAAGTCCAGGAGAAATGCGCAAACACACACACACACACACACACACACACACACACTCTCACACTGACGCAGATGCACTTGTGTCTTCCTGTGGGTTCAGACGACATGTTGATCAAGCTGTGGGATTGGGAGAAGAAGTGGTCCTGCAGCCAGGTGTTTGAAGGCCACACCCACTACGTCATGCAGATCGTCATCAACCCCAAAGACAACAACCAGTTTGCCAGTGCTTCCCTGGACAGGACCATCAAGGTATAGCCAAAAGCTCTCTTTACCGAGCTCTTTTACTGAACCTGCATTAAACGGTACATATTCCTCCAGGTAATGTTTGTCAGCTACAGTCCTTGTATTGATGATGTATGCTTGTTTTCTGCTTTTCATGTTGTATATTTAACTGATATATGGTACCATACAAGTGTGTATGCGCTTGTGTGTGTGTGTGTGCTTATGCGCTTACTGACTGTTGCTTTGTTTTCACCTCAGGTGTGGCAGCTAGGTTCCTCCTCACCCAACTTCACCTTGGAGGGTCACGAAAAAGGAGTGAACTGCATTGACTACTACAGCGGAGGTGACAAACCCTACCTGATCTCCGGAGCCGACGATCGGCTGGTCAAGATCTGGGACTACCAGGTACAGGGGAGGGTTCATACCTCAATGCAGAGCATGCTTTAATAGCTCCTGTAGTTATGGATCCTCTAAATGTTGTTTGATGATAATGAGAAAAGAGAATGGACTTCTAGGTTAGAATTGGTTATATTTTTCATGGAAATATTTTTGTTCCCATCTGCCACCAGGAAGATAAGTTGTCATATTCCTTTAAGTTTTCTGGTAACTCCTGCACTTTGCATTTGTTCTGCTTTGATAAAATTGGCTTGTGTTGTGTAGTGCCTCTCGCAGCTTCTGTAGTCAGGAGGGATGTGGGTTTAGGCTCGAGAGATTCTGTTGTTCAGAGCCAGGAGCATGTTCATAGGCTTATCCATAGGTCATGTGACTGAAGGACTTCTACTCCCCTTTCCTGCAGAATAAGACATGTGTGCAGACCCTGGAGGGACACGCCCAGAATGTGTCATGTGTCAGCTTTCACCCCGAGCTTCCCATCATCATCACAGGCTCCGAGGACGGTGAGCAGAAGGAAGACTCTGGGTCTTTGCCTAAACATTTCAGTCCTGTTCATACATATTTACTGGTGCTTATGTACACAAATCAATCATTTTAGCAGTTGTAGAGTTTAAAACACATACTTTTGCATTGTACTACTGTAGTACATGAGTATCATTGTCGTTTTGCTATGACTCTCTTTATGAGTTATGTGAGCCCTCCCCCATCTTATTTGAATGGCTTTGCGTGCTCGTCTCTCTTGGTCTGTAGGCACAGTACGGATCTGGCACTCCAGCACTTACCGGCTAGAGAGCACGCTCAACTACGGCATGGAGCGGGTGTGGTGCGTGTGTGGGCTGCGAGGTTCCAACAATGTGGCGCTGGGCTACGACGAGGGCAGCATCATCATCAAGGTACCACTATCCAGGACTCCATCTCCCAGAATCCTCCCTGTCAAACTGTTTATTTCTCGCTCCTCTCCTACAAGTTTATTGCTTCCTGTACCGTCTTGCATTATGTTAAGTATTACTGGCCTCCACACTGGACACCTTTGTCCTTCAACCACAAATGAAGAAGAATTTTGGTTTTAACTTTTCATTTGAAGTGTGTAATTTTTGTCATGACCATGCCCTTATTTATTGTTTGTAAACTCCACACATGTGACTGGTGTTGTGAGTAGAGGCCCATATCACAGAGCTGTCCTCTCATTCCCTCTGCCCTCTCCAGCTTGGGCGCGAGGAGCCGGCCATGTCCATGGATGCCAACGGCAAGATCATCTGGGCCAAGCACTCCGAAGTCCAGCAGGCCAACCTGAAGGCCATGGGGGACGCCGAGATCAAGGACGGGGAGCGGCTGCCCCTGGCAGTCAAGGACATGGGCAGCTGTGAGATCTACCCCCAGACCATCCAACACAACCCCAATGGCAGGTGAGACAGACTGTTATATATGCACGTCTTGGACTCCCTTTAAGAGAGAAGGTTTGTCATGAACTGGTTTCATTACCTACACTGACATTTTCCTATCTGTGTTCAGAGGGGTGAGTGTGAGAGGTTTTCTCTGGTTCTCATGCTGCAGGTTTGTGGTAGTGTGTGGGGACGGAGAGTACATCATATACACAGCCGTGGCCCTGAGGAACAAGAGCTTCGGTTCGGCACAGGAGTTCGTCTGGGCCCACGACTCCTCTGAGTAAGACCTTCGTTCCGAACGCAGACACATTACTGTACACATTGCGCTAAGGTGTATTGGTTACTTGAAGTTTACCCACTAACACCCTGGCTCTGTCTCACTACAGGTATGCGATCCGGGAAAGCAACAGTGTGGTCAAGATCTTTAAGAACTTCAAGGAAAAGAAGTCCTTCAAGCCAGACTTTGGGGCTGAAGGTAGGCTGAGTCTCTGTGACTGCCATCGTCTGATTGGTCAGTTTGTTTTCCAGGTTGCTCATTGCTCCTCAGCAGTGGCTGAGCTGTCTCAGGTCTGTTTACATGGCATCCGTATGTTTTGCCGCAGGTATCTATGGTGGGTTCCTGCTGGGAGTGCGGTCTATGAATGGCTTGGCGTTTTATGACTGGGAGAACACGGAGCTGATCCGGCGCATCGAGATCCAGCCCAAACACGTGAGCAATACTCGAGCCACACTTGGACCCTCTGTAGATTTTTTTTTTTAAAGCTTGTGAGTTTGTGATCACCAACCCGTGATGCGTATGTCCTCCCTGTCCAGATCTTCTGGTCAGACTCGGGGGAGCTGGTGTGCATCGCCACAGAAGAGTCCTTCTTCATCCTCAAGTACCTGTCTGAGAAGGTGGCGGCTTCCCAGGAGTCCAACGAGGGCGTGACGGAGGATGGAATCGAGGACGCTTTCGAGGTGAGAGGTGCTCTGGAATGTGCATTTCTGCACATTGTGCTCACATAACATGAAGTGGTTTGGAGTCCATAAAACTGATGGATCACACTGATGGGACATGGGAATCCCTCATAAGTCGTCTAAAAATACTGTCTAGGCCCTGACTCAGCCTCCACCCGGCCTGCCTTGAACAAGCACTGGCCAGAGTGCTCCTCCTCTTCTCCCCCATCTGACCAGCTGTGTCTGTGATTTCCAGGTCCTGGGTGAGATTCAGGAGATCGTGAAGACAGGCCTGTGGGTTGGAGACTGCTTCATCTACACCAGCTCCGTCAACAGACTGAACTACTTTGTGGGAGGAGAGATCGTCACCATTGCCCATCTGGACAGGTACTGTTCAGATGGTACTGATGCTGATTAGTTTAATTACAGTTCTTGTACAGTTCTCTGATGGGATACATGACACTTAAAGGTAGCAGAGTACAGTACTGTGCATGATGAACTCGGCGTAATGAACTCATCCCCATACCTCCAGGACCATGTACCTGCTGGGCTACATCCCCAAAGACGACCGCCTGTACCTGGGGGACAAGGAGCTGAACATCGTCAGCTACTCGCTGCTGGTGTCCGTGCTGGAGTACCAGACGGCCGTCATGCGCAGAGACTTCGGCATGGCGGACAAGGTGCTGCCCACCATCCCCAAGGAGCAGCGCACCCGTGTGGCCCACTTCCTGGAGAAGCAGGTGCGACTTCCTGATGACTTCTTCCTCAGCTCACGTGATTGGGCCCCATTGTGATCAGTGACTTGTTTATGGTAGGAGCTTCAGGGGGTGGGGCAGTAGTACCAACGGAAGTATTAGGCCTCTTGATCTCCAGAATAGAGGCTATCGGCGACTCACTGTTTTTAACCAATCATAGCATTTTCCTGAAGAGAGCATAGTCTTTTGATTGGTCCCTTAGTGGTTGATAGGACCTATAGTGGGTGCATGAATTCTCTTGTGACTAGGGAGCAGTAATGGGGAGGGCTCTGGAACTGTGCTCTTACTGTGTGTGTGTGTGTGTGTGTGTGTGTCCTGCAGGGTTTCAAGCAGCAGGCTCTGGCTGTGTCGTCTGACCCCGAGCACAGGTTTGAGCTGGCCCTGCAGCTGGGAGAGCTGAAGATTGCCTACCAGCTGGCCGTGGAAGCAGAGGTGAGAGTCTGGACTGACAGAACCCTGCAAACAGAAAAAAGGACATCTTAATTAATTTATTTCTGAAAAATCCTGAAATGGTTCTGTACTATCGCTCTGCTGTGTTAGCCAGCGACTCTAATCTGTCTAGATTTGTACCAACTTTATCCAGTTATAATAAATGACCGCTGTTGTAGTTCAATAAAGTAGGTTCCGCCTCCTTAGAGTGTAGCTCTATTTTCCACTTACCAGTGAAAGGGAGGATATGTGCTTTATGTTTTGATTTATTGGAGTCACTGTCCCTTTGTGTGTGTTTGCTGTTTACATTTTTTTTATTGAATGTGTTTGGCTTGACCTGAAGGATCCTTTCAGGTATTCAAAAGGAGATTGAATTTTAATTGAATCAATTGTTATTGGATTGGATTGAGTGTCAATGTGAATGGAATTTGAAGTGAATCTGGATCGTGCTCTTCTCCAGTCTGAACAGAAGTGGAAGCAGCTGGCGGAACTGGCCATCAGTAAGTGCCAGTTTGGGCTGGCGCAGGAGTGCCTCCACCACGCCCAGGACTACGGCGGGCTGCTGCTGCTGGCCACCGCCTCCGGCAATGCCAACATGGTGGCCCGGCTGGCCGAGGGCGCCGAGCGGGATGGGAAGAACAACGTGGCCTTCATGACTTACTTCCTGCAGGGAAAGTGAGTTAGGGTGAAAGGCATTATGGGTAGTTTCTGTTGGGGGGAAAAAAGAACGCCAAACTCTGGTCACTGTAGCTGTATCTGTCCCTGAGGTACCTTCACAGTGTCTAGTGTCTGCATTTTGTTATATCTTTGGATATTTTGAGGAAACTGTAACACACTTAAACTACAAAAAAACGTAAATTTGGGAATTTTAAATATGTATAAATCAAGGTTTAAAGGAAAAGTGATCAGTGGGAATGTCCAGATCCAGCTAAACGCTTTCCTTTTGACATAGTCAGTGCCTTTTTTCCTGTGACCAGTTAGATGGCCATATTAAATGATAACTGATCAGGGGACAGCCCTGGGTGCCTGTGCTCTCAGCCGTTACCTGATCCAAGTCTGCATCTGTTCTCAGGCTGGACCACTGTCTGGAGCTCCTGATCCGAACCAACCGCCTGCCGGAGGCTGCCTTCCTGGCCCGCACGTACCTGCCCAGCCAGGTGTCCAGGTATCTAACCATGACCCAATCGGATTAACCGTTTTACAGTGCTTTACACAGAGAGATGCACTCTTGAGTGCTGTACGGAGTGGTACCCTAACTGTGAATTTAAGAGCTGTTTATAATCAGTCTTAACCTTGTAATTGGTGTGGTGTGCTGAAAGTGTGAAACGGTTTGAGAGATGTTTTTTTTTTTTTTGCTTTTCTTATAAGCATGCATTATGTGTAATGTGTGTTCAGATGCTGCTTTTTCCTCAGTCTGAAATTCCAGTTTAAAAAGGGCTCCATAAAGGTGCATGAACACAGCATTTTCACAGCACTACTGCCGTTAGCATGCTAGCGCTGCTGCCGCGTCACGCTAACGTCGCGCGGCCCCTCCGTGTTGATAGGGTGGTGAAGCTGTGGCGGGAGAGCCTGGCCAAGGTGAACCAGAAGGCGGCCGAGTCCCTGGCCGACCCCACGGAGTACGAGAACCTGTTCCCAGGGCTCCGGGAGGCCTTCGTGGCCGAGCAGTTCCTGAAGGAGACCTGCGTGGGGAAGACCAGGCCGGCCACCGACTACCCATTAGTCACGGTGAGATGCTGGAGGGGTGGGGTTTGGGAGTTGAGGGCGGAGTCGGGCATTGTGACCTCACTGCATGTATAACTGTCCCTTAATTTGTATTACTGTTGCACAGTTCCAACACATGGTGACGACTAATAATGTGTTAAAATATGTTTATTTTTGATTTTATCGTTACTGCGTCCGAAAGTTTCACTGAGTTTCGAACTGCCTATGAGCAGCTTCCTGATAGAGCATTGTCTCGCTACAATAGCCTCGGCCTCACTTGTTACCTAGCCTATATTAAAATTTTTGGTTTTAGGTCAGAATGGTCTCACGGCAAGCTTGCTGTCCCGGCTAGTTAGCTAGCTAGCTGACTATTGAATTGTCTTCAAAACAGCGGTTACTATAAACACAGTCGTTCACAAAAATGTGTCCCGTAGCCAAGTTAAATCAACGCCTATTCTATTGTCCAAATAAGGGACGATTCCGATTTGCCGGGTGCGTAAATAAAGCCAGCAGCAGTAACTAGAAATGTGATTCAACGTTGCCATAAATTGTGAAATTGGATATTGAAAAGGGGAGGGGATGTAACAATTCAAAAGCGAAAGAATAGTGTTGCTGTTTAAACTGTTATAGAATGCTGGATTTTGTAGCGCATTTATTTTAGAACTGTTAAAAGGCCGAGGTGTCCCTTACTGGGAAATAATGCCCACCCTTGGACCAATCAGAATCGAGTATTCAGCCAAGCCGTTGTATAATTTCCAATAACGGGACAGCCCATCGTGTTTATTCCTTAGCCTACATAACACCGTTAACAAAACAGCGCTAACAAATCACTGCAAGCGATGACATTCCTTTTTTATCAACATTGGACATTACAAAAGGGTGCATGCCACTGCACAGTTCAAAATGTAGAGCCAGGGCAAGATGAATTGCCAGAGTTGCACGGAAAGGTAGCCTGCGTGTATCTGTTGTGAATGTCAAACGTTGCGAGGTAATGCGACATGGGGCGACATAGCTCAGGAGGTAAGACCGATTGTCTGGCAGTCGGAGGGTTGCCGGTTCAAACCCCGCCCTGGGCGTGTCGAAGTGTCCTTGAGCAAGACACCTAACCCCTAACTACTCTGGCGAATGAGAGGCATCAATTGTAAAGCGCTTTGGATAAAAGCGCTATATAAATGCAGTCCATTTACCATTTACCAATGCAAATGCATTGCGAGGGAATGCAAAAGTAGCTCAAAAAAAAAAAAACAGTCCAGGTTTTTTTCTTCCAGTCCAGGTTTTTTTTCTTCCAGTCCAGTTTTTTTTAATTCCAGTCCAGGTTTTTTTTCCTTCCAGTCCAGTTTTTTTTAAATTCCAGTCCAGGTTTTTTTTTCTTCCAGTCCAGTTTTTTTTAAATTCCAGTCCAGGTTTTTTTTTTCCTTCCAGTCCAGTTTTTTTAAAATTCCAGTCCAGGTTTTTTTTTTCTTCCAGTCCAGTTTTTTAAAAATTCCAGTCCAGGTTTTTTTCTTCCAGTCCAGTTTTTTAAAAAGTCCAGTCCAGTTGTTTTCTTCCAGTCAGTTTTTAAAAAGTCCAGTCCAGGTTTTTTTTTTTTTTTTTTTTCCCCACAACAAGCTATTTCTCAGTAAAGGGACGCCTTGGACTTTTACCAGTTCTAAAATCAATGCGCTACAAAATCCAGCATTCTAAAGCAGTTTAAGGGGAGGCAACACTGTCAAAAACAATGACTTTGGTTCCATATGCCAATTTTGATATTTTTTGATATTTTGCTTCTATAACTTCATAAAATGAACAAACTAAACGTAAATAATCATTATAAATAGTTAATTTTGAGATAATATAACACCATTGTCAAGTACACAAAGCATAAAATTAGCTTATGATAGCATTATTTATGATTAAATGCCTCTGTGGTTTTAAAACTAACCTGGTTGACCATATATCATTAAAAAGCTTGTTTCCTGGAGCGTACTGCTAGAATGACCATAGGTTCAGACAGTTCATAAAACTTAGTTTAGTTAAAAATAAAAAGAGAGAGAGAGATGAAAAGTACAGTATGAGGATGTGGAAATATATTTAATAATTATTTATATGCCAATATTAAATCAATTTGATGCTTTGAAGGCACAACAATTGCATTGCCAATGAATATTAGGTTAGAAAATACAACGTTTGCCCGATTTCGTATAAACCACGCCCACTTCCGGTCTTCTATCCGAATACAGATACACAGACAGATAATTTTGTTGGTTGAACAGATACAGATACAGAGAATGATGTCTCTGCACACCCCTAACACGCGCGCACACACACACACACACACACACACACACCTTGCTGTGTTCTGACTGTGTTCATTGCTCTACAGCCCAATGAAGAGAGGAATGTGCTGGAGGAGGCTAAAGGATATGAGCCTAAAGGAGGGATCCCTCCCACACAGGTAGGACTGCTTTTCAATACATGAACACATACTTGCATACGTATGTACATATGTACGTGCATACATACATACATACATTTATGTTTATAGGTTGCTACTTGTCAAGATTGCATGCATATGTGCACACATAAATAGGGTACTTGCATGTACACCTGGATTTTTGTATTGTGTATAAATGGGTGTACTCTCCCAGTCACACAGTCAAGTGTGTATTCACATGGGTGAGATTATTTCTTGTTCTTTTGTTATGATTTCCATATTTAAAGAGTTGGAATAAATTTTACATTTAAAATTACATTTAATGATGTCACTATGCCTGTATTCACTCATAGAGATGCCATTTAGCTACTCTCATAAAAGCATTTCAGCCACAAAGAAGGATCTTTAGTGATAAAAGTGTGAATTCAGGTGCTCTGGAAGCAAAATCAGGAGATTAATCTTTTTTTATTTTCTGTGTGCGTGTGTGTGTGTGTGCGCGTGTGCGTGCGCGCGTGTGTGTGTGTGTGTGTGTGTGTGTGTGTGTGTGTTGAGCAGGCGCAGGCTGAGGCGGATGAAGAAGCTGCAGATTCAGGCGTGATGGCGGCGGTACTGGCTGCAGTCGCCGCCCCAGTGGCCGCAGCAGTCGCTGCAGTTTCGCCTCCGTCCCCAGAGGAAGAGCTCCCCGGCCCTTCGCCCGCAGCAGAAGCAGAAGAGGAGGCATCCGCTACGGAGGATCAGCAGGTACGGTGTCCTTTACTGCACTGCTTCAACACATGACCTATAGACACAGACCAGGGTTCAAAGGTCAAGAAACATTTATATCTTAAAAGATGCAGAAACATGACACGTGGATGCTTATGGAATCCTGATTGGTGGTCCATTGTCTGTTCCCAGGTCCTGGATGATCTGGAAGTTGACCTGGATAACATGGATCTGGAGGACATCGACACGACGGACGTGAACCTGGACGATGACTTCTTAGATGACTAACGCACAATGAAATCTTCATTATTTAAGAGACCAAACGCTTTCCATTTGTATTTATGTTACTTCCACAGAGGGTGGGTGTGGGTGGGCGGGGCCTAGGGCAGTGGGAGGGTGGGGTTTTGAAACCTGTGGGAAAGGACGAGTTAAGTAGTCTATGATTGCACTGCCTGTATCACAGGAGAAGAAAAAAAACATTGTTTCTTGTTTCTGAATTTTGTACTTTATACAGGATCCCTAGCACTCTCAAGCTATTTCTCCAAAGTGTATTTTCGTCCAGCATATGCACGCTGAATATGGTAATTCATACATCACTAACTCCCAATAAATGCCAATATTAATTGTGAATACCTGTTTCTTGGAATTAGTGATTGTGTACCTCTTTTTTTCCTGTATAAGGTAAAAAAGTGTCGTATGAAAAAGGATGTTCTTTTAACCGCAACGTGTGCTAAACTCCCGTCCTCAATGGTCCCATTCACTATCTGGAGATTGCATCACCGGGGCTATTTTCGTGCATTAAATGAACAACACCAAACTGGTGTCTGGTATTTTCTAACGACAACATGCCTATAGAGCCTTAAAAAACAGTATATCAATATATCCTTATATCTGAATGTTGTAGAACAATGTTGTACTCCATTGTATCCACTAGATGGCTTTTCTAAGTTCCAGTAGAGTAAAAATACAAACTAAAAAACAATGCAAGATGGCTCTGTGTTTATTTGCAGTTAGTTTAGTTGAAGCTGATTCCTACTTTCCTCCTAGTACTGTTAGTATGAGTTGACCTCCAGCTTGAATGGATTGTGTGTGAAACAGGCATTGTGTGACCCACCTGGATGGGAACATCTGCAATGCAAATAAATACTGTGCTAGAAACCTGCAGGTTCATTAGCACTGCCACATTTACATGGTCATTTCAACAAACATTTCCATACAGCAGTCTTAAGTGATGCAACATGGAAAAGCCATTGCGACCTGCAGCAAGCTGTGTCCAAAAACAAGAGTGGCTGTGTCAGCTGTTCATTCGTCGGGCCCATGGTGGTTCCGAGAAGTGTGGTACCCGAAAATTCAGAGTGGAGCACGTGTATGCGGAGTGGAGTATGGTGTGACCTCAATTGACAACCTTTCCCCAACTTACTGCAATAATCTATCTGAGCTGTTTTTGACCCAAGCGCATATTACCAATGGTGCCTTGGAACACAGCTGAAATGAAGAGAAATTGAACATCTTTGACAATTAAACTGTGGAAGACTGCGTACTGTTTCCCTGGCATTGCTACCCATTGGTTCTCAATAGTCCCTGCAGAGCAGTGTGGCATTGAGCTCTACAGCCTGTAGGCATGGCAGAGAGGAACAGTGGTGGTTAGGGATGATTGGTTTGGGGGGGGGGGGGGTGATGTAATAAAACTGTGAACGCAGTCGCAAGGACCACTTCTCACCGCCGAGCATTTTTAAGAGGAGGACGCAGTGAAGACCAAGGACGGGGTGACATTTGAAATCTGGGCCATTTCGAGTCCGCTTTCATGAGTCAAAGTGCTCTTCACCGCTTCCTGTGGGCAACGTTCAGCCTATTTTCTCCACCATTTCCACCGTTACTTTATGTAATGAAGGCCACAAGACTGAATCACTGGTTACTTTTCAATAAGGTTCGGTCTTTTTCAGCAAATGTGCCACTTGAACTCACTCATATTCTGGGAGAAACACTACAGTAGGAATAAAGACACCTTTGTGTCTTTAAAGATTTGAATGATCTTTTAATGCCTGTCATTAATTGTTGTTTATTGTGAAATACTTCATATTATTTTATTTTGTTTTGTTTCATAAGGTTTTTAAGCCAAAACACATTTTTAATTTGTAACCAAAATGGACTATAAAGACTTTGAAATGATTGCCTTATTCCAGAATAAGAAGCAAGGAAAAAGTGCGACGGTTGCATGGTCAAGGACTTGAGGTAATACTACCAAGACAATAATTCTGCCAGGCAAAAAAACCCACCAAAAATACGCCAAGATACTGATGCCTCTGCACCTGCCCACTCCTCTGTGTTATCTCCCAAACTGGTCTGCCGATGGAATGTTCTGGTTGCTTGGAGTTCTGGTTTTCCAAGTTCTCATGCTCAGCTCCCAGCTGTCCCAAAGCAGCATGTGGTTATTGGCGATAATGGCGGTGATCATTCACATCCTGGACATGTTTGAACAAGAAGAGGAAGGGAAGGATGTGAATCTCCTTGCAGTTGCTATGTTATGGTTGTTAGTATCACAGGACTGTAGTGTTTGCATGTGTGCATTTTATGACATGAAGCATTGTGTTTTTGTTATTTGGTGGTTTAGTCTAACCTCATGCCAGCACATCTGCCTGAGAAGTGTGGCCAAATGGAGTATCTGATGGAAATTCACAGCAGCACACAACAGCATCTTCATAGACGCCAGACTTAAAAAGGCGTGAGAAATTCTCACAGATAAGTGGAGAACGCGATGTTCACAGCGGATTTACTGGCTTATCGGTGTCTTCTGGGAAAAGGCAGCTGTGTGGAGAGGCATCGGGGGTGAAGATGACATGGAAGACCGTTGAGCCCATCGCTGCCTGCAGGTCTACTCAAGCATGCCATGAGACCTTATCTTCTTGTGAGAACCGATGTGGATAGAGAAGCATACAAAGACCAGTATGTGCTGATAACTGATAAAAAATGTAAACAATAATTTGTCTGGAGGGATGGGGTGAGGTGAGATGGGGCAGGATTGGGGCCTGTTGTTTCAGCACACAGTGTACCCGTCTCAGATAAAAGATAAAATCTCAGAAGCCCGCTGCCACAGTCCCTTGTCTCATTTCCCTGTGATAGGACTCAGCCCCTGTGCACACTACTGTGCTGCTACGCACACGCACACACATATGCAGACACCCTTACACTGGACAACAGGATGGTCCCCACACAGGGGCTAGCTCTCCACCCCCAGAATTTCATTAATGAGATAATGAATTATAAATAATCCATTGTCTGTTTCTACTAATTCTCTCTCTCTCATTTTCATCAGTATTGATTCACTTAAAATAATGTTTCTCCTGTCCATAAAAAACAGTGGAGGTATTTCAGTGAACTGAAAAATGTGTCGATACACAATGACTTCCCAAATCCTGGTGTGGGGGAGTTGTTTTTTAACAGGATGTGCTAACAGGGTAAACACTGGTAGTACATGGAGAGTATCATACTGACCTTTTCGCTGAGTAAAGTCATCCAAAAAACTCAGGAGGGAGGAAATGACTATAGCAGACTCTGTGCTGTTCTTTACCATTGTGTTAAAAGTCTGTTATTCTCACGGTTTCCAGGCTCCAATCCATCATGTGACACATGGATGTCCATAATTTCTGGTTGTGTTTTACCATTCATCCACACGTTATAAGTGTATGGGGGAATACACTTTAATGCAGCTCCAATGGCAGCTGATCTCTAATTGGCCAGATTTCCTGCAAGACCGCACCCACCACCATCATCATCCCAGTATTTGTTAAACTCTCACAAATACCAGCATGAGTAATTCTGTCCTGTAGTGAACCCATTCTGGAAATTCCAGAAAGAATGAAGAGCTTCGTATGTCTTGTGTATGATCTGTTCATTTAAATGAACAGATGCTGAATGCTGTACATTTTGTTAATTTATTTAGCCTATGTTATATAACCAGGTTGGTGAACTGACAACTGACTGACAATCTCATTTACTGTGATGGGCTGAGCAATCAAAGTAGGTGGAGGACGTAAGGGATTATGTAAGAAATTAGTAGTAGGGGGATTATGTGCAAAGAGTCAAAGAGGAATAGTTAGAGATTATTTAGGGGGTGGAAACACTGGGGTTAACACCCCTAAAAAAATGTTTAATGACTACAGTGAGTCAGGACCACAATTCCATACATCGTGTAACAGATGCCACGTACTACAGTGCAATGCCTATTTCCATTACTGCACTGGAGCATTGGAATTGACTTGATCAAGGAAGAGTGCCCCCTACAGGCCGTCCAATAATGCTGGCAGCAACAATGTTCTTCTCCCGGAAATGGATACCAAAATGGATACCAAAGACACAGCAAAAGGCAGGGCAGGTGTGAGACACTATAGTGACTAAATGCATACCTCTACTTACCTGTCACGTATCACCTGTTAGCCACCTGGCCTTTGATGTCTGGGATTCGCCAAAACGTCTCACTGTGGCTCGATGGTCTGCCACAGTCATTACAGAGGAAGGTTAAATTGACACACAAGAGAGATGAAAGGATTGAAACGCAAAACATAAAACTGTACAGCACTATATGCATAGTAAAATATTTATTTTACTAAAGTGCTGCATATCTGAGGTACAGTCTAATTCTGGACTTCTGGAGCTTTGTATGTTGTGTGCCAAGATATACCACTTTCTGTTATTAGCATTTTTGACATATAAAAAGGTGAATTTCTCCTCAGAACAAAGACACTTCAGATTATATGCCATAAAATAAATATGCTTTTGCTGAACTATTTGGAAAGATTTTATGCTGATAAGGCACAGAAGTTCAGAAAGTGAATGCATACATACAGAGATCTGGAACAGACTCAGAGTAGCACAATAGTGGATTTGGGGGGAAATAGGTAAGGACAGTTGCAACTTTAACCTTATGAATTCCTGTCATTTGTTATAGAACTCACACTTTTGTGAGAGTGAACTCAGCAAGGGAATATATTTTCCTCCTCTTTCCTTCACCCAACCCAAAACCCCTTCTCAATGCAGGGGGTGGATGGGAGTCCTATAATATTTCCCCCCATAATCTGTGGGAAAGCCCCCATTTCCAAATATGGTATGTTGGGACTTGCATTGAGCATCCTTAAAATCAAATCTGAGCGTGTGACAGCCAGTTCAGCTACCCTGGGGAAACAGCGAAATTACCTGTACGAGAGAGCTTCCAGTACGAGCCAAGGAAACACTTGTGTTCAAAGGAAAATTCTCGCTCCTCCATTCAGCTGCTACTAATTTCAGATAAGATCAAGACCTCACACTGTGCAGGCTGTCTGCACGCACATTGTTCTGACGGCTGCAACAACAACCCCTCGATGCATAATATGAGTACAGCATTATGGCAGATTGGACATGCTGTAGGGGCTCTGTTCCCAAGAATACCACTCAGTCTCTCACCATTTTGTCCTTGCATGGCACCCTTCTGTCCTTTTTACGCTGTGTCACTCTCTTGCTTCCTGTATCTGTCTCTCACTTGCTCCCTCTCATTTGGTCTCTGGGTGGAACAAATGTCTGTCCTACCCAGTCAATACTAAGACGCGGAGACATCTCCCATGACGTTCACAAGGGAGACAGGGTCTAGCAGGGGCCTAAAATATGGGTGGAGTCAGTATACACATGCATGCTGGCCAGATTAGCCTCACCAAGTTCAACTGTGCTGTTTTTCAGATACACGACAGTAAAACTCAATAGTTCATACTGAACCAAATTTCTTGTGAAAACATTCCAGTTGTGGCATTGGCTGATGACTTTGACCCAAACCAGTCTTAAGCCAACCAGTGGAGAGTATTTGCCTGTGTCCCCTCTCATCTCTATTTAAAGTCATACAATATATTTTTTTTTTCAGTGTCTGTTGTGTGTCTAGTCTAGCTGCTAGTTAATCAATAGCGTTCCGCTATCAATCCAACTATAGACATCTGAATTTTAAAGTGAAAGCGGGGCGTTTGAAAGGACCCTTCGCCAGTTTTAATGTGTATTTATTTAAAGGATTAAAGGATAAAGGATCATGAAAGATAAATTAAATTCTAATACCATTATTGTCAGCAATACCATCTTATATTGAGACCCGTGTGAGTGTAAAGACCAGGTTAAAATGATTATGAAAACGATATAGCATGAACAACTGTCGTCTATAATGTTGTGCTAAGAGTAAAAATTCCAGTCACGGTAGCTAGCTTGAGAACTATTTCAACTTGAGCTTCGGAAACTGGACACGTGCAGAAACAGAACCAGTTGACAGCGACTTTGACCAACAAGATGCAAATGTTGCATCTGCAGCTGATTTCGCGTGATTCACCAATTCAACAAACAACGTTTATTATAAAAATACACACAATTCGTGCACGATAATACACGTCGGTTGTCTCGTAAATAACTATGGAACTTTATTAGAGTTGAAAGTAGCCCACTCAATCGATTTTAAGGTGAATATATTGCTGCGTAGCCAAAAACGCAGGAAAAAATTCCAAACGAACCTTTTATAAACTATAATGCAGAAATTGTTGCATACGCCTACACGAATAAATAATTTTCATATTTATTGTGTAGTATGGCTCAGAAACTATTTAAATTTTAATTGCAAAAAAGGAATGCAAAAAAAGCTACACAATACTCAGAACAATGACATGACGAAAGCGGAACAGGTACGGAAAACAAATCAGAAAATCATATTCAGTGCAGAAAGTACGCGCCGCTCCAGGCGAATTATTACCCTACTTCTGAGAGGAATGGTGACCCTTCACATCGTTAGTCGTGCTTTTACAAGAAATTATCCCATACTAAGTTGTGCTTAAATGAGAAATTAGGCTACTGTTTCGCTCGGACATTAATTTCTGTACTGTTGCGCAACAACCAGAACGAGAAAGATTCAGGACATCGGATGCGTCATTCCACAGCGGGCGTAATGTACTTTGTGTTGATGTTTTCTCACAAAACATCAACGGGTGCCATAAACTTTGCAAGTACGCAGTGTTTTTTGTTTTTGTTTTGATGTGCACTGTGATGGCCACTTGTCAATGTCCCGATGATGTCTCTACGACCATTGACTCCAACACTAACGAGGAAGAGAGTCTAACCAAAGTCGAGCATGTTCAGGAGAATGTGTCGGACAACCCCGACTCGTGTCAGAAGCCTCCCTTCTCGTACGTGGCCCTGATAGCCATGGCGATCAAGGAGAGCAATGCAAAAAGGCTCACGTTGTCCGGGATTTATCAGTTTATCATCACTAAATTCCCCTTCTACGAGAAGAACAAGAAAGGCTGGCAAAACAGCATTCGCCACAACCTAAGTCTCAACGAATGTTTTATTAAGGTACCCCGGGAGGGCGGTGTGGAGAGAAAAGGAAACTACTGGACCCTCGACATGGCATGCGAAGACATGTTCGAGAAGGGGAACTACAGGAGGAGACGGAGGATGAAGCGACCGCTCAGGCCCCCGTTGCCGATGATATCTCCCTTCAGCGGAGATGGACATGCGTATCTCTCTCCCACAACGTACCTGCAGTCTAGTTTCATGAGCAACTCTTGGATGTTTGTGGAGCCGCCTGACGCTATGTCCTACGCGTCTCGGCAGGTGGACATAGGCAGTGCGACTCCCATCAACCTCAAGGGACTGTTTCCACCCTCTTCTTATAATTCATACTCACGACCGCAGAGCGTGGCTTTGCCCTGCATGGTGAACTCATGCACTGGTATAAACCATCATTACCATTCTGACGCTCACCACCTTCAGAAACCCAGTGCGGTTCTAGCGGCGCTTACCCAAGTCTCCTCTCCAGACGCAACAAGCTGCCAATTATACGCTCCCCAGCCAGCAGAGCGGCTGAACTGCGCGCACTGGGATCAGAAGAACTGTGGCCTGTCTGCTTTTTCATACTGACATTAAAGCAGTGGAGGTGATTATCACAGATTCTGCGGTGGATTTTTTTTAGGGAACATAAATGAACAATATCAGGTGGCGACCTGTGGAACTGTGAGCAAACGGAGGAGGCGCTTGGGTCATGGTGAGAAACAAGTTCTCCTCATTTAAAACTGGGAAAAGAGCTCTGAAATCTTATAGGAGGAGCAATGCAGTTTACCTATCGCGAGAGCGCGAATTCTACACCAAAGGCATGCGTTCTGTAAAAGCAAGTATTTACCTAAATGTCGATTAAAGGCTAGCTCTTATAAACATGTTCCTAACAAAGATGTAAACCCCGAGAGTTAAATTAATGTTGCCATGTACGAATTGGGTGCATGAATGTCTGAGATCTGTGCATGTCATGTGTTTGCACAGAATGAGCTATAGATTAGCACTAATACCTAATGGAATTTTTTTAAAATCTGTGTTCAGTTGCCTTTACAGCGTTTTTAAACAATTATTTTATTTTTGATTTTTTGTTGTTTCTTATACTATGAGTCTGTGTAAAATTATAATTTTTTGATTATTATTCAGAATTCTTCAATAAATCTTTCAAAATAATATGAACAGGTTAAATACGTTTCAGTAGATTTTTCTGTTCACGCCTGGACGTGGCCTAGATTTAAAAACACTGTCCATTCATCCAACCATTATCTATACTCGCTTATCCTGGGCAGGGTCACGGGGGGTGCTGGAGCCTATCCCAGTGTGCATCCCAGTAAGCCTATCGTAGTGTGCTAGTATTGGGTGAGAAGGAGGATTGCACACTGGACAGGTCGCCAATCTATCACAGGGCATACACACCATTCACTCATCGTTCAGTGACACACTCATACCTATGGGCAATTTAGAGTCTCCAGTTAGCCTACCGGCATGTCTTTGAACTGTGGGAGGAAACCGGAGTATCCGGAGGAAACCCACACGGACACGGGGAGAGCGTACAAACTCCACGCAGAAAGGCTTTCTCACCACTGTCAAACATATAATGCATTTAATGTTAGATGTTGTAATATAACGAATAATAATTCACCTGAACAGCCCTCACATTAGGAAAGAAATGGCCTTTGGTGAGTGATGCCGTTATATGATCCTATATTTTATATTATTGCCATTTATTAGACATTCTTCAGAACTAAATGCATTTAAAAAATAATAATTATAATAATAATAATTTTAAGCCCACCACGGGGCTATATATATATATATATATATATATATATATATATATATATTGAATTTGAAACCAAAACTATGATATTAGAAGTACAGTTCCCTAAAAATAAGAACTGTAGAAATAATTAGCATTAGTACACAACAAAAGTTTCTACTTGTGCAAGTGTGGGTGCAACCATGGACATTTTCATAAATATATAAAAAGGTCTGGAAATATTTTGGTGTGCAGGGGCAGGTGAGATACAGAATCACCGCCCCCCCCAATTATTGAAAATTATTATCGTCCTGATTCTATTTTCTTTGTTTGCAAAGAGGTTTATTTTTAATGTTTCCATAAAGAACTGTACTAGCCACCTACTCTATAGCTGCTCCAAAGATCGTGACTGGAACAAACACGACACAAAACTTATTTTTTACTGAACTTCGCTGGCAGTTATTTGAGAATCTCCTCCAACTGGTCGAATTCTGTCGTCATATCACACCATTTACATAGCCAGGACCTCAAAGATGCAGTGTTCAGATTTGGCCGCAAGATGGCAGCATAGATGTAAAAACTAGGTATGTGAATTTGTCACTATTGCAACACAAACTCATTCCCTGAGCACGTGGGTTCATTATCAAAAAGTGTGTAAGGATGCATATTGATAACAAGCTGAGGGACCTGTGTTTTGTAAGAAAATGCATGCTTTTGCATCAGAACATACTGGAGCTCTGTGCCTGACCCAATAACCTTGATTGTACATCATGATACAGATTCAGCCTGGCTATACATCAGCATCGCCATCTTGCGTATATGACACACACACACACACATATACACAAGAATTGATTGCTATACTTGTGAGGACTTCCCATTGACTACATTAATTCCGTAACCTCTAACCCTAACCCCAACCACTACATGCCTAACTGTAACCCTAACCTAATTGTAACCCTAACCCTAAGTTCTAACCCTAAAACAGCCTCTTGAACTTCTGAGAACCAGCAAAAGGTCCCCACCTTGCGTAATTTCGCTCATCTTTCTATCCTTATGGGCACATTTGGTTCTCACAAAGATAGTAATACATGTCCACACACACACACACATACACCCTATCTCTGGCCAATGAGTTCTTAAAACTTGGCAGATTTGGAACCACAAGTTCAGGATCAGGTGAAATCTTGCCCTGTCTCGTTCTGCTTCTCTCCATTTCAATAGAAGTGTTTACAGAGGTCCTGACAGGTATACATTTTGTACCTTTCAGAGTTGACCTCTCACATCTGGCTGAACCGTGGGGGAGAGTTTCCCCCAGTACAGCGTGTTGAATATATAACCATTTTTGAATATTTAACCATATGGGGTTTGGAAAGGTGCATCAAGTAACATGTTACAATTGCCAAGTTAATTATTGAGATGCTTTCATTAGCTCTCTGGATTTGAGGGTTCTAGGAGCAGGTCTTGGGTTTCTGAGAAATGCAAAACATTTACACTCATATGCTTTGTCACCATACTTTTATTCATAGCCTTGCATGTGGCTGAACCACAGACAACAACAGACAGTATATTCCAATCTGCGCTCAGCATACAGGTTTGGAATTTTTTATCAGCCTGCTGGAGGTGAATCAGCATAGACAGTCCCCTGACCATAGCTCTCAAACTATAGGTTACATACTACTTTCTCTGGGTAGCACAGCTACTCTGAAGAGAAAAGGTTGATTTATTCAAGGGCTCTGGAAAAAAGATAGCACACATTTTATGAAGCACATTTTCAGGAGTACCCAAATTACTATGAGTATCCATACAGAGATCCCTGGGTATGCACACTTCTTACACTTTTACCTAATAAACAACTAAATCTTGAATCTCCCTGAAATCAATTTATGAAAGCTGGGCTGTCTGTACTTGCCATTCATAAGTAGAAATGTTGACGCTCTGGAAGGTGGAACCCGACCTGTGTGACACCTATTCTGTCAGGATTTGTTGTTCCATTTACCACCATTGTACCGTAGGCCTATATGGCAGAACGGGCGTGTGGACGGGTGCCTGAGTCGTGTGCATAGTGAGTGGAATTTCGCTTGACGCGGGTGGGTTGTTGTCCTTGTTTTTCCGACCGTGGGCGGATGGAAGTCCTTGTTTTGCCTTTAGCTGCGTCATACAGCACATTCATAAAAAAGAAAAGGGATCTATCTCAACATTTCACACCGAAGGACTACGTGGCACACACACTGCAACTGTCTGTATGGCTTTTAACTGCAGGCAAAGCAGTATTACTCTCCATTCAGGTAGACACTTGTGAATCCTTTTTTCTTTTCCATGTATCAACAGGATCTCAAGGTGAATGGTACATACAATTTTTACACCTTCCATATTAGACGGAAAGCAAAAGAGATGAAGTGCTTCAGCATAAGCACTCTCATTGGGCTGAAAGTACCTCTCATTCTCTCTCTCATGTGGTAACAGTAACATCAATTGTGAAGGCTGAATTTATTCTGATTACTCCAGGATGTTGCTATGTTTGATGCCAAAAAATTATGTAAAGAAAATGAAAACATAATTCATATTTATAATATACCACTTACTATATGCTGTACATTTCAAGTAACAATGAGTTATTTCACAAATAAGGAACTGTTATGGCTTAAAATCAGTAGTATTTGTAGTTATAAGCTGAAAATATGATCAGTACAGCATTCCGTTGTCACAAGAAATGACAAATAAAGATTGCAAAAACCTTGGATCTTCATATATGCAAAAAAAAACAACTTTTGTTTTGTAGGAGTTTGCTCAAGGAGAGTTGCAGCCAGATGCCAAACTGTAAGGATCATGTCTTACATCCACACCAAGACTAAAACGTTGAATTCTTGAACGTATTCTTTCTTGTCTTGTTGTTCTGTGGAGCAATCCCGTGCACGCGCGCTGTCACTGGTTCATGTAATACTACTTTCCACTCACCTGGGTGGTGAACACAATACAAAGCAGCAGGAGACTATAACAACGCCACAGACTATTACTTGAATCATCCCTGGCCTCATTCACGGCAGTGTGTGTGACGCACATTCAGCAGTGTTTTGTAGGAAGGTGGTGTGTGGGTTGCTAGGCATTGTGAAGCAGCGCTAAAGGAGGTGAGAACCGCGGGCTGGAGTGGGAGGGAGGAACTGCAATTTCCTTTCAAGCCGGCCTGACTTTTGAGTGTTACTGACTTGCGCTCCCATTGAAATTGGGACAAGAAAGTGGGTTTGCGGATAAACGATTTCACGTGACTCCTCTTGTGTTGATAACCAGAAAAAAAAAAACACTCCTGCCACGGGCTTATGAATGACTGAAACTCGCATTGTATTTTCTGATCAAGTCGGAAATATTGTTCTTTATTGCTTATTACCTTTGAACTACATTAAAACATTGCCTTCATTGAATCAGTAGACACTGAAAACTGTGAAAAAATACTCTCCCATAAGGCATTCTATGGATAGGATGAAATCTTTTCCGTTCAGTTATATGGGTAATTGAATTAGATGCTCTTCTATTGCTCTCTTGAAAGTGGCTTGAATGTAATTTGGTAAAGAGTTCCATTCTGTGATATATCTTTAAATGACAGTAGATTTGAGGAGATTTGTTTTAGGGTAGTGTGGTAAAATATATCCTGAGCCGCCCTTTCCAGTTTGATAGTTATATTTACTACTAAATACTAAGTACACTACTTGATCAGAAAAATACTGTGGTTTCTCAGAGATTAAGACATTCCCGTAGCTTGTGTTGAACGAATGACATTTGTGCAAACAGAACAATGGAATGCCAATCTGGCAGTACTGTTTTTATATATTTAACTCTAGGTGTGACAAAACTAAAGTTTTAGTCACTTGAATCAGATTTATTGATGTTATATACCCACAATATATGTAAGTAACAGCAATACCCATGTCCGTTTTAGTTAAAATTTTGTCAATATGCTCCGACCAAGTCCCATGTCCAACTCAATTCCAAGTAACTTGGTCTTTTTGATCAAATGTTCTTTCAAGTAATAAGCTCAGTTGAAGTTCATTAACAGGCATATGTCAATATTCAGCACAAATTTGTTCTTATTTGCCCACTCTGCCATATATTGTCTGTGATGGGGTTTACCACCCAAAAACAAATTGTTCTGTTACTGCATGTCTACATGTGCAGTCCTTTATTTCTTTCTCTTATGCTGTTTTCCTGTTGTCCCTTTATATCGTCACTCTTCACGATGACATAAAAGCAATCAATTATATCATCATTATCATCATCATCATCCAGAGGGTATGGTGACTTAAACCATACATTTTGTGAGGCTGTCAGTTGTAAGTTTCTTATCATTGTCGGAACATATAGGAGCAAATGAAAAAACATGCCTCTGAGACCATTGTTGCTGTCTTGGCAAAGTGCATCAGTGAGTCAGTACTGAAGGCTTCATGCTCGCTGAATGGAGGTTTCAGGGCAGTATGAGGAGAAAAACATAAACAGGTAAGAACCAGTCCTGAAGCACTGTTGCCATGCAACAGAGCAGAGCTTCCTCTGATACTAGAATCCTTCTGCAAGTTTAGATTTTTCACTGTTGGGGAAAAAACAGCTCGACAAATGTGTCCCTCGTTGCCATGGCTAGGTCATTTAAGCCCCAGCCAGCCTCCCTCCCCTACCCACAATCTTCCCTCCCTCTATTTGACTAATTCACATTAATGCAGATCCATTTTAATTCCTGTTGCTAGGGTTGTTTTCTCACTTGTTTTTGCTATATTTCGACCAAACCAAACTGAGATTTTGATAATAACTTTTTTGCAGGTTAAATTTATGAATCAAACTGTGATATTGATATTCACTTTTTACAGGAAAGCCATTGCATTGCCACACATTTTTTGGTTTCTAATTTTCTGTACATAGCTTATATTTTTTGCATATTCCTATTAAGTACTTCCACAAAATCTAAAACGGCAGGTCTAAATCTGGTCCACAGGTCAGGCAAGCTAAAAGTTAACCATTAAAATCAATTTGAATAAGGCTCATGTGCAAACACTGTGAGGTTTCACAATGGAGACACCCTTTCTGTTTGATTTTCAGGCATCTGTTGATAACTGATATTTAAAAATAAAACAGCAACAAATCGCAGAAACTGAGACACACGTCAACAGTAATTCCAGTTCAGCATCTACCTGATTCTGACGGAAATGAGGACATATTTGGTTTGGTCTGCTGTTGCCAGAACAGTGAGTGCGCCAGTGGGGTGACTGGCTCCCATCACTGAGTCACCCCGAAACCTCCTGTCTGTCCCTCGTGTGCTCCATCCGGCCCCCCCACCCCACTCGTGGACCGCCACCCTCGGTTGCTGAATGCAACCTGTCCAAACCTGACTGACTGTGTACGTGTGAACCTTGTGCCAGATAGAGGAGGATTCCCTCCACCCCACCCCCGACCCCCTCCCAACTCTGGCTCCTTCCAAGGTTTGTTGCTCCATGTCTTCCAGAGAGTTATTCCTTGCCACTGTTGACTCTGGCTTGCTCTCTGGGGGTTTAGGTGAGGGTAAACTAGGAAGCACTCAATGACAAATCCTCTGCAAAATGCACAAAAAAATAAAATGTATTGATTGAACAATATCGACATGCTGTTAACTGCGCTATTTCCATCGCTAACCACAGTGAACACTGGTTCCAGGTCACTGGATTCCAGCTCTGCATTTTGAAGTGTCCTCTGCCCGGTCTTTCTCTGTGTCTGTGATTTCCAACATATTTTCTCTCTGTATTTGTCATGTCTGCTCACACCTGTCTAATTTTCTGTATCGACATCAGCCAAGTATCAGGAGCCGTTTCTACAGTCCGCCTGCACTTCTTTGCTTGCAATTTCCTACAAATCCAATAGGTGGCGATACAACCTTCAGGTTTTCTACATCATCTCATTTTGATTTAATTCAGAGTTTCCCAGCTGTGTCCCTCGAGATCTACCATCCTGTATGTTTTCACTTCAACCGTAATTTGCCACACCTGGTTGTACTAATTAGCGGCTCAACGAGATCGCTAGCTGCTGAATTAACGAGTGCTTTGTTAGGGTTGTAATGAAAACCTACAGGACAGTAGATTTCTTCATAAAAGTGCACAATTTAAAAATTTTAAAAATGGAATCATGGCCCCAAATCTTCTATGATTTTCATAATTATCACGCCAAATCTTTTTGGCTGAACAGTTATACCTTTTCTACTGACTAATAGACTAGTCTGTTAAGTCATTACATTTCATTTCATTACATGAAATATGAAGTGATCCTTCCATGGAAAATGTCAATGGGGGTGGGGGAGGGGGTTTCTAATGAGTATTCTATAAAAGGAAGTTTTGAAAACAGACTACATTCCTTCCTAGAGCATGTTGGCCTTTCTCATAGTCTGCAGATGTGTCCAGCTGGAGAGAACAACACTTATCATGCTGCAATGGAGCTTTCAGTGTTGTCAGGTCCACCCCTGCTCACCAGCACATATACCCCTCCTGCTTCTCTACATGCCACTCACAGTGCACATGCACAGGCCTTTCATTCTGGCTGAGAACATTCATGTCTATGATGAAGGATGCATCAGGAACAAGGACCCAGGTCTCATTTCTCATTTCAAACAGGGAAAGTTTTTTAGGATTTTTTTTAGGGGGGGGGGTACACTAACAGTGCCACCCAATACAGCATGACAATTTTGGGAGGGGGGGCATTTGATGTTTTCCCAGAGTTGGGGGAACCATGATCAGTAATCAGGCAGCACTGTTAAATTATGATGCCATGGGTCCCAGGGGGACCTATAGGCATATCTTAAATGTGACCACAATAACTTAAATAATTTAGTTTAGTTTACTGAAATGCAGGTGCACTGTGTAAGGTTTGATTCTATAGGAAATCTCACTGCCTTTTATCACTGAGAGGGCATTCTGTATACCATGTTACATAGTGTTTTTCTGGCTATACACCGTAAGCTCAGGGGACTCACCAGAGGACCGGTGTGTTGTCACACTGAAGACGAATTGCCAGTGGAACAGCTGAGTATTCACCTTTCAACTTAACCCTCAAATCAACCCTTTTGGTCACTCCTTGACAAGAGCGTTATGATGTCATTGGATTTGACCCTGCTCTCTAATTTCCTACACCACTCTGATTTATTACCTTTTCTCCAGTTTTAGAAGTTGTGCCTCCCTTCTCTTTCTAAGCTAGTGTTACAATGAAAGATAGCTCTTTTTATCACTGAGTAAATGTGACAATAATATTGAAAATATCTTATAAGAAAAAATTTGAATTTTATGGTATTATTTTCAGTCTTTAGGCATGAGAACAGACAACTGAGGCTGAAATTGTACATCCTGAGTGGTGGGACAGGGTATCATCACTGTTCCCAAAAAAAACAGGTTCCTGGGGCAGCTGTCTCTGTGTCCCTTCACTTTCAGTTCCTTCACCAGCCAATTCTAGGAATGGTATTACGCGGTTATCAGAAAATAAAAGAGGCTGGAATGTTTCCCAGGCCACCTTACGCACGCGCACACGTGTGTACGCACGAGCACAAGCTGGAGTTCGCGTTCTCCCTGCCCTAAATATTGAGAGGATGCTGTTTGCGTCGCCCAAATCGACGGGAGGTTAAACAGTGACTCACAAGGATTTCTGCACAACTGAACCAGGTCCCGTTGGAGCTGTTTCTGCCGACCCCTCATCTTCGTCCGTCAGTCACCCGCCCACCCACTCCTGCCACCTCCCTCTGACTCACGCTTCTACGGGGCGCTGCAGGGAAGGCCTGCCGGCTATCTGCTCCCGACCCCAGCCCCAGACTGCTCTAAATGGGAGAGGGCGCGTGGGCGTTTGGGGAGGGGAGGTCTAGTCAGGCGAACTGAGCTGGCAGGGCCAGGCACGACGAACACGAGACCCCCCGCCGTCCCTCTGCTCACAGCGTGACTCAATGTGCGGCCGTGTGGGGAGCCAGAGCCACGTTTCCCGCTGCCTTCTCTAGTGGAAAACAAATCAGACTCACCTAAGTGATGGCCACACGGCACGTCTTTTGGCAAAAGAGTGTCCTTTCCTAAAGGTCAGAACCCTTCCGTCCTCATAGGTGCATTTAGAACAGGTTTCCTACTGTGTCACTGTGAGCCCCCCACAGTGGCTCTCTCATTGGTGAATTTAGAACAGGTTTCCTAGTGTGTCACCGTAAGCCCCCCACAGAGACTCTCTCATTGGTGCATTTAGAACAGGTTTCCTACTGTGTCACTGTGAGCCCCCCACAGTGGCTCTCTCATTGGTGAATTTAGAACAGGTTTCCTAGTGTGTCACCGTAAGCCCCCCACAGAGACTCTCTCATTGGTGCATTTAGAACAGGTTTCCTACTGTGTCACTGTGAG
The DNA here is from genome assembly GCF_018555375.3 of Anguilla rostrata. Taxonomy (NCBI): domain Eukaryota; kingdom Metazoa; phylum Chordata; class Actinopteri; order Anguilliformes; family Anguillidae; genus Anguilla; species Anguilla rostrata. Next base: position 10,048,672 of record NC_057938.1, read on the forward strand.
CCCCCCACAGTGGCTCTCTCATTGGTGCATTTAGAACAGGTTTCCTAGTGTGTCACCGTAAGCCCCCCACAGAGACTCTCTCATTGGTGCATTTAGAATAGGTTTCCTACTGTGTCACTGTGAGCCCCCCACAGTGGCTCTCTCATTGGTGCTTGTGCTTCGTGAGCAAGACTCTCGGATGCTTGAAGACTGGTGAACTGTGCAAGACTCTCTCGATGAGTCATGGTCTGCCCCGCAGGTTTGCTGTCTGGTGCACATACCAGGCCATGGTGCCGTGTCCTCGACATCCAGTGTGTGCACCTAGAGTCTCCTAGTTGGTGACTCAGCTCGGCCTACAGGCTGGTCCCAGTGGGGTTATGAGGTCATGTTTGTCCAGCTGACAGATAACAGTGAGTCTAGTGTGACTGACAAGTGGCGTGTTCATGTCTTCATATACGTGACGTGCCAGACTCTGTTCCATCTGTTCTCTGTGGACTCTACTCTCTAAGAATTTCTAAGACTTATGCAACTCGCTCAGGATGCTAAATGCACAAATGTAATTGACTTTTCTTCAAAAACACATTGCTGGATGTGATGATACATGTCATGTTTCTGGATTTAGTTTTTAAAAAATAAAGTTACTTCAACACTGGAACAACAGCAGACCTTCGGGTTCAAGCCTGATGATGAAAGGAAAAGTAGGTTGGACTTGATTACCCTGAATCATGCCATCTTTGTCTAAGTTGATATGGAGCATGTCTGGGGCTGCATTTGATTACCTCAATGTCAACCTAATATTGCTAGCTGACATCTTACCAATATTTCCCGATCCACAGGCAGCGACATTGTCGTTTTTTAGGATTACCCTGCCATACTTTTGTACATGTCGAAAATGTGGCTTCATCCAGGGCTACCTTCACAAAATTATAAACCCTACATAACACACGACTAATAAACATGCTCGGAATTCAACGTGTCTTTTTCCTTTGTTGAAGCATGGAGTTTGGAGTCATATTCCTGCATTGCTACTCTCTGTCACAGTCTGCCTGGGAGAAGAAGCCGTTCAATTTTAGCCTCTTTCGAAGCAGCCAGGAAAAAAACGAGATGCCTAATCAACACGAGTGGGCCATTCTGCCACCAGGCAACCACTGCAGCCTGATTGCGCTTCCAAGTCTGAGGCGTCATGAGTGGGCCGATAAGAAAGGTTTTATTTATGGCTGTTCAGACAGGAGGCGAGTGGGAGATAAGTGACGTTACAAGCGCACGCCTCTGCAATATGTCTGAAATTCAAATTTCACCTCTGACTTTAGCAAACCAACTGTCAATGCAGAGGCCTTAAATGCACTGAAAGAGCACTGAACCCGACGTGTCATCTTCATTTCTCATATTAACACTTGTGTATGCTAATAAAACGTGAGTGAGTGTGTATATTGTTACACCAATGTACTTTACATTGTATTCAAAGTACATAGGAAAGTGGTCTTCTTTTAATAACCTGCTGTATGTGTTTGCACATATAATCCTAATACATTGGGTTTTATTTGTGATTACTGTGTGTTCAGTGATGGATAGGCACACCGGAAGAACAGGTGCACACTCCTACAGCTGGGATTTGCAACATCTTCATTGCATAATCATTGATATGTGTCATGCCATTTCTAACCCTCCCAACATCCTCACCCTAAAGTGGGGCCATAATGAAATGAATGAATGAATGAATGAATGAATGAATTGTGCTGGTTCAGAAGCTGAAATGTACAGCTAATTTAGGTTAGTTGTCGCCAAAGGCATTTTTTTGCAACATTATAATGAAAATGTATATCGAACAAAACACATCTATATACATGTCACACAACATAAATCTATGTATTCTCTTCAGGTAAAAATGGGGGCTCCTAATGTGTGGGCACGCTTATCCTGAGTCAGTGCTCGTGCGTCACAATGTACTCTGCAGTGCACATCTCAGAGGCTAAATTTCTGTCAGGCGCCAGCAATCCAACTTTGCCGGTCTTTCTTTCTGAATGAGCAACTCAAACCACTTCCGACCTCAAATCCTGTCTCCTGCCTAACTGTGCTCCAAAGCATTTTTCATTTGTATTTTTAGCCGGCCAAAATGGTCCAACGCTTCGGCAAAGTTCTCAAACGTGAATGCCGTGACATAACAGATGAACTGCTGCCAAAGATGGAGGGTCAGTGTAACAGCACTTTCCATTCCTTCATTTGTATGTCTGCAGACAGGCTGGGAGGAGGGAAGGGGGGCAGTCAAGTGAGAGGGCTTAAAATGGTTATTGCACAAATCACCAAAGAGAAGGTTTCTTGAACAATTGCGTGTTTGGTGATTTTGAAGCTGGAAATATTTATGGATAGGCTTGGACCAAATGCATTGTCCGCAATGTTATATAACACCTGTTCTGAACGTATCCGAACAAAGCATTCTTTTCACCTAAAAACACAAACTAATATCATGCAAGATAAAGTAAGAATGTCTTTATAAATTATATATTATGACATTTTATATAAGATCTTACAAGTAGACAAAAAAAACAAACAATCAGAATGCAACTTTTAGTGTGTTTATTGACTGTATAACAAAGAATAACGGCTAACTACTAATGGACCATTTCACCACTTTCAGTAAAAACAAAACAAGAAAAAAAAAACACTGGCTTACACAGGAAGAGAATAGTTGACATTTTTTATATTTGAGTGAAATATCCTTTTAAAATTACTAGGCTTGTTGCAACTGCCACTTGTTGAAACGGACCCCCGCTCTCCTCTACAATTAAATGTGCATGCAAAAGGTGCATTCGGCTAAAGTGCGTAAAAACGGATTGCCAGTGCACAGTAGACATGCCTTAAGCATTGATATTTCATAATAGTTCCAATGTAAAAATCCTGTATAATATACCTTTAACTTGACTGTTTACTACACGATTACGTCATGTGTCATAATATAGAAACCACTCCCACTGTTTGACCAAGCACCAATCAGACTAAACACGCAGACGCAAAATTCATACAGACAACCTGTTTTCCACCAATAAATCCACTTTTGTAGTGAGCCTCCATAAATTGGTTAAAAAACAAACATGTGCCGCGCATTGAGTTTTAACCCAGACTCATATCGCGTAGCCTACCACTCATTCCGCTTTAAAATTTCGTTATTTGGATATTGGCCTGTGTTGTACACAGTCCCGTGGCACTCACGAACGGGAATACTAATCACTACCCATAGACCGTATAAAAATAGAAACTACCTCAAATCGCCCCGATACGTATAAGCAGCGGGTTACTGTATTACGGTATGCAATAAAAATATATAGTATTGATAACATTGTGTAACAACACTGTCAGCTCAGACGGAATCCGCATAGATCTGCTTCAGGTGGACCTAATCGCTGAATATGTGACGACGATGGCTGTTTCATAACTGAGCGCTAATACTCGTTTCTTCTGGATACAACTAGCTACTGCAGGGGGCGTGCGCTGTCTTCCTTATTTTGTGCTATTGCTACAATGCATGTTAGTCCGACTGTCATTACCACAGTTTTAACAAATAACTATTTTATCACGGAAGTTTTTGAAACCCATAACTTTTTTTCCCACAAAAGTTCCTCTTAAATTAACTCACCGGGTTACCCAAAAGTGGAACTGCCTCATACCCTTGGATAATCGCATATTTTACGGTGACCGGCGGTACGAGCTCCTGTCATTCATACAGAAAACTGGCGCGGCATGTATTCTGTGGGCTGTTCACAGATTCTGCTGTTATACAACAGTCGGGTGTGCACTTCTGCTAGACTGGTGCTGCACATTGGTCCTATGGTTGTTATATATACCGCGCAGTCTCCTTGCATCAGAATTTAACTGGACACAAGATAATGATGTTATTTTACTGTTAGCCAAACCTCAATTCAGATCTTTCTTGCCTTAGTAAAGTCAGGTTTACTTAACTAGGTTTTGGAGCTGAAGTAGGCTATAAACTAAAACATAACCTTTCCGATTAAAAAGCTATAGCCTATAATCGTCTATTCTGTATCTTACATACAAATGTTATGCAAATGTATCCTATCCAACAGCATTTTTGTAGGCTACCAATATACGTATTCTATAAAAAAAAACAGTGAATCCACACATTTGACTCCGATACTGAAAGTGTAGATTTTGTGTGACTTTCTCGCAGCTTTAATATAATTCGTTTGCGTAAAATGCCACTGCTATGAACCCAATAAGCTCTACACATTGACATTACACACCATTGTATAACTGTTTAGATAACACGCGGGTATAATTCAAACTCTTAGAACCAACCGCTTTCCTCCCTTGCCTTCGGTTCATTATATACGGTTTTCCCTACTACTGATTTGTCCACACCTCTTGAGCAGCTTCAGTAGGCATGGGTTTCCACGTGAGACGTATGACATCCTTATATAAAGAGACTGGCGGCCTTTTAGACCAATGGGAGCTGCCTGCTGTCATTTCCGTATTTTTTCCATGGAAACTCAAAGCTCATATCCAATGAAATGAAAACAGTGAGGAAATAGGGGAGGAGTCCGTATTGAGGTCATGCTCAACGCTAGGGGATCCAGGGCGGCAATAGTGAGGCTGACTTGAGAGTGGTGCAGTGTGTCAATCCATATGCCGAATAGTTTTCCGTAACAGACACAGGAATACGTTCAGCTGACATTCCAGACGGGAAAAAATTACGGACTCTTTCTGACACAGAGAGAACTATCTGTACGGGATCTAATTGTGCAGGTTTGGTTGATTTCTTACTTATTTTTTTCTTCCTAACACGGTTATTTTTTCTAACGCTAATGGGTTTTAATCATTGGAAAAAAACTTGAGTTTATTATGCCTGTTGCGAATGACCGTTTCCGATAAAACACGGAAACGGAGTGATCAAAGTAGACTAAATTAGCTGTGCTTCTTAAACGGTGTATTTTTTTCTGTATTTGAATGAACATGACGCGTACACATCTAGGAAAGAGTTTTAAAGAATGGGTTGCATAACTATGCCGGTGTTCGGGTCACACAGCTGGCCGGTCAGTGGAGGTCAGTTGCCCAACCCATATTCGACATTCTTGCGGCGTGTGGAATTATTGGATTGTGGAGGGAAAAAGGAATTTGTAATTTCCCCCGTTATTTTCCGTCTTATGAAAACATGCAATATTTTTATAGCCTACGGTCGATTAATTTTTATCAAGCCATAATGCATGAGTATTCGAGGCGGTATCACTATAATGTGCAGTGAAGCTCATTTGGGGGTGTCGGAAAAGTTATGAAAATGTACCTGGCTAGTTTGCCAAAACATGTTGCTCGAGAAATAGACAAAAGCCACATCTTACTGAAGGTGTAAGGTAGGTTTTTGATACTATAGTTAGGAAGCACTACGTTTTTCTCGCGGTTAGGTATAGGATAGCTTGTGTTTAAATTACTCTATTATTATTTCTCGATTTTTTGTTTCTGTGCTTACTGTCTGTATCTAGTTCTGAACGTATAGGACGTGGCTGTTGCAGCTGTGTGCCTTAACGCTAGTCTACTTTCATATGCGCTTGCCGTGCTGCTCATGTAAATCGTCTACGTACGTTGCCTTAGCTTGCTTGAAGTAGGTCGACAGCTACTGGTTCAATCCAGCTGGCTGTTTTGTTGTACTGTCAGTAGTGCCGGGCGAAGAGGATGATTTCTTGACTGACAATTCTTGTTGTTGTTGTTGTTGTTGTTGTTGTGAATGAAAAACGATTAACCTATAACGTTATACTTCCTATGCAAGGAGAGTTATTCACGAGGACACGACAAATATCCTGAAAATGTACATTTTAAAACCTCAATTTGAGCTTTTATAAACAACTTGATCTGCAGAAAAATTATAAGGGTTATCAAGTTTTCGCTTACATCCCTTGTGTTAGTATTGCTATGTAAATATGTGGGCGTGTGCTATACTGTCAATCATTGCATTGAGTGGCCTCAGAATTCAGGGTTATTGCAGCTGACCTAGTCCTACTTCAGGCGCTCCAAATACTATAAGCTGGCTTTAATGGTTATAGTCAACACAGCACTGCTTCTAGGATGCAACACTATGCAGTTGTCGTCTTCAGTTAAGTTTCTGGTAGGGTTTGATAAGTATATTTTTATTTGTCAATAGAATAAATTGTGTTTGTATTCAAGAAGCATAGAAGCATTGTATTTGTATTTTGCTTAATGTAATTTCAGTTCTATGTCTCATTCATTTATTCAGTCTCTCTTATACCAAACTTTGTGTAGTTAACACACTACACAGCTAAGAACTGAAATGGTACAAAATTTGTAAGAGATAAAAGACTGATGAACCAGACTGTGAGCCTAAATGGTAAAAGGATCAGAAGCTGTTGAGTGCCTCTGGTAGTTTGAAAAGGTTATGTATGGTCGCAATGCTTTTGTTCCCTTTTTGACGTCAACATAGAGACTGGGAGCAATGCCACTTCGCATAGTCTAAAACAAAGACTGACAGCCGTTAAGACTGATAAGAGACTGCTGTCGTCTTAGTTAACTTAATCACCTAGTCATTTTCATCTAAGTCATTGTCATGTTGTGGCTGTTCAGACATGCAGGGATTCTGACCTTGACGTCACTATAATGGTGATCAAGAATCTGACTGAGGGCTGACGGTTGTACGAGGCATAAGCTACCACTTTCTGCCAACTATGAGTTAGGGTTTATCCCAAGTCTTCTTGGGGCAGTTGCAGTGGCCTTAGCCAGAGTTTAAGTGGAGTTGAAGTTTAAACCACTGCTCGACCTGTTGGCTGCTCAAGGTTCGTGAGATTAGGAGTAACAGTCTCCCAGATTTAGCATGGTATTTTTTGCAGGTTTAAAGTGGGGACATAGGCTCCATTACAGAAAATACATTTATAAGTGAAGAAATTGCACATACAACATAAAAACTTATCTGAAAATGAACAAATAATGTGTGTGATTGTTGGAAGGGGCATTATTATATCGGGTGTAACATTTCAGTTAATTCAGCAAACCTAAACATGAAAAACCATGATGCATTATCATGAAGCTATCTTCTCAGGACATATCCACAAGCAGTATGATGGTTTATCTAGTTCATTTGTTCTGCCTCTAAAAGGGGGGGGGGTGACTTGTGTGACTGGAAAGAGCAGTTCTCGCTGCTGGCTGCCTGCAGGCCTTGTGTGGTATGAGTGTTCAGCATTTCTCATTGGTGAGTGGTGAAACATGACGCAAATGGACCAGTGCCACAGGAGAGGGATTTGATTCTGTATTCCGGTAGAGAGAGAGAGAGAGAGAGAGAGAGAGAGCAGGAAATAGAGAAGCCCGGTGCATCGCCCACTGCTTCACAGAAGAGGAGCAGAGCATTTTAAAAATCCTTGCAGTTTGGGGTTTCTATGCCCTGTTCTTGCTGTAGAGGTTAGCGAATCACTAACAGTGTCCATTGTGACTGCAGGTGCCAGGGAAACACTTTGCCAGAGATCCGGGAGCTTCAGCACTGAAGGACAGCAATGTTTATCTAGGCCTTTCAATTTGTTTACCACTTTGTTTGGTCGACTGCACTGGGAATCAGATCCCCAGTCTGACCCCTGTTACGCCAGTCCTGTCTGCTTCCCATCTGTCAGTGTGTGGAAAGCCAGACAAACTTGAGTTACTTTTTTATTGAGTGATTGATTGATTGATTGATGTACATCATTTCAGGAGATATGCTGAGCGGTTTTTCTTGGAGAAGTGCTGAGACTGGAGTCACTGCATTAGAGTTTTGGAAATTCGCACCTGAACAAAACGTTGTTACTGTGTTGAATGCATTTTGCTATGTGCAGAAACCCTATTGGCCTTGCTCCTGTAAGCAGGCTAAAAAGTACTCATCCTGTTCTCCTTCCTTGCAGCCGTGTGTTTTTTTGTGGTGGCATGACCAGTGCTTGCCTATTGCAGATTATGGGTAACTTTCTAATATCTTATCTAATATCTAATATAATGCTGGCTTATATCAGTCTAAGCCAGTGTTCAAGCCCATTTACAAAGCAGCCAGCCGTGGGTGAAATTGGCCAGCTTTAATACTTTTAAATATCACACAAAGGTGAAGAAATAAGCACATAGGCTAAAGGACAAAGGTGTATGCTGGCGTCTTTAATCAAGAAATATGTGAAAATAATTTTAGTCCAAAGTGATTTTATTCTGGGCAGAGACCTCAAGTCACACAGGCCTGGCTGTAAGCAGTACAAAGAAGAAGCAGTCATACTGGCAGAAACACCTCTCCCTTTGCCTGGACTTGCAAGTACTGCATCCCAGTTCCAGGCCGTACCCAACCTGCCCATAAGCACTGACCCTGGATCAGTTAAATTTTTTTCTGATTGTGATTGTGCCTAGAACATAGGCTTAATAATTCCAGATGCCCGATGTTTTCTTGGGCCGAAGGTGCCTAGAATTCAGAAACGTCTGCTTTTCTGACTCAGCTGTTCGTTTGGGTGTGCGTTCTGTGTAGCGTCTAAAACATGCTGCCTGTTTGTTTTGGAATCCTGTTAACTGTTTGCTGACTAAGCAAAATTATGTAATTTCTTATGTAAATGCAGCCTGTAATGCAATATTGCTCTGGTTTCATTACGTGGAGCTTTGCACCCGACACAGAGTTATGAAACCTCTTGGGGGATGATCCACAGTACTGATTAACAAAGAATAATCTAAATGACGAATATTTCACCCTTAGGTTGTGTGCATGTTTTAATAGGACCGCAATGGGGTTAAGAAGCTGTTCATTATGAGTGACAAATACAACAGTTCATTGCTCTTTCAGTCTGTCATTAATGTTTTATTATGCTTATTGGAGAATAAACAGTAAAAAGATCTTGTTTCTTAACAACAGACTGATGAAGTCCATCTTGGAGCCCATTTCAACACAAAAAATTGTGCAACCCACCATATGGTGTATACTTGTAAATCAAGCCCATTGCAACGAGATTCAGGTTTTCTTTCCATTTCATTACTTGATTCTGGGGTCTTGTGTGTTGACCCGTTATCTGCTTCAGAGTCATTAATGCCAACCACAGATCGGTTTTGGCATTATCAAGTTTGCTAGGTACACAATGATTGTGGGCACAGTTGCGTGTGCCCTTTGTCTGAGCACAGGTAGGCGTCTATTGGGCTACTATCACAGAGTCATATTTTCCATAAGAAATTCTCTTCTAACAAAGTATCCCATGTACAGCACTTTCTAATCATACTGGACACAAGACAGAAATCGAACACAGTTCTATTTAATTTGTTTTCTCTATGCATTAATAATGATCGACCTTTATGGGACTGAGTTGGTTGGCTCACCTCCAGTACACTCCAGTATAATCCAGGTACATGAACCTGAAGACATGGCAGAGTTGAGGACGAAAGCGTGGCCTACATAAGGAGCTCTTCATTTGCTGTCCTAGCTGCGTTACGGGAACTGTGAGCCAATACCGTGACAAATGTGCCCAGCAACCTCTTTATCCCTCACACTGCGTCCTCCGACTGCGAGAGCCAATTTGCTACTCTGTGCGCTCCAGGGGATGCTCTCCTTTCTGCCTTCCTGTCCTCATTAAGGCCTCGTTTAGAGGGTGGCACATCACCTGGTCATTTGAGTCTTTATGCTCGTTAAGTGCTCGTTTAGACAGAGTGACATGTCACCTAGTCATGTCAGACTACATGTGTTAAAAACAGCCTCACTTAGAGCAGTACCTCACAGTCAATGGAGAGGGCCGGTTTCTCATTTGATGCCGGCCAGCTACAGGTTGGCTTAGCACTCCTGGCTTATTATGCCAGGATATGATGTGATACGAGGCATTTGGTGTGTGTGCACTTCCAGTGATCACACTCCTTCCACAGTAGAGTGAGAGCCAATGAAATATAATGCAAATGTGTGTGGAGTTAATATATTGTAACGTAATGATAAATCAGTAATACATTGTTAAGTGAATATATTGCAGTATCTGAAATTGGTAATAAATTGCTATTAATGTTGTAAAATGTATGCTATCCTTCCCGATATGAATGATATAGGCTCTTGTTTCATAAGGTTCTGTTGAGTGAAGTTCTTGGGCAGGGGTGTCAAATTGAATCCCAAGGGGGCCGCAGTGTCTGTGGGTTTTAGTGTTTTTCTTTCAATCAGTAGCCAGTTAGGGACTTGAGAACAAGGTGTGTGGGTTCGTTAGCCAATCATTGACTTAAATGAAACATTTGTCTCAAGAACAGCCCAAAAAGCAGCAGACACTGCAGCCCTCCAAGACTTTAGTGACACTAGTGGACACCATACCGACATAATGTACTCTATATTATGTACTAATAAATGCATTTTCCTCACTATGAATAGATGAATTACAGTGCTGTCCTTCCTGGGCATCAAAGGCACACTGGCCTCAGTTTAAATGTGTGAAAAATCACGACCAGAGTGTTAACAATGTTGGTAGCGGCAGTGATGACTGGAGTTGTAATTTCTGAGCAGCTGTTCAGGTTGGAAGACTGATTGAACTCTTTTTAATCAGACGGGTTACAGACCAGTAGAAAGGGCGGGCTTATACCAAGTGGCCGAAGCCAGTCATTTTTCAGTTAGCCCAGTGATCTTCATTCCTGGTTTTGTTTTCGCCGTATTATCAGCAACCAGTTCAGAACCAAGAAACCAGGTGAGGCGAGTTAACTCAGTCATCGACTGCATTAATTGATCAGTTAAGTGCTGAGAAACAACAACTACAACAAACCAGCAGACCCTGCGGCCTGCCAGGACCTGGAATGAAGATCACTGATATACCCATGCTCTTATCCAGAGCTTCTTGCATAGTTTGCCTTCTTTTACACATGATCCATTTTAATGGGCTGGATATAGCATATATTTTTCAGGATTTTGCGATAGGCCATTTATGCTGCCTGTTTGTGATGGTAAATCCAGCTGGGGGTATTTCACAAAGCAGGATTACTGAGTTAAAACCCGGGTTTTCAGCACAGTTATCCAGCTAACTTAGCAATCATGCTTTGTGAAACAGGGCCCTGGTTGATCAGCTAACCTGTGTTAATCCTACTGAGCAGTCGAGGAAGGCTAATTGTGTGCACTGGTGCCTTTAAGTGAGAAAATGTTAAACACGAAGAGCAGATTATAAAATGTATACATTGCACGTTACTAAATATTCCGAGTGTACTGAACATATTGGAAATGAAAGGCCAATGTAGGCCTCTCTCTTCTTGTTTCACTAGAGACGGTTCCCTGTGTCTTTTGGTTTTGAAGGTGCCGGCAACAGCAAAGGGCGGTTCAGAGTTCTGAGAGCACACAGGGAAGCCGCTCCTGCCGTAACCCTGGCGACTGTGAGATCGTTTATGCGGTTTATGTCTCTTTCGCGGGGCGGCCATTAGAAAGGGAGGTGAAAAGAGAGCGCGAATGAGGGCACCCCCCCGTGCGCGGGGCGGGAGTCGGGATGGGGGGCGGGGGGGGGGGGACCTCGGGCGAGACGGGAGGCTCGACGGCAGACAGAGCTGGTCTGAGGCCTCCCTTTGAAGCCTGTCTGACCTCTGGGCTCGCCCTGGACTTCAGTGGGCCAGCGGGAGCCATAGCCCTTTACGCGGGGGGACTGATCTTCAGCCCAATCAGACGACCTCAGTGTCTCAGACTTTGTTTGTTGTCTGAAAATACCTGTGAACATTATTGACGGCTGAAGTTTGAAGTATTTTAGGAACGCGAAATTACTGAGGGTCAGCCTGGCCGCTTCTTTTAACTGAAAATCAGTGTAATTACTGTGCGATGATTAAGGGGTGATTTTAGAACTCCAGCCTCCGTGTGCAAGTGAAGTGTGTGAGTCAGCATCACTGTGTCACGCGCACGTCTCTCTCTGCATTTCATTTCTGCAGGAACGTTCCGGAAGGGCGATTACCAGCGGCAGGCTCCCCGTAGGACGATGGGGTGATCCTCTCCCGTTTTCTGCCAAAAACCACTTACCTTTTTACGGCACGTCCATGTCTGACGACTCCGACTCCAAGCCTTACCTGTACTCCGCCCTGGAGGGCCGGGGCGAGGGGGCCGTGGCCTGCAGCGCCATGTCCCAGCTGCACAGGATGGGCGGGTACGGCGAGGGGCGCGGCCGGGGCGGGGCGGAGCTCGGCCTGGCCTCGGAAGGCAGCGACAGCAGCAGCCAGGGCCCCGGCCCCTCCCCCCACAGCGACAGGAAGCGGGCCCGCTCGCTGCACGAGGAAGACGTGGAGATGAAGAGCAGCGGCTCCTGCGGCAGCGGGACCGAGTCCCACAGCAACGAATCCCATGGCAATGACTCCCATGGCAACGAGTCCCATGGCAATGAGTCGCTGCGCAGCTCCAATGGCAACAGCAAGGATTCTGCCCTGCTGGTGTCATCTGGGAGCAACAAGAGGTCAGTTCGATTGCATCATGGGGAGTGGGAGTGCCGTGTCATTGGTCACTGTGTCAAAATATGTTGTACAGGCTATGAATTGGCTGTGCCATCACAACACAGTCTTAGACATACACCCCTTCCCCCTTTAATCCACTCTTATTACATCAGTGGATGGCTCGGAGCTAAAAATTGGCATGGAAACTATTTTGACTGTTATAGAGAGCCGCAAAAATGTGCGTATGTACGTCATCCTCTGAGTTTTTAATCCGTTTCATACCTAGTGAGAGACAAAAGAAAACAGATGAGCTCATGCTTTAATCCTTCATGCTGTTTTTGATGAAGAGAAGGGGGGTGGGAACTTAAAGGAGAAGAATCTGATGAAGGGGAAGTTGGGGGGTTTGACCCTTTTGTGCGCTAAGCACCCACAATGCGTTTTTGACCCACTTATGTACAGATATCAGTGCGCGGTGAATGTCGTTGACCCTCCCAGTTTTTTTCCCCACATGTACTTTTGGCTTTAACTTGAGAACACAATGTTCTGCCAAGTTACTTCCCCTGCGGCCTTTGGCAACAGGAGAGCGCGAAGACAGATGTTGGCGGCGCTCCCCCCATTCATTTACACTGTAGAGGGCGGAGATGGTTTCCCTGACAACGCCGTGTTGAGTTTATATGTGCGTCAAAGTTTGATTTTGGCCGCCTGCCAAAACCGCAGAATGTTCTCTAGTCTTCTGGGCGGCGCCTCAGTCTGCAGCGGAAAGCATGGGGTTGTGAAGTCGTTCCCTCTCGTTTCTGTCTTTCCTTCGAGCGCTGTCCTCGGTTAACCTGAATCTGACTGAACCAGGGGTATGCAGTGATTCATTTTAGGATTTGGGCTGCCTTCTGCAGTAAACCCTGGATTTAGTCGGCTTTTTAAGAAGAGGCCTCTCAGAATATGGCACCTCCTGTTTACGTGCCCTCTGCTCTTCCTTGTCACCCCGTGAAAAGACCAGAGTGTAAGATCTTTCGAGTGGGCAATCGAGCAGGTGCTGGAGAGGCCAGCACGCGAGCATTAATCATAAAAAAAAGTTCCCAGGATGCCTTTGTGTGACCTGCTTAATACACCGGGCATTCCCCCCACCCCCCGTCCCGTGCTGTATCCCGATTTTTGCAAACTGTTGCAAACTACAACATCAGGACAATATACAAAGTACAATAAGCGCTGGAATGGAGGTTCATGTAACATGAGTGGTAGCTGCAGTCCGGAAATGCCGTCCTCTAGCACAATAACTGCGCAGCTCAGCTGGCGGACCTGCAAAACACAGGCATTTCTGAATTGCGCGGATGGAAAAGATTGCCGGTAATTTCCCCCACCGAATTAAAACAACAGCTCTGGGGTAATGTGGAAAAAGCGACAGAACGCAAGCTAATCTGCAGTTAGCCGTTTTGTTCCTGGCTCTCTGTCTGCGGGGGAGTACTCTGTCCCTCATTCGCTTCTTCCTGATTCTCAGCCCCAAGGACAGGCCGTACCCTTGTGCCTCTGTAGCGCCAGAAGCTAGACCCAGTCCGGCCGGTTCAGTTTGGGTCCCAGGTGGTTATTGGATTACATGATATTACATTACATTCATTCAGCAGATGCTCTTGCAAGGGGGAAAAGAGCATGGCACCAATGCAGCATTCAAAATGCAGCATTGAGACGTAGATAGAAGTAATATGAAAGAAGGAAACGTCAGGTCTGTCATCTTTATCCGAGAGGGCATCAGCATTTGCACAAAAAGTGCGCAGTACAAAAGGGATGTGCATTAATATCGGTTTCAGGAAGGGAAATTAACCCACTTGTCACAAGCTAATACCAGTGTGTGCTATTCAGGCTATAATGAACTTAGCTTTATATAATTAGAATGCTATTTACGCTGGCAGAGCTATTATGAAGGTGCTTTCTATAGGTTAATAAGCTCATTTTGGTGCTATCTACGTCCTTGAATGTGCTAAACAAAGTATCAGCTGTAGTTGTTTTTAGCCTCTTTGTGTATTAAGGACCTAATCTTGGAGGCTAAAGCTGCTTCCCAGACATGCTGCATCGTATTGCGCCTCGCTGGACTTAGAGAAGGTCCTGTGAGCTTACCTGTTGTCCAAGTGCCTGCTTATAGCAGGGGTGGATAACCAGTTGCAAGTGCATGTCTGTTTTAGTTTCCACGAATTAACCCGGCTTACCTATTAGCTGTGTCAGCGAATTAGCTGTATACACCAGGGTGGGGAAATTGTGGTCCTGGAGGGCCGGTGTGTGTGCAGGTTTTTGTTTTCCGCCAGTTACCCTTACTAAATGATGTAATTGGCTGTATAAACCAACACCGGTTCACTCGTAGATTTGATCAGAGTAAAACTTTGCGTACGGTGACTCGATAACAGTCTTCGGCTGACATTCATGCTCTTATCAAGCAGTGAGGCTCAAATGTCGGGTGGCGTAACAGTTATGGCTGATTACATAACTAAGGCCAGAAGTTGGCATGAAACCCAGGTACGGCCTTCTTTACCCACCTCTGGTTTATACCAACACCGGCTCACTCGTAGTTAGTCCTTTCACATGACAGAATACCGGCCTGGAGCTATAAAAAGGCTGCCCTGCAGGCAGACCTGTGCTGTGCTCTCCACTGCGCCTCCGTTTGAAGGCTGGAGCCCGGGGTCGTTTGTTGTTGCGCTGAATCAAAGAGCCCTGTTGAAGGTTCCTCGATGGCCCGGGAGGGGAGCAGGCTTTTCAGGCTGACAGTAATGACCATCTGTAACCTGTGTGTCTGTCTGTCTGTCTGCCACCTCAGCTCCAACTCCCACAGCCCTTCCCCGCCCAGCAGCTCCAACGCCTTCAGCCTCCTCAGTGCCAGCTCTGAACAGGACAACCCCTCCACCAGCGGCTGCAGGTAAGCTAGAGTCTCTTAGTGTTTCTTTGGTGTGTGTGCGTGTGTGTGTGTGTGTTTGTGATTGGAGAGTGAGGTTTCATGAATGGCATATTGGGTAGAACCACAATGAGCTGTCAATCGCTGACTTGAAAAGGCATTGCTTCTTAGAGAAAATGAAATGATTGGCCCAAATTAGTGAGTGACTGGCATATACTATAGTAGCCCTGCCTATATTGAAATCCCAGTCTTCCCTCACTAGTGCATGTGTATGTGTGCATCTCCTTCTGTCCCTCTGAGGCTCACGGTATGTGTGTGTGTGTGTGTGCATGTGCGTGTGTGCTTGTGTGTGTGCGTTACATGACGTGCCCTTGACATGCCCCCCGTGTGTTTCCTTGACGATCTGCAGCAGCGAAGAGTCTGCCAAGGCGAAAACTCAGAAGGAGCTGCTGAAGACGCTGAAGGAGCTGAAGCTGCACCTGCCGTCGGAGAAGCGGCAGAAAGGGAACAAGTCGAGCACGCTCAGTGCCCTGAAGTACGCGCTCCGCTGCGTCAAGCAAGTGGAAGGTGAGGCTCCCTGCGGAACTCTGGGCACAGCGCAGCCACAAACACTCTCCGGGTACACGGCGTCCCAGAACAGCCCATCCAGGACCGGCTGATGCAACATCAAGCTTAACTCTGAACACTAATTGGGGCCCCTGGTTAAAATAAGCCCAGGCTGGGGGGGGGGGGGGTGGTTCTCCTGCGGTCGGTGATTACATCAAGAATCGATCTGTACTGCGTGGGTGACTCTTCTCGGGATGGAGTAGTTAAAGCAGTTTTGTGAACCCATTTCTATCCTGGTACAAGCAGTAAAAAAACTTTATTCTGTTTACTCAGATTGAGTGATGACTGTGAGCTCTCTAATAAAATCAGCTGCAGTAAGGGAATGCTTTCGTCGTTAATGAAGGATTTGAATTGTCGTAAGATAACGCGCGTCCTGTAATCAGTAATGCCCACATAAACTGTTTAAAGCGCAGTAGCACGGTGTAATGGTGCGATGTTATTACAGTGCTCATTCCTGTGCGTCTGCTCTGTTGCAGCCAACGAGGAGTACTACCAGCTGCTCATGATAAACGACAGTCAGCCGTCGGGCCTGGACGTGTCCTCGTACACCATCGAGGAGATCGACAGCATCACCTCCGAGTACACGCTCAAAAACACGGTGAGTGGGAGGCCCGCTTCGGATAGGCCGCACGAGCGTCCGTCACGTGGAGATGGCTCCCCTTAAGAGCCGGACGCTCAGAAGGTACGCTGGGAATGGCCTCCATTCAGGCGCCCGTACGCCGCGCCGTGATTCTCCCTGAGCCACGGTCGTGATCGGGATGCGGCCCGAGCCGGCGGAAGCCGCTTGCGCCCCCGGAAACCGCAATTACGCCGGGAAAAATAGAGAAAAAGTCAGAGAAATTAACACCCACACAGAAAGCCCGTGAAGGATTACTGTGGCAAACAACACCCCCAGCACAATGAAACGGCTGCGGTGTTCTGTTTGCCGCATGATGTGAGTCATTTCTGTCTGTGGCGTAGCCATTAGTTTTATGGTCACGGGAAGGAATATTAAATTGTGCGTGTATGTTTGTGCTTCTCCGTGTGTGCGTGATCTCCTCACAGGACATCTTCGCGGTGGCCGTGTCCCTGATCTCGGGCAAGATCGTGTACATCTCGGACCAGGCCTCGTGCATCCTCAACTGCAAGCAGAGCAACTTCAAGAACGCCAAGTTCGTGGAGTTCCTGACCCCGCAGGACGTCAGCGTCTTCTACAGCTTCACCACGCCGTACCGCCTGCCCTCCTGGAGCATGTGCACCGGAGCGGGTACGCCCAAGCTCGCTCGCCCGTTTCGTCTGCTCAGTCACCGTAGCCGGTCAGGCGTGGCCATCAGACTCGGCCCCTGGAAGGCTTTTTGTTCACTGCAGTGGTCTTTTTTTGGTCCAGCCTTTCTGCTTAAATTCTTAGTTAGGCCCTTTGTTTACTCCGCATTAGCATTTCTTGGGTAAATAATACATTACGGATTAACATTGCACGTGTCCCATGCCTGTTCCAAATTACTGACTGGTCCAATCGAACGGGGGTAGCTGTTTAAAACACACACCTGCCGTTCTAGAAGGTTCTGCTTTAACCCTGTTGTTCTGTTTACTTATTAGCCCCTGTGAAACTGCTAGCTTGGGTAAAATATACCCCAGGACATTATTGTGTAAATTTTAAAAAGTAAAAAATACTCAATATATAATCTTTATCTCAATTCACGTGGATGCCATTTACCTGAGCAATGAAAATGTTATTCATTTTTTGTGATAAAGGCAGAAGGTTTTCATACAGCAGGTTAATGAAAGCAGTGTGACATCACTGGAAAAGAATAATCTGGCGAGGGCAAAACCTTCTAAGAGATTACCGGGCTTTTTGCGTAGTTCGGGGAAGCTTTCCGCGTTTCTGACGCGTTTCAGGCAAATTGCATTAACCTCGCCGCTGACCGAGCAATGGCATCATCTATTCATTGAATGTTTCCGTGCACCTGCCACTGAATATGCACCCGCTGACAGCTTTGTCTCCTTTACAGAGTCCTCTCCGTCAGACTGCATGCAAGAGAAGTCCTTCTTCTGCCGTATCAGGTGCGTGCGCGATCTAAATCCGTCCCCCGGCCCGTCCCACCAACCATCTGCTCCAGATGTTTTCATTTATGTTCCGTTTTCCATTTTGAATCATCGCAGGGAGGTTAGCTTAGCAGGTGCAGAGGAGCGAGGCTGCTGTTGCCTTGGAGACAGGACTGCTGGTCAACCTCGCCATCTTGCGGGCAGTCCTGTCGCTACAGCTCTATGTGTGCAGAAGAGAAAGAAGTTACCAGAACCACTAGATTTAAAAAATGCTGAATAGAAAGGCACTCAACAAGATGTGTTACTGGGTCGTTATTGCATCCTTAATTAGCTCACGGATTTACAGATCTTGTTTTTAAAAGCGTTCAGGTGTTTTAACTTGCGTGCTGTGTGCCTGTGGGGCGGTCATGTGACCACCGTGCCGTTGTCTTTGTGCAGTGGGGGCAGGGAGCGTGGGGGGGACCCGCAGTACTACCCCTTCCGCATGACGCCGTACCGCATGAAGGTGCAGGACACGGAGCACGCCGAGGACCAGTTCTGCTGCCTCCTGCTGGCCGAAAGAGTGCATTCTGGGTATGAAGGTAAAGATTGGCCACAGTTCTTGCAAAATTACTTCAGTGACTTTTTTGCATAGAAAAACTTTGTAATCAGTGTACTCTTCCAGTATCTTTTAGACCAGGACAGTAGATCTTTTAGACAAAGATACACAGAAAAATAGACATGAACTAGCCATTAACAGAATCTTTTTACCCACTTTCTGTGCAGCTCCCAGAATCCCCACAGACAAGCGGATATTCACCACCACCCACACCCCTGGTTGCATCTTCCAGGATGTAGATGAGAGGTGAGCCACCCATAAATCCCAGCTTTCCCACAGCTTTGTTGACATGTTTCCATAGCATGTATTAAAATGTTGTCACAGCATGCGTAAAATGTTAACCCAGGATAGATAAATCATGCTTTGGCTTTTTTTCAAATCCTAGCTCTCTTACCCAAATGTAATTATCTATTTTAATATCATCACATGCTGGTTTGCATCACTTGATAAGGTAGTGATAAAGCTCTCTCTCTCTTTGTCTCTCTATCAGGGCTATCCCATTGCTGGGTTTCCTCCCACAGGATCTAATTGGTACCCCAATCCTGCTGCATCTGCACCCAAACGATCGACCAATCATGTTGGCCATCCACAAGAAGAGTGAGTTCACTCTCACATTACATAACTAGGCATCATGCTTCACTTCATCCTGTCACTGACCCCTGGTGCGTTTTCTCCTCCAATCACAGTCCTGCAGTACGCCGGCCAGCCCTTTGACCACTCCTCCATCCGCTTCTGCGCCCGCAACGGGGAGTACGTCACCATAGACACCAGCTGGTCCAGCTTTGTCAACCCCTGGAGCCGCAAAGTCTCCTTCATCATCGGCAGACACAAAGTCCGCATGTGAGCGAGGCCGCCTGTTCTTTCTGCACTGCCTCCGTGACCCCTGTCTCTCTCTCTCTCTCTCTCTCTCTCTCTCTCTCTCCCTCCTCTGATCATGTGTTCTTCTCGTGGCCGTGTCTCCACAGGGGCCCTGTTAATGAAGATGTGTTTGCGGCTCCTCCCTCAACCGAGGTAAAGACCATGGACTCGGACATCCAGGAGATCACAGAGCAGATACACAGACTGCTGCTGCAGGTCAGTGCAAGCACGCGTACACGCACAAACATGCACACACACACACACACAGACGCACACATTCCACCTCTGACACTGTCTAACCGCACTCTCTCATCCTCACACAATAGCCCGTCCACAACAACGGCTCGAGTTGTTACGGCAGCATGGGCAGCAACGAGCACCTGATGAGCGTGGCCTCGTCCAGCGACAGCAACGGGGGCCGGCCCAGGCCGGAGGAGGAGGAGTCTCGCAAAGCCAAGCCAGTGAGTGACACGCTTAAATAACACATTCATGTATGTTATTGGAATGTGTACCTGTGGGTGTATTGAAGCAGGGGCTGGAACACACCGTACCTTACCGTCTGTCTGTCTGTCTGTCCTGCTTTCCTTCCAGCGTACGTTTCAGGAGGTCTGCAAGGGTGTCCACATGCAGAAGAACCAGTACCAGCAGGGGGCAGCAGCCTTCCCCCCAAAAGCCGAGCCAAAGAGGATGCCTAGTAGTAAGTACAATACTACCCCTCAGTCCCATTCGCTTGAGCGCTTGAGGTCAGGGTAGCATTTTGATCGAGCGATGAAGATTACATACAGAATCTCCATGGATGGTATGGATGTTATTTGTTTGTATTGTACAGTGTATGCGTGAGGTATTGGAGCTGATGATGTTATATGTTTGTATCGCATAGTGTATGTGAGGTATCGCATGGTGTATGTGTGTGAGGTATTGGAGCTGACGATGGCTTTTCTCCAGCAGAGTCCCAGCAGAAGAGCCCTGTGGTGAGGCCCAAGGACTCGGCCGTGCATCTGAGCGGGAAGGAGAACGTGGTCAGCATGGAGGACCTGGTGGGCGTGCAGGAAGAGCTGACCTACAAAGACGAGACTGTTTACTCCTACCAGCAGATCAGCTGCCTGGACAGCGTTATCAGGTCAGAGGCTGCCATGGAAACCAGCGCTCCTAGCACATGGGCACGGCTAATAATATAACGCCTGCCCTCAAAGACTGGCGCACTGCGTGTATTCCTCATGTTGATGTCTGTCTTACCCTGGGTTCACGCAGCGAGCAACTGGGATGACCAGTTGCCGGAAGTCCATTCATTCTGAGCCACGTCCAGCAACTCGAGCAACATGGCAACCGAGCAACCAAAGTTGCCTGAAGTGTTGCTCACGGTTTGACCTATACAACCTAATACACTCTGGCAACCCATCAACCGAGCTGCTCGCTGTGTGAACGCAGGGTTAGGGTTCAGCTACTAGCTTTTAAAAAGCCTGCTTGGTTAAAGCATGTTAGATATCACCACAGTTAGTATTTCTTTAGTGTTCTGAAGCAGTCAGCCACATGGTGGCGCTGTATCAGCCATTGAAGCATCACAGAACAGCATGGTTTGCATAAACATTCTCTTAGGCGTGTTGTTCGTCAGGGCGGATTAAATGGTAGTGGATAAAAAGTTTGTGGTTCATCTAGTCATTATACATCAGCGGGGGGGTGGTGAATGCCGAGCTGAGTGTGTGGGCGTTTGACTTCTCTAGGTACCTGGACAGCTGCAGTGTCCCCATCACTGTCAAGAGGAAGTGCCAGTCTTCCTCCAACACTGCGTCCACCAACTCCGACGAGGACAAGCAGAACGCGGTCGATAACGCCATGCAGGTGTCTGAAGGTATGCCTCCCACCCGTTCGCCTCCCCTGTGTCCGTATCCTCTAAAACTGCTAGTGCCCTTATGCTGGTCTTCCCTACAGCCTTTAACGTTTATGGCAAAGTTAATCCCTAATTCTTGTGTTCCCTAAATGCACTCCTCCACACACGTCCTGTAAAGCCATGTGACCCCTACCACCATTCAACCTCACGTTTTGTAATGTAACTGCCATTTCTTTTATAGCACCAGTGCTTTATGTTAAATTTGTTGATCGTTTTATTTTTAAATAAGTACATTTCTATAAGCTGAGTTTTCCAGAAGTTTTAGAAAAAGAAAGAAAGAAAGAAAGAAAGGAAGGAAGGAAGGAAGGAAGGAAGGTTCACGCTAGCACCGTTGCTCTTGGGACTCTTAAACTGACGGCACGTCGTCTGCCTCTCTGCACTCCTTCAGAACCGGCCCTTTTAGAGGCTCAGCCTGGCCTCCCTCCAGTGAAGGTTCACAAAAAGCCACCGGGGGCAGCAGTGGGCTCCTCCCTCGCGCCGCTGGCCCTGCCCAGCAAAGCAGAGAGTGTGATGTCCATCACTAGTCAGTGCAGCTACAGCAGTACCATTGTCCACGTGGGAGACAAGAAACCTCAGCCAGAATCGGGTATACACACAAGGCGACATTTTCCTTGTCCTTGCTTTCTGGGGTCTTTTGAGGATTTCTGTGCGTGTGCGTGTGTTTGTTTGTATGTGTGCGTGTGCGTGTGTGTGTATATCTATGTGTGTGAGTGGAAGTACGTGTGTGAGTGCGCAGAAGTGTGTGTGCATGTGTGCATATATATGTGTGTGTGTGTGTACATGTGAGAGAGTGTGTGAGAGTGTTTGTGTGAGTATGTTTTGAGTGCATGTGTGTGCTTGTGTGTATGAGTGAGTGCATGTATATGGGTGTGTGTGTGTATGCGTGTGTGTGTGAGTGAGCCTGTGCGCGTGTGTGTGTGCATGTGTGTGGGCGTGTGCGTGTCTTTTGTAACTCTGTGCTTCCCTCCTTTCCCTGCAGAGATAATTGGAGACGTGAGCGGAGCAGGAGAGATGGGGGAGGGCCCAGCGGTCGCCCCGCCCTCCAGCGCCGTGTCCCTGCCCAGCCAGGAGCGGGAGGCCTATAAGAAGCTGGGCCTGACCAAGCACGTGCTGGCGGCGCACACGCAGAAGGAGGAGCAGGTCTTCCTGTCCCGCTTCCGGGATCTGCGCGGCATGCTCTCCCTCCAGGCCGACTGCTCCGTGCGCCTGGACCGGCAGCGCGGGCAGCCCGCCACCGACGGTACGCTGCCTGACCCAGCGCCTCCCTGACTGCCAGGATCCGCTCACCACCACAGCGTGTTCAGATGTGGAGTTCATGTGTTCAGCATGTACTGTAGCAAGAGCAGGGCGTATACCAGAAGCAGCGTTCTTATTGGCTGTGGTGGTCATGCTAGTGGAAAGCATGTTATGAACAAAGTTATTTTTTTCATGTGTCATCTCACTTCCCACCCGGGAGTCCCCATTCATATTGGTCTCGCGGACCCCTGGGGGTTCTTGAAGGTACTATAGGGGATCCCTGGGCAGACGTGAAATGCAATGACTATATATATATAGGTTTGAGAAAATATTTTTTAAATGTTATGCGTTATTTTATTTTTTTTTAAAGGGGGGTTAGGATTTGAAACCCTGCTAGAGCCTTTGAGCTTGTTTGGGTGTCCCTGAATGAGAAAAGGTTGAAAAGTCCTGGTCACACAAAGCACGCTTGCATACAATAGCGTGTACACAGGAAGCCACGTCTCCTCTTACTCTGTGGTTATGACACCAATGCTTCCTCTCACCCACAGCAGCAGCGGCCGCTCAAGGGCGCAGACAAGGCAAGGCGGGCGGCCGGGCGGAGTCGGCCAACCGGCGGGGCGGGCGCAACAAGAAGACCAAGTCGAAGCGCGTCAAGAAGCACGAGTCTTCGGACAGCACCGTGTCGCACAGGAAGCAGTCGCTGCTCCCCCCCCGGCAGGGCCTGAACCAGACCTCCTGGTCGCCCTCGGACACCTCCCAGTCCACCACGCTGCCCATGGCCTACCCCGCCGTCATGCCCGCCTACCCCATGCAGATGTACCCCGGGGCGGGGCCGGCGAACGCCCAAGTCAACCCCTCCCTGCCAGGCTTCGGGGAGAGCCAATGCGGCCAAGACCCCCGCTTGCCCATGCCGCCCACGCCTTACTCGACGCCGCTGGTCACGCCCATGGTGGCTTTGGTGCTGCCCAATTACATGTTCCCCCAGATGGGGGGCGCCCCTCACCAGCCCTTCTACCCGGATCAGACCTCCTTCCCGCCCCAAGCCGCCTTCAACGGCCCCGCCCCCTTCTCGGCCACGCCCGCGTTCCATGTGCAGCCGCAGTTCGCCTCCCAGAACCCCTTCCCAGCCCAGCTGCATTTCCAGGCCCAGCCCTTCCCCTACGGCATGCCCGCGGAGGCGCCCAAGAGCCCCGCCCCCGAGCCCCGAGAGGGCGTGTCCCGCTCGTCCACACCCCAGTCGCTCGGCGCCAACGGCCAGGCCTCGCCCCCCCTCTTCCAGTCCCGCTGCAGCTCGCCCCTGCAGCTCAACCTGCTCCAGCTGGAGGAAACGCCCCGCTCCACAGAGAAGATGGACAGCTCGGCGCCCCCCGGTGGCTCCCAGGGGAACGGCGTGATGGACAAGGGCAGTGCGGCCGGCCCGGCTAAATCCGGCCAGGAGAAGCAGCAGGTAGGAGCTCCTCCGGGCTCTCCCCCTTGGGCGGTGTACCATTTTACCCTGTGGGCCTCATTCTGCCTCTCCTCGAATCAACCAGCAGCCTGTCCAGCCAATACACACCTTTCTCACAGTGCTGTGAGACAGCAGTGACATCTCTGAGCTGCTACAACATGGCAGCAGCATTTCCTAGAATTGCAGGGTTCCAACTGCCATTTCTACCGTCCTGAGATATTGAGCTTCAGTTTCAGTCTGAGCTGATTTGGTTTTATCACTTAAAACTTCCTAAAAACTGGAATTCCGCACACATTTGAAAGTTTGTACATTTATCACACACATGCAAAGCAGCATTTATTTGTACATCTTCCACAAAAATGTTACTTGAAATTCTCACGTGACGACGCGTCAGCTAAAGTTTTCGGTCCCCCGTAGATCAGCAGCACACAGTAGTGCTGAGGGCCCCTGCACCCCCTCTGTCCCTCGGAAGGACTGCCCCTAAAATGGAGCATGCATTCTACACTGTTGACTGTTAGTGGTCATCTTACTCATCAAGCTTAACCAGGTTTAACACGCGTAGGCCTGGACAAATAAGCCCAATAGTTTCGCTGTCTGGCAGCGGTTGTCTTTTTCTTATGGGGCTTATCCCCTTACCTCCGGTCAGAGTGAAATTCGTGTTCGCTTGACCGATGCGAGCGAACCAAACAATGAGGCCTTGACCTGGTTGATTTACATTGCCATTGTGGGGTAGAAATAAAGAGGGAAAAAAAGCTGATATTAATCAATTTGTCCCTTACACCTTTTAGCGTTCACTCCATCTGTCTGGGCTAGCACAGACGTCTGGAGGGTCTGCCAATGACCCTGGTCCCACAGGACCTGCTTTTCCAAAGCCCACATGCAGTATCGATGTGCTTTTACCATGGTTACAGTCACAAGAGGGTCTTTCTTGGGATAAAGTGTGCTGTAGACTCGTTTGTGGCAGTGAAGAGGTAGGCCAACGCTGCGACCAACCCCACCTCTCCCAAACCAAATCGAACCATAAGATTGCATTGCATTTTTATTTATTTTTTTGGATTGTTTTGAAATCAGTATCCCAAATATTTCTCTGCACTGCTGTGTTTATTTCCCTCAGTTTTTAAAAGTGTAATTTCTTATCGCTCTGCATGAAGTCCAACGAAGCCGACACATTCTGTTGTTGTACATACGTGTGTGCGAGCGTGAGAGAGAGTGTGTGTGTGTGTGTGTATCCCTACACAGCATTGCAGGTTTGGCTGACCTTTTGCTTTGACCCACCTTCAGTTGTTATGGACCCTCCCCTGTTGCTTTATTAGCTTGGCTTATCCTGTTTACAAATAAAACTTCTGAGTAATACGGTCGATGAGCTAAGAGCTTTGCTCATATAATGGAAGGATGGTGTGAATCCGTGATTATTTTTGAAAAGGGAGTTTCGCGGATGATTGAGCATGTGTCACCCTTTACTCCCTGCACACCGCCATGTCTGTCCTTCTGTGTTATTTATGGCTATGTAGGCTGTAGCGCGTCTCATTTTCAAGTGCCTTTTAATACAAGGCAAGTCCAAACTGTCTCTTGATTGATATACCGTTATAGCCAGTGCCACAGCTCCTCATTGATTCAAGGATGAGTCTTGGCAATATACAGCCTTTCTCTGAATAAAACCTCACCGACTCCTTTTCAAACTGCACAAACTGTCTAAGCGAGAATATGTGAGTCTGTTCCTCTTTCAAGTGTGAAAGAAATTTTAAACATTTGTATGTAATGAGAGCAACGTGCCCTCCTCTTAATAGAAGGCTCAGATATGCGCACATTGCAGCACTAATGGTGTCTATTCACAGCCGGTGTACTGCCCTGACGTACAGCGGCTCTAATGCCGTACACCAGGCTGATGGGCGGCCATTTTGAAAATAAAATGGCAGCATGGTGCTGAGTTCAACGTGCCCACCTATCGTGTTAATTTGAACCCTTTTCTCATAAAGAGATAGAGGAAGAGAAAGGAGACAGAGGAAGGGAAAGGAGACAGAGGAAGGGTTGAATGAGGGAGAAGAGATTAGAAAGGAGACGGGCAGCTCAAAAAAAAAAGGACGAGAGGAGGTAAAAAGAAGAAAAAGAGTGCCGGTGAAGGTGCTGTGATTGACCTGTCAGCGACCTCTGTTTTTCAGATGGGTTCCCACAGCGACGCAAACTCCACCCTGAGCGATCTGATGGACATCCTGCTCCAGGAGGACTCTCGCTCCGGAACGGGCTCGGCCACGTCCGGATCGCTGGGCTCCAGGTCCAACGGCTGCGGCGGCTCAGCCAGCGGCGGCTCCGCCAGCGGGACAGGTCCGTCCGTCCGCAGGGCACCGCCAGACACCAACACGTTCCGAAATGGGCTCCCAAATCCACACTTCCCGAAGTGGGCTTTTCCATTGAAGCAAATGCTGTCCAGTTTAGACAAAGGGGCATGTCTTAGCACTGTTGCTTATTTGCACTATTGCTAACTATCGCTAAAGAATATATGTCAAGGAAAGTCAAGAGAATAAAATCATGGTTTCATAGAAACCAAAGATGACAGGTCACCAAAAAGGAGACGTCAGGAAAGTCAGCACTGACCAAACATAATGAATTTTCTAACAAGACCACAATTACCACTGGCTTGTCTATTTGTTATTAATGTAAACAGAGGGCTTTTGTTTCAAAAACTCACCCTTTTCTGACCTCTGTTCTCAGGGAGCAGCCACGTCAGCAACAACAGCAGCAAGTACTTCGGCAGCATCGACTCGTCCCAGAACAGCCACAAGACCCAGGCCCCGGAGCAGGAGGCCCCGCCGCAGCCTTTCGCCAAGTGCGTCCTGCAGGACCCGCTCTGGCTCCTCATGGCCGACGCGGACGAGTCCGTCATGATGACCTACCAGCTGCCCTCGCGGTGAGTGGGGAGAGACCGACAGTGCCCCCTGGTGTCAGCCCGACTGATGTACCTGCCCAACCCGCATAATTCTGGTCGCAGGGGCCTGAAGTCTGGGGTGTTTCTCTTTTAAACACCAGTAAGGCAATGGCTTGACTTGACTGCCTAATGATCTTTATGAGGAGGCAATAACTGACATATGTGCGTCTCAGTAGATCACTTTGGTATGGAAGCACAAAGCAATAATCACAGCTGTTGTTGCCATCGTTAAGGGTGGTTCACACCAGATCTGGCACTCCATGCATCCTATAAATTTTCTATGGACAGGCCATAAAAACAGACAGCTTGGGGGTTCAGTGCATCACCAAGCGCCCTTCCCGGATTTGGTGTGACCCCCCCCCTTTATTCTAATGTCTCAGGGGATCTTGGACGTGGGGAATATAATGTTAGTTGGTTTCTGCAGTGGCAGTCTACATCCAGCAGGTGGCTGTCATGCACCAAGAGTTGTACCAGAGGGGTTCAGGCAGAGCGGCTAGTTGAGGGCTTCTTTGTTTGACTATGTTTATCCACATTTGGCCCCACAGGGAGGTGCAGAAGGTGCTCAAGGAGGACCGGGAGAGGCTTCACAGGATGCAGAAGAGCCAGCCGTGCTTCACAGAGCAGCAGAAGAAGGAGCTGGTGGAGGTGCACCCCTGGATGAAGAAAGGAGGTCTGCCTCAAGCCATCAATGTCAAGGTGAGTTCTCTCTCCTCGCCACAGAATTTCACTGTTTTCTTTCCAACGTGACAGTTTAAGGCCAGTTCACTATGATGAAACAAATAACTGTATTTCCACGGGAAAACTACAAACCTTGGCATACAAACTTGGATATCACACAGTTCTTAGGACAGCTTGGTTCGGGTTCGTGCACAGTCCAGCTTGTAGTCAGGGTTTGTGTATAGTCCAGCTTGTAGCCTGCTGGTGCCAGTTTGTTCCCATCATCTTAAAATGGGAGATTTAAGTCTGTTCGAGCCTTAAAGTTAACAGAAGAAATTCAAATCAAGAGGTTGGCTGTGGATGCCCATATAGTTACTTTATTCTGCAGATTCTTTTTTTTTTTTTTTGCTGTTACCTGTGCTATAGAGTGTATGGTCAATTTTATAGAATAGAGGCTATTCAGTTCATAAGTAAAAACAGGGGTTCGGAACTTACAGGAATGTAACAAGACAATACTGCAGGGTAAATGCTTGTTCAAAGGGGAGTGGGAATGTTTGTTCAGACTTGGGAATGATTTTGTGGCTTGGGTCAAAATAAGAATGTCACACAAGTGGACCTTAAAGATCTATGTGTGTGTGTGTGTACAGGCATGTGCGTGCTGTGAGGACGCCTCCTCAGCCCTGATAGAGGAGGAGTCGCCGGATTTGGAAATGGGAGAAACGAATGACGAGGCCCAGAAAGGCAGCGAGGAAGCCCAGCAGGCCGAACACTGCCACAGCCACTGATTAGCACTGCCCCCTCCTGGCCAACAGACTCAAGCGCAGGCCAGAGCACTTCAGCTCCCTGCGCACGCCTAGAGAAGGGCCTACGCACAGACTCTCGCAGACTCTCGGCACCTGCACAGAGACTCTCAGCACCTGCACAGAGACGACCGGGCCTGCCTGTGGGAGCTATGGATACAGTCGAAGAACTGCTACACTGTGTCCCCTGAGCTACCGCAAACCGCTGCGGGAGATTGCCACTCGAGTCAACACCGTGTCCATACACTGATGCCAGTGTCCTTGGTCAAAATTTTGATGTTTGTGTTTATTTATTAAAAAACGTAAATATGGTCAGTTTAAAAAAAAAAAAAAAAAAAAAAATTTTTTAATGCTCAAGTCTGTCACGGAGTCCCATAAATGTTCCAAGTGAGGATGTCCGTCATGGAGGACGAAGGTGCTGACCCCTGCTTTCGCTGCAGCCAGTGCCCTCTTGACCCCGCCCAGACTACCGTGGAGCCAGTCAGAAGAGCTGTGTGACGTGACAATCAATTTTTGTCTCCACCCACATCCTTTACACAGTTACATGTTTTTTTACATGTCAGTATTTATTTATTTTTTTAATATCCTGTCAAGTTTGAATTCGGTCAAAGCAGGTCTAAACATATGTTCTCTGCACTGTTTGTCCTCCCTCAGATTATTCTCCTTTTTATGTATTTTATATGTTGTGGGGGGAAAAAACTAAAATATTTTTTCTAATAAAAAGGGAGAAATGTCCTGATCATAAGACGCACATGAGTTAGTGGTGGAAATTATCAGTTTCCTCTGCCTTCATTGACCTAGAGATATATGTATATAGTGTAGATGTTACTTATTTATGAACAGAAAGGACCTTGTAGCCAATTGTTTGCGAGCAAGGCTTCAAAAACACATTTTTGTATACATAACTATAAAAGCATTGTGCTCAAACAGAGGTACAGGCAAGGATGTGTTATAAACTAAATGGACCAACATCATTTACACAGCTGAATTGTCTGGTGTGTATGTACATACATTGTGCGGTCCATACGTATTTGGACAGTGGCACGATATTTGTTGTTTTGGCTCTGTGCTCCAGCACACTGGATTTGAAATGAAATGATGAATATGAGGTTGAAGTGGAGACTTTAATAAGGGTGCAAGGGTACTTGTATCCATATCCATTCATCCATGTAGGAATTACAGGATTGTAATTGTTCACCTGATATGGATTTAAATACCTGAAAATTATACCCAACCGTCTGCACATCAACACATATTCATAGTTTCATTTCAAATCCAAAACAAAAATTGTCTCACTGTCCAAAGACTGCTCTGTGTGTGTGTATATATAGAGCCAGTATTTCGTGGGACCTGTTAACTGCCAGTCGGCCCTTGTGAGGGTAGTGAGGTAATAGATGGCATACCATTTGTGATACAGTACATTGAACAATAAGGCTGTTTGTGAACCATACCTGTGTCCTGTATACTCTCAGGTCAGAGTACAGTACTGGCATTCCGCAGTAGGATTACTTTTTTCCTCCCGAGTATTGTAATTGTGTTTCCTGTTTATTCATTTTTAAGGCTATGAATCCCTCATGTCATTGATATCTTTTGCAAATGTCTTTCATGAGGCAAAGGCAAAACTACCTACTAAAAGGACAACACTAGTGACTGAATGTAAAGTTAAATGTAAATATTTTTTGTCTCTGTGTTACTGTATGGTCAGACAGCTATGGAGTGAGACGAAACTGTAGCTTCTTTTCCAGTTTTTTTGGAAATGATGGCTTTCCTGTGCTGTGAATTTATTCATAAATTATATTGCAATAACATTTTTAATAAAAATGTGTCTTTATGCATTTGATAAGTTGTTAGCCACTCATTTTAATGTACACCTGTGGCTGAATGGTGGTAGCAGACTGCTGTTTGTAACCCTGCCTTTCCAAACCCTTGTCCTGGCTGCATAAATCCAAATTTGGTTTAATCACTGAATACTGAATGTGGGTGTAAGATAACTGAACGAGTACTGTTGGTCCTTGGTAAAAACAAATTTATGATCGTGAGACAAGTTACTGAACTACATTTGCTACTGTTGACCTTTTAAAATAGCAAATGTTTCACAAATATTTTGTTAATGTTCACGCTATATGAAATGACATGGGCCTACCTACGACCTTGCTAGCTTCATTTCGAGTTGTTTAAAATTGATTGGATTAAAGTTGGATTGGAAGAGTCGAACCTTCATTGCTTGAATTTTACCGAAAGCTGTGTACAGTGTTCACCATGTCTCTCATCCGTAAAACGGATATTGTACATGTGGTAACAGCGATTAGTATCGTTGCAATGATACAAACTCTTTTGGTACGTCCACTTCTGTTTCAGAATGGCAACAATGCGTGTCCGTGGCTAGCTGTTGTCTTTTTAGGTTCAATTAATGCCAGTTGTATTACAAATAAAATAAAATGAAGAGAGAAGAGTTAAACTGGACAGAAAGTATCTGCTGAATCTTTCTTGATTGGTTGATTGATTTGTCGTACGTAGGAGTTCATCCTCTCTGGCTACAATCAATGCATAATATAGGCTAACACGCGAATAAAATAGTTTGATAACCCAATGGCAAAGTGATTATGCTTGACACTTTTTAGAAGCATTACAAGAGGTTAAAACATTGCAAGAGGTTACTTTTTTGTATTGTTATAGAACATGCTAAATACTATCTTGGAAACGAAAGATTACCCTGCGTTATGAACGACAGGCCCGGGGCTCTCCCTTGTCAAAACTGCTGTTTGGGCTTTGTGGACCATCTGCCAACAGTAGGCCCTGAACCCAAACCAATTTATATTGAAAACTGCTTTGTGATAGGCCTACTGTACCGCAGACTTACACTAGTGCTAACTTAAACAGTTCTATAACCTTGCTATTTTACATAAGGTGAGTTGTTTAAAATAATAGCTTGATTCGCGGTATATGGACCTTCTTAAACGACATTTTTTCGACCCAATAGCCGGATCCAAATAAAAATGGTCCAACTGTCAAAATCCTTGGGACGCATCTCCAGTTTTCTAAGTAGCTATTGTAGCCTGCTGTCCATCTCTCATAGACCTACCTTCGTACGCCCAAAGGCTTGGTTTCGATGGTATCACGCTGGCAGGCAGGCTCACAGACCGTAAAAGGAAACCCGGCTAATAACACCAGCTTTGATCACAGATTCGCTGCCCATTTACATGTCCTGTCTTTCGCACCTCTCCCAATTTTAGGCGGAGGTGTGAGCCGCAACAAAGCCTCATCAGCGGGGGACGTCGCGTCTGGGCACTGCTAATCCGGTGTTATTAACCTATGTTCGGTCACTAGCCGAAAACAGTCTGCGAATCTTAATATGTGGATTTGCACGAATTAATATGTACTCTGGTGATTGATTTATCTGTGACAGATTGCCCAAGTAGTTCAAACGCTTAACACACATTTCAGTGTTTATTAGTTTTTCCTTTTTTTGGGGTGGAGGGTGAACTTCACACTTACCAACTTCAAACTTCACATTAATTCCACCGATAAGTTTTGCCTTTTTTATACAAAGGTTACTTGAAATGTAGTTTACAACATTGAAAGAAGACATAAATCATTGGTAGGCCTACAATGTCAAAAATGCCAGGGCACAATGGCTTGTCATTGGGGCAGTACCCTCAGAGGCATTAGTATTCTAAGGTACAAATATGACCCAGTGAGGGAACATTATTAGAGAACAAATATGGACCCGTACCATACCCCTTTTATAACAGTGTATACATGCACACAAACGTGTGTTCATTTATAGGTGATGGTAGCTATATATGGCTATGACCCGACACATCATTGTGGTGCCTGCCTTACATTTGCTCAGAGACAGGATCTAACGTTTTCCTGCTGGCTGAAGCTATTGTGTCTGTGTACTTTGAGAGTCGTTAGCAACACTTTGTTGTGCAAGGCCCAGCCTAGGTGTCAGTGCACGGCATGAACAGCGGTTTCCACTGCAGATGGGGTTCTTTCATGTGGGCCATGGGAACTGTTGGAGGGGGGTTCTCCTCCAAAAATCCCCCAGTTGAAGTGGCTCCCAGGTCTCTAGAGGGTGCAGTGTAGGGTACTTATGGACGTAGGGTGGTTAATAAAATATTTCATCCTCGGGTGTTTAGTTGGTTAGCGAGTGGTTTTTCTGCCTGAAGCCTCTCTTCTGGAGCCTTTTCTGCCCCTCATAAACCAAAAGCCTATGTGTCACTTTTCATGTAAAACGAAAAAGCATTTATTTGTTCAAGTTAGCCTAAACATGGTTTAAGTATTGCTTTAAAAAATAACCAGTTTGACATGTAGCCTATGCACTGGCAGGTCCACATGGTACATGGTACAGTTCTTCATGCTATGCTCCAATTAACTGTTTCCTGCAATGACACTGCCGAACAGAAAGATGTAGCCTAAACAAACATTTATATTTAATATAAACAACCACTTATTTTAAATGATTGCTTGTTATGCTTCAGATATGGAAAATCTAATTCCACAGTGCATTCTAAAAGATCCCTCAGCCAAAGTTTGATGCTGAGCTTTCAACAGCATTCAGCCAGTAGGTTCTAATTGGGAGTCTGCAAATACATCTGATACCCAGTCGAGACATTTCAAGGGGCATCACCATATGAATAAGGAAATTGTGTGACTTTTGACACGTCCTTGCAGAGAAGGAAGTTTCATGGTAGAGCTTCACACCCGATAAACGCAGAGAATGTTTTATGAGAGATTTGGTCGCTGCATACGCGCATTTATTCATGTGATTTCAATACAGTGACGTTTGTCACACGTAAGCAATAATGTGTGATGGAATTCAGTCGCTTATTTCGGTAGCCCAGTTATAACCAACCAACAAACTACACGCAGCAATGGAGGTGTGTTCTTTTTTTTTTAAACAGAAATATTCCAAGACTGTAAATACTTTTCTCCCATTTAAACTGGTGATTCTTATTACCCAGCAAACAAAGTACCTGTTATTTGGGTGCAATTACCTAAGCGTCTTGTCGTAATTAGCATTAATACCCAGAAAACAAAGGATTGATTGTGCTTAAAGTACTTTTTATTCAAACGTCTTCAGTTAGGCCATGTGCAAAACAAAGTATCCATTGGATTAAGCAGACCGCAATGTGTTTGGCGAAATCGT